>NC_138550.1:78617964-79817964 GCF_964273705.1 Natrix helvetica | reverse complement strand
CATTGCAGTAGTCCAGACGGGACGTCACCAGCGCGTGAGTGACTGTGCGAAGGGCATCCCGGTCCAATAGGGGGCGCAATTGGCGCACCAGGCGAACCTGGTGGAACGCCCCCCTCGCCACGGCTGCCACATGGTCATCCATAGACAGCCGGGCGTCTAGGAGGACGCCCAAATTGCACGCCCGCTCCACATGCCACTGTTTAACTGAAGGAACTGTTAATTGAAGAGTATATCATATTGGCTGAGAGATAGGCAATCTGTTAGATAACCAGGCTCTGTGCCATATAGGGATTTGCAGGTTATGACCAATATCTTGAATTGCATTTGAAGTTAACTGGCAGCTATGAAATAGGCATAATAAGACCCAAGTCATTGCCCCATTCAGGACCACCTAAAGCTTCCAGTGGTCTTTAAGAAAAAAACTCCATATAGAATGCATTGTAGTAGTTGAGCCATGAAGGGACTAGGAATAAATAGTCTGAAAGGCCTCTCAACCAGAAAAGGGCACAAATGGTATACTAGATGTTCAATGGCTTTCTGGACACAATTGCCATCCGCTGATTGAGCAGTAGCAGTGAGTCCAAAAAACCTCCCATATTGCTTACCTCTCCTGACTGGGAAAATGTATCTCCAGCCAAGGTTAGAAAAGGAATATTCCCAGATTTAGATGGCCATAATATATTGATAGGGTTCAGATGTCCAGTCTTTTATTGACTGTCTATATCTATCCACATCTGCCTACTCCTTTGGAAAAAATTGAGCAAGTTACTTATCTTGGCTTGTTGTGAAAGGATTTAAACACACTTTCAGATGTCTGTTTTGCTTCCTTTACTAATAGTAATTTTAATAGCATGCTAATATTTATATTCTGTATACTCAAATGAAATAACAGCAATATACAAGTGAAACTCAAAAAATTAGAATATTGTGCGAAAGTTCATTTATTTCAGTAATGCAACTTAAAAGGTGAAACTAATATATGAGATTACATGCAAAGCAAGATAGTTCAAGCCGTGATTTGTAATAATAAAAAAGGGAGTCAGACAGAGATGCCCCCTCTCTCCTTTACTGTTTATATTAACCCTGGAAATTTTATTAAATGAAATTAGGAAGGACCAGGGAATAAAAGGTTTGAGACTCAAAAATGAAGAATATAAGGCCCAAGTCTATGCCAATGATTTAGTATTTGTTCTAGAGGATCCAGTCTGAAATTAATTAAAAAATTAGAAGAATATTGTGAAGTGGCAGGATTAAAAATCAATAATGGCAAAACAAAAATGATAACCAAGAATATGACAAAAAAGCAAGAAGAGGAACTGGAATTAGCAACTAGAATGCAAATAACTTAGAAAGTGAAATACTTGGGGATCTCGGTGATGGCAAAATGTTCCACAATTAAGGACGATAATTATAATAAACTAGTGACACAAATAAAGAAAGATTTAGAAAGCTGAAAAAATATTCAGCTATCACTAATGGGACGTATAGCCACAGTCAAAATGAATATTTTACCAAGAATCTTATTCTTGTTGCAAACCGCACCTATCAACCCGGGTAAAACTTTCTTTCAAGAATTAAACAAAATAATCGCTAGGTTCATTTGGCAAAGATGAAAAGTGAGGATTAAACTAAAGTCAGTTCAAGATAGCAAGGAAAGGGGAGGTTTAGCATTACCAAATTGGGAATTATACACATTAGCAGTAACAATAATATGGGTGAAAGATTGGATAGAGCAGCAATGGCAAACCTTTTTTGGCTCGCGTGCCATAAATGGGGGGAGCGCAGGGGTCGTGTGCAGGCGTGCCGCACCCATAATGCAATGCACAACCCCCCAGTGCGCATGCACACACTACAGGCACGACCCCCCCATTTTTGCATGCTTTTTTTGCCCTCCCTAGGCTCCAGAGGCTTTATAGGAGCACGGGGAGGGCAAAAACAGCTTCCTCTGCCCCCCGGGAAGCCCCCCGGAGGCTTCAGGGACCTTCAGGAGGTTTCCCTGAAGAGGAAGGGTCATTTTAAGTGCTCCAAAGGCTTCAGGGACCATCAAGAGGCTTTCCTGAAGCCTCCGAAGCAGTCAAAACGACCCTCCGAGCAAACCAGAAGTCACTTCTGGTTTGCTCGGAAGGTCGTTTTAAGCCCTCCGAAGGCTTCAGGGACCGTCAAGAGGCTTCCCTGAAGCCTTCGGCGTGCTCAAAACGACCCTCCGAGCAAACCGGAAGTGCATTCCTGAACTTCCGGTTTGCCCATAGGGCCGTTTTTTTGTGCTCCGGAGGCTTCAGGGAAGCTCATGAAGCCTCCGGAGGGCCTCTGGGGGGGCTCTTTTTGCCCTCCCCAGGCTCCTATAACGTCTCTGGAGCCCGGGGAGGGCAAAAATGGCTTTAAAAAAGGGTGAACTCAGCTGGCCTGACAAATGGCTCCACGTGCCACCTGTGGCCCGCGTGCCATAGGTTCGCCATCACTGGAATACGGCTAAAAAATAAAAGAATTTTGACCTTAGAAGGCCATGATTTGCAAGCAGGTTGGCATACATTTCTATGGGATGATAAAAATAAAATGCACAAATACTTTCAAAAACATTTAATTAGAAGAGCGTTATTGCATAACTGGCTCAAAATTAAAAAAAAATCCACTGTGTGAAAATCCCGAATTGGCTATCACCGACAGAAAGGACAAGCCATCCAAATTTTATAGATATGAATAAAATGCTAAGATACAGAGACATAATTGATGGACAGGGAAATTTAAAAACAATTGAAGAATTGTCAGAACAAAACATGAACGTTGACTGGCTAACCTACTTGCAAATCAAAACTAAACACAATAATAATAATACTAAAATATATGACATCGAAACAGAACCACACGAAATGGATAAAATAATTCACAGCTCAGATAGAAAGATGATAGGGAGAATATATAAATTTCTCTTGAAGCATAAAATGGAAGAGGAAATTGTGAAAGAACAAATGATAAAATGGGTACAGAACTCGGCTATAATATTGAATTGGATAAATGGGAAAATTTTTGGAGAACAAACTTAAAAATGACACTATCAGTTGCATACAAGGAAAATCAGTACAAAATATTTTACAGATGGCACTTGGCACCAACAAGGTTAGCTAAAATCTTAATAAATACCTCCCCAAAATGCTGGAAATGTGAATCAATACATGGAACATACTACCACTTATGGTGGACCTATGAGGAAGCTAAACTTTTTTGGAAAAGGATCAAAAAGTGGCTTGAGGTAATAACAGGTGTTAAAATAGAATGGAAACCTGAAGTTTTTTTTATTAGGAATAATGACTGCGAAATATAAAAAAGAAATTCAGTATTTAATATTACATATAATTACGGCGACGAGGATTGCCTTTGCCCAGAAATGGAAAAACAAATCAATTCCAAGCAAAGATGAAATAATAAGAAAGGTTATGGACTGTGCTGAAATGGACAAATTAACAAAAGAAATCCAGGGAAAAGAAGAAACAGAATACTACCAGATATGGGATAAATGGTATAGGTGGATGGAGGAAAGAAACAAGGATCAATGAAGGAAGACAACAAAGTCCAAAAATAGTACTTAAGGAGAATTAACACATATATATGTATCCAAGTGGTTTAAATTTACTAGAGGTAATCAGCCAATATAGCAGACAGATTAAGATAAGAGGGTTAAGAATGGTAAAATGCAAATGAAATATAATAGAAGGGGAAACAATATAAGGTGAGCAATATTGATTGGCAATTGCTATTAGAAAGAACAGGAAGCTCCTGTTCATATTGTGTAAATGTGGTGTATGTCTAAGTTTTGTGTGCGTATTATATATGTTTGTAAATTTAAAAAAAGAATAGGCACAATCCTATCCATTTAGTCAGAAATAAAACCTATTGAATTTAGGGTGTGCCAATCCCAGAACTGAAATCTTGGTTATATCTTTTGTTCCTTTAAACTTTCAAGTTATGACCATAAAAGTTTACTCTTAAGAATCCAGATGATAACACATTCTGTTACCTTGTTTTACCCATTCTCTTTCTCAGCTCAGGGTATGGATTTGGTCTCTGTTCTTTTGTTTACTGAAGTAAAATACATGCATTTATTTTTAGAATGATGGAAATTATAACTTGGAATCTCCTTAAAAAATGGGGACAGATTTTATGTTCTTTTCCTGCGGGGGTGGGGGGGTGGGTATCCAGTTGTATTCAGCAGGAGTATTTCTTAGGTTAAACTACCAGATTTGGACTATAAAATCCAGATGGCAGGAAACAGATTAAAATTGTTTTGTTTTGTTTTTTGCCATCCAATGGCTGTCCCAGTTTTTATAACCTATATTTGATAGCTCTACCTTGTATAAAGGTAAATATTAACAGTAAATATTTCTGTGGTTGATTTTCAGATATTGTTTAGGTTTTTTAGTTACTTAAATTTGTTGTCTGCTTTAATTAGTTGAATAATAATCAGCATATTGAATAGTTAATTAGCTAAATCATTAAATGGTAATTATTCTATTAATATGTTCAGCACTGAGATGTTTATTTGCTTTTTATCTCAGAAAGAGGAATTGAACCTGCATTTTGGCTGAATCACTTGATACTGTATGTTGGGGAACTGATTGCTCCTTTATACAAATATAAACAAACAAACAGATCTTAATGTAGAAAATAAATGCAATGGGAAAAAACATAATATATTTTTCTAATAAAATTGTGGTAAATAATTTGCAGGCAGAAAATGAACTGCAGCATGCTTTTTGCTCAACATTTATTTTTCTGTATACGATAACATTTTTTGTATCAACGAGTAATGTATAAAAAACACATGAGCTATGAAGAGGTATATATGCAGGACATTTGAAAGGACCATTTTTCCTATCAATTGTCATTTCCTTTCTACTCTTATTTTGTACAGTAAACTACCAGGTTGGATGGGTCTTCTATTTATGCTGCAGCAGCTAATGACAGATTTCACACGCAATGCATGTAGCGCATCTTAGAAATCATAATTATAAAAAAGCTTTGCTTCAGTGTCAGTAACAGCAGTCAGAATTTCCATCAAGAAAATAAGCAAATGAAAATAACTCCTTTTAGCATGGAGATAATTAGTGGGAAAAGTTCCACCTTTGTCAGTAGAATATCAGTGCAAATTCCTTTCAGAACTCTTAATCAATGTATCGTAGAGTTGTAATTCTGTTAGAACAGATCTTTAAACTTTTTCCTTTTCGTTTTTCTTTTCTCTCTTGATCTTTTTGGCTGTGTTTGCATAGTACTCCCCCTTTTTTCTCTTTTGTTCTTTTTGGCTGTGTTTACATAGCAAATTAACCTATGGTTAATAATATTTATGGAAATAGCATGTTTGTTTAGGTTTGATTTAGTGGTTAAGGCACTAGGCAGGAACCGGGAGATTGTGAGATCTATTCCTGCCTTAGGTAAGGAAGCTGGCTGAATGACTTTGGGCTAGTTATTTATTTATTTATTTATTTATTTATTTAATTAAATTTGTTAGCCGCTCCCTCTCCACAAAGGGACTCGGGGCGGCGTACAATAAATAAAACACATATTATAAAATTACACATTGTACGGAGGAGGTATAAAACACAATACAATATTATAATAACATAGAAATATTAAAATAAGTTAAATTAAAACCCCAATGGAAATTACAAGTTTAAAAATTGCCAGGAGGATTAAAATGAAGTTATGGTTGAGCCAGGCCTACTAGTTGAAAAAGGTGGGTCTTGAGTTTTGAACGGAAGGAGCGGAGGTCGGTGGTAATCCTAATATCCGGGGGGAGGTCATTCCAGAGGGCTGGGCCCATCACAGAGAAGGCCCTACTCCTGGGCGCCGCCCTCTGGCACTGCTTAGTGGACGGCACCCGGAGAAGTCCCTCTCTGTGAGAGTGAATTGGTCGTAGGGATGTATGGGGCAGGATGCGATCCCGCATGTAGCTAGTCATTTTCTCTCAGCTCAACCCACCTCATAAGATTGTTGTGGGGAAAATAGGAGGAGGAAGGAACATTAGGTATGCTAGTCACCTTGAATTATTTATAAAAAATAATATAGGGTCTAAATATATCAATAAATATTGGATCACAAATTAACCATATTGGGATTGCATTATGGAAAATGGTTGGTCTAGTTCTGATTTAGTGTCACTTGAATATTAGGATGAGTAAAACCATGGTTCATTTCATTATAACTAAGAATGGCTTGGAAACATCTGTTAAATCAAAGCTCACTCTTGTGTAATCTCTAGTATTTTTCATATGTTTTTAATATTTAATTTATAGTTCTATAAATTCATTGGCAAAACTCTTAGAGTAGTGAAACTATATAAACAAAGCAAATTATATTACAGCTTACCCACAGGCAAAAAATGACAGACAAAATGCAATTAAGTTAACATTTATTATTTTATTATTCATATTTATAGACCGCCCCCTCTCCCGAAAGGGACTCGGGGCGGTGTACAGTCACTAAAATACGTTATAAAATACATGCAAAACAGTTAGATAATTAAATAAGTAGGTAGGTGGAGGAGGTTGCAAGACTGTACATGGAATAATAAATATTAAATATAGTATATAGTATAATAAAAACTTTTAAAACCCCAAACCCAATTAAAATGAATAAATCCCCGGGAGGTAAAACTAAGAAAGTGCCAGGCCAGCTGATTGAACATCAAGGTACCAGTATATAATGTTTAATCTTCCTTATTTAATTAAATGATCATATTTAATAAAAGTTCTGAATTATATTAGGTTTTAAAATAAAGATAGTCTGCATATCAATAACACCAAAGATGCATTATTTTAAGAAAACATCAAAGTACAATTGGCTAAAGTTAACTATTGTTTGGTGTTTCTGTAGAGCACAATTCACCTGAAATTGAAATTTCTGTGGTGGTGTAGGTATTTAAGAGCCTTGTCATTTTGGCAAAGTACAAAATGATCCCATAGCTGTCAGACAGCAGCAGGATTCAAAATATATTTCCTCTTTTTCTTTTACCTTTGAGAGTTAATATGATCTCTGTGCTGTGATCTCAGCAGCAGTAATTGCCAATTTTTAAAAATCTCCAGTGACAGAACACACATAACTTCTGGAGGCTGGAACTTCTGGTCCTGATTGATTAATTTCCATCTATTGCTTCTTGTCCAGCTTTCAGGTGCTTTGAAGAACAGCTTGATTAATTTCCATCTATTGCTTCTTGTTCTGCCTTCAAGTCAGTGGTGGGTCCCGGGGTCCCGGTGCAACCGGTACAGTGCAACGGGGCTGGGCACCCACCACATGCATGTGCCCAGCATGTGCGCAGCGCACGCATACATACCAACCGCCTACGATGCTCCACGCTGCTCCAGCTGCTTGGCAGAGCATCGCACAGGCGCCATACACTCCGTGTGCGTAAGCCCCGATTGGCTCAAAAGAGGTAAGGAGGGCAGGCGGACCCTCCGGAGCACCATACCAGAATGGTACCTGGTGCTCCCAGCAGGCACCTGTACGCCCGTACCGGGGCATACCGGTCGTATCCCACCACTGCTTCAGGTGCTTTGAAGAATAGCTTGATCCCTTCTTCTCTGTGATAGCCCTTCAAATATTAATACCCTGCTATCATGTCACCTCAGTCTTTCTGTTTGCTAGACTAAACATACACAGTTCCCACAGTTGTTCTTTGTATGTTTTAGCCTCCATCCCCCTAATCATCTTTGTTGCTCTTCTCTGGCACTCAATATTTTTTTTGTATCGTAGTGACCAGAATTGGATGCAGTATTCCAACTGTGGTCTTACCAAAGCAATATAAAGTGGTACTAGAACTTCATATGATCTTGATAGTATTCCTCTTTAATACATCCTAGTGCTACATTGGTCTTTTTGGCAGATGTGGCTGGCTCATATTTAAGTAGTGGTCCACTAGGACTCCTAGATCCCTGTCAAAGTTACTGCTGTTGAGCCAGGCAGCACTGCATTTGGTTTTTCTTGACTAAGTGTAAAACCTTACTTTTCTTACTACTGAATCGCATTTTGTTGGACAGCGCCCAGTCTTCAAGTCTGTCAAGATCCTTCTGAATCTTCAGCCTATCTTCTAAACTAGTGTTCGCTATTCCCCCAGTTGGTGTCATCTGCAAATATACAATTTGCAGAAACTAATATACAAGATGATCTTATCCCGAGTTGAGAATATGAACAATACAACTGAGTACCCATTTCCTTTGTGTAGAGAAGAATATAGTACGTTTATAGGATCAAGCAGCCGTTAGAACACATACTGATTTCATTTGATATATCTTCTCCCTTTTCATCAGCATTTTCCATTATTTTATTATGCTAATATGAAAATCTATTTCTACTAATTCATACTATTGAACATAGATATTAATTGCTTTCATAATTGGCTTGCAGACAAAAAGCAGTCAGCCAACTTCATGCCTTCCTCTTAGGTCTGTTTGGAAAATATGGGAGGCATTGTTCAACACAACTGGAGTTGGGGGGCAATTAAAGGAAGATTAGAAAAATTAAATATCTAAACTAAATAGCTGCATCAATATGTTAAGCTTGTTAACACATTTCTGTGAGTGTCACATTAGCAGGGAAATGGTTTTCAATTATTTTAAAATGTTAGAAGAAATTACACAGAATCATCTTTCAGTTAATTTACTGAATTTATTTTTAATTTCATTCTAGGTTTTCTGTTTTTGTTTTGAGTTAGCAGTAACATAATTCTAGTATTTTCTAATGGAGTTTTTAGATCTAACAACCACCATGGACAGCAGACATCTATATCCTTTTAAAATAGAAAAACAGATTCTATAGCTATCTCTTCAATTCCCAAGGTCTCACACTCTCTAGAAAATGCTCATCTGAACAAATAAATTCCTAAAAGTACTCTGTTTACACCAAATACAGCATGCAAACTTTCAAATCCTGCTTCTTCTTTTCATAATCCTGGTTTCTCTTAGTAAATCCACTGCTACACATGTGCTCAAATAAATCCATTTTGTTATGAAACCAGTATCTCTTATTCTGGAAACAATCTATAAAATACTAGTCTTCCATGGAACTTATAATTCCCTGTTCTTTCTTTGTTTTTTTTCAATCATAACTCTAATTTTGATAATTAGCATGTTCATTGTTAAAAATAATGGGAAAAATCAGAGGTCTAGAAAGAGTTCTCTATATTTCATTAATTAGATTGAAAAAGAATAGAGAAATATTTTACGTTTGATTTTTTACTTTTATTTATGCTGTTCTATAACCATAACGCAATGTGGAACATAGAGATCCTGATAACCTGTTGCCATCTTCTTTTTGACCAAGCAACATCATAAAGGTTTTTTTTATTTGAGTGTTCCAAACTCTGTTAATATTAGAGTAATTGAGAATGTTTGCAGCTGCGGTTGAAACCTTTCTACATCAAATGACTGAAAAAGTGACAAAATGCAAGATATAAGATCTGCAAATAGAAATAGAATGGCTGTAGCAAAAGGAAACAATGGTAGTACCAACAGTAATAGGTACCTTGAGTGCAATCACAGAACAACTGGAGCATTGGTTGAACACCATCAGCATGGACAAAATCACCACCTGACAATTGCAAAAGACAGCTCTACATGGAACAGTGTACATCTTGCAACAGTATCTTTAACACCATCAAACATCAGTATCTGCCTTTCCTAGGTCCTTGGGAAGGATTTCATAGGTGAATAAAAATGCCAAATCCAGTCTTAACATCTGGCTGACTGTGTGATGAGCCATACAACAACAACAATAACAACAACAATAATGATTTTATAATGTGTATGTTGCCAAACAATGACTCTGGGAGTCTTACAACAATAAAATAAATTACAATAAAATTAGTTTAAAAGATAAAGATGGCCAGTATGATGAAATGGGGAGTCTCATTCTCCTTTGTCAAGGGCCTTGATGAAGAGCTAGGTCTTTGTGGCTCTTCTAAACAACAGCAGAAGGGAATCATCCAGATCTCTGGGGAAATTTCATTGCTGAGGGCAGGTGCTGCTACACAATAGGCATGCTTCTGAGGTCCTAAATAATGATATTGATGAACCCAGAGCCTGCTAATCTTGCAGAATTGAGTGGCTGGTTAGATATTATGGGAGTTGTGTGGTCCTTCAGGTAACAAGGTAGTATGCCTTGTACGATTCTACAGATGATAACCAACACTTAAAATAACTCCTGGAAGCAAACTGGAAACTGAGGTAGCTTGTGAAACAAAGGTGTTACTAGGAGAAAAATTTAACCCATCCAAAAGCTCAATGCTAAATATCTTTTTCTTTAAAATATAATATTCATTGCATGGGTGATATCTATAGATATGCTATTCATTGCTGCAATACACATCTTCTGCATTCTTGTATAATTTGGCCATGGTAAATTCTTAATCCAATGTCAACTCTTCCTGTTGTGAGTATTTATCACACAATGTAGTGTTAAAGCATGCACCCAAAATTTGATCTCAAATAATTTCTGCTTCTAAGTTTCTATATTCAATGTGATACAGCCAGCTCCATAAGTGCAATAGCATATGCATATATAGATTAATTTAGTGCTCGTGGTCTATCTCCAGATTTAAAACATTTAAATTTAAACCATTCCATCACAACATTTCTACATGGATGAAATAATTATTCAAAGCAGTTTTAGATTGTGAAAAGGTACTCTTTTCTCTTGATAAGCTTGTAAAATTAAATGACATATTCTTGGCTTAAATAAAGACAGTAAAATGTAAATATGCGTTAATATACTTCAAACACATTCACAACCGACATGTGAAAGACTTTTTTCCTTGCTAATGTGTCTATTTTGAACTTGTTAATATGATTGTCACAGTATGTAATGTGGAAAATATTTTAGACCAAATAAAAACCTCTATTTGTCTGACTGATTAATCTGAATGATCTAACAAATAATTCATATTGTCCTAACACCAATGTGTTAGGACAATATGATTTCCCTTATTAGCTGAACACTCCTCTGATAATTGGAAGGATGGAGGAAGAAATCTTAATTTTGATGAGGGTGACTCTTTCCAAGAGACCCATACATTCTGAGACGAATCACAAAGGCCAATATCATCCAGTTGGCCACCTGATTGATCTTCTCTTTCTCTCTCATGGTGGAGACTAACAAAATACTCAGCAATGGGTTTTTTCCAGCTAGTCCAAATAAAACTTTATCTCAAGTGCAATAAATTGTAGCATTCTTGTTTGCATAAGAGGTCCCATCCAGGAAGTTTAAAAGAATATGACTAGTAAGGACATGTTCACTAGTAAGTAGAGCCTCATAGAAAGATAATAAAGAGCAAAGGTTTTCCAAATACTCCTTATGTAAATCGAATTCCCATAGGTAACAACATTGAGCAATGAAGAAATTTGCAAAGTAGATTAGATTGTACCAATGTCTATTAACAAATGAATATTTTGCCCAGGCATAGAGAGAGAAGCAGAATAACAAGAATGACTTATAGAAAAAAATACACATTAATTGCCAGTTGAAGCAGAGGCCAATTATCCTTAAAAAATTGTGACTAGTAGTAATTCATTGATAAAATGAAATGAAATAAAATACCTTGTCTAATTCTGAAAAAAGACAGATAGGAGGAAATAAAGTGATAAAATATAAAAATGTTAATAGAAGGAGACAATAATTGGATAAATAAATATCTCTTTGTTCATTATATAATAATAATATAATAAATATTTATTTCTTAGCCGCACCCTCTCCCGAAGGACTCGGGGCTGCGTACAATAAAACATAGGAAATAAATATATAAACAAATATGGGATTTGTAAGGCCACTTTGTTTGTTATTAGAATTATAATTATCTTCAATTTTAGCCGATGAGTGCTGTGAGTGTCTTGGTGTTGCATAACTTACAAATTTCTTAGCAGCAATGTGGGTAGGAGCACTGATGAAACATTACAGTCAGGGGCAATTATTTTTCTATGGCACCTTTTGTTTTCTGTGATGAATTAGAAATACACCTTTGGAGAGCATCAGATGGTATGGGGGAGTTGATGATGCAGGGATACCTTGGAGTTACATTCGCTGTGAATGTTGTGATGTCAAGTTGCAACTGTTAGATTTGTAGAACTAGCAGATGGTTAAGAGCAGAGTGGAACATCTGGGCAATTGTTTCTTTCTCAGACTGAAGTGTGTCCCGTATTTGAATGCTAGCTTCCACTAAAATAACTAGGTCATGTCTTCTCCAATCTAAGATTGCATTAATAAGCCTTTTGTTGATTTCAGGTGGAAGTCCCCTAAAAATAATCCCAACAGTTAATGAGCAATCAGCAAAGGCATTCAGATTTACTCCTGAATAGGGATGGAGTGCAACACAAAAGCAAGCAAACCAATCTTCAGGATGGTCTCTGATGTGTTTTACTGGAATAAGTCAAAGGTTGCTGGTGGTTGCCAGGTGACACAAAAGAAAACAATTATGGGTCAACAGATAATGGCTGATTCTTGCTACAAAAGAGCTACCACAAGGAGCTGTGCAGGCATAGTGGTTACAATGCACTATTGCAGGCTAATTCTGCTCACAGCCAAGAGTTCAGTCCTGACCAACTCAAGGTTGCCTCAACCTTTCATCCTTCTGATGTTGGTAAAATGAAGATCCACATTGTTGGGGGCAATAAGATGACACTGTAAATCGCTCAGAGAGTGCTATAAGGCACTATGGAGCGATATAGAAGTCTAAGTGCTATTGCTATTACTATTGCTTCAGTGTTTCCCTCTATCCTACTGCTGATACTAAATTGTAGCATAAGTTACCTTTTAGAATTTGTTTGAGAGATCAGGCATCACTTGTAGCAGATATCCTGTTTACTTATAGTTCCAGAGTTAGCTGAAGCAAACTTGAAAAGGGCAGAGATGTAACCCTGTATGTAGACTTAGGCAAATTCCAATAATCATATGATCATTGCAGCAGAACTATTGATTGGATTGAGCAACATAATTTGATTGTACGTGCATATTAATGAAATAAAGATAGTGACATAATGAGTGTTCATTTATAGTCAGTAGCTCATTGATTTAGACAAAGGCTGTGTTCTTTGGATAAAATTATCATTAATGTATTACCGTCTTCTCCTGTATTATCTTCCAGCAACTTTGCTTCCTAGTGTTGATTCCATCTCTTAGTGCCCTAATCAACATTTTTGTGTATAAATATTTAATGGCTGAGATAACAGTTTATTTCCTCTGGGAAAGTGAATCTGAGGAGTGGGTAATTTATTTGCCTTATCTAATATAATTTTCTTTCTACTACATGGTTTTCAATAAATGCCCTTGGAATCCCCATGTTTGTATAGAAAAAGATATATTATTTGTAAATTCCATTTCAGAAAGGGCACATTTCAGATTGTATATATCTTATTCGAAACCAATATTTGTTATAAGGAACAGTTAAATAGATTATTTTCAGAAAATATGGGGATTTTAACATGGCAATACTTTAAAATAGCTGTTAATGGAAGTTAATAGTAGCGTGAAGAGTATTATCTAATATGTTTCTGAAAAATCAATTTTGCAGTTTCAGCTGGTCTACTAACTCCAGCAATGTGTAGGTTCTGAGCAGGACTGAGTTTGTGTAGCTTCAATACATAACCATCAACAGCTAATGTTCCAGCCCTTAAACTTTTTCAGTTGCAACTATGCTGACATTTTGTGGCTGCCAAGGATCTACTTGAATTGGTCAGTTTCCCCTCCACTGCCAGCTGGTTAACTGTAGAGGGGAAAAATCAATATTCCTCACCCATTTTGTGAGGAGAAAAAAATGACCCAAATTGCCATTAAATAGTGGGAAACTGATAAATCAGAAGTTCCCACCAATGGAGAGGTTCCCAATTATTAGCTCCAAAAGGAATTGATTTTAATTTTTGATTTTATTTATTTATTTATTTACTAGCTGAATACCTGTGCTCCGCTATGAAACTATGTGATCGGGCTTGATAAATTGACACTTACAGCTTGAAAATTAATGAATAGTTATGATCGGCCTCTCCTCTCCCCTTCTCTCCCTCAGGCTTGCCCCACAGAAACATATCCTATCCTATCCCTTTCTCTCCCTCAAGTTTGCCCCATAGAATCCTCCCCTATCATAACCCCTTCTCTCCCTCAGGCTTGCCCTATAGACATCTCCCCTATCCTATCCCCTTCTCTTCCTCAGGCTTGCCCCCAGAAACATCTCCTATCCTATCCCTGTCTCTACCTCAGGATAGTCCCACATAAGTCTTCCCTATCCTATCCCCTTCTCTCCCTCAAGCTTACCCCACAGAATCCTCCCCTATCCTATCCCCTTCTTTCCCTCAGTCTTGCCCCACAGAAACCTCTCCTATCTTATCCCCTTCTCTCTCTCAGGCTCCTCTCCAAACTCCCAGCCAGCAAGCCGGATGTGTCATGCGCTGGCCATGCCCACATCCAAGTGACAGTTGGAACAGAGTTATTTTCAGGTTGGGAGGGGGACTAACTCCTTAGCACCAGGGCGTGTTAATAATAATATAAGAAATACTAATGGTCATGCCGAAAGAATGATCTAGAAGCCAAAAGAAACATGCGTGCCACATTTCAAGTTTTACGGTTCATGGTCCAGCGTGAGTGGTTTTCACTTTTATATATATAGATTATTTTCACATTTTCTTCTAAAGTGATACCTGAGTTGGTTAGCATGGCTTGTAAAAAGAAGCCCCTTTGCACTGCAGAGATGAAGCATCATTTCTGGATGTAAAGCAGTCAGTATACTGGAAGGAATTTGGGTATGAATGGTGCCTGTCGTTGGTTTTCACTACAGCTCCTTCTGAGCATGGTTTGTTAACAGAACCTCTCTAGTCAGGGCATCTGACTGTTGCCAATTAATCTTTTTTGTGTTTCTTGGACCAATTCAGATAAAAATTAGTATGAATAAAGTTTGGGGCCATGAGAGACTGTCTACTCCTTCATAGCTTTTCTGCCAGTTCAAAAACTTTTATCATACGTCCTACCACTGTCAAAGGTGATCTTGTTGAATACCTGGGATAGTAATAACCCCTAAAAATTATACAAGTATCTTTCATGATCTTTTCTCTTATCTTAAACTTAGTCTTTAGAAAGATTTTAAATTATTTCTTTATATACATAATGTTTTGCTTATGATAGGTAGTGGTGTTTCTCGCAATATAGGTGTTTTAAATTATTACTGCTTTATTATCTTTACTGAATATTTTGGGAGAGTGGAATGAAATGAGAAGTTGAAGAACAATATAGAAATATTGTTATATATATAAGTGAGCTCCCATTACTTGTCCCAGCTTCTGCTAACCTAGCAGTTCAAAAGCATGTAAAAATGCAAGTAGAAAAATAGGAACACCTTTGGTGGGAAGGTAACAGCATTCCATGCGCCTTCAGCATTTAGTCTTGCCGCCTACATGACCATGGAGAGGTTTTTAGACAGCGCTGTCCCTTCGGCTTTGAAATGGAGATGAGCACCGCCTCCTAGAGTCGGGAACAACTAGCATATACATGCGAGGGGAACCTTTACCGTTACCTTATATATCTAACCGGTGATACAACAATAGATTTTTTGAAGGAGTATAATGTAAGGAATGTTGTTATGAAATAGCAATAATAAATTTGGCTAAAGTGCAAAATCAGATTTAAAAGTAGAACACAGATTTTGATAGACATTTTCTTTATGTATCATGCTATATATATATGATTTAAAGAAATTTCTGTATTACAACTTAGAAGAGCAGGATGCTGCCATTTAGGATAATTAAAAACTAACTAGCTAGTATAACAATAACTGCTTGCTGACTACTTTCCTTCAATTATGATATTAATTATGGGAATCCTTAAATATCAAAGTGCACATTTAATTACATATGATTTTGTTCATTTGTTTTTCCTAGTGTGACAATGCAAAGGGTCTTAAAGCCTTCTATGATGCAATAAAATATGGACCTACACATCTAATGGTTTTTGGTGGCGTATGTACAACTGTAACATCCATCATTGCTGAATCCTTAATAGGATGGAATTTGGTTCAGGTAAGTAACTCTCAATTATATATAGAAATATCTCCCATGCTTTAAAATGTTTAGAACATTAGATATATAATTCTAAAGAGGGTGCCTGACTTCTATGATCTACTTCAAAATCCACAAACAAATGTGGGTAAAGTCCAATGAAATACTTTTGCTGATATAACTATCAGTGGGATAGAAAGGAAATTATTTTTCCCTCCATATTTCCCATGAACTGTCATCTACTAAGAGTGATATGGAAGATTTAGAGAGTTTCAATCACAGGCTTTGTGTGGCTGTGAAATGCTGAAAGATGTAGAGGTGCATAGTATAACTGTGGTTCTGTTTAGATTAACTGGTTGCAAAGACAGATTCAAAATGGGATTTTGAGGTACATTTAATTAGTTGCAGCAATTTATGAACCACATTCTGAGACCATCCACATACGCAAGAAAAAAATATTTCTGAATTATTAATTTGATATTAGTATAAAGATGGTTTGGCAGAATTACTGTGGGCATGATCAAAGGTGCTATTAATTATCTGCTTAATTAGAAGTTGGGAGTTCCTGAAGCTGAGAGATAACTGCAGTCTGCCACTTGATACATTGCAAGGAATGTTGTTTTTGTATTTGCAACAAGTAGAATACAGCTAGTTGTATTGTAATTCTGAAGAATAAAATCTGATTTTAGAATAAAAGAGCCTTAGTCTGATAGCTATTCTTTAGACAAGTAAATGTAGAAAGAGGCTACTCCTCTCCTTCTGAGTTCTGGTTTCAGGAACACCTAACTTTATGGACCAAATACCATGATGTTTAACGGACATTGATTTTATCCAGTTTTGGGATTTGTGGTAAATGGGGATAAATTGGAAATGTCTGTATTTGGACTATTTTTAGAATGCAGGGTATCTTTATGCAATTAATTACAAGTCAAGATAATAGCAAGATTTCATTTGGCAATTGCATCCTTTTTGCTATGTGTAATCTTTATATAATCACTTTGTAATGAGCTTTAATATATTACTGTATGTTTCTAACACACAACCTTATCTACAACTGAGCTCTGAATAATCATTTCATTATACCAGTTGAAAACAACTTGATGGCACATAATCAGAAAACAATCAAAACTCAAGTAGGTAAATATTACCAAAATAGAATTCGAAAAAGTTTCTAGGCTGGTAGTTATAGCATCTGATAGAACTACTACTGGTAACTATGATTTTCATCTGAAAATTCATGTTTTGTGTACTTTTATTGGTAAGCTCCTACATGAATCAGTAATATGGTACAGTAAGTCTCATTCCTAGGAATTCATTCATTAATTCGTTCTAGAAGATTAGATCCAAAAATATTTCAGGTTCAGAATGGGTTGTTGCATCATTACCAGAAGTATTCTAATGCTATTCTGCCTGCATAAAATTGTTCTAAATGCTATATCCTAGAGAGACAGACATAATCCATTGGAAATTCAAAACAGATATTTTGAACTTAAAATGAGCATCTCAGTCAAGACTTGCTCAACTCTTGATGATTAGGAGCTGGCTATCAGAGAGGTGGCTTTTCAAGTATTCAGTTATACAGGAGGAGAGTCCTCTTGAGCAGGGGTCCTCAACCCCTGAGCCTTGAGGCCTTGAGCAATTCAGAACCTGGCCGCAGAAGTGGCAGATGAGTGTCCGTACATCCCCACTTGCACGAGCAATGAGTACACGCAGTTTTTATTGTGTGTTTCTACAATTCCTTTTGGTGAGCAGCTAAAGGATAAATCTTTGTCGGCTATTGACAACAATGCATGCCATGGTGATACGTGATCTTTCTTGACATAAGACTTTACTGGAAAAAATATTGATTAACAATAAAAGTTTTAAGGAGAAACTTTAAGTAGAAAACAAGAGATTAGAAAACTATTGATAACGTGTTACTGAAAGAAATGATGGAGAATTCAGCTGCAGCTTTGAATTCTCTTCTTTGATGCTCTTTTCTTCTTTTTTATTGAGAAAAACTATAATAATAAGGCAGCCATGGGAAAAGATTTGTATTGTATACTTCAGGCCAACACCAGAAGAAGAGTTAAGTTCTTTCCTAAAGATTATCTTCATTTTAATAAAAGGAGCTCTTGTTTTCGCTTAACAAATTTGAAAGATAACCTATTCCGGCAATATTCTATTCAATTGTTTTCAGGAAATCTATCTACTCTTGACTTCAAACTGGTAGAGTGATAGATAACTTGTTGGGCTTTTAGAAATCATTTTAAGCTTAGCTTTTAATCCTTTAAAAACCATTTAATAAGTTATTATTAAACTATTTAATAATAATAAATAAACTATTTATTTAAGTGCAGTTGCATAATTTGCATGCTTTTGTATTGGATGATAACTTACATGAAAAGTAGTAATACGAACAGGAACAAATCTGACTGATTAATGTTGATGTAAGGTACAAAGAATTACAGCAAACCCTTACTGAACATCCCTGCAAAACTTCATTCAGTAAGAAAAGAAAGTAAATATTTCTGTTTACCTATTCTTATATTTTATGTATTTGTGGATCTTTAAAAAAATCAATAGTAAATATATTATGATATATACACTTCTTCAAGAACATTGAAATTGAGAAATTCTGTGTATTTACTTTCATTTATGAAGTCAGGGCAGTTCAGGTGGAGGGGAGAATCATCTTTGTTTTCTCCCGTTTCTTCCAGCAGGATGATCTATTTTCTGTCCTTTTGCAAATAGAGAAAGCTTTTACAAAACTGCATTTGAATTCAATATTTTATTTCATTATTTTATTGGACTGTAGTACATTTATCCTGGACTTAATTATGTAATATTGCCTGATATATGCATGTTTAAAAAGAAATCCTGCATTTATTATTCAATAATGTTTAATAAAAGACATATACATGACCCTGTAAATGTGTGTGCTTATGACAGGGGTGTCCAAACTTTTTGCAAGGAGGGCCAGATTTGGTGAGGTGAAAATGTGTGGGGCCGATCATTCAGCCTGACATTCTTTGAATCCTTAACATTAAATGCGAATTGACTACCGTATTTTTCGGAGTATAAGATGCACCAAGATTTTGAAGAGGCAAATTAAAAAAAAAGTTTTTGCACTCTCCCAAAAATGGCCCATTTTTCACGAAAATGGGCCTTTTTTAAAAAGGGCATGAATAGCCTTTAAGAGGCTTCTAGAGTGCTCCTGGGGGCTAGGGGGGGGGGCAAAGTTGAGCAAAAAAATGGCCCATTTTTTGCTCATTTATGCCCTCCACAGCCCCCAGGAGCACTCTGAAAACCTCCTAAAGGCTATGCACAGCCATTTTGGTGAAGGGGGCAGAGTTTTGGGAGGCAAAAATGCTGTATTCAGTGTATAAGATGCACCCAGATTTTTAGCCTCTTTTTTGAGGGGAAAAAGATGCATCTTTATACTTCGAAAAATACGGTATTTTATGAAAGACTAAACAAATAATTCCAGTGGGGAGAAGAGGCTGCAGGCCGCTTGAAATTTGAAAAAGGGCCACATTTGGCCCCCGGGCCGCACTTTGGACATGCCTGGCTTATGATATAGATGTAGCTGAATAGATGTAACTACATATACAAATAAAAATGGAACATAGATAGGCAAGGTGGAATGTAAATAGTTTCCCTATAATATAACATACATGTTTTTAACTTCAGCTCCCACCACCAAAGATAGCCTGGCCAATGGTAAAGGAATTATTAATCAAAATATCCGGAGGGGCATTAAGGGATCTTTTATTTGAAAGATACCAATAGAGCAGTTCATATATACCTTTTAAAGAGAATTAAATGGCTGCCACCAAATGGCTGCCATACTTTCATTATGGCATTGGAAGTAGATTTGAGAAATCCAATTTTAAATTCCCATTCTTCCATGAAGTTGATTGAATGACTTTTCACTATTGGTTATCTTAACCTAATCAAAATAAAACTCCAAATGTAGCTTTCAAATAATAATAAATGCCCAATAGAAAACACCAGACCCATAAAAACAATAATCTCTGTGACATTAGTAACAAATTGAAAGACTTTATTTATTTATTAAAGAAGGCAGCTCATGAGTTCATAAAGAAAATATCTAAATTATCCACTGTTGCAAGTCAGAGATGAATTTGACTTTTCAGAGTTATATCACAATTGTTATAGCTGTACCATAACAGTTCAGGATCCATAACAGATTCCATTAGACTTAAGAGAACATCCTCATCTTTGAGAAACAACATCATAATAGAAAGACCTGTTAGGAAGCACCCAATTGGCAGGGAGGAGGGATCAAGCATGCTGCTTCCTGGAGTCACTGCATAACTGTAAAAAGGCTAGGGCCAATCCTCCCTTAAGTTATTTGGAGTCTTATCTAATTGAAGCCTGAAGTAGGCTGCCCGATCCATGTGATTCCTGTATTGTAGACAGAACATAATAAAGTAATTAGCACAAAACCTGCATATGTGGTTGTTCAACCTGACATGACTTTAAAAATCTCCTTATTTTTCTACTTGTTAATTTTTTTTACATTTATTCATAATTTATTAAAAAGCAAAAAAAAAAAAACTTCAAAAGGTTGAACAACTTTGGTATTCAGCCCTTTGTTCATAGAGATCTAGTTGTCTGGATATTTTGTTAACATTTCACTAAAAGCAAATGCAAGGGAGACTGCACATACTCTCCAACATAACCTTGTGACTTTCCAAACCAAAGCTGTACTTGCACAAAATGGCGAGTCATAAACGTGTGTGCTGTGTGAATCCAGCCCAAGAGTTTATGGTTCATTATGGTTTAGGAACCCAGAAAACTATTAACTATATGCTAACCATAGGAAACTCTGTCATGTGAGCACAGCCTCAACCTCGCACCTGAAAGAAACAAGACTGGGTCAACTGGAAAACAGATACCAGATGGAAAATCC
This sequence comes from Natrix helvetica, assembly GCF_964273705.1. Lineage (NCBI taxonomy): Eukaryota > Metazoa > Chordata > Lepidosauria > Squamata > Natricidae > Natrix > Natrix helvetica. The sequence continues at coordinate 79,797,033 of NC_138550.1, read as the reverse complement.
ATTGTTGAAAATGGATTATATTTTCTAGATTGATTTTGAATGCATTTGTTCATTGTCATGGGGTTTTAGAGACCCCAACAACCAAAAACAATTTGTTCTCTTGGCAAAGCTGACAAATCATGATTGGAACGATGGTATCACCTGGGATACAGTAGAAATTTAATCAATATTAAGGCCTCACTGCCTTTGAAATTGCCACAGGCCTCCCAAGTAGTTGGATGTTTGGCATGGAGAGCTGTTGTCTAGGGGATGCAGTGCTACTTTGGGAAAGTAGAACATTCTGTACTTAACAATGAATAGTGGCCAACATTTCAGCAAATGTGGTGAATTTTTCAAATGGCAGCCAATTCTCTTGTTTGTGATGCATTTTATAACTTATTTTGATGGCTCATCATAGATTAGCTATGAATGCTAGAACCATCCCCATGCATCAAGATGTCTAAGTAAGGTGTTTCTTTTTAAAAATTTGGCCGATGAAAATGGACCTTTGCGTAATTTACTGTTGCTACTATTTCTCCACCACTTTCACAGCCATTAGTGGTGTTTAAAACATTGTTCAACATCAAGGGAGGGAGTAAGTAAGTAAGTTAGTGTAGTTAGTTAGTTTGTTAGTTAGTTAGTTTGTGTGGCTTGATCTCTGCCAATGGGCCTTTGAGAAATGAAAGTCTCAGAGTTGTTTGGTACCTTTGAAAGGGATTTTGACACTGTTAAATAGGTTGCCTTATGACTATACAGTATTGTAACTGCATTGTAATCCCAGTGGAAATTTCACCCTGCTCTGAGCTGGAATAGCTTCTGTTCTGATTGATGTACAGATATATGGAAGACAGCTGGGAAGATTTTACAAAGTGCATGCATTCTGTCTCATTGTGACCTAAAGTCCTAGACTATCAATGAAGATGCTACAAAATGTGACTGAAGTTTGACAAGGTAATAATGCTATTTCTTTGCCATCCTGTTTTAAAACGTAAAGATATAGGACCACTGCTATCTGTTAAAACAGCTGTTACTTAATTACAAAATATGTCTGCTTCCTGTACTCTAGTAATTCATTAAATACTGGAAATAGCATTGACATATGGTAATATGTGTCATAAGGGATAAATTATTCTGTTAAAAATAAATGTTTGTATCTCTACTGATCAATCATACCTTGAGCCAATAATGATATTGCTGAACTATTTAAAACGATGATACACTTTTCCAGCTGTTTACTCAAGGAAACACAAAATATTGTTTTTTAAAAAAATGTATTTGCTAATCTTTAAAGCAAGGATGCAATTACTAGTTGCAATTATGTAGATGAAGATAAATATTCCAATTGGAACATTTCTCAGCATTATGAGGATAAATATTCACCATTAAGTAAATGCTTCATGTGTTTAACAGGTGAAGCTAAGCAAAATCACATCAGATATCTGTACAATTAGCACAGGTCTCACCCAGGGCTGTGTGCTCTCTCTACTTCTCTCTCCATACCAATGATTGCATCTCAAAAGATCCCTCTGTTAAAGTACTGAAGTTTGCAGATGATACAACAGTGATTTGACTCATTTGAGACATCGACTAATCTGCATACAGATGGGAGGTTGAATAACTAGCCTTGTGGTTTGACTGGAACAATCTTGAACTATACACACTCAAAACAGTAGAAATGATGGTAGATTTTAGGAGAAACCCTCCTATACTACACCCTCTTACAATACTAGACAACACAGTTTCAACAGTAGAGACCTATCATATCGCAAGACTTAAAATGGACACCTAGCATCAAAAACATCATCAAAAAAGCACAACAATGTTCTTTCTGCGCCAACTCAGAAAGCTCAGACTGACCAAGGAGCTGCTGATACAGTTCTAAAGAGGAATTATTGAGTCTGTCATCTGCACATCTATAACTGTCTGGTTTGGCTCTGCAACCAAATAAGACAGACACAACTTGGTCATGGGGGACTTCAACTTGCCATCGACGGGAGCGGCCTCTGAGGCGGCTCGGGAGTTCATGGCTTCCATGACGGCCATGGACCTGACCCAATTAGTTCAGGGCCCCACTCACGAAGGGGGCCACACACTGGACCTTATTTTTGTATCTGAACAGTGGACGAGTGGTCTGGGAATAGGGGACTTAGTCATCACGCCCCTGTCATGGTCAGATCACTCATCCCTCCGGCTGGACTTCCCTGGCGCTATCCCCCACCGCGAGGAGGCAGAACCAGACTCTCCAAGCTGGTACCGCCCCAGGCTCCTGATGGAACCGGATAGATTCCAGACGGAGCTTGGGCCAATACCTGTAGCCCTGTTCCGCTCCCGGTCAGAGGACCTAGTGACTGCCTGGAATAGGGCGACGGCTGGGGCCTTGGACTGGGTTGCGCCTTTGCGACCTCTCCAGCGGCATTGATCCACCCGGGCTCCTTGGTTCACTGAGGAACTAAGGGTGATGAAGCGCCACAGGAGACGTCTAGAGAGCAGGTGGAGGTCCTCACGCTCCGAATCTGACCGAACACAGGTAAGAGCCTATTTGCGGACTTACCTTGTGGCAATGAGAGCGGCCAAGCGTAGATATTGTGCCGCCCTTATTGTGTCCGCGGATAACCGCCCTGCCGCCCTGTTTCGGGTGACCCGCTCCCTTTTATCGCAGGGGACGCGAGGGGCACCTTACAGGGAAGAGCAGAGGAGTTTGGGGAATATCTGCAGGACAAAATCGCTCAGATCCGGAGTGGATGGACCTCCGTCAGTGGACCGGACGGGCCGTCAGCAGCGAATCTTGAGAGACCATTCTGGGAGGAGTTTGACTCTGTTGCCCCCGAGGATTTGGACAGGTTGCGTGGAAGGCTGCGACCCACTACATGTTCAATGGACCCGTGTCCCTCCTGGCTGGTACTGGCTGCCTGGGAGGTGACACGAGGCTGGCTTCTGGGCCTGGTGAATGCCTCATTGGGTGAGGGATACTTACCAACTGCCTTGAAAGAGGCGGTGGTGAGACCCTTGCTCAAGAGGCCTTCGCTTGACCCAACGGAGCTAGCTAATTATCGTCCAGTCTCCAACCTTCCCTTTTTGGTGAAGGTTGTTGAGAATGTGGTGGCGCAGCAGTTTCCGCGACACCTGGACGAATCCGATTATCTAGACTCACGCCAGTCCGGCTTCCGACCCGGGCACAGCACAGAGACAGCCTTGGTCGCGTTGGTCGATGATCTCTGGAGGGCCAGAGATAGAGGTTGTTCCTCTATCCTGGTCCTATTAGACCTCTCGGCGGCTTTTGATACCATCGACCATGGTATCCTATTGTGCCGGTTGGAGGGGATGGGAGTCGGAGGTACCGTCTTGCGGTGGTTCGGCTCCTACCTCTCCGACCGGAAGCAATGTATGTTGACAGGGGGGCAGAGGTCGACCCTGAGGCCACTCACTTGTGGGGTGCCACAGGGGTCGGTCCTCTCGCCTCTCCTGTTCAATGCATATGTGAAGCCGCTGGGTGAGATCATCCGTGGCTTTGGGGTTGAGTACCATCTGTACGCTGATGATACTCAGCTGTACATTTCAACCCCAAACCACCCCAACGAGGCTGTCGAAGTGATGTCCCGGTGTTTGGAAGCCGTCGGGGTCTGGATGGGGGACAACAGACTCAAACTCAACCCCTCCAAGACTGAGTGGCTGTGGCTATCGGCACCTCAGTTCAGCCAGCTGATACCATCGCTGGCCATAGGGGGCGAACAACTGTCCCCTGTGGAACGGGCGCGCAATTTGGGCGTCCTCCTTGATGCCCGGCTGTCAATGGATGACCATGTGGCAGCCGTGGCAAGGGGGGCGTTCCACCAGGTTCGCCTGGTGCGCCAATTGCGCCCCCTACTGGACCGGAGTGCCCTACGCATGGTCACTCACGCGCTGGTGACGTCTCGCCTGGACTACTGCAATGCCCTCTACATGGGGCTCCCCTTGGGACGCATCCGGAGACTACAGCTAGTCCAGAACGCAGCCGCGCGGGCCATCATGGGGAGTGCACGATACTCCCGCGTAACACCCCTCCTCCGTGAGCTGCACTGGCTGCCTGTGGCCTTTCGGGTGCGTTTCAAGGTATTGATTACCATCTTTAAAGCGCTCCATGGCATAGGACCTAGTTATCTGCAGGATCGCATCCTACCACACACGTCCCTACGACCAATCCGCTCTCACAGGGAGGGACTCCTCCTGGTGCCGTCCACCAGGCAATGCCAGCGGGCGACACCTAGGAGTAGGTCCTTCTCTGTGATGGGCCCAACCCTCTGGAATGACCTCCCCCCCGACATCAGAACCACCACTGACCTCCGTTCCTTCCGTCAAAAACTAAAGACTCACCTGTTTCAATTAGCTGGCCTGGCACACTCTTAGTCTTACCTCCCGGGGATATATTTTAATTGGGTTTGGGTATTTTAATTGGGATGTTTTAGGGCTTTTATACTATATTTATTTCTTTGTACAGTCTCACCTCCTCCACTCAAATGCTCAAGTATTTAATTGTTTACATATTATTTATATTGTTATTTATGTATTTTATCTGTGTTTCATTGACTGTACACCGCCCCGAGTCCCTTTTTGGGAGAGGGGGCGGTCTATAAATCCAAATAAATAAATAAATAAATAAACTTCAATGGATAATTAGAATTGCAGAAAAAACAATTGCTACTAACCTGCCTTCCACTGAGGACCTGTATACTGCACGAGTCAAAAAGAGGGCTCTGAAAATATCTACAGACCCCTCACATCCTGGACATATATTGTTTCAACTTTTTCCCTCAAAACAATGTTAGAGAGCATTGCACACCAGAAAAACTAGACACAAGGACAGTTTTCCAGTGGAAGAGAGGGAGGGGTCACGTGTGGGTATTCTCAAAGCCTGATTGGTCCAAAGACTTAGAGAAAACTTCTTAAATGCTCCTTCCTTCTCCTTATCCCCCAGTTTCATCTCAGTCTTTTGGTCCAAGCACTGTTGAGATAGTAGGTAGGATTTGAATTGTTGATTATTTATTAATTGGACAAGTGTAATTCAAACCTATTGGAGACTATAAAAAGGATAAATTCACAAATTTACTGCTGTGGCCCAAGGGACAGTAATTTCTGCTCCGTGCAGTCGGGGAGAGCCCCGTGGGGCATTGCCTTGAGCTCTTCTCCCTATCCCTGGACCAGCGGGGGTGACAGGCTCCGAAGCGCAGCTTCGGGAGCTTCTTCGGACAGCACAAACAAATTTAAGCCCTTTGACTTGCCGCCGCTCGCAGGAGCGCGCAAAGAGCCTGGGGAGGCGCCGTTTGGATTGGATGGCTGCTGTTTTCTCCTCTGCCCCAGAAATAGCGCAAAGGCAGACAAGCTTTGGCACCGGGGTTTCTGAGCCGGGAAAGCCCGTTCTCAGCAGTGGGGAGCCCAACTGCATGGTTTGGAGCCAGTCACGGCCCCTGTTGGGACGCGCCAGCCGCCCGAAGATCCATCAGCTATTTTGGACGCCACGTGTGGAGGGCCGCTAAAGGCTGCATGGGCGCTAGAAGGCCTCAGACAGGGAGACCGGATTCTCACACAGCCCGCAAAGCTCCGAGGGTCCAGGCTCTGGCGGGGCCTTCAGAGGCTTCATCAAATACATGAGTGGGGCGATGGAGGCAAGACCAGGAGTTTCCCAAGGCCATGCAGAGGCCTTTAGGGCAACTGGGGAGGATCAAGGCCTGGGCTCCAAGGCAAGGGCGGAGGCAGCTAAACCCATGGCATCCCAGTGCCCCTCTAGGGCCATAACCAGGGAGGAGGCAAGGAGGCAGAAGGTGCTGGAGAAGACCTTTGCCGGGGCCGAGAAACAGGCCCAATCCATTAGGTCCAGATCATCCAGCCAGTACAGGTACCCAGTCAGACCCTCCTCTATTCAATCAGCTTCTCCCAGGGGCTTCAGTCCGTCCTCTCCTTCGGTCTCCCCACCCAGATCTCACATTTATTCCAGACAAGGGGTGTCACCTTCCCCTTCTGTTTCACCTAATACTGCAAGGGAGGGGGCGGTGGACCCTTTGGAGGGTACCTCTGGAACACACCAGCCTTCCTGCAGATTAGCTCCCCAGAACCCAGGTTCCTCTTAGGGGGAGGTGGAGGATCTGGAACACCTCCCCAAGAATATTAAGAGACTCATTTCTGCAGCCATCACCCGGGGCATTGCCCAGAGGGAAAGGAACTCCCATTCTTATAGAGCCCAGGGCGGCCATAGCCTGCAACAGCATAGGGCTCCTTCACCATCCATGGTCAGTGAGGGATCCATCCTGGGGGAGGACAATCTCCAGGACATGGGGTTCTCGGAGGACGAGGACTCCGTTCCTCCCGACCCTCCTTCTTCCATGGGTCTTTCCCCCCCGGCAATGTTCAAGACCCTATTGCACAAGGTCAGGAAGACCACCAAAATTGGGACTGGGGATCCTACAGTCCCCCCACCTAGGGACCCTGATATGACTATGTTTTCCAACACAGCCACCAACAAGGAGGAGATTCCGGCTCCTCCACTGTTTATGAAGATGGTTAAAAACCAGTGGGTTCGCCCCTCAAATTTCTCTAACCCAGGGAGCAATGACTGGCGCTTTTACAATGTAGAGCAGGCCTTCCCCCAGGTCCTCCAATTACCATCTATTGACACTCCCATTGCAGCCTTGGTTTCCTCATCTCCGGTGGTCTCTAGGGACGCCGCGGATAAGATGAAACCGGAAGACAAGCGGGCGGAACTTACCTTGCGGAAGAATTTCAATGCTTCCGCCTGGGCCGTAAAGTCCGTGGTGGCAGCCTCATATTTCAACCGTACCACGGTGATGTGACTCTGCCAGCTCCAGGATCGCATCCCGATCCAGGATGAGCGACTCCACCAGGATATTATTAAAATAATGGCGGCAGCCCAATTTTCCACCGATGCGACCCTGCATGTGGTCAAATTCACCTCCAGCGTCTTGGCCACCTTGGTTACATCCCGTCGTCTGCTGTGGTTACGTAATTGGCAGATGGAGAAAAAGGTGAAATGGAATCTGGCTGCTGTCCTTTTCACCGGTCCCAAGCTTTTTGGGGAGGCCCTCGACCCAATCTTAGTCAAGAATAAAGACAAAAAGAAGGTTCTCCCGTCTAACACCAAAAAGACCAAGGCCTTTGTATAAGGCCCCTGATTACCTTTGTATAAGGTATACCTTTGTATAAGGCCCCTGATTATGATCACCAGCAACGGTATCAGTCGTTCAGGTCAGACAGGCAGTACCGACGGCAGATGTATCAGGATCGTAACAGGTTTCAACACCAGTCTAGGCGGCCCTTTCGGGGAGGAGGCAGTTGCCCTTTTCACAGGGGGAAGTGATTCGAACCCGAGTCTTCCCATAGGTGGCCGTCTGACCCATTATGTGGATCTTTGGGACGAGATTACCTTGGACGCCTGGATAAGATCCACAGTCCGTCACGGTCTGAGACTAGAGTTCCTCTCCACCACCACCCCCGAATCTCTTCAGGTCGTTCCCACCACCAAGGTGCTCGGAGCGCCGCCATGTGATGGATCTGGCCGTAAAACATCTTCTCGAAATCCAGGTGGTGGAGGCGGTCCCTCCTATGGAACGAGGTCAGGGCTACTACTCCCACCTGTTCGTGGTCCCGAAGAGTTCGGGGGGCTGGAGGGTGATTCTGGATCTGAAACACCTGAACCGCTTCCTGGTCTACAGGCGCTTCAAGATGTCCTCCCTCAAGTCAATTCTGCAGGGCATTCGGAGGGGGGACTTCTTGGCATCAGTAGACCTCACAGAGGCCTACCTCCACATCCCAATCCTGCCAGCCCATCGCAGGTACCTTCACCAGGGGACCTCTATTACCAATACAGGGCTCTACCCTTCGGCCTGGCATTGGCACCTCACACTTTCACAAAGGTCCTGGCGGCATTGGCGGCTCACCTATGAACTATCCCGGTGAGACTCCAATGCTACCTAAACGATGTCCTAGTTCAGGCAGGGTCCCTTCCACAGGCAGTGACAGATCTTCAGCTTACCATCCAGTGCCTTCAGTCCCTGGGGTTCTCAGTCAACTTCCACAAAAGCCACCTTTCCCCATCCACTCACATTCTCCACTTGGGGAAGGTCATAAACTCAGCGGCAGGGATGGTCCACCTGTCCCCGGACTGTCAGACCAGTCTGCGCCAACTTGCAAACAAGGTTCACAGAAGTCAGTCACTTTCCGCCCTGACCTTGTCTCAGTTACTTGCCAAGATGGTCTCTTGCATTGGGATAGTCCCATGGGCCAGACTTCATCTCCGTCCAGTCCAGTGGGCACTCATTCCCTTTCAGAGACGGAGGATGAGCAACTCCCCCTGGATCATTTGCCTCCCAGCGACAGTCCGGGCGTCTCTCAAGTGGTGGATCTCTCCAGCCCTATGGAAGGGCTGCTCAATTTGGGAACCAGACAGAGTGACATGAGTCTGTTTGGTTGGGGGACCTTGATGGACTCCAGACTCACACAGGGCTGTTGGACTGCCTCAGACGTCCGACACAACATCAATTGGTTGGAGCTGAAGGCAGCTCGGTTGGCCCACCTGCATTTCAAAGACCTGGTGAAGGGGCGTCACATGCTTCTCCTGATGGACAATGTCGCCACAAAGGCCCACATAAACCGTCAGGGCGGGACCCATTCTTGGGCACTCTGGCTAGAGGCCTTGAGGATCGGATCATGGGCAGAGAGACATCTAATGTCCCTTGTGTCAGAACACATCTCGGGTGAGTCCAACCATCAGGTGGACTGGCTGAGCCGGGCGACTCTGGACAACGGCGAGTGGCAGCTCCACACGGATCTCTTCCAGGTAATCTGTCAGAGGTTCGGCACCCCATTGGTGGACCTCTTTGCCACGCTGGTGAATTCTCAACCGCCGCGAAGGGCATGGATGCCCTCAGGAGCTGTTGGCCTCCGGGCCTGCTCTATGCCTTCCCTCCCATACCTCTCATCCCGGGAACTCTCAGGAAGGTAGTGACAGAGAGGGCCTTGGTCATCATGATAGCCCCTTATTGGCCCAGGAGACCCTAGTTTGCAGACCTAGTTCAGCTGTCAGTGTCCCTTCCATGGAGGATTCCTCGGGAGGAGATTGTCTTGCGCCAGGGGGTCTTGATCCATCCGGAGCCCCAGTGGCTCCATCTGACCGCCTGGCTCTTGAACAGTGACTCCTGAGGAAGGCTAACCTGTCCTCCAAGGTCATACGAACCATCGAGGCCTCTAGGCGCCCGTCGACTACCCATATCTATAACTCCACCTGGGCTGCCTTCGTCAGATGGTACTCCCCCCTAGGCATCAACCCAGCCAGGGCCACGATTCCCAACGTCCTAGACTTTCTGCAGAAAGGGCTGGACGATGGCCTATCACCCAACACTCTGAGTCAACAGGTAGTGGCGTTGTCTTCCGTCCTGGGGGGGTGGGTTCCTCTTCTCTCTCCCACGTTCCTCTGGTCAAACGCTTCCTAAAAGGGGCAGCTAATCTCAGGCCCCTGACTATCCACAGGTTCCTGACTTGGGATCTTCCCCTGGTCCTCAGGGCTCTGACAGGGCCCCCATTTGAACTGATCAGGGCGGTTCATCTAAGATTTCCATCCCTTAAGGTAGCCTTTCTAGTGGCGGTCACTTCCGCCCATCGTATCTCGGAGCTGGGTGCCCTATCCACCAAAGATGGCCTCTATCACTTTCACCAGGATAGGGTGGTTCTTTGCCTTGATCCCACCTTTCTTCCAACGGTGAACACCCCCTTTCACAGGGCACAGGAAATTGTTCTGCCCAATTTTTGCCCGGCCCCTTCTGGAGATAGGGAGCGACTTTGGCATTGTTTGGATGTTCGCCGCGCCTTGCGCTTCTATCTCAGGCAGACGGTGGGGGTGTGCAAGTCAGAGACCCTCTTTGTCTCCTTTCAGTCAGGGTCATTGGGAGCCAGGGTATCCTCGGCCACCATTGGCTGGTGGCTACAACAGGCCATTGTAGCGGCCTATGAGGTGATGGGTCAGTCTGTCCTGGCTGAGATTACGGCCCACTCAACTAGAAGTGCTGCGACCACGGCGGCATGGGCCACCAGGGCACCATTCAAAGACATATGTTGGGCGGCTACCTGGGCATCCCCGACCCCATTCATCCGGCACTATCAACTGGACGCATTTGCCTCTGTGGATGCTTCCTTTGGGCGTAGGGTCCTACAGAGGATGATGGCTGACACTACCCTTGGGTCATAGTTCTCCCTCCCTGGGATTAAGCTTGGGTATGTCCCACACGTGACCCCTCCCTCTCTTCCACTGGAAAAAGAATGTTGGTCTTACCTGAACGTCTTTACAGGGGAAGAGATGGAGGGGCTACGACCCGCCCTAGATAGAGTGAGGTGGGGCCAAGGGGAGGACGGGGAGGTCCCCGGAGGGGGCCCTATACTTGCCTTCAGGTCCAGTGTTCGCCATCGAGGAAACTGGGAGATAAGGAGAAGGAAGGAGCATTTAAGATGTTTTCTCAGTCTTTGGACCAATCAGGCTTTGAGAATACCCACCGTGACCCCTCCCTCTCTTCCCCTGAAAAGACACTTTCAGGTAAGACCAGCGTTCTTTTTCCCTTCATCCCATCATTCTGCTAAACAACTATTTCCCACAACACTGTCAAACTATTTACTAAAAACTGTATTACTATTATTCTCATCCTTTCTATTACCTGTCTCCTTTTCTACTTATGACTATAATCTTGTTGCTTGTATCTTTATGATTTCTATTGTTTTATTTACTTTCCTAGTATGATTTTGATTGCTTATTTAGTATACTATGACTATCACTAAGTGTTGTACCTTATGATTCATGATGAATGTATTTATGATGACTATGACCATGATTTATCACTTATATCTTTTATGTACACTGAGAGCTTATGCACCAAAGACAAATTCCTTGTGTGTCCAATCACACTTCACCAATGAAGAATTCTGTTCTGTTCTGTTCTGTTCTGTTCTGTTCCGTTCCATTCTGTTCCATTCCATTCCATTCCATTCTATTCTATTCTGGCAGACATATTTAATTTAGTACTGAAAAGCATGAGGCAACAACGAAACAACCATTGTTTAATTTATTGTGTTTTTGTATATGTGAAATGTACTTTATGATATATTTGGCCCAATAGATTGCATTGGTTGACTCCTTCCCCTTTCCATGGGTTCTCTGGTTGCAAGAATCTAGACATTCATGTAGTATAGATAGATAAATGTGAATGGAATGTCAGAAGGAATTTAAGCTAGCCAATAATATTACTCTAAAAATTCTATTGCTAATATATGTATTATGCATACATTTCTGTCTGCTATTTAAGTCATAATATTAAAAAGATTGCCATCACATACTAGCATTTATGACTGTCTTATTTTTGTTATAGTTAATATGACTTATCCCTCCAGTTACAGACATAATGTTGTCAAGACCAGCAAGTATCAAGTTGAAAAGAAGATACAAATAAAAGAGTAATCATAGGTAGTTACTACAGTCTTGATGGCCAAACAACTGAGCAAATTTAATGTAGAATTGAATATAGGAATTGGGCAGTATTACATTTATAGCATCCTTTTTGTCTTGTTTCTAAGAGGATATATTGTTATTTCCCTGAATTACACATATAGTGTCGTCCTCTGATCATGTTATTTCATGTACAGTAGGAGTAAATCCATCTAGATTCTTCAGGATTAGCACCTTATTGGAATACATAGTAGATGTATTGGAACAAAAAATTACTGTCATGGAAAGTGTGTATTTGGCACCTTTAAATCTTGACACATGTTTGGTTTTAAGTGTAAAGGAAGTTGGTTTTATTTCCATCGTTTAGGTGGTCAAAAGTGAAAAATTAATATTTGATCCCTGCTCCCATAAGAAAGTAACTAATTGGAATAACACATATTTTAAAATGGGAGGTAAATATTGTTGTTGGAAAGCATAGGTGGTAAATAGGATAGTTTCTTTAATTACATATAATTAATTATTCTTTAAACATTTTTGAGGCTACAAAAAGAGTTTGCCAAAATAACTGAAAAGGAATACATTCACCATATGTTGTGCCATTTATTTGGATCAGAATCATTGGCTGCTTGGAATCTTTATGTTTTTGAACATATCAGATAAAGTTGTGTTTTTTAGAGATTAAAGTAACACATCCATTTTCAACAAATATGAAAAATACATAAATCACCTGGAAAAAAGAGCAGGCATTTCCTACTCTAGGCATTTGTTATACAAAATCAATGGTTTCAGGTTTTAAGAAATGTTAAATATGTTTCTTTTTATATCAATACAAACTTAATTTATTAAAACCTTTAATGATGTTTAAAGCTGCAAAAATATAGTATTTTGAATTATTTGAACTATTGTCAAAAAGTTTTTTGGGTTCTTGGAAAGACACTTCGGTACTGAAAACAAAACATTAGCTTAAGAAAATATGCCAATCTTAGCTTCTTCTTAGGAAAGATGTGGTAAGTATTCACTTTGTTGTTTAAAAATTAAGTTGTAGCACATTCTATATAGGTATAATTATTATTGAATTTCCCTCAAATTATTAGATTTCTGATTACTTCATCTTTTAAAAAAGATCCTTTTTGTTCTATTTGAACTTTTCTGCTTTGTAGTTTCAATTTGAATAGTTTATCACAGATCACAAATTAAATATGCATATCAAAGCAATTAGATTAAATAAAATAATGCAAAGAAATGAAAGAGGAAACAGAAGGGAGAAAGGAGGAAACATACTATGTAATGGAAAAAGGGGAAAACAATATAGTGTTCTAGTGTTTTTTTTATAGTACTCTACATTGTACAGCTCAAAATTAATTTGCCATTAATAATAATCAGGTTCTACAAGCTTCTAATGCAATCTCTGCAAAAACTTTTGTTATTTTAGTGTCCTTATCTCCATGAATGAATTTTAAAATAAAATTAATCTGAATGTCTAGGTAATGGTCTAATGAAAGGTGTTAAACACTCCCTGTGCATCTCTCTGAATATTGGTAAGAACCAGAATTACTACTTGATTTTCTGTACAAGACATTATAAGCTTCCTTCTCCAAGACCATTACAAAGACTGCCAAGTTTTACCAACAGCAATGGCTTGCAGAAGTTGAGTGATATCCTTTTTCTATTATTAAATCATCTCAGATTTGTGTTTTTTCCTATATTTGTGTTTCTGTATTTTATATTTTGTATCTGGTGTTTTATTGGTCTAGGAAACTGAATCCATCTCTTATGTTAACTGCAAAATGTCATTACAGGATAAAGGCTTTACAAAATTATGTCCTTACCTTAGTTATAAGGTCTTTATTTTCCAACAGTCCAGTAGTTTATTGTTTACTGTTTGTACTATGGAGACATATTGGGTAATAATATTAAGATGAAACTCAAAAATATAGACATGAGTTATATGTACCTTATTTTAGTAACATTTCTGCAAGGGTAGTAAAAGGATTAGCTTTTTGTATTACTTCAATTGTGCAATTAGCTTTAAAGTAAGAACTTTCTATTGATTGGTGGATGAATCAGGAAAAGAGGGATTAAGAACAGAAACTATAAATCTGCCTTTAACAAAGAATTTAAAATAAATTAAATGCTTCATATGATTTTAGTGCAGTGTGCAGTAGGGTGTACTGCAATGGGATTTCTATACTGATCAAAGAAATTTGATCTTTATGTGATTAATAGAATTTTGAGTTTAAAAAATAGTGAAAAATGGATAACAAATTAAGGTAAAGAAAATTAGGGAACATTGCTAACAATTGGACAGAAATAACTGCATGGTCCCTGAATTGTACAGAATTTTTAGTTTTCTACGGACATTGAGTGGACAGAAGCTTTGGAAACAATTGGACCTGGTGGGATTGAAATATTGGCCTCTACATTTTTTGATTTCAAGTAGGACCTATTAGACACCACAAATTAAATAAACCAATTCAAGTATATAGACCATGGTTGTCCAATCTTTTGGCTTGCCTGGGCCACACTGACTGAAAAGGAATTGTTTGGGCCATATGGTTCAAACGTACGACAGTGCTGAAAAAAATTGAAAACCCATCCTCAAAATTATGACTCTTTGTGCCTCCCCCATAGTTACATGATCAGAATTTTGGTTCTTGGCTACTGGCTTGCATTTATAACAGTGTCAGCATCCTGCAATCACATGGCCATGATTTGTGACCTTCCCAGCGAATTTCTGACCTAAAATTATTAGGAGAAGCAAGTTCTGCTTAATTACCTCAGCATGGTAAGAATGATCATAAAATTAGGGTCACCTCATGATTTACTTATCATTCAAATTGCTGAGCAACTGAAATTCTGGTCCCAAATGTGGCTGCAATTTGAGGATCACCTGTATTGACGGTATACCTGTAGAAAACAATAATAAATAACATAAAAACCTTGTATAGATATAAACCACATTTGAATCAAAACATAGGTTGTTAAAATAAAAACAGTAATATAATAATAGTATATTATTATTGATTAAGATGTCTTATTCAAAACATCTTTGATCATGTGCCTGATCCTTGTTGCTAATAAACTCTACATTTAACATCTAAATTTAATGGGGAAAGCGAGGCTTCTTTGCCAGCCTCCTAGCTGGCAAAACATAAATTTCTACTGGTTCAGTGGGCATGGCTAAGTGGGGGGGGGGCATGTGACTGAGTGTGTGTCACGGCAGCCTCCATCAGTAACCAGGAAAGAAAACACTTAACTCCATGTTTCAGAATTAAGAGTACTTTTACTGGTTATGAAAAGATAGCAGCTAAGCAAAGCAAGATCTGAGGCAAAAGCGTGCGTAATCATAGACATCAATGTATAACCCAACCCCCTCCCCTTGGTAACCCCATCCCTTGTCCAATGTGAAAATCCCTCAGGTGTCATGTGGGATCCATCTTCAAAAAACATCATCAGGATGGTATGCAGGACAGTTGGCCTTGGCGGGCTCGTCCACTATCCAGCATGCGCAGTAGATGGTGAGAACAAAACTCCCTCCTGTACTTAAAACTTCCCTTCCCAAATGCCATGCCCCCCCCCGTTTCAATGGCAGCCAAAAGCAATAGTGATACAGAGGCTGACATCCGGCCCTCCTTCAGGAAAGGAAATCATCCCTGCAAGAAAACAGAATAATAAAACAAGACAACATAAGAAATGCAATATTCAATTGTGCTCAAGGCTTATCAGGGTATGCAGCGTAGAACTTCCGCAAGAGTCTAGGAGCCCTGACATGGGATTTATCAACCCATTCAGCATAGGTGAGGGGGAAATGCTTCCAGGAGACGAGATACTGGATTCGATTTCTGTGTTTCCTGGAGTCCAAAATTTCCTTAACCTCAAAATGTTGCTCCCCCTCAATCAGAAGAGGGGCAGGGGGTGGAGGTAGAGGCGCACGGAAAGAAGAAATGTGTTCTGATTTCAAGAGGTTTACATGAAATACTGGATAAATCTGGTTAAGATGCTTTGGTAACTCCAATCGAACAGAAACAGGGTTAATAATTTTTACTATAGGGAATGGACCTACATACTTCGGCCCTAGTTTCTTTGATTTCTGGGTAGTTTGGAGAAACTTGGTGGATAAAAACACTCGATCTCCCACTTTGTAATCTCTCTGCATCGCCCTTTTCTTGTCAGCCTGTTTCTTGTGCGCCCGGTGAGCAGCCTCCAATGCTCAGGGGTCAGAGGCCAAATTTGGCTGAGCCGATCGCTCCACTTGGAGGGGGACAATATTTTCAATTTTTCCTGAGGTAATTCAGGAATCGGTACAAAGTCCTGTCCATACACAACCCTAAAAGAGGTCAAGCCGGTACTGCTGTGCACAGAGTTGTTGTATGCCACTTCAGCATGTGGTAACAGTTCAGCCCAGTTATCTTGCTGATAATTAATGAAACACCGGAGGTACTGTTCCAAAACAGAATTAGTCCGTTCGCAAGCTCTGTTAGTTTGAGGATGGTGGGTGGAGCTTAATCCCTGGGCAGAGCCAATTAACTTGAGAAATTCCTTCCAGAAGAGGGAGGTGAACTGGACCCCCCTATCTGAAATTATGCGTTCAGGGACTCCATGCAGCCGGTAGATATGTGAAATAAACATTTTGGCCAAAGCCTTAGCCGAAGGGATTTTGGAATAGGGCACAAAATAAACTTGTTTGGAAAGCAGGTCGGTGATGAGCCCAATCACAGTATTCCCCAGGCTCTCCGGCAATTCAACAATGAAATCCATCAATATCTCCTTCCACGGAGCTTCTCGATGGGTCACACCTTGGAGAAGGCCTTGGGGTTTTTCTGGTGGGCGCTTCGCGGCAGCACAAACTGGACAACTGGTGATGTAGCCTCAATGTCTTTTTTCAATGAAGGCCAACAAAATTGCCTCTTACCGAGATGTAGGGTCTTTACAAAACCAAAATGGCCTGCCATTTGAAAATCATGGGCCCATTGAAGAACAGTAGCTTTCAGGTTAGCAGGAACATACAATTTAGCCCCTACCCAAGCTAGTCCATCTTTCATTGTATATTCATGTGAATGTTCCTTGAACCAGTCATCGGACTCTAGGCTTTCCTTGAGTTTTGCTATGAGGTCCATCGTGACCTGTAGATTTGAAATGTTTTGGCTTCTGGTAACTGCCGGGGCAGCAAGATTTTTTGCTGGGATGACTGGGTGAACTATGCTCAGCTTTGAGCTGTTGTATTGTGGAAGTCTGGATAATGCATCAGCCATGAAATTCTTCCCCCTGGGGATGTACTTGAGGATGAAATTGAAATGGTTGAAATGTTGCGCCCAATGCATTTGTTTTAGACATAGTTTACGAGGGGTCTTTAATGCTTCCAAATTTTTGTGATCACTCCACACTTAGCCCCTTCCAGGAAATGTTGCCAGGTCATCAGAGCCCATCTGACTGCAAAAGCTTCTTTCTCCCATATAGCCCATCGTCTCTCCGTCTCTATCAATTTTTGAGAAGTGTAAGCACATGGTTGCAGCTTACCATCAGCATTTGTTTGAAGTAACACTGCCCCCACCGCCACATCACTGGCATCAGCTTGAACAGTAAATGGCACATCCATATCTGGGTGTTTCAAAACGGGTTCCGCTGCAAAGAGTCATTTCAATTTCTTGAAAGCAGCTTGACACTCCATAGTCCAATTCAAAGGCTTACCTAGTCTGGGCTTGGCCTCTCCTTTTGCCTTTAGGAGATTTGTAATGGGCAGAGCAATGCTGGCGAAAGAGGGGATAAATTGACGATAAAAATTCGCAAATCCCCCAAAGCTTTGTAATTGTTTGCGGGTGCATGGGGGTGCCCACTCAGTAACAGCCTGGACTTTTGCTGGGTCCATTTCGATGCCATTGTGAGAAATGCGGTAGCCCAGGTAATCAATTTTTTCTTGGTGAAATTCACACTTAGACAATTTGGCATAAAGTTCTGTGGCCCGAAGTTTTTTGAGTACTGAGCATACTAATGTCACGTGTTCTTCACGTGTTTCCATGTAAATAAGGATGTCGTCCAGGTAGACCATCATGCCTTTGTATAGGTGGTCATGTAAAACTTCATTCATTAATTGCATGAAAACAGCTGGCGCCCCCTGTAGGCCGAATGGGAGTACTCTGAATTGGAATCACCCAAGTGGGCAGTTAAAAGCAGTTTTCCATTCATCTCCCTCCTTGATTCTAACTCTGTAGTAGGCTCTCTCAGGTCCAATTTTGTGAAGATCTTCCCTTTACCCAATTGGGCCAACATATCTTTCATTAGAGGCAGGGGGTGAACATTCTGCACACATACAGTGTTGAGGTTCTTATAATTCACACAGAGATGAAAGGAGCCATCTTTCTTTTCTCTGAACAACACTGGGGTGGCCACTCATGGCCTAGCAGGTTCAATAAACCCCCTTTTTAAATTTTTGTCAATATACTTCCGTAATTCTTCCATTTCGCTTGGGGTCATTGAATAAATCTGGGGTTTTGGAAGTTTTACCCCAGGGAGGATATCAATGCTGCAATCTGTAGCGCAGTGAGGGGGTAATTTATCAGAGGATTTTTCACTGAAAACGTCCCTTAGGTCCCAATATTCTTTTGGGATTTTCTCCTCCCACTCAATTTTTTCCTGCGCTGTGGCTGCCAAGTTAGGTTCAGTGTTGGCAATATTGGGAACTTCCCCTTCTCCCTGAGGGGTTTTTGCAGATCGGATGCGCAACCACCCTTGCTTCCAGTTGATGCATTGGTTCCATTTACGTAACCAGGGTAAACCCAGTATGAGAGGCCGGTCCATTCCTGGCACCACAATAAAACTTAATGTCTCTTGGTGATCTCCCATCCACATGTCTACTGGTTCAGTCACAAAGTGGCAGCCCCCCCCCCAGCTATAGACCCATCTAGTTGGCAAAAAGCAGTGGGGACTTTCAAAGTTCTTAGTTTTAGGCCCATTTTTTCCACTACCTCTGGGCAAACGATGCAGCGTGTGCATCCCAAATCTAAAAGGGCCAGCATTTTCACTTGGGCTCCAGTAGAGGGCACTTTAAGCTCAACTGGGATGGTCATGGGGTCCGATCGGGAACTTACCAACCATGCCCAACTAGTCACATGCTCCCCCACCTAGCCATGCCCACTGAACCGGTAGTAAAAATGTTTGAAACCCACCCCTGCTTTAGGTATTATGATGGGTAAGTAAATAAAAGTAAATTGCTGTAGCAGTTTTTTTAGATTATTTTAAAAACATCAATAAAATGTTTATGCAATTTAGGTAATTCTGGAGCTCTATTCCAGAGGTGGTACTCAGCAGGTTCTGATCAGTTCTGGAGAACTGGTAGCGGAAATTTTGAGTAGTTCTGAGAACTGGTAAATACCACCTCTGACTGGCTCCACACCATCTATTCTCTGCCTCCCGAGTCCCAGCTGCTCGGGAGGAAATGGGGATTTTGCAGTAACCTTCCCCCGGAGTGGGGTGGGAATGGAGATTTTACAGTATCCTTTCCCTGCCATGCCCACCAAGCCACGGCCACCCAACCATGCCACACCCACCAAGCCATGCCCACAGAACCGGTAGTAAAAAAAATTGAATCCCATCACTGCTCTATACCTTATCTAGCCCTTAAGATAATTGATGCACTGGAGAAAGCCCATAGATGTAGTTGGTATGTGACCATTTCCCATCATTTGGATCTAAAATTATCAGATTAATGGAAGTAAGTCAGCTGGTGCCAGGCTAAGATTTAACCAAATTGTCCCAATGCTAATCACTGTATTAGATTCTCGATGGCCTTTGATACTATCAACTATGGCATACTTCTGGAGTGGCTTTGGGGGCTGGGAATGGGAGCTTGTGTTGCCCTGGTTCACTTCCTTTCTCTGTGGTTGCTCTCAGTCAGTGTTGATAGGAAATGAGACATCTGGCTCTCATCTTTAGCTTTGCAGGTCCCACAGGGCTTGGTAGTTTTTCTGCTTCTGCTTAACATCTACTGGATAAGATAATCTATCACCTTGGGCTGACAAATCAATCTACTTATCACACCCAACTGTATGTCTTGGCCCATAGTGTGTTAAATGATGCTGTGACTTTCTCTTGCAGAGCTTCAAGACAGTTAAGGGCTTTATGGAGGAAAACAGGCTGAAACTGAACCCTGGCAAGACAGAATGGCTCTGAGTTTGGGGTTCTTTGGCCCGAGGAGAATTGACATCTTGGTTTTTATTGGGGTGGTACTTCTCCAGACAGACCTGGTGTGTAATCTGAGGGTTATCCTGGACTCAAGTCTCCTGCTTGAGGAGTAGATGACAGTCATGGACAGGAGGGCCTTTTTGCAAGTATTGGTTGTGCCCCAGTTACACCCTTTCCTGGAACAACAATCCCTGTTCACAATCACCCACACCCTATTATCTTCCTTCTTGACTGTTGCAATATGCTGTCCAGGGGGCTGACCTTGAAAAGTATCCAGAAGTTTCAATTGGTTCAAAATGTGGTGACCTACATGGTTTTGTGCGGGCATAATGTGCACATGTGTCTTCTCTCCTATGGGAGCTGCATTGGTTGTCAATTTGCTTCAGGTCCAATTCAAGGTACTGGTTGTCATCTTCAAAGCCCTACATGGCTTAGAAACAGGTTATTTGAAGGACCATCTTTTCCTGGTCACATCTACCTCATACATCCCTGCGACCAATTCGCTCCCACAGGGAGGGACTCCTCCGGGTGCCGTCCACTAAGCAATGCCAACGGGCGGCGCCCAGGAGTAGAGCCTTCTCTGTGATGGGCCCAACCCTCTGGAATGACCTCCCCCCCCGATATTAGAACCACTACCGACCTCCGCTCCTTCTGACAGAAACTCAAGACCCACCTGTTCCAATTAGCTGGCCTGGCCCATTTATAGTCCCATTTTATACCTCCTGGCAAACATCTTACTCTGGGATAGTTTTTTAGGGGTAGTTTTTAATGCATTTTTTAAATTTTAAATTTGAACTTTAACTATTATTGTACAGTAAATTATATGTTACCTCCTCCAGCCACATCTATATCTATTTTTATATTTATATTTATGTATATTTATTGTGTTTTTAATATGACTGTACACCACTCCGAGTCCCTTCTGGGAGAGGGCGCGGTCTATAAATTAAATAAAAGTTAAAGTTAAAGTTACTTGATCCTCCAGAGCGGGGTGGGTTGGGGCAGGGAATGCTGTGTCCCTGCTCCTAAGGAGGTTCATCTGGTGGGACCAAGAAGGCCTTCTCCATGGTGGCTCCTTCCCTGTGACACATCATCCTCATAGATTGGCCCCCACTTTGACATTCTTTCGCAAGGCTCTGAAGGCCTGTGCACTTACTGACCTTAAATGTTGGTCTTAGTTTTTATTTATTTAATCTCTCTCTCTAATTACCCTATAGTTCAAGATTGATTACAGTGATCAGTGTAGGAGATTAAAATTATTAGAATTATTATGTTATAACAACTCATATACAGAAATAATATTTTATTTTCCTGTAAGAAGTAGATGTGAACTGATCTCCATTGTATATCGTTTGGAGTAGGACAGATTTGTGGGTTTTATATGTTATTGAAGATGATTATGTCTTTTAGTCATTCATTTCAGAATAATAATAAATGGCACAGGATGTCCTGTGCAGGGACACTTTTGTCACTAATAAAATGAATACTATCTGCAAAGAAGGATTTCACAATTACCAAATTTCTGCCTTACGGAGATACAATTACACTTCTTGATAGTGAGAATTACATGCAAAATCCCAAATGGATATTTAAGAAGGTGTGTAGTCTCAGGTCTATTTTTGAGAAAAATTGTCCCCCCCCCCCCTTTCTTAGAAGTTAAATGGTTTAGCTTCCAGATAGAGTACAAAATGGGAAAAATGCCCCATGGGCTGGCATTTGATCATCACTACCCTACAGACTGGGTTTTTAATGTTCAAGTAAAAATCTGTCATGCATATTCATACTTTCAGAAATAAACATAGTAGAGAGATCATAAGTGACATAAGTTCACTTTGGCTGCATTTAGCAGTTGTGCTGATATACAGAAATCACTGAGATGGAAGATGTCGCTTAGATCGAGCCCAACTTCCTGCTCAAGGCAGAAATCCAAGTTTAAACAACGCTGACAAATTATGTTTAAAACCTGCTACTCTAAGCAAAGTAACAGATTTCCACCATTGAAATGCTTTTATTATTGGGGCGTTTTTCCTAACATTCAACTAGCAATTGCTTTCTGTGTCTTTAATATTCTGCCTTCTGCAGCAAGATTTATAGAAAATAGATCTTGGCCTTCTTTTGTGACTCCCATACAGAAGTTTACAAAGTGATATGCTCAACCATGTTTTCTCCTTTCACAGTATCTTCCCTTAGAATTTTGCTTCCTATCCTCTGACTGACTGACTGAATCTGTTCCCATCTATTGAAATTATTTTGAAAGCATAGCTACATTCTGCATCAAGTCTTACAAAAGCATCTGGGACAGTCCAATGAGATCAAGGTTGACCTTTTGGCCATAATTCCAAACAGTATGCTTTTCTGCTTTTCCTCAATTGGAACTCTGGCTTTAGTCAAGATGGATGGAATAACGAACAATTTCAAATAGGTTTCAGTCAATTTCTGCACAAAACCTTTAGGCCTCTTCTAAAATGCTAAAGATGAAGAGGATTTTAACCTTTCAACATGACATAAAGCAAAGCATACCTCCAAATCAACAAAAGAATGGCTTCAGCAGAATAAGATCAAGGTTTTGCAATGGCCCAGCGAGAGGCCGGACTGGAATCCAATTGAAAATCTGTGGATTGACCTGAAGAGGGCTGTACACAGGAGATGCCCTTGCAATCTGACAGATTTGGAGTGCTTTTGCAAGGAAGAGTGGCCGAAGAATCCCAAGGCATGCCATGCTGATAGGCTCTTACCTCAGAAGACTGAATGCTATCTTAAAATCAAAGTGTGCTTCAACAAAGTATTAATTTAAGGGTGCACATATTTACGTAACCACATTATTGTAAGTTTTTTATTGTTATTTTTCCCTTTAAAAAATTCAGTTTGTTTTTCAGTTGAACTGTACAATTTTTATGTCAAAGCTGGAAAGAACGTGGTCTGGCTTTTTACATTAGAAAAACCTGGCATTATAACATGGGTGTGTAGACTTTATCCTCTGTATATCTGGGAACGTGTGAAAAGTGTGATTCTTTGGAGCTGCTGAAGAAAACATGAAATGAGGGGATAGGAATTTCAGGTAGTAATTTAGAAGAAAAGTATTTTAGAGCATACGGTTTTCAGAGATATGGAATGGAATGGAATCTCTTCAAATGGCAAGGAAAACCTAAATTAAGCAAAACTTGAGGAACTCTGCATATTAGTAGTTAAACATGGTGCCCATTGGAGTTTTTGAGGGGCACCTGTCTGAAGAATTTGGATTGTCAAGGCACAACCCTGACTATCTCACATTGATTAAGCTTGTATTCTATCTTTCCATGGAGGAGTTGTATCTACAAAGCAAATCCTTATTCAGAGCAAAGAGGGCTCTATAATATCTTAATAAATCTCACCAAGCTGTCTTACTAATAACAATAGTATATTCTCCGTGACTCCTTTGCTGAATAGGGATTATCTTCATTGCTTTCAGGTAAGGAGTTACCGAAGAATCTGATCTGCTGGTTTTCTAAATTACTGTTGAACTAAAACAATGTACTTTAGAGGACAATAGCAATATTATGAAAGATAAGAATAAAGAAATAACTACTTTTTCTTTTCATAGTTATACCTTTAGGCATAAGTTGACAGAAGGTTAAAGTAGGGTGGCTGCATGTCTTCTGTTGGCTGCAAAATATAGGGTTATATTATAGGCAAATTATGCAAGCTATCAATTTGAATAAGTCTGATAAACATGAAAAGAAAAGCTGGTGTTATTGAGTCAGTTTTACTTTTGACAACGTGTAAATGTACTTGATAATTTCAGTCTCAAAAGAATATTTAAAAATAAGTGGAGTGAGTTGATAAAAATGTATAAAATGATAGAATCACTGATTTGGGAAATTTATTTACCGGTGAGAGTTTAGATTTGCTTTTATAGTATTGAATCTCAGAGTGAGGATAGGTTTCCTAAATGTGACCTGTTTTAAAAAGACTCTAGCCAACATTAACGGAATGTTTCCATGCATTTCAGTTGTTAAAATAATAGAATGGATGTATGAACAAAAGCAGAATTACAACAATAAAAATATTCTGGTTTAAAATCATTTTTATTCATGTCAATAAATATAATTATTATATATTTTTAAATATATATGTCTTTGCTTAACAATTGCCTTATTTAGCAACCTTTTAAAGTTCTGACAGTGCTGCAAAAAATAATTTTACAACCAATGCCTGCATTTAGGATCTTAACAGCATTCCTGTAGAATAGCAGGCAGAAACTGGGACGGAGTTAAGAGAGGACTCAGCCTAGAATTGTTACGTGTCCACAAACATTCCAAGTCCTGCCCCACCCTTGAATTCCATTACCTCAGAGATGTCAACTCGATTTCATTGAGGTCTGCATCAGGGCTGTGTTTGATCTTGGGGGGCTGGGATGGGTGTGGCCAGGGTGGGCATTGCCCAAGTGCTCTGCCAGCATAAACAGCCTCCCAAGCTCCATTTTCGGCTGTGACGGCCTCCTGCAACCCTCTTCCAGCAAAAAAAAAGATCTTGGGAGCACTGCATGTGGCCCTAGCGAGCTCTGTTTTTTGGCTGCAATGACTGGCAGAGGGTTGCAGGAGGCCATCACAGCCAAAGATGTAGTCCCCCCAAGGCTCATTTTCCCTAACAGAGGGCTGCAGGTGGCCATCATGACCGAAAACTGAGCCCATGGGGACTGCACGCAGCCCTCATCAGCTCCATTTTCACTGGCAGAGGCACTGAAGGCTGGTTGTTTGCGGCTTCCATGCGGCTCCGTTGGCAAGATCCAAGCACCCTGTGGGCCTTGAATTTGACATCCCTGGCTTAACTCTTATCTGGTGCCAATGTAGTGCTGATAGTTAGTTGGGCAGAATAATGTCAGGTGTGAAGAATCAGGATCACACATAAGTTTCAGTTTAGAAGTTTATTGTTCAATACACAACAATCTGGTCAACTAACAGTCAGCACTACATTGGCACTAGATAAGAGTTAACAAAATTGATGGGGAAAGCTGGACTTGGAGGGTGTGTGAACATTTAATGATTCTAGGCTCTCTCTTGACTCTGCCCCCAGGCTCTGCCCCCAGGCTCTGCCCACAATTCTCCTACAATCCCTCAATCATGTGATAACCATTACAGTCAACCTGCATTGTCCTGTGCCTGACCTGTTGTTTCCTCCCCCTGCCTCCGCCTTGCAGAATAGAAGGATCGGAGAGGAAGGGATTACAAGAAAAGAAGTGAGGAAACAATGGGTAATGCATGTAGGAAACAATACACTGGTCCTGGCTATTGAAAGGGTGCTACAAAAGTAAGTATATTCCACATTATGTGCCTGCACACTCTCTTGTAATCCTTTCCTCTCTAATCTCTCTGTTTTGTGGGGAAGGGGGGAGAAAAACATAGGAAATGTCTGAATGCAATCTCTCCTGCCTGACTTCTTTCCATCTCCCCTGCAGAGTGGAGAGCTTTGGGAGGAAAGGATTACAAGAGAGTAAGTGGGCATACAGTGGAGAATACAATGGGCTGTTTGCATAGCATGGTTGCTGGTGCAAGCACAGTGCTTTTGATGTGCATTCCCAATTGCAGAATGGGACAGCTTGTCACAGTCAACTCGCTCTGGCTATTTCGCAATGGCTGATTCACCATGGGACAACTTGTCATAGGGCAGTGATGGCAAACCTTTTTTCCCTTGGGTGCCAAAAGTGCGTGCTGACACCCATATCCAATGCCCCTCCCTACAAGCCCCACCCCCGCACATGCGTGCAATTCTCCCTATGCTCCCCCACCCTTCGCGCATGCATGTGTGACCCCCATTTTGGGGCTAACAGACCCAAATATCTCTGGCCACCAAGAAGTGCTTGGGCATGTGCAGTGGGTCTGAACTGGGCAATGGCTCGTGTGCCCGCAAAAAGGGCTTCACGTGCCACCTGTGGCACATGTGCCATAGGTTCGCCATCATGGTCATAGGACAATTCAAGAGAGGGGCAAGTAGAATTGCAGCTCACCCCAACCTCAAGTACTTTTAATTTGAGAAGGTCCAAATCTAAAGCAAAGCCTGCTACAATTCACTTGTCCTGAATTATTCTGTATTGAATTATTCCGTGGTGAGTTGTTGTGTGTTGAGTCAGTTAGGGCAACTTGTCCTAGACCACGGTATCAAACTCGATCATATCACGTGACATATCGTGATGTATTGTGATGTTTTTTTGCCTGTCCAAGCCCCTCCCAATTGTGTGCATGCTTGCTCTCTTGTAATCCCTTCTCTGTTGAATGTAAATACAAACATTTCCCCTCTTGCTAATTATCCTACTGCTGGGTGAGCATGCCAAAGGGCTGGTGAATGGTTAGTAGGCAAACAAAAACCCAAGATGTGAAACTGATTAGCCTTGTCAGTTTTAAGCTGGAAAGCACCATTACAATCACAAGATTTCCCCACTTAGCAACAGAATTGCATCCCAATTGTGGTCCCTAAACAAGGACTGCTTGTTTTCACTCTTCTAAGCCTAGTTGGCATTTTAATTTATCTGAAAGTGAATAACTTACTCAAATTCAGTATTAAAATGTCATGTACCATTTCTTAATACAAGTCTAAAATACTGTTCTAATTTTCAAATCTAGTAGCAGAAAAATAGGAAATAAATCATGTCTTTTGCCATTACTGTAACATATACTAATCAGTAAATTGTTGGCAACAAGTCAGATTTTGTTGCTGGCTGTCTTAGATGCAGTCTGAAATTATGGTCAGGGAAACATGGGAAGGAAAGATTGTTGTGTTTTTATTATAGTTTAGGAATTCCTGAGAGGCATCAGGTTAGTCACAATGGGAACAGAATTAGATTGGCCTTTGATCTTATTCAGCATGGCTCTTTATATATTTGTTGAGTAATAAACTACCACTTCTGTGCGTGCTGTAAGATGTGGATTTCTTTCAATGAGTGTAATGTCTTCTGGTACACCTTGAGTATTAGCAACTGTATCACTTTACCAATACAGTCATTTTCTCTGATTATAAGAAATTTCTTTCTTAGTGGTCAACAATCTTAGGTGCTTAAGTTGTATTTAGCCACCTGATGAGTACTACACTCACTTAGTGCTAAAGTAGAAGAAAAATGGTCAGGATAGAAAGCCCATCAATACAATAAAGGTTACTGGGGAAATATTTGAAAGTCTGTCATTTATAAATCCATGTTTTAAAGGGGACATACTAACAAAGTTGAGCAAATTCATTCACTTTACCTCTTTTTAAAATTGTTTCTTTTCAAAAAACCTTATGTACATCTTTCACTCTTTATATGCATGCCCTAGTAAACAGCTGTTAGAGTCTGGTGTGCTGCTGTTCTTCAACTCCATTGTAATAGAAAAAAATGAATGAGAGGAAAAAGAGAGCAGGAGGACAATCAAAAGGCTTATACAGGAGTCTGCAAAGTAAGTACTACTGAAAAATCCAGGGAGACTCTGGGGAAGAAAAGTAGCTAATGCTATTCTTCTCAAGTTAAAACCTATCCTATACCCCTGAGACTGGTAATCATTTGAGGGGCAGGAAAGATTATTGATAGAAAGAAACAGAGCCACCCTTTATATATATTTTACTGCAGTAGAGAGAGATGCTTTTTGACCATCCACCTCAAAGGAAAACCTGAAATTCAGAAGCATCCTATTTTTCCTTTTAGCATGCATGTTGGACTATAATAATAGCCCAAGAAAAGCTTACAGTTTTTGCATCATTATCATGCAGGGAATTCCTCAGAATGTTTTTTTGGGGAAAAATAGCAGTGGTTGTGTAGTGCTGGAATTTCAAAATGGAAAACCTTTTATTATGCCTTTCTTTCATTTCTTTCCCCAACACCCTCTTTCAAGAGTCAGTAGTCCATGAAAACTTGAGATACAGTGGTCTATCATGAAACTGATAGACATACATTAAAAGAGGCACAAAACAACACAGAATTCAGTACTAGTGTAAAATAGTTAGCCAGGGTTTTCCCAGGTGTATCAACCAATATTATGAAGTGTTAATTCTTCAGGCCATGGGTGTCAAACTCAGGGCGTCACATGATGTATCATGAATTTTTCCTCCTTCGTGGAGCTGGGGAGGGCATGACCTGCGTGTGATGCATCTGGCCCGCAAGCCACCAGTTTTACACCCCTACTCCAGGTGATCAATTGGAAAGAAAAGCAAAGGTTGAAATTGTCTTACAAGTCAGAGAAAATGTCAACACAGTCATAGTGTCCAATGATTGGGTGGGAAAGGGTATGTGTGCTCAGAGCAGATTTAAATGGCCAACAGTAGTTGGGTGGACCACTGCACCTTGACTGCATCATCTCCAGGCATTTCACCAAGACACCATAGATTTTCTCTATTAGCAACTTTTGAATTGCCATAGAAGAAGGAATAGGTTTGATATCTGTAGTCCTAAATACTTTTCTAGATAATAAGCCTGATTAAAAATAGTGGGATTCACTTTTAGTTAAAACACAGGCAGGATTGCAATGTAAGACTTTGCAAAATACAATGGAACTTATTTCCATATGATGATGTTTATATATAATTGAATTATTGTTCACCTTGTCTCTATTGGTTTGATAAGTCTTCTTTCAAAATGAATGAACAGGCAGATTTATATAGTACAATTTCAACTCCTGCTTAATAATGTTGATTTATATAAATGTACTTACTTTATAAGGAGATGCAGTCTAAGGAAAAGCTTATGGTTGACATGTAATGGTAAATATTTCTTCATGTCCAATGTTAAGACTAGAATATCATTGAAAACTCCTGTGACAGCTGCTTTCTTGCTGGTCATAAATGTTATTTTCACACTCAATGCTAAAATAGTCTGTTTTACCCTCTGTTAGGGAATCCATACATGAATTAGTGGTGTTTCCCAGTTTCATTTAGAAAAACTAGAATAATCATTACTACAATGGAGGGATTAAAACATTGTTGTTTGATGCACAAAGCCCTGAATTCTTTTACTCTCCTCTCATGCAGTTTCAGCATTTTTACTTAATTGGAAACTGGCAATATGGAGTATTGAAGAAGAAAAGGAACGATGTTGCTTCTTTAATGTAAGGATCTAGGCCACCATTGTCTTTTGATACCTGAGGAGTCCAGGTAGCCCTTGACTTACAACTACAATTGGATTCACAATTTCCATTACTGAGCAAAGCAGTTCTTGAGTTAGTCATTCCCAATATTACAACCTTTTTCATATTTGTAGTGAGTCATTGCAGCTGTTAATAATATGGTCATTAAGCAGATCAGGCGTCTCCCATTGACTTTGCTTGTATGTAGGTTGTCAGTCAATGATGATCGCATGACATGGAAATGCTACAACTGTTGTCATTACAAAAAGGTTGTGTTACCTGTTGGTGCTCATTTTAAGAAATAAAATTTTCAACTATGAATTGTTTGTATTTTGATATTGTTCCCT
This sequence comes from Natrix helvetica, assembly GCF_964273705.1. Classification (NCBI taxonomy): domain Eukaryota; kingdom Metazoa; phylum Chordata; class Lepidosauria; order Squamata; family Natricidae; genus Natrix; species Natrix helvetica. Next base: position 79,767,994 of record NC_138550.1, on the reverse strand, counting down.
ATCATGCCAACACTTTGTTTCTATTGTTTTTACAGATAAAAAATTTGTTTTTATACCAATATCTCATTCTAATAAGAAACAAAACCATAAGAGGCTCCTGCCATTTAAAAGAAATGCTGACATGAAACTGCAAAAACCTGCAAATAATATGGTTTATTCATTCATACTTTTCTAGCAAAGCTTTTGTATTTATATTATAGCCTCATACAATAATGAGAAACATTTGCTGAAATAGAATTTAGATCCATTCATATTCTATGAATAATAGTCTAAATCTCCTGAGAATAGGTTTTGCTTTAAACCACAGGCATTTATTTCTTTGGTATTATCATCTGTCCATATGGTGGCATTAGGTTTTTAATCTGTAAAATTGATTGTTTTTGTATGTATGGAAACCATTATCCATCTTTTACATATGATTATCTACAATTGGTTTAATTGCACATTTTAAATACTGATTAGACTTCCATTTTTAATTTTTGCAAATACAGATGGAAAATATGTTACCTGTTTGGGGTATTTATTTACATGTAATTTTACCTTGACATAAATAGTCATGGCATCAGTGGCATATATTTAGCTTGCTTTGGATAATTAATCATTTGTAATGCCTAGGGCCAGTTTCTCAACCTTATGCAAGATTATCATAATATGCTGTCTGTGATTATGGAATAAATGTAGCTTCTTGGCACCACACAGAGTATTACTTTAATAAGCATTATGCCTAAAATATAAAGTACAGTATTTATAGTTACTATTAATACAAACTGAGTTTATTATATTTAAGCAGTTTCATTCAATTTCCTGATTATAACTGATAACCTTGAAATGACTTTTCTTTGATCCTTCTCATTATGTGGCAAGGAGAAGGAACAAAACCGATAGATGCCCCAACAGTTTACTGTCTTAATATTCATGGTTATTTTTACTTTAAAAAAAAAAAGGTTATTTTTTGGATGCCGAAATAATCACCTTTGTTTTTTCAAGAATGTAAAATGGAGTCTGGAAAGAGTCCAAGAAGCAGGCAGAGCCATTCATCCTTTCAAAAAAAATTGCCTATAAATAGCAAACTTTGATGCTTTAAAAGGATGGAAGCAAAAGCCTAAAGATATTTAATCAATAGCACAATTAACAACTACTTAGTAGAAATGTGTGGCAATTTAGAAACGAAATGCAGTTCAACACAAAGAGGGGATTGTCGTGGTTGTTTCAGGTTCCTTAGTAATGCAAATAGGGGTAAACTGTTCAGTTTTGCATATGGCATTAGTAAAAAATAATAAAGTTCTAAAGTATCTAAAGTGCAGCAGTGATTCTTTGTTGACTTCCCTCACCCATCCCGAAACAAAGGATAGGAGCAAAACCAAAAGAAAGAAAATGCTTTTCCAGAGAGTTAAAAAGTACAAGGACAATTTAAACCTGGTGATTTATCTGCAGAGACCTATCTTCTGAAGTATGATATCAAGTTACAAGCTTATTACTGAAACTGGCATCAAAAAGTATTTTGAAAACAGCATATGCTTTATTAGAAGGTATACAATAGCAAGGGGGACAAGGATAGATGCAGATGTTAACAAAGCACATTGTTTATTCATATTTATTCTGATGGCCATCCATTTCAAGAACAGCTAACAAAAACAAAATAAGAACAGTATAACAAAATTATAAATAACATAAATAACAGCTGAGACATCCTACAATGACACTAACAATCATCACAGTTAACATAATCATCCATGTCATCAGGGCCCCAGGTTAAACAACAAAACCAGCCCAAGAATGACATAGAATAATCCAGCCAAAATTCAATTTTTTATCTGCTTACACTCCATAGACACAATCTTGCCAGACTAAACCTTTACTACTATTGCCCTAATGGATATACCATGGAGATTATCAGGCGAGCTGATCCTAACTCTTCCACTGCCTCCTATTCAGCTCTGGGCTGTGTTGCCTCTTGTCTCACCCCACTCTTTGGAACGTTTGCTAAAAGCTCCTTGTGTATCCCTCTTCTTCAACAGCTCTGCTATTCCTTCTATTAATCCTTGTTATCTTATGGCCAGTGTTAGTATTCCATACACAATTCAAATTTCAAGAACTAGTGAATGCTTTTGAATGTGATGGTTTTAAGTCTATCAATAAAGTATGCTGGTTATCTATGTTAGGGTGTGAATTCCTCCTTGAATTATCGGTGTGTGGACTGTGGATTCTCCTTGTAGCACACTTTTGAAATAAGCGAAAAAATAAACCCAAGGCATGATCTAATAAAAAAACAGTTTAATATAAAAGAAAGTAAAAATGCAAACTTGCTATCTAAATTAATCACATCTTGGCAGAGCCCTGTGCCTACCTCCCTTGGCAGGCGACAAAAGATCAGAAGTGAAAGTTAAGAAGAAATGTGTAACCTGCGCAGTAAATCATTGCAGATAAGAAACAGTTCAGTCTATTGTATGTCTTAGAGTTTATGCATAGCTGGCAAACCAAAAATAAACGCAGTAACAATCTAGGCAATGGAATGTCAAAAATTATGCACAGCTATAATCTTCTTTTGGAACACTATTTAGGGAGATAAAAATAATTATCCAATTTCTAAATACTAAATATTTCTAAAGATTTAAAATGCTTGAAATAGGAAATAGTATTACAAGGTTTGAATGAGACTTTGTCAGAGTTCACTTTATTATATATGGTGTTTTAAAAATGCACCTTGGCATTTCTAGAAGCATTGCATCTAGTAAGTATATTTGAGTGCATTATCAATTATTTGATTTTATGGATTGATAAAGGTAAAACTGTAGATATGGGCTCTGAAAAAAATAATCAAGTCAGTATCCGTTCCATAATTGTATTTATAAACTTTCTCTATGTCAGGTTCCTAGAGAATAAAAAAATAATGGCGTGGTCTAGTTTGTGCAAAACCACTACAATATGAGTTCAGTTTGGAATGGAACAACTCATTTTTCTATGTTCAAAAACCACAGTAATTATTGAAAATATTGCTACAATCAATATATAGTTAAATTATGATATGTATGTACTTAAATCAAAAGTTCCATATCTGGGCTCCAAAAGTCCAGAAACTCTGCATGTCATCAATGATTATAATCTTAAATTGACCCTGGGTTATATAAAACGTGTCTTGCATAATTCTGACATTATGCAAGGGGATCTAAAAATGACTATCATAATTTGAGTGCATATGCATGGTGTGTGATCCAATGTACATGAAAATGGATTTATACAGGGTTTATTAGGCTTGAACCTTTGAGTCACCCGGGGACTGCCTATGTTCATTTGTGTCACTGAAATCATATGAAAAATATAACTAGAATTAAGTTAGCAGTATCTCTTTGCAGGTAGTTGCTTTAGTACTTAAAATATATATATACATTAATCAGCAGTCTTTACCACTGAAGAAATTATTAAATATATATTGCTTGTAGTAGCAATATCTTTGAGGTAATGACCAATTAATGAAGGACACTTGATAAACCCATGCTGAAATGAGAGCTGAATTACGTTTTTGGTCATCACTACCTCATGGCCTAGCTTCACACTTTGGTAGAGTAGAGTCAGATCACTGCTTAAAAGAAACAAAAAGCTATTGATTAAAGACTTTAGCAAGAGGTTCAGGTAACATTAGGAGAGGTTTTTTTTTCCATATAATACATTAGTCCATTGATGATGTTTGTTTATTCAGAAGGACTAAATCCTGACAGAATCTTCCCCAGGAAATTAAACCACAAAAGAAGGAACAGAAACATTTATTATTACTGTTTAAGTCTGCACTACCAGGATTTCATGTCGTAGAAAAAAACACCAACTACTCTCTGAAGTTCCAATTAAATTATGAGAACAAATACCTATATTATGCTAATTGTCTAATATTCTTATGTCATAATCTCAAATTCTTTCCTGTGACTATTTAAGTGGCTGAAGTTTGGGTGAGCAAAATTCTTCAGCTTCATTCTCTTGGGGGTATGTGACACAGTTACACTTGTCAGTGAAAATATTTCTGTATAGAAAACTGGAACTTTGGTAACCTTATAAATTAGCTTATTAACAAGAAAAATCCTATGGGAAGCCCAGACGGTTGTGCTGCTGTGTCTCTAATATATTATAATCCTTGCTTAAAATTCAAAACTTGTGCTTTTGCAGAGTTTAGGTCCAGTATAATCCAAGGACTTAAAGACATTTATTGAATATATAATTCTGTTCTTAATTTTGGTTCAAATATTTGCTTTCTCATTCTATTATTCTAAAACAAATGGTCTTTTGCTCATTCTACTATAATAATAAAGATGTTGATCTAATAGTTAAATTCTACAGAGAAAGAATTGTAATCTCCATATCCTTTGTCACCCTTTCAATCAGTAGTGTTTTGTCTTTCCCTCCTAACGGCGGTCCCACTGAAAACACATTTGCTTTGTGTGTTCACTTGGGCTGCTCTTATATTTGCTCCCAGATAGGGCAGAAAAATAGAAAATAAAAGTGATCTTATTTCTATAAAAAATAAGGCATATTCAACTTTTAGGAAAGAAAATCCATACCCTTTGATGAAGTGTGAAATACAATGTACACATTGTATTAACCCACACTACACTTTATACATATCATAGGCTAAATTATAGGACACCATTTTTAAAACAGATACAGGTAGTCCTTGTTTAGTAACTGCAATTGGTTCCAGTGACTTGGTCATAATGCGAAAACTGCACCTGTGCTTATTATTTTACTTCAGCTTTCCTTTCCTTTAGAGCATGGGTGTCAAACTCGCCATGTCACATTGCGTCATGTGATGTATTGTGACATTTTCCCCTTTGTGGAGCTGGGGAGGGCATAGCCTGTGCATGATGCAGCTGGCCCGCATTTGACACCCCTTTTTTACAGCATCAGAAAGGTATGATCCTGTACAGCTGGGTGAGGTCAAATGGTGGGGAAGGTTTATAGAAATCAAATCATGAAGCCAGATAAAAGGGCAAATCTTATAGCCCTTCTCCCCCACTTCCACACTTGTAGAATGTTTACTCTGTGCTGGCATAATTAGCAAGAAGTGAATGTTTGTATTTAGATTCATTGGAGATGAAGGAATTACAAGAGAATTACCAGGTGCACATGAGGAACACACATAGAAAGGAATGTGCTAGCCCAGCTATTTGCCACAAATTGCTTAGGAGGCAAACAAAAGCCTTTAGTGTGAAACTGATTAAAGTCTTGTCAATTTCAGGCTGTAGCAGCCAGAGAGTTTTAATGAACTAATTAAAGTAACAGAATTGAGCTTGTTAACTTGTGGTTAGCAATTTTTAAGGGAATGCACTACAGAGAAAAGCAACTCAGGAAAAGATAGGGGCGGTCAGACACAGGACACAGTGTGCTAATTGATTATAATGGGGAACACTTGATTGAAAGATTGATGCTGAGATGAAAAAGGGTAAATATGAGCATTGTTCACAAAGTTTCACCATTGTAACTGCAAGTCATCAGTCACTAAACAAGGACTATTAGTTTGATATAGATATAGGTCTTGGGTGTCAAGCTCGCCGGGTCACATTGCTATCATGTGATGTTTTGCCATGTTTTTCCCATTCACAGAGCTGGGGTGGGTGTGGCCTGCCGTTTTGCATCCAGGCTGCCAGTTTGACACCTCTAATATAGGTGACCTTCTTCCATTCTAAAAATAACTAAGACAGAGGCATGGAAGTACACATGTCCATTATAATGTGAAAAACATTTTTTCCAAGGACACTGGTAATTTATTTATATTGTAATGTAATAGAAGTATGGATGTGGCCCTGTTATAACAATATATGGATATATGCACTTGTATATCTTGACCAAAAGCCACAAAGCCATACTTTTCAATTGGGCAGAGCAGAGAGAGAAATAAATACATCAATAAATAAAAAAATAATTTGAACTAATATTGTAAAATAAGACAGCTTGTTAAATTCATTGATAGACTATCTCCATATATACACACAAATCACTCTTATACAGTATATATTACTTTCTTTAAAAATGAAAAATCTTTTCTATACAAATGAATACATACGTACATTTCCACAGTGGAAATCTAGGACTTCACAAATATAAAGCTATGAATGTGTACTCTTACTCCAAAGTAAATAGGCATTGGCAGTCGCTACATCAGGAAAGGAAGATTTGGAGCTCTTCTGATGCACCAGAGTGTAAGACGCACCAAGATTTTGAAGAGGCAAATTTAAAAAAAAGATTTTTTCACTCTGCAGATCTCCCAAAAATGGTCCCTTTTTTTGCGAAAACACCCTCCTTCCCCCCCCCCCCCAAAAAGCTGTGCATAGCCTTTAGGAGGCTTATAGAGTGGTCCTGGGGGCTGCGGGGAGGAAATTGAGCAAAAACTGGCCCATTTTTTGCTCATTTTTGCCATCCCCATCCCCTAGGAGCACACTGGCAGCCTCCTAAAGACTATGCATGGCCACTTTGGTGAAGGGGGTGGGGTTTCGGGAGGCAAAAAATGCTGTATTCAGTGTATAAGACGCACCCAGATTTTCAGCCTCTTTTTTGAGGGAAAAAATGCATCTTATACTCTGAAAAATACGGTAGTCTCTCAAAGGCAATTCTTGTTGCAAATAATAGACAAGTAGCTGCCTGAAAATTTTGTGGAATAACTTCCAAAAGTTATACATCTTTTCCTTCTCCAAGAAACTCACCTTCATTTTGTCATTTATTTACAATATATGCCATCTCTAATAGCATTTTATACCTACTACATAGATAGGGCAAGTGTGTAATCTAGTTTATTTTTCAAACTATTTGAAGTCTTGTTAAGAAGCACTAGCTAAAACCATCTTCCAAATATCACATTTAACTGGTATATTAATGATGTATTTGCAGTGGCAAACAGAGAGAAAAATGTACAGGAGATGCTGATTAAGCTGTTTAAAAAGTTTCAAGGAAATGCTTAACCATGCTATTTCAATTCTATAGTCTATGTTACTTTGCATCAGTGGTGGGTTCCAGATCCACCACATGAACGCATGCATCGCGCGCATGTGTCCTTACCTCTTGAGATGCCTCCGGGATGTTCCAGCTGCTCGGCGGAGCATCACTCAGGCACCATGCGCTCTGTGTGTGGAAGTACCGAAGAGCTCAAATATATGTAAGGAGCTCGGGCAGGCTGGTGGGCTCTCCGGAGCACCATACCGGAACAGTACCCACTGCTCCGGGCAGGCACTGGTACTTACCGTCTGCAACCCACCACTGCTTTGCATGCATACATATATGCATTTATTGTTTTTTTAATCAATGTGAATGTAAGATTTTTAAAAATATATGTATCTGATTTATAGAGTTGCCCATTTCAAAACAATGACTCTGAGTGGCGAGAAAGATTAAAGCTGTCATATTAGTATTATGCCCCTGTTAAATAGTAACCCCCAAACAAAGAGATAAAGCTTGCCTGACTGCCCTAGCCCAAAAGCCTGGAGCTATATCCAGATCTTCAGAACCTTACAAAAGATTAACAATTTCTTGTTTTAAGAAATTGATTTGTTTTGTATATTAATCCCCAACTAAAGCCTGAACTTTTATTGAGTGATGAGCATGGTAATTTATTGGATTGAAGTTGAATGATAAGACTATGCTTTTGAAAATTTGTGCCCCAAATGAGGATAAAGCAACATTTTAAAAGTGACATGGAAAAATTAATACTTTTTCTTATGAAAATTGGTGTTTGATGGGGAGTGGGAATGGGATGATTTCCCCATAGTTAGTCAGAAAATCTGAGAAAAATATCAAAACCCTCAAGGTAAATTACAAAATGTATTTTTTTAATACATAATGCTTAATTTACGATTAGTGGAAGCAAGGAGACAGAAATTCTTAAGAATATTCTTACTTCTCAGAAAGACATAGAACTTTTTCAGAAGTAATACTTGGATTTCAGAGAATTTAGCTACATGGTGATTGCTAAAGTAGATATTTTTCTAAATACTTTTTCTGATCATAACTTCATGGTTTGGTTTATAAAAATGAAAGCTACTACTTTCAGATAGAGACTAAATGGAATATATCTGTGGAAAGGTGAAGGACTATAAAAAAAACTAGTAGATCTTTTTGGAAAATTATTTAAATATGGGAACAGAGGAATGCAAGGATGCAAAGAAAGCTTTTATGACAAGCTATTTCATAAATGTAAATTTTACTTAAAAAGAACAGCCGGGAGAAAAGGCAGTCTATTTTGGATGAGATAAAAAAGAAAAGAAGAATTAATTTCCACGGAAGATAAATATTTTTCATCAAATTGAACTTTTACACTAACAGTTGTCAGTGATAACATTTAGTAAAATGGAAATAAAAATTGTTAAACAATAATAACAAAAATAATTCAATTTTTTTCTTTGGTTTGATTTCTGCATTTTAGTTTTTGCTCTTTTTTCTTTATTTTTTTCTTAGTTTTTCATTCAAATTATTAGTTTTATTAGTTTGGTGGTCTACTGTCATCCTCCCTAAGGCAGATCCACCAATCCACAAAAGGCTAACAAGATCAAGGTCATCCAGACATCAGGGGGGTGGATGCAGATGCAGCTATATATAAGGCATGATCCCTGGTCCAATATTGTTTGATGTAGAGAACCTGAAGCATGTCCTGGTAGGGCAATGGGACAAAAACAATGGGAAACAGGTGGAAATGCTTCTTTCTGCAAAGCCTGGTCCTATGCCATGTAGGCAATTATAGATAGTAACTGATACCTTGATTTAGATTTAAAAGCATTCTGAGCCAATACAGGTGACAGAGCAGCAGTGTTACAGTTTATGAATGCATCAAGAGACATCATAAAATTGTCTAAACTGCTGCATTCTGGATCAGACATAGCTTTCAAATGCTCTTCAAGAGCAGCCTGATGTAGAGCACATTGCAGTGGGAGATGACTAAGACATGAGTCACCATTAGCAAGGTATCCCTTTATTTAGTTTAAACTGTCTAATAGTCAATTAACCTACTTTGTATAGTCTAGTTATGTGCAGTTGAAAAATATTACTACACTATAGACATTCAGTTGAAGATTTTCAATTTTGTTCCATTGAATTTCTGGTCCTAGTTCATACTTAGAGAAAGCTATGTTAGTGATTATTCTATAAGATGGCAAATTCTTCAATGCTTTGGACTATGGCGAGCAATTTTATACATAATTAACTTAAAATTCATATTTTAAATTAGTGCGGTTTGTTTTACTTAATGGAATATAGCCTGCGTAGCATATTGCCTGCAAATTGTAGCTTTTCCTTAATGATATGAGTCTTAAGTATTGGAATATCAATTACTAAATTTCAATGGCCTTTTTCTAGATAAATATTATTGAAAAATATGTTTAGGAAACTTTTTGTCCACACAAACACTCAGATCACATTTGAAAGATTCAAGTTGATTACTTTATTGTGTTCTATCAATAGTACAGGAATTTCTCCAGACTGCTTGCCTTCCTTTGGAAATAAACAGATAAACTTCCTTAGAGGCTCAAGGTTTGTTGCCCCGTTGATCTCTTCTTGCTGTGTCTTATGTTGCGGTTTCAGATATATGATATACTGTACTAATGGTCATTCACTTGGTTTTATTTTGTGAAGGGGAATGAATTCAAATGTTTGTGAATACCAATTTTTTCTCTTTTGCATTTTGATAGATAAAGAGGCAGAATCTGTTTCTATGTCCATATTTCCTTCTTTCTTAAATCTCAGAGAAGTGACACCAGATGAGATCTTTCTTTTGTAAGCAAAACGTTTGGGTCATCTGAACAATCATACATGTGTCCCTAATAATTTGGAAAACAATTCAAGATTCTTTTTTAGGTATGGCAAATAACTGATGCTGAATTGTACAATGATACATTGTACATGGTTCTTTTCAGTTTATGTATGAGGTAATTAATTTTAAAAAGGACAAGCCTTTTGTTCCCTGAATAGAATAACAAATTATAGTATATGCACTTAATCATGCGGTGTTGTGAAAGTTACATTTGGTGAAAGCTTTTCTACAATAAAGCATAGAACTGTCATTTCCATATCCACATATCTTAATGTGCTTCCTACATAAAAATACAACACGCCTAGGTATCCTTTCATTATCAAGATCATTCCAAAATGATGAAGGACGCACAAAAACTGCTTTTACATACAGTATATGCTGTACAATGTCAGACACACAAGTCCATAAGGAGCAGACTTGTACCATGATGCCATAATGAACATTTTGTCGTCGTCCCCCAGACAAATTGCACAATGTGTACGATGTTCCCTGAGTATCTCTCAGGTGAAATAAAAGTTATTAATTGGAGCTGGAGTCTCCATGTAAGTATTCTGATTTCTGACATTGTGATATATTTTTCTACATCATCAGATCATCTTCACAGATTTATAATTCATAATCTAGGCCTTGGTTATATCCACTAGGATTCCCAATTTTGTTTCCTGTTTCTGTTTAACATTTTTATAATAAACAAAAGCTGACAAGTGTCATTTGACTTTTGCTTGGCTCAAAGGTGGAATGGAGGAAAAGTCTGACTTGTTACTTCTGCTATAACATGTTTGTTCTATCATTCCTGAAAAGTATTTTTGAATTATATTACACAATGCTTACACAATAATATTGCCCGTGTACAAAAATCTCCAATGTTTATTTCCAACGGAGTGTTCTGATATGCAAAAAACAATACTGAATACCCATCACATACAATATTTAGAAAAAGCATGTCCATTTAGTGATGTAAAATATATTGCAATTCTTTACTGATCACTCATTTTCAAGTATCTATTCTAAATACTTGTGAGACAAATTAGAGGTATGAAGCTGACATGGCTACCCAATTGTCATTATAAAGCAGTTACTGTCACAGCTGTTGTTACACTTGCAAGCGTTCAGCTCTAAATATATCAGCTGATAACCTTGTGCAATACTAGGTGTGAGTGTTAAGAACAACTGTGAGAGAAAAATTGCATTTAAGAGTAATTAAACTTTCACTTTATTTTACCTGCAGAAAAATAGGTGTTCCTATGCTAAATGGAGCCCTGTACTTAACATGTTTTATATGTTGTATGCAGTGGTGGGATTCAGCCAGTTTGTACCAGTGACGTGCAGTCAGGGGAGGCAGGGGAGGCAGAGCCTCACCGCTCTCATGAAAAGAAAAAAAATGTAAAAGGGAAAAGGCGAGTGCTGCGGTGAGGTTTTAAAAAGCCTCTAAAAAGGGAGGACTGTGACAACTTTGATCTTTGCAAGCGTGCAAGCAAAATACCCCAGGATCACGGTGGCAGGGACAGCAACTCCTTCCGCTGTGCTGCGGAGAAGAGCCAAGCTGTGCAGGAGGCTCCTCAGCGCTAGCCTCAGATCAGCGCGAGCCGCGGTCCCCTTCATGTTGGCTCAGGAAGGAGGGGAATGGGACCACGTGTGCAGGAGGCTCCTCAGCACTAGCCTCAGATCAGCGTGAGCCACGGTCCCTTTCATGTTGGCTCAGGAAGGAGGGGAATGGGACCGCATGTGCAGGAGGCTCCTCAACGCTAGCCTCAGATCAGCGCAAGCCGCGGTGCCATTTTCCTCCTTCCTTAGCCAACATGAAGGGGATCGCAGCTCATGCTGATCTGAGGCTAGCGCTGAGGAGCCTCCTGCACAGCATGGCTCTTCTCCGCAGCACAGCGGAAGGAATTGCTGTCCCCGCCACCGTGATCCTGGGATATTTTGCTTGCACGCTTGCAAAGATCAAAGTTGTCACAGTCCTCCCTTCATGATGATCATTTGATGACGTCAGTGCCTCACCAGCCATAAACCTCACTGCATGTCACTGGTTCGTACCTATTCGGGAGAACCAGTTGTTAACTTTCTAAGCAGTTCATTTTGTTTTTTTCCCCACTTTACAGGGCTAATCCTGTAAGGAAGACAGGAAGGAAACATTCTGGTGGTGTTTCTAGCCTAATCTTTATTGCCCTGCTTACAGAAACTGCCTCTCCGGTTAACCCCTATTATATTGTAACAGCTAAGGTGAAGCGTCCATTGACATGAGTGACATTGAGTAGGCCACACCCACCCAGTCACATGACCACCTAGCCATGCCTACCCAGCTGGTCATTAGGGCACAGAACTGGTTGTTAAATTATTTGAATCCCACCACTGGTTGTATGTAAGACTGTTGCAATTTACCTTAGCAAGTTGCCCATCAAGGCTGTTCCTCAAGGCCTTTTCAACATTTCCAGAAGCTAACTGAAGGCACTAAAAGATGCCTTGTGCACAGAGGTCTCAAACTTAATGCAATGTGAAGAAGCAGTATAATATTTTCAGATGTAGAGAAAGACTGTATGGCTTTGCAGTCTTCTTTTATGTGAATCACTGTTAAAGTACTGCACTGAAACTTCACAGTTCAACATACAAGTTGCAGGTTCACGTTAAATAAGCAAAAGCTGGCCAAAATGAACACACAAGTTTTCATTTCAGTAGGAGAATTCTGAGCATTGTTTAGTTGAGTGTCATCTAAAAAAACATTTTTTTCATGAAGGACATTTAATGACAGGTGTTGGGTTGACTTCATGACAAAATTGGGCATATTGATAAAAAAGATGTATGTACTTTCATACCCTAAAAGCAGAGAGATATACATGTAATCTTTGGTTAACTACAGTAATTAGGACCTGTAAGCCTGTTGCTAAGCAACATAGTTGTAAAGCATAATGTCAAATGACATGTTGACATACAATGGGAGTTTAGGCAGTTCCAAATGCCTTGCCAAAAGTTTGTTAGACGTGATATCATGTGATTTATGCTGGCTTCCTCTTTGGTTTTGCCTGTAGAAAGCCAGCAGTGAAGATTGCAAATGGTAATTATGTCAGGGGATGCTAGATGCCTATATCAATTCAGAAATGGTCATAAGCTCCCTCCTTCAGTATTGTCATAGCTTCACTCATGGAATAAGTGATCATTAAATAAAGCAGCAGTTTTGTTTATCCTGCATTTATTTATCAATTCAATTAGACAATTTTTTTCTAATTATTTTCTTGAAATGAAGGGTATGCAGATGGAATTTTAAGATTTGATAGTGAGGTTGTTCTCTACCACAAAAGCAATATCCCAGAATCTTCTTGCTGTGTTTTGGTATTTTACCAGATTCACATCATCTTTAGAAGAGTATGAAGCTGATTAATTTGGCTTTTTAAAAAACCAAATGTTAGTCCTAAATAAATTGATACAGACCCCAGATTGTCTGATTGAATTGGACATTGAATGAGGAAAAAAGCCTTCCAGCTCCTGAAAACGGAGACACTGGAATTGGAAATCCAGAAGTTACTCATCGAAATGAATGGCTAACAACAACAACACTTTTAAATAATAATAAAGCTTTTCAGAATTATATCCTAGCAATATACCCCTGCATGACTTCAGCTGTGATTGCTTTATAATATTCTATTCTGAAGTTGAGGTAGGTTATCTTTCCCAGTTTGGAAGGACACCTTGATTTATAGCTTCTGCATGAGCAGCATATGAAAGCTATGCCCCAGTGTATGTCTGGTGTACCAATTGTAGCTTTTCCTGGATCAGGACACTATAAAGTTATACTATTATTCAGTCCTCAGGGTTTCATCCAAGTTGAAATTCCCAGGAGATCATAGGGCATCTGCAGTAATTTGTTTGTTTGTTTTCTTATTCTTGAATTGAGAGCGTGTATCTTGGTATAAAAAGCACTGCCCCCAAAGTCTACCATTCTATTGTATCTTGGCAAAAGGCCAATCGGTGCTCCTGATTGAACACATTATAACACTGGTTAGTCCAGGATAGTAGTTAATGGAGTTTCTATCATCCTCCCTCCCCCCACTCTTTGTCACCTATCAGCAGAAAAATAAATTGCCTGAAAAGCATCTACCAATAGTGCTAAAGATTTTTTTTTTAAAAAAACCCTAGATAGTATTCTGATTGTGGATGAAGCAATAGGGGAACACTTGCTTCATGACATGTTCAAAAGAGTGATTAGACAAAGGAATCCAAGTTGCCTTCATCTCTTAATGTACATTCATGAACATTCATTCAGTCTAGAGAAAACATAGGAAGGATGCAGGAAGCATTATTACTAATTTACATTCTGGTATGTGCATGCATTTGGATTGGCTGTGCTTACCACAGTAGCCATTTTATGAATAGTCCAATGCCATAGTAGCCATTTTAGAACAATGGTCATACAATATATTCAACATTCCAAACATGTCCCATAAAGATAATATAACCTCCTAGCACTGGTTTCAATAATTTTATTCCTATTTTAAATGTTTCTTTCCTTTTTTTCTTTTTTCTCTGCCCCACATCCCCACGTAATTTTAATAATTATCTGAAAGATATTTTGGGTTTGGCAGGTGCAACATGCCACATAAAGTGAGGAAGGTTGCATCAGGTTATTCTCAGCTTTAGCTGAAGTTCCTACTCTCCCTATTCTGTCAGTTTAACATCTTCTCAATTTGTTCTCTATAACTCTTGATGGATTGTCAGTTCTTTGTAGGTTCTTTGAATGATTTCCTGGCTTTTGCTTTGTTTCTTGTTTTAATCTAATTGATGGGCCAATACAGATATTGCAGAATGACATGACATGATAATATTATTGAATGATGAAAAAAAAAGCTTCATTTCCAGGGCAGAAACTACAATGCAAGTATTAGGGTGAAAATGGTGAGATAGCTAGCAAATAATTCTTGACAGACCTGCCTCTAGTATAAAACTATTACTATGAATGAGATAAGATGTAGAAAATAAACTGGCAATTTAAATGTATTTCTCTTTCTTGGAGCCTGCTTTTCTCTAGCTTTTTAATGGCTATGAATATATTTGACCAGAAATTGCTAACACAAAGGGTTAAAGTATAATTCTTATGGTGGGTCATTTTCATTCCAGATATGAATTAAAATCATATGCACTAATCTGAAAAAAAAATATTTTTGGTTTTCAGTAAAAGAGATTAATTTTAAAAGCCTCCTTGATTAAGTTCTTAAATTGTTGTCATATTAATAATTGATTAGCAGTGGTTAATTAAGTTGTTTTTTCCACAAATTTACACATTTGATTATTGATAAAATATTAAATACAATTTTGCAGCACATCATTGTCTATAACCATTATAAACTTTAACCACTATAATCTTTATAAAAAACCTGAATATTTAGTAATTTAGTTGGCCTAAAACTAAGCAAAAAATATTTTTAAGGAATACCTGAGAACATTAAACATTTTTTATTTTACCTTTCTTTCAGAAAAAAAACAGAATGATATAAAACTTTACTTATTTCTTTTGAACTACTTTATAAAAGTAAAGTAAAATAAAATAAAACTTCTGAAATAAAAAAAACAGTGATGTCTACAAAGATGTTTACATGTACATTATAGTGACAGTATGCTATAATATTTGAAATAAGTATAGTTTAATCTCAGCTATGGATTCCACTTTCATGTTTCCCTGAAAATAAGACAGCGTCTTATTTTCTTTTGACCCCCCCCCGAAATAGCAGTTGGCCGTATTTTTGGGGAGGTCTTATTATTTTTGAGGGGCAGGAGGTGGCGAGCGTGGTCACCTCTTGGCTGCTGCTTGTGTTGCAATATTTTCAGGAGGGCTTATTTTCAGGGGAGGGCTTATTTTAGCACATCCCCTCCAAAACTCGATTGGACTTATTATCCGGGGAGGTCTTATTTTTGTGGAAGCAGGGTATAATCAAGTATCATGACAAAATAGATCCCATACCCATACATAAATGTGAGATCATTTTTTTCTTGTATTAAAAATGATATATTTTAAGCTATTTTTATCTTTTGTTATTCTTTGATTTCTCTCAGACAAACAGTCATACTTTTGATAATTTGACATTCCCTCAATTGCTGTCCTATTTGCCTAACTGACAAACAACTGGCATTTCCAGTATCTTGAATAAGAAGCCAAATCACTGCTGTGAAATTAATTCTTTAAAAATTGTGTTGCGAAAAATAAACATAAAAAATTCTTGAACGCTAGTATATATTATCTTTTTGCATTTATAGTCATTCATAAAAAAATCCGGATCTCTTTATTTCTGCACTTAAGGTGGAAATTAATACTATTTCATTTGTAGTTTTGTGTGCTTTTTTTAGTTTAGAACAAAAACTAAAACGACACAGGTTGAGAAGGGGTTATTGAAGTGTGCAAGAGGTGCTGCTTGGGTTGGGAAAGGCATGCAGGAGGTGGCATGGGGTCAAGTAGGCTATGTGGAGGGACTTGTGGAGTGGGTGACACAGGCTGAGAGTGCACATGGGGGGTTCATTGTCTGTCTGAGGGTTCATTCTCTATCTGGATTGGGAAGGGTGGCGGGAGTGGGGGCGGGGGGTCTTTCCTCCTTGTTCCCCCTTCCCTTCCTTTCCCTTCTTTCCCTTGCCAGCAAGTAAATAAGTGTTTGCTATGGATGGAGGAGGGGAAAAGGGATTGCAAGACTGGAAGTTCTGAACTTAAGAAGCTTCTTGGATGAGAAGTGAAATATTTTCAAAGGTAAAATACCCCAAGAAAGTCCAGTTACCTTTTGGAAAAAAGCACCTTTGAGACAACCACACCCTGGATGATTGAGAATCTCCATAGACATTCAGCCTGCCAATTGCTGATAAAGCAAAATTCTTTCTTTCATTTCCAAAAGAAATATAATACTATACATTAATGGGTTACAGTTGAACTATCAAGTTTATATTTTAAAGATAAAAAAATAAAACATTTGAAAGGTCATTTACAACTGTCTGTTGTCTCTGACTTACATTGATAGGCTCTTGAACTGCCAGATGATTGGATAAATAGAGAATAAACATTCAAATTGTGTTAGTTGGAAATGTGTGGTCTTATTGTAAGGATGTTAAAAAGATTCTAGGAAGAAGCAAGAGAATAGCTGCAAAGACTCTTGATAGGAGTTTAGAAGCAGTTTCAGGATAGCTTTTTGGCAGCAAAAGAGGTCTCCAGGAAAGACAACTGCTATCTTTTATTTTATTTTTTTTCCATGTCCTGATGAAAGTTTCACAGAATGCTGTAGTAAGTCTGAGGAAGAAAATAGGATTCAAAATGTCAAAGGTCAATTTGAATAAGAATGGAGCTGTGTTCTATCTGATATCCTTCCGAAAGAAAAGAAAATATTTGAAGTTCTCCTCTGGATTTTGATTTCTTTTATGAAACTAAAAACAGCTAACTAGAGTGAAAGAAAATTAGCATATATACTTTGCTTATGTTCATTAAGACTGTTAAGGATATGACCACTGAAATATCATAGCTTATTAATGACATTTAATTTTAAATAAAATTACAATTTATTCATCTTAAATAATTATTCATTTCTATTTATCCCATGTGTAAAAAACCACTATTGTAGCATTGATGGTATATTCAATTATACCAGCTTTTATTAGTGTTACGATGTCAGCAGTAGAATTTAAATTAGTGTGAATTTAAATAACAGGTTAAGGAAGACATGTTTAAATGTATGGATTTTGTATGCTGTCTTAACTTCACAAAAATAAATTTGGGATGTGAACCTAATGTAAAATAAATAAATAGCCAACCAAATACTTTAGAGTTTGGTAAAGATTGTTGAAGTAAAAAAAATCCATTGATAGGTTGGACATTCATCATATTATCTCTTGGTTGAAGGTCTTAAGTGAATGAATGAAGTCACTGTTTTTTACTGTTTGATGGTGGAAACAGGTTTGGGTGATCTGTTTGCATAGCTTTCTTTTCTCTTGTCATTTCTTCTGCTTCTTAGACTCTGAAATGTTGCATGGTCAGAATAGCTCAAAGGAATCTTCTAGGATTAAGGAAATGGATATACACCACTTTCTGGATAAGCTTTGGGAATTTCAGGAAATGTCCAGGAATTGGGCGGGGGAATCTCATTGAGGAGAAGAAATTTTATTCAAAAACATTATAGTGTTGTCATAATACAGTAGAGCATAAGCTTGTCACTAAAAATGTTTCAGATTCAAGCCCTAGTATCTTCTCCAGGGCTGAAACAAATATGCTTATAGAAAATTCCCATAGTCTCATAAATCTATTCTCAGTAAAGTGTCAAAATGTATTTTGCAAAAAATTAATATGAAATTAATTGTGATTATTATCTAATATTACATATAGCAGAAGCAAAAAGATATCATGATCTGATAATCATCTTAATTTCCTTTGGGGAAGGTTATGTGTTTAACTGGCCCAGTTCACATCATACAAATTAGTTGTTGTTTGGACCTTTGTAGACTTTTTCTAAGGGTGTGATGCGTCCTGGTACTGAGCCTCCTATGTCTCATCTATGTAGGGTAAGCACATGTTTGCATCTCTGTATTGATGATCTTGCTGGCCTATGATTGATTGGTAGCTGTGATTAATTATGGCCGAAACTGATTGTTACCTATTTAGATAACCCCCCTATATGTCTGGTAGGACTGTATGAATATGACCTGTAGATTCTCTAATAGGACACTTTTGAAGGTATCCTCACTTCTTGCATTGATCTAGTCCAGTGGTGGGCAACCTTTTTTTTCAACTGAGCCAAATCTCGCCAAAACCACGATTGAAATTTATTTTGAGAGCCACATTTTTAAAACCGAAAATACATAGGATGGTACACTGTTTTTAGTTTCAATAAACTCTGGCATTTGAAGCACACAAGTCTTAAAGCTGTCAAGTTACAAGATCCTTGCACCCCTAACCCTTTAGAAAAAAAACCCAGGGGTCTTCAAACCTGACAGCTTTAAGACTTGTGGACTTCAACTCCCAGAATTCCTCCTCCAGTCATATTGGCTCAGGAACTCTGGCATTGAAGTGTGCAAGTCTTAAACCTGTCAAGTTGCAAGACCCTTGCACCCCTAACCCTTTAGAAAAAAACCCCCAGGGGTCTTCAAACCTGACAGCTTGAAGACTTGTGGGCTTCAACTCCCAGAATTCTGAGAATTGAAGTCCACCAAGGACATCAATCATATTAGCCCAGGGATCTGCAAAATTGGCTCTTAAGACTGGTGGACTTCAACTCCCAGAATTCTGAGAATTGAAGTCCACCAGTCTTAAAACAGCCAACTTTGCAGACCCCTGTGTTAGCCCAAAGCCTGGTGCTGGGCCTTGCTCCCCCATTGGTGGAGCCCCAAGAAGCGAGGAGGGAGAAAAAGAGACGGAGGCCAAGGAGCTTCCCCCCCCAGCAAAAATCTAACCGGGGAGCCGGGCAGTAGCAAATTAGCCAATCATGCGAGGAAAGCAAGGTCTGACCGGGTGGGCAGCGAAACTCCAGGGCTCTCTGTTCTAATTCCCCGTGAAAACTGTTGCCTCTGAAGCGTTTGCTCTACTGTTTGAACCTTTAAGCGCCCCTTTCCCTTTTTTCTTTTCGACCCACGCGGCGTGATCGGCTAATTTGCTACTGCCCGCCCGGCTCCCCGGTTAGATTTTTGCTGGGAGGAGGCGGGGGGGAAGCTCCTTAGCCTCCGTTTCTTTTTCTGCCTCCTCGCTTCTCGTCCCTGCCCGACTTCAGGATCCTCCCTAATCATTGTGGGTCGAAAAGAAAAAAGGGAAAGGGGCGCTTAAAGGTTCAAACAGTAGAGCAAACGCTTCAGAGGTAACAGTTTTCACGGGGAATTGGAACAGAGAGCCCTGGAGTTTCGCTGCCCACCCGGTCAGACCTCGCTTTCACTGTTCCCTCTAAGCTGCGCGCCTGCGCGCCCGCGCATATAACAAGAAAACACCGCGCACAAGTTTCAAACTGCGCGCAGTGTTTTTTAACGTCTTAAAACATTACTGAAAATATCCCCCCTCCCCTCTCTCTGCACCAAACTCTCTCCTCCATCTGGTGATTGGTCAAATCAAGGAAGACTCTACCCGGAGACCGATGACGTTGCAGAAGGGAGAATTCTCATTGGTCCTCTGGGGCTTCATTGGTTCCTGGGAAAATGCGATTTGCTGGTTGTAGCCTGCATTTCCCTGCACATCCGGGGCTTCTCAGGCATTGCGTCTGAAGCCCCGTTCTGGGCTAGGCAGCCGTTCTGAGATCCCTTCGCTTTGCAGAGGGGGAAGCAGCGGGGAACTGGACTGCCTGAGCCAAAGTGGTCCACAGGATCTTGAGACTTGGTTTTTGAGCAGTACCATTCCACTCTTTCCTTTTCCCTTTCTGTCCTTCTTCTATCCTCCTTTGCTTTTCCTTTTCCTTTCCTTTATCTTCTCCTTTCCTTTCTCTTTTGCTTTCCTTTCTCCTTTCCTTTCCTTTTTCCTTTCTTTCTTTTCCACTTCCCTTCCTTTCTCCATACCCAAGTATTATGTATGTTCACTTTCTTGAGTTACCTATGAAGTAATAAAGGTGGGATAAAAATCTAATAAATAAACTCAAGTCCCATTCCTTTCATCCTGTGATTTCTACTTCTCATGAATTGGGGCAAAAGTTTGAGGATGGATTGGTGCAGAGGCCAAATAAATGGTATCTTGTTTTTGATAATTGCAAATTGACAGCTCTCTTTAATGATGGAAGCAGAATCCTCATCTGTCTGGACTTTTTTTTTCAGAGCCCTTTTGATGTTGCTAGCCTAAGTCAGCTAATGTTAGGGCTTTCTGCTAGCTTTTTTTTGTATGCAGGATAACTGAGGAAGTGCTAATGAATCAGTACTGAGTGACTTGCACAGCAGATTGCTGCCAGAAAACCAGAACTTTTTTGTGTTTTTCTATAATATCATGTTTTTCCTGTAGTTTTTGGAAGTGAACTAATCGGGTTAGTCTGCTCACTACATAGTGATTATTCTTTCTTCTGATTTCCTGAAGTAAAGCTCAAGAACACGTCTTCATATTGCTCAGATAAGACACTCACTTCTGAAAGCCGTTCTGCAATCTATCACCCTGCTTGATTTTTTTTTGTTTCTTAAAGATAAATGCAACTAGACAGAGATGCTACTGTTTGTGTTAATTTCACTATGTAATTAGCTAATTCACTAATTTCACTTTTTCCTTTCCTTTCTTTTTTCATTTCCTTTCTCTTTTCCTTTCCTTTCTTCTTTCCAATTTCCTTTCCTTTTTCCTTTCTTCTCTTTTCTTTTCTTTTTCTTCTTTCCCAATTCCTTTCCCTCTCCCTCCCTTCCCTTCCCTCCTTCCTGGGGGTCTGAGGGAGAGGGAGGGGACCCTTTACCTCCTTGCCCCCCCTCCCCAACATCTGCTCTGATGGCAATTATGGCTAAAAAAATTCAGGTGCTCAGGCATGAAAATGTGCCACTCAAACACTATACTTTTCCGCACACACTGAAAAAAAATTAGAGGGAACATTGCTCGCTTTCCTCGCATGATTGGCTAATTTGCTACTGCCTGGCTCCCCGGTTAGATTTTTGCTGGGAGGGGGCGGGGGGGAAGCTCCTTAGCCTCAGTTTCTTTTTCTGCCTCCTCGCTTCTCGTCCCCGCCCGACTTCAGGATCCTCCCTAATCATTGTGGGTCGAAAAGAAAAAAGGGAAAGGGGCGCTTGTTTTGAAGTGCCCGAGAGGAGGGAGGGGAGCGGGCGCCCGGCACACAGAAGAGCCGCATTAAAATGTGTAAAGAGCCACATGTGGCTCGCGAGCCGCGGCTTGCCGACCACTGATCTAGTCAATCCATCAATGCAGATTGCTCTATAGACTGCTAACTATTACCAGTTGTCAATCACCATTTTTTCTTATTATGAAATTATTTTAGCAATGTGCATTCATCTTAGTATCCTATCAACATTACTATTTATTTTGTAACAGAAAATATAGACATATCTCTGATCTTTTCTTAATTTAATATAACAGAGCAAATTTTAGATTAATAGATAATACTGATTTTTTTAACAACTACAATTGTTTTATCTTACAGCTCTCGTTTGCAGCAACAACACCAGAGTTAGCAGATAAGAAAAAATATCCTTATTTCTTCCGGACAGTGCCATCCGATAATGCTGTGAACCCGGCAATTTTAAAGTTGCTCAAGCATTATAAATGGAAAAGAGTAGGAACTTTGACCCAAGATATACGAAGATTTTCTGAGGTAAGAGCAGTTTAATATCTTCTCACTGAAGTTGGAGTTGTTGCAAAAATGGCATGTTCTTGATATAGAATGAAACTAAGAAACATTTCTAAAATAATTCATAATTAACTAATAACTGAACCAGCAGAAATTGCATACATTTTCCAAAGATCATTTCTGAAGCACATATTTTACCTTTGAAGCTTGTTACAAAGGTTTTTAATCTAACTCTTCTCAGTGATACTCTACTTTTTTGTCTGCTAAGAGATGTTTATTTGTTCAAAGAATTTAGATTGCAGGGAATCTTGGACACACAGATTCCTATCATTATAATATTATTTTGTTAAATTTAAGAATAAATATTAATGTTACTGATAGATTATCAGGTAAAATTTGTATCTTAGTACTTACTGTCCAGTTCTAAATATGGACTTTCCAAGGTCAAAGCTGAAACAAGAATAATCCAGCATGGCAAATACATAATTTGACAAACAACATTATTGATATAATTTATCTGATAGATTAAAGTAGCAATAGCAATAGTAAGACATATATCACTTCATAGTGCTTTACAGCCCTCTCTAAGCGGTTTACAGAGTCAGTGTATTGCCCTCAACAATCTGAGTCCTCATTTTACTGACCTTGGAAGGATGGAAGGTTTAGTCAGTCTTGAACTGGTGAGAATCAAACTGCTGAACTGCTGCCAGTCGGCAGTCAGGAGATATAGCCTGCAGTAGTGCACCAGTGGAATGCCTGGTGGAATGCTAGTGGAATATTTTTCCAGGTTTAAAATAAATAAGTAATCTAAAATGGAATAAATAAATAAAAATAATTGTTAAGTGGATGAAATAAGTTAAAACATTTAGAAGTAACACCTTATATAATATAAATGACTAATTTGTCATTTATACAATCACATCTAAATCTCACTCATTTCATAATGCACTGGAAATCTAATAAATTGAACTAGGCTAATTTAGAGTGTATTTTTAAAATATAAAACAATTTCCTCTGCCACAGCACCTGTTGATCTGCTAATTAAGTTCTGGTTCTGATTAAATTCCTATTTACCTTTCAGTTTATATATCAGACTACAGGCTTATCATGTAGAATTTTTGTATTAATATATTGTCATTTAGCCTCATTATTGTGTGCCAAGAATGAATATTATTAATATTCAATTGGATCCAATAATTACTGGAGTATATTTCATGTGGTCAATATATGAACAAAGACTGCTATTATTTGGAAATCTTAAAAGAAATAGAGATGCACACACTGGTCAAAATTAAATATGCTGGATAATATTTCTTAAACTGCATGTGATCCAATTAATCTGTATAAAGGAAGAGGAATATTTATACCTCAGAACTTCTGCCATCATGTGTCACTGCATCTTTTAGAATTTCTACCATAGCATACTCTTCATAGCTAAAAATGAGGTAGTTTGATAAACTTTCCTACATTATATCCTGTCACTTTTACTTTAGAATCTCCAGCCTACATTCTACGTTTTATTCTGTGTTCTATAAATAGCCTATGTTCTATTTTTTTCAGCATAGTCTCTCTTCTGCAATTTTTCACATCCTGAGAGAAATAAACAAATGCTCAGGTGTTACCAATTGTAATGAACAGTAATCCCACTTGCCAAGGTCTAAACAATTCTTTTTTAATTTGCTTAAATATCACACTGCTTGGGCTGCATTGGAATGAACTGAATTGTGGATGTACAGGTGAAACTCGAAAAATTAGAATATCGTGCAAAAGTTCATTCATTTCAGTAATGCAACTTAAAAGGTGAAACTAATATATGAGATAGACTCATATAATGCAAAGCAAGATAGTTCAAGCTGCGATTTGTCATAATTGTGATGATTATGGCTTACAGCTCATGAAAACCCCAAATCCACAATCTCAGAAAATTAGAATATTGTGAAAAGGTGCAATATTCTAGGCTCAAAGTGTCCCACTCTAATCAGCTAATTAAGCCATAACACCTGCAAAGGGTTCCTGACCCTTTAAATGGTCTCTCAGTCTGGTTCAGTAGGACTCACAATTATGGGAAAGACTGCTGACCTGACAGTTGTGCAGAAAACCATCATTGACACCCTCCATAAGGAGGGAAAGCCTCAAAAGGTAATTGCAAAAGAAGCTGGATGTTCCCAAAGTGCTGTATCAAAGCGCATTAATAGAAAGTTGTGTGGAAGGGAAAAGTGTGGAAGAAAAAGGTGCACAAGCAGCAAGGATGACCGCAGCCTGGAGAGGATTGTCAGGAAAAGGTCATTCAAAACTGTTGGGGACTTTCACAAGGAGTGGACTGAGGCTGGAGTCAGTGCATCAAGAGCTACCACACACAGACGGATCCTGAACATGGGCTTCAAATGTCGTATTCCTCTTGTAAAGCCGGTCCTGAACAACAAACAACATCAGAAGCGTCTTACCTGGGCTAAAGAAAAACAGACCTGGTCTGTTGCTCAGTGGGCCAAAGTCCTCTTTCTGATGAGAGCAACTTTTGCATCTCATTTGGAAACCAAGGACCCAGAATATGGAGGAATAATGGAGAGGCACACACTGCAAGATGCTTGAAGTCCAGTGTGAAGTTTCCACGGTCTGCGTTGATTTGGGGAGCCATGTCATCTGCTGATGTTGGCCCACTGTGCTTCATTAGTCCAGCGTCAATGCATCCATCTACCAGGAGCTACCAGACGAGCTTTATGGCGATGCTGACTTCATTTTCCTGCAGGACCTGGCACCTGCCCATATTGCCAAAAGCACCAAAACCTGGTTCAATGACCGTGGGATTACTGTGCTTGATTGGTCAGCAAACTCGCCTGACCTGAACCCTATAGAGAATCTATGAGGCATTGCAAAGAGAAAGATGAGAGACATGAGACTGTACAGTGCAGAAGAGCTGAAGGCCGCTATTGAAGCATCCTGGTCTTCCATAACACCTCAGCAGGGCCACAGGCTGATAGCTTCCATGCCACGCCGCATTGAGGCAGTAATTGCTGCAAAAGGGGCCCAAACCAAGTACTGAGTACATATGCATGCATATAGTTTTCAGAGGTCCGATATTGTTCTATGTACAATCCTTGTTTTATTGATTGCATGTAATATTCTAATTTTCTGAGGTTGAGGATTTGGGGTTTTCATGAGCTGTAAGCTATAATCATCACAATTATGACAAATCACGGCTTGAACTATCTTGCTTTGCATTATATGAGTCTATCTCATATATTAGTTTCACTTTTGAAGTTGCATTACTGAAATAAATGAACTTTTGCATGATATTCTAATTTTTTGAGTTTCACCTGAACTTGTTGAATTGTATCTTTCTATGATTCCTGAGTTGGAAGAATTTTCCTCTCATTTCCTTATGTATACTGTTGGTGCAAGTGTGAAGCTGAACATATTAGTGCAAGGTAGTTTTATCTTTTGATTGTGTGTTGGTGTATGCGATTTTTGAAAGATTGAAACTGTAGAAATTAATTTAAATACCTTTTTTTCTACTAACTACCCATCAATTATAATTTTGGCCAAAACATTCAGCTTAGGTGTATATTTTTGTTGAAAATTGATATACTTAACAAGACATATACATAAATATAAATAAGGAACATAAGACTCTTTATTCAAGCAGGTTAATAATGGAGAATAATTTACTTTAAGATAATGCTCTTTGCAGAATGATACTTACATTCTCTTGCTACAAATAGTTAAAGATATATGACCAACTTATATTGGGATGGCTCCTCCAGTCAAATGCAGGGGAGGAAAAAAATAGTTCAAAGAGAGATGCCTATATTCCTGACAGCAGCCCTTCTAAAATACATCCACCCAAAATATATATCTCAAACATTATCTACTATTAGTCTATTATATCCTACCATATACTAGCTGCCCAGATACACTCAGCATGTCAGCTGAGGCAAAAACATTTTAGACCACTGCTACATCACATTAAAATATGCTTATCAATCTTTGAAAGAGCAGCTTTGGGTCACTGATCATTGTTTAGTTCATCTTTCACCTGTTTATTGACAGAAACTTAAAGCTGCAAAACCTGTGGTCAAAACAGTGATGTCTTGGACTGAGGAGGTAAAGTTTGAGTTACAGGCCTGCCTTGAAGCTGCTTTAGCAGACTTGGATGAACTCACTGTTATTGTGACATCATATGTTAATTGTTGTGAGGATATGTGTGTTCTGACCGATAGTTTGTGCATATACAGTAATAATAAACCTTGGTTCACAGCTAAGCTCAAGCAACTATGTTGTGTCAAAGAGGAAGCCTACAGAAATACAGACAGGGTGCTATACAATCATACCAGGAATATATTAACAAGGGAGAAGATATTGACAGAATATATTAAAAGAAACTAACCAAGGAGGGAAGCACCTAGAACTAAGGAGAAATTTCCTAATGTTGAGAGCAATCAACCAATGGAATAGTTTGCCTTCAGAAGTTGTGGATGCTTCATCACTGGAGGTTTTCAAAAATTGACTGGACAATAATTTGTCTGAAATGGTATAGAGTTTCCTGCTCGAGCAAGGGGTTGAACTAGAAGACTTCTGAGGTCCCTTCCTATTATGTCTAGTGATCAGGGCAGCAAAGAGAAGCTACTCTGAAAAGCTGAGGAATCAGTTCTCAGCAAATGAACCAGCAAATGTGTGGGAAAGCCTGAAGAATGTCACTAGCTACAGCAGATCTCTTTCCCTTACTAAAGAGAATCAGCAACTGGCAGATGAACTGAATATGTTCTACTGTAGACTTGAGAGGAGATCACA
This sequence comes from Natrix helvetica, assembly GCF_964273705.1. Taxonomy (NCBI): domain Eukaryota; kingdom Metazoa; phylum Chordata; class Lepidosauria; order Squamata; family Natricidae; genus Natrix; species Natrix helvetica. The sequence continues at coordinate 79,741,231 of NC_138550.1, read as the reverse complement.
GTCAATTATTGCTGCCTTCCGCATCTCAGATACATCAACAATAGCCAAATCTCCTACACCTATCTCCATCCCTTTGGGTTGCCCCTCCATCGGTGATCCCAGAAAAATGTGTGAGGTCTATTTCATAGACAAAACATCAGAAAAGCACCAGCCCCAGGCATGTCTTTGCTTATTATTGCTTATTCCTGTATGCAATATATGATTTGAGTATTAAATAGCAGAGGGAACAAAGGCCAATCCATATTGCTTCATTTGTTTGGCTATGTATCTTTGATTATGTTTGCAAAGATATTTACAAAGTTTAGTCAGGTAAGGGTCTTTCTATGGAAGGTAATTGGCCTTCTTATGCACCCCCAAGGGTTTAATTTGAAGATTGTGGAAAAGATCCTGAGTCTCACTGAAGGCCTCACTGAAGCTGCACAAATGTTATTCCCAGTTATGAGATGTGTGAAGAAAGACGATGAGACTTGATTTAGAACCCAAACTGATTGCAGCACAGCCAGAAACTAGAAATAGGTTCAGAAAGCAAAGCAAAACAAAACAAGAAAACAACTCATCTTAATTTACTGGCAACAAGTTTCTTAGTAAAACTGTCTTTTTGTTTGTAGTTCATGTTATGCAATAGATCTTTTGCTGTAAAGACTGGGCTCGTGTAATACAGTATTTTGTTTAACTATGATTTGCTGAATGGCACATGCCATATTTTTCTGTTATTTTATTCTACGATTTTTATCTCTTTTTACTTTTGTTGAGTAAAGTTATATTTTATTTTTTTAGTGTATTAGCTGTTGTGGTTAATTTTTAGAGCAGAGGTCAGTTATGCAATTTTTATAATTAATATTATTAAGATTTTGATTTTGTTGTAGCAATTCAGTAAGGTAGTCAGCAACTTTGTTTTAAGTGCAAGCTCAGCAAACAAAAGTATTCATTCAACAGTACTCATTCGTGGAATGCCTTTGCAACTAGTCCTCGGCTTATGACAACAACTGTGCCCAAAACTTCCATTGCTAAGCAAGATAGCTGTTAAGTAAGTTTTGCCTCAGTTTACGACCTTGCTTGTAACAGTTGTTAAATGAATCACTGCCCTTGTTAAATTAGTAACAGGGTTGTTAAGTGAATCTGGCTTCCCTAGTGACATTGCTTGTCAGAAGGTAACAAAAAATGATCACATGACCCAGGGACACTGGCGCCTTTATAAATACAGGCCACTTGCCAAGCATCCATCCGATTTTGCTAGCATGACCATGGGGATGCGTAAGTATTAAAAACAGTCACATGTCACTTTTTTTCAGTGCCGTTATAACTTTGAATGCCCACTAAATGAATGGTTGTTAAGTTGAGAACTAGGTGTACAGTACATTTGGTGAGAAAGATAATAAACTCTTCTATATCCAATTTCCGGCACCCCAACTGTGGCAATCAGAGCACCTCAAGATCATACCAGCAAAACTCAGTTCCCAAAATAAAATCTAAACTTTCAAGAAAATAAGGGTGGAAATAGGAGTACAATGTTTCAAGGTATAAACCCCTGGGAAAAAAGTCAAAATTATACCTTCAAAATTTAGCAGCAGAATTTTCAGATAAAACCTATGCAAATATGGTGAAAAGGGTAGTGCAAGGTCTTTGGAAGATGACACACATCAATTTCTTTCCTTAGCATTCTCCTGCATGGTTAAAAAAAAACTGGGCCAAAATACTTGAGCCTCATCCCACCTGGACTTCTCTGATTGCACTAATCAAGAAGCTACATTTCAGCCTTCAAACTAAAAACCCTGTTCCTAAATATAAAGGCCATTTTCTTGTTTCAACAGATGGTGGTTATTGGATTGTTTTTGAGATCATAGATGCTGAATATTGTATTTGTGTACAGGGGACCAGCCTAGGATAATTCACTATGTAGATTATGTAGATTTTCATGGGTGTAGGTATGCTGGTTTTGTTGTATTCGGGTCTTTTCCCGTGTAAGGTTGTATGTATTCATAATCTTGTATATATGTATATCTATTAATCTTGTATATATGTATATCAACCTTACACGGGAAAAGACCCGAATACAACAAAACCAGCATATACATATACATACATACATACATACATACATACATACATACATACATACATACATACATACATACATATATATATATATATATATATATATATATATATATATATATATATATATATATATTTGTGTTGTAATTGTACTGATAAATAAAGGGAGACTAGGATAGATCTATTTCGAGCTAATTAGCTCTCATCAGCTAGCCATACCCTTACTGGGATTAGAACCCGGGCTGTATATATCTTAGGCAGGAGTCTTAACCACTAAGCCACGGGTTCTCTTCCTTATCAGTTGAGCCAGTATAATCCCAGTAAGGGTATGGCTAGCTGATGAGAGCTAATTAGCTCGAAATAGATCTATCCTAGTCTCCCTTTATTTATTTATCAGTACAATTACAACACAAATATAAAAAGGCAACAGTAAAAATAAAAATATAGTTTTCTGCCTGCATGGTCTTTGTGATAAGCCGAAGGACAGAAAGAGGGAGTAGTGACCTTCCTCCCATATTTAGTCATACCAGGGGTTGTAACACAAATACATACCTATTTCCCTGGCTCAACTGATAAGGAAGAGAACCCATGGCTTAGTGGTTAAGACTCCTGCCTAAGATATATACAGCCTGGGTTCTAATCCCAGTAAGGGTATGGCTAGCTGATGAGAGCTAATTAGCTCGAAATAGATCTATCCTAGTCTCCCTTTATTTATTTATCAGTACAATTACAACACAAATATAAAAAGGCAACAGTAAAAATAAAAATATGGTTTTATATATATATATATATATATATATATATATATATATATATATATATATATATATATATATATATATATATATATATATATATATATATATATATATATATATATATATATATATATGTTTTATTTGTACTGATAAATAGGCATACCAGGGGTTGTAACACTAATATATATATATATATATATATATATATATATATATATATATATATATATATATATATATATATATATATATATATATATATATATATATATATATATATATATATATATATATATATATATATATATATATATATATATATATATATATATATATATGTTGTATTTGTACTGATAAATAAATAAAGGGAGACTAGTATAGATCTATTTCGAGCTAATTAGCTCTCATCAGCTAGCCATACCCTTACTGGGATTTGATATATATATGATAATAGATATACATATATACAAGATTATGAATACATAAAATGGATACGAATAAATGGGGTTGTTAGGACAAGGATGGTAGGCATGTTGGTGCACTTATGCACCCCTTTACCGGCCTCTTAGGAATGGGATGAGGTCGACGTAGACAGTCTAAGGTTAAAGTTGTGGGGGTTTGGGGAAGAAACCACAGAGTCAGGTAGTGCATTCTAGTCATTGACCATTCAGTTGCTGAAGTTGTATTTTCTGCAGTCGAGTTTGGTACGGTTTCCCTTAAGTTTGTATCTATTGTGTGCTCGTGTATTATTGTGGCTGAAGCTGAAGTAGTCATTGACAGGTAGAACATTGCAGTAGATAATTTTATGTACTACGTTTAGGTTATCCATTTGTGCGTGTTTTCACTAAAAGTTCAAACTAGAATGCATATATCTTTCCGCAAGTATACACTTACTGTAAGAGCAGTTCCAAGCCCCATTTAGGAGCAGTCTGTCCATTTGCATTCTTTCGTATTCATATATTATTCATAAGCGCTTCATATCTTTTTCTGCTACTATCACTGCTATATTTGTGCGTTTTACAAAGGGTCAGGCAATAACCTCAAAGTTCAGTTTCAAATATATTTGATAAAATATTTAGCATTCACTAGATAGGTAACTATTTGATCCCAACTTTTGCTTTATTTTGTGTCTTGCCCACCTTGGCTTGAATATGTCATTGGTTTCATTCCCATATTAATTTACCAGTTTATTCTACACCAGCACCTGAAATATGACCATTACTTAAATACATGTTATATGATCCCTCTTTATAACCTCTCATAGAGGATTCATTTCCTCTAAATCATTTAATCACATTCTGGTTGTTAGCTGCTAGTAGATTTCTTTCTATTAACTGCAGCCTTTTACTGGAAGCTTTTACAAAGTACAGGATGTCATTTCAAATGTTCTTTACGTAGCTGAATGCTTCTTTAGTCCAGTCATTGGTTCCTCTCTGGTATTTATAAAACAAAGAGCCGGAACTTTGTGCTCAGGATTCTCCAAAATGTTTTCAATGAATTTTGGAAGTACTTTGAAATGCAATAAGATTTAAGACTTAACAATAAGATTTAAAACTTAACTTAAATCTTGCAGTGATGCAGTATTTCAGTCCTCTTGCACTCATTGTTTACTTTGTATTTGAGTTTGGGGGATTAATTTTAATTTTGTTCTCTTGAACTAAACATCTTTTACACATAAGGGGAAAAAGAGAATTTCTTCAGATTTTGGCAGATTTAACAAGTACTAAAGAAAAAGATTGGCCATTGTTTATCCTTGGCAACGACCTTCCAACAAACAGACCATTGTACCACTTTTAAAAACCTTATTAAAATATGCAGAAGTTGTATTGTATATGCTGCTTCCCCTTGGTGTTTTCCATCAATACCAGTTTCACTTCTGAGATAAGTAGGATAAGTAGTGTGTCACAAGAAGAATAACAACATAACAAAAACAGCTGCCTCCAGTTCAGTGCAGGCTGGATAGGGCTTGATCGGGTCTAAAGAGATAGACATTCTTCTAGAAGGAAATTAAACATTGTACCGTCTTAATAAGTGGTTGCCTTTATTACCTTCTATGTATTTATTTAATGATTGTGGTGATTAATTTTTCCTATTGTAGCTCTTAAGAGGTTAGAAGCAATAAAATGTGCCCACCTTTGCCTAGAAGTTGCACTTGAAAAAACTTTTCATTTTCAAAGTTAGTACATGAGGATGTGATCACAGATGGGTTCCTACTTATTCGGTCCAGTTCGGCTGAATAGGTAGTAAAAATCTGGCATACCTTTCCGAACTGGTAGTAATGGCAGCCTGGTCACACCCCTGAACTGGTTCCCCGGTCACCACTCACTCGCTCCGCCCGTCTCTGCTCTGCAGCTTGCCTGCCTGAAGCGCTGCGCCCTGATCTGTCTGCCAGGTAAGCCTGTGAGTCGCGCCTTAGCTAGCTGCCCTTGCCCCCTTCCCCATGGCCATGCTTCTCTGCTTTCCACGCGGCCTTCCAGGTGTCCCTGTGGGCCAGCTTCTGAAGGCAGGCAAGCAGAAGGCTGCGTGGAAGACAGGGAAGCATAACAGGACTGCAGGGAAGATAGCAAGCTGCCTACTACCTTCCCTGTGGCCTTGACATGGCTCCCTGCCTTCCACATGGCCTTACCGATGGTCCCCCAGGCCCTCTTGCCTTCTGAGGTTGGCGTCCAGCCTGGCCTAGCCAGCCGCTCCACCTGTAATCAAGGTAGACTGGGGAGGGGAGCACAAACAAGCACTGAGGAGACTATGGGAGGAGGGAAGCGTGCTGTAGCACATGCTCTTTTCCTCAGCCTCCTCCTTTCGGAGGGCTCCGATCAGCTCCCCTCTGGCTTCGCTGAGCTCACACCATTAGCCATCCTGCCAGCAGGAGGTCAGTGGGTGGGCTTTATTGCGTTCCAGGCAGGGTGAAATGCCTGAACCGGTTTGCCTGAACCAACAAGGAAAAAAGGCTTGAGGCATGCAATCCACAGAAGCTTTAAAAAAAAAACTTTTTAAAGCCTTTTCTTCCTTGCCGGTTTGCCTGAAAGAGAGGGAGAGGGAGGGAGGGAGGGAGGGAGGGAGGAAGAGAAGGGAAAAAGAAAGAGAAAGAAAAAGAAAAAGAAAGAAAGAGGGAGGTGTTAGAAGGAAAAAATCAGGACTCACTTTTCAGCCAGGAGATCGCTTGGCAAAGAAAAACAAATGCTGTAGCTTTAAATCAGGAGTCTCAAAATTTAGCAGCATGGCTGGCTGTGGAATTCTGGGAGTTGAAGTCCACAAGTCTTAATGTTGCAAACTTTGGAGACCCTGCTTTAAATTGAAACCTCAGAAGGAGGTTTTTAATTGCAGAAGTGGAAGAGGGAAGAGGAGGAAGGGAAGGAAGGAAGGAGAGGGGAACACAGCAATCTAGGGCTGGAAGGGATCTCGGAGGACATCTAGTCCAACCCTCTGCCCCAGCAGGAAACCTTATACTGGGAAACCTTTTTATGTACACTGAGAGCATATGTACAAATTCCTTGTGTGTCCAATCACACTTGGCCAATAAAGAATTCAATTCAATTCAGTTCTATTCAATTCTATTTCAATCTGGATTATTTTGTCATATTTGGCTCAAATCTATCTAAAACTGGCAAACTGCCTCCCCCTCCTCTTCCTCTGATGCCTATTGATGTTATCCAAATTTCCACAGTTTAAATAGTAATTAAAAATAGTGTCAACATTTTCTGTGTGCAATGGACTTCTTTACCAGCTATGAGAAGTTATGGTAAATATTATGTACCTATTGCAAATGAGTGTGTATGTGTGTGTGTATGTACATACACATACAGTATATATAGTAGATAATGTATCTTTTTGTGTGCCTATAAACTATACTATGTAATATGTATGTACACATATGGCATATATACCTAGGATTAAATAGTATATTTTGGATGTTTAGTAGTAAATAAATAGACAGAAAAATTGTATCTCGTTGAGGCCTTTGAGGTGAGGAGAGGCCAAGCAAGGCACCCCTTGACATGAGTGATGTAAAGTTGGCCATGTCCAGCCAGTCACATGACCAACCAGGTACGCCCACCCAGTCACATTACCAACCAGTAACATGGCCATGAAGCCACGTCTGACTAGTCACATGACCAACAAGCCACACCCACCATCACATGACCATCAACCCACACCCACCAAACAAGCCACGCCCACAAAACCGGTAGTAAAAATTTTTGAAACCCACCTCTGGATGTGATGTGTACATGTGTATTTGGGTGTATTTGCAGATCTGAATTTCTGTGTGTATATGTTGCTCCTATTAGAGTTTTTCTGTGGGCAAGTCCATTTTGCCTTAATGATGGGTTATTCAGACTGAAAAGTCATGCTAGAAGCCACAGTTTTACAGAGTCAGTTTTTGTGACATTGTATATTTGAAACTTATGTTACTATTTGTAATATTGACACTATAACATAAGAAGAAAGTTAGCATTATACTAGTAATTTGTCCAATTTTGAAAAGTGCTGAATGCCTATATCCCACTAAGTTCAGCTTATAATAGAACCGTGATGGAGAACCTATGGCACGCATGCCACAGGTAGCACACGGAGCCATTTGTTAGGGCATGTGAGGCATTGCCTTATCAGCTGACTTCGGTCTTCATTTTCAGCCATTTTTCGGCCTCTGGAGGCTTCCCTGAAGCTTCTGGAGGGCAAAAAACAACCCAACGTGCAAACTGGAAGTTCAGGAATGGACTTCTGGTTTGCGCGTTGGGCCATTTTTCTCCTTTCGGAGGGCCTCCGGTGGGTGGGGCAGGCCGTTTTTGCATTTCCCAGATTCCTTCCTAGAAAGCCTCTGGAGCCTGAGGAGGGTGAAAAATGGATCAATAGTGTGCCAAAAGTGGGGGAGGGGTCGTGTGCACATGATTGTGGGGTCACACGAATATAATTATGGGTGTGGACACAGCCACGCACGACCCCCCTGTACTCCCCTCGCTTTTGGCATGTGATGGCAAAAAGGTTAGCCATCACTGCTTTAGACAGTTGCCTAGAATGCAGATATAAATTACTTTTATACTCCTGTTTTCTTCAGGGAATCCTAAGAAGTGTAGTTCTGTGGGAAAGGGAAAAGAGAAAGAGGTCTTGGAAAATTTTGTCACCTTTACAAAACTATAGTGTGGTTACACTTGAAATCTTTATATTACAGTATATATACAAATATATACTGCTCATGCTATATCTATCTGGGATTTTCCACTTCTCTCCCTTCCCCCCTCACTCTCGCTCCTTTCCTTCATTTGCCTCTGCCATTAATGGATCCCACTAGCTGCCAATCTTCCCAGTACATTTCATTCTCTCCCTCTCCTCAATATGCCAGCATGGTATATCTCAGCAGTCCATCCTTCTTGGAAGTTCACTTCAGCTGTGGATCTCTTAATCTGCAAATCCCCATTCTTGCGGGCAGTACCTTCCTTTCACTCTTAACTTTTTTCTATAAAACAACTTCTGATAAAATCATTAGAATAATGAATTAGCTAATAGTGGTTTCCCAGTACTCATCAAATAGGTCCTTAATGCTATCTTGCAAACAAGGTTTATAATGCCTTCCTAAAGGCCGAGAATAAAAGAGCTGAATGGACCCCTTGTGTGTTCCATAATGTGGGGACAATTGCAAATAATACCTGTCTTCTATTCAAACCTCATTCACATTAGTGGGACCTTAAACAGGTCTTAGGTATTGAAGGGAAGAGTGGAGAGTAGGGCAACATGTAACTGCCTTGCCTTACTCTTCCCTCTAAAATTACTTCAGAATCCCCTGGGATTCTCTGGATTATGTTTTGTCTGAAACCCTGGAAAAAAGCTTCCTAGCTTTTGTTTCTGCTGGACTGCAGCCAATTAAAAATGGTTTAGTACAGGGGGGGGTGTCAAACTCAAGGTCCGTGGGCCTGATCTAGCCCACAATATGATCGGATCTGTCCTGTGGGGCTGTCCTGGTCTACTCAATGCAAACAGGAAAGATCAGTCAAAAGTAGCTTTGGCCCAGTCTACCCAATGCAAAGAGGAAAGATCAGGCCAAGATAGCTTCGGCACCGTCTACCGAATGCAAAGAGGAAACATGCCAGCAGTTTGGGGAGTTGTGTCAATCTGGCCATGCCTACCCAGTCAGCCACGTCTGTGTGCCCCCCGAGGTCAGCCAAGCCCTGATGTGGCCATGGCCCTCAATGAAATTGCATTTGACACCCCTGGTTTAGTAGTACCTCTGCATTCTGACAGTTTGTTCTGTGTTCAAAAGAAATCATTTTTCACTTTTGTCAGTACTTGTGAGTGTATCTGGTGACTGCCATTTTCCTAATAATAGGCTAGCTATTCCATTTATGCACTTATGCTGTTAGCTGTCTTATTTCTTCTCCAAATCTTCAAAGGGTTTGCTATTGGTGATATGAGTAGTACTGCTGCTCACATCACCAATAGCAAAATCTTTGAAGATTTGGAAAAGAAAATAAGGCAGCTAAGGCAGCATTGCATATTCACCTGGAAACTTATCTGGATCTATTGATCTAAAAGCAAATATTGCAAATGAGGAAATGAGCCAAACTGTAGCACTCTAGACAGTATAATTCAAACAATACAGCAATGATAAATTGAAAGATATGGAATTACTACTGGGACTCCCTTGCAAAATGCCTGCTAAGAGAAAGACAGTGTAGAGGTGCGCATTACAATTGATTCACCACACATTTGGGAGGCTGCAACTACCACCTAGGGCTTTCTATTCTGCAGGAAGTTGAACAAATAGGATTTAGTCTGATATTATAATTTATTAAATATAATATCTTCTTTGGTTCTACATCTCAATTCCTTTCTTTTCATAAAGTTTCTGGAGATTGTTGTACAGGAGATTTGTGATTGCTTAGAACTAAAGTTACAAAGTGGTAATATTTGAGACATTGTTTTCTTTTTTATTAACTAAATAAAATAAAATAAAAAGAATTTATGAAATTATAAAAAAAGAGGGTGGAAAATGATTTTAAAAGCCTCAAACTATACAGGGCATATCTGAGGTAGGCAGTGTTAGGGGTCTGCTCAAGGACCTCTACCGGCAAGGTCAACTACTAGCAGAATTTGAACTCTGGCCTCCTGCGTCAAATGGTGGTACTCTGACCACTAAGATACCCAGTTATTGAGCATATATTAATGAAAGGAAACAATAAAGTAGAGAAATGAAGCAAATTTATCATCTTTTATTTTACTGTACCCCTCAGGAATCTTTCTTTAGATTCTGGCAGAATGCCTTATTGTAGCACCAGGATCTTGTGGCCTATGAGGAAATACATCCTAAAAATAAACATCTACTGCAGATAACCAGATATTAGATTAGTTGGAGCTTTAACAGCTTTAACCTGAATTCTTTAAACTATTATCAACCTGCACAGTTTTGGCACAGAACTCCGATTAACAATTTACCGTAACTGCTATAGTAAAATTCACTATGATGGGGAAGGGAAGCCCAAGAATTAGGCTCTTGCCCCCAAGTCAAAATGGATTTCAGTAACAGAATATTACCAAAAGTCATCATGGGGGCTGTTTCTTTTTTTTTTAAGTCAAGGTTTTTATTTTTTAATACAAATTTTCACATATTATATAAACAAAGTGTTGTCTGGGTCCTTTCTTTTACATCCTTTCATTTACATAATCTATTTTATATCAAAATACTATTTCATTTTTGGCCAAATTATTCTCTTCCATTATATATCATCTTTATACTTATTTTTTCTTAATACATAAACTATCTTCAATTGCTCCTTCAAAGTTACACCAAATTTTCATTTCATATTTCCTCCATTAATCCATTTTACTATAAGCAACATATATCCTCTAATTCAATTTTAACATAGAGAGCATTTCTTTCATTATTGTACCCACAATTAACAATATACTATAGTTACTTTATTTCTTAATTAGTTACATAACATTAACAATCTTGCCGCTATTCCCTTTAGTCACTAATATAACTCTTTTTCCCTTTCTTCCTCTTTTAATCATTTTCTCTTGGACTCTCAAGAATTCCACTTCTAATCATTCCCCCCCCCCCTTTCTCCTAACTTGTCTGCAAAAGTTTGCATCTTTTACATCCCCTCAGTTAAACAAGCATCATCTATCAGGACTCAAGAAACGTGCCCCCCCTCCACCTTTGGAATGACACCCCCACTGAAATCCTTTTGCTTCTCACCCTGGTGGCAATCTGCAAAGCCTTGAAGACTATGTCGTTCTCCCAAGCCTTGAATTGAGATGGATGTGGCCCCTTGTTAGTTATGTCTGTTACATTTTTTTTCTGCATATTGTGCCTGGGTCCCATTTTAGTTTTGGTTTTTATATTGGTTTTTAATGATACAATATTATATTGTGAACTGCCAATGAGTTGGCGTTGCATGGCATCTAAATTGAAATAAATGCATAAATAACGGGCATTGCACTAGATTCCGTTTCACAAAATGATATACACTATACAACTAATACCATTTAGGTCAATCAGAATGTTAACATATAGGGTAAAATAGAGGAATTCACTGATTTTTTTTCAGTTGTATATTAACACAGTGTTGATTGTATTGCTTTTTATGTCCTCTTTAAAATAGGAGAAGCTCCTTTCAGAGCAATTGTTAGCAGTGTATGGAATGAAAGAAAGGGGGTACTTTTGATCTGTAACTAGAGGGTATTTTTAATAAAAAATAAAATTAGAAAGAGCATTTAACTTTTTTCTTTATTTTCTTTATTCTCATTTCCTTAATTCTAGATCAAGTCATTCAATTAATTAACCTTCCATTTTTTGATACTCTTCAATTATGCATGACCATCAGCTTAGAACTAAAAAGTCTAACACATTTGAGAATACCAGATAGTGGAAAGCTAATTTACTCGCCCACCATTATAAAATTTAGTTTTATTTTTATTTTTTTCTGGGGGATTTCTTTTAAAGTTATATAGTGCTGTGCTACAAAGAAAATAAATGCTAGGATCAGTGAATGAAAACTTTTTAGCTCATAACTAGGTTCACAAGCCTGACTAGTCTGCCTGCTGTGACTTGTTTCAGTTTTGAATTTTATAAAGAAATTAGGAGTCTCCACCAAATCAGGTAGTGACTCACCCTATAATTTCTGGATCACAGGTTCCTTCAGAAGAGAAATCAAGCAGTTCCTATTGTCTTCCTTTCCCCATGTATGGCTGGATCAGAGCATCTACCACACCTGTCTTTTTGTCCTCATTTTATAGCGCCATAGCATACAAACTCCAGCATTTTTTCCACTCTTCTCCAGCACATCAAGAATGAGGTTGCTAGAGTCAGAATGTCCTGGAGGTATGTTCTTAAGATTACATGTGAAGGTTCAGGACTGACACTGGAACTCAACCAATTTCATACATTCATGGTCAACTTGGTAAGCACTGAGCCAACCAAGCCCTGACAAACCTCAAAATGGGCTTTCCATTTCCTGGCTATACCTATCAACTAATAAATAAGAGATACTCTTATAGCAAAAGGAAAGAATACAACCTTGTACATTTAAATCCACATATAAATGAGTGTGTGTGTGTGTGTGTGTGTGTGTGGTTTACAAGTAAGATCTCATGGCATAACATTAAATAGAATCTTAAATGATTTGGACATTTCAAAATGTCTGGCTTATTTTTTTTTCCACAATATTTTTTCAACAATTTGTTGACAATTTTGTTTATAGCGAATTGTAATAGGTGTTTATGTAGTAAACAGAAGGTATGAATACAAAGTTCAAGGAAAGAAAAAAAAAAGATTAAAAAGCAGATAATTTTTGTGATTAATGATTTTCACTACTATAATATAAATTGTGAGAAGGATCTTGGAGTCCTAGTGGACAATCACATAAATATAAGCCAGCAGTGTGCTGTAGCTGCAGTGGTGGGTTATGGATCCCACTGCAACCGGTATGATGCAACGGGGCCCAGCGTCTCCCACATGCACGTGGGCACACGCACGCATGTGTCCCTACCTTCACGATGCCTCCTCAATGCTCCAGCTTCTCGGCGGAGCATCACGCAGGCGCTGTATGCTCCGTGCGTGTGCGCAGAAACGCCGAAGAGCTCAAATACAGGTAAGGAGCTAGGGCAGGTGGGCGGGCCCTCTGCAGCTCCCGGTATGCCCATGCCAGGGCGTACCGCCTGCAACCCATCGCTGTGCAGCTGCCAAAAAAGGCCAACACAGTCCTAGGCTACCTTAACAGAGGGATAGAATCAAGATCACATGAAGTGTTAGTACTAAAATCACACTTGGAATATTGTATCCAGTTTTGATCACTATGATATGAAAAGAGATGTTGAGACTTTAGAAAGAGTGCAGAGAACAAAGTTGATTAGATGATTGGAGGACATATGAAGAAAGGTTGCAGGAACTGGGTATGTCTAGTTTAATGAAAAGAAGGACTAGGTTGACATGATAGCAGTGTTGCAATATCTAAGGGGCTGCCACAAAGAAGAGGAAGCAGCAGCAGCAATGTATGGAAACTAATCAAGGAGAGAACCAACCTAACAGAACAATTAATCAGTGGAAGAGCTTGCCTCCAGAAGTTGTGGGTGCTCCATCACTGGAGATTTTTGAGAAGAGATTAGACAACCATTTTCTGAAATAGTATAGGGACTCCTCCTTGAGCAGGGGGTTCAATTAAAACACCTCCAAGGTCCCTTCAATTCTGTTATTCTGTTATTCTATAAGTATTTCATAATGCTACAGTAAAATAAAATGGCTGTGTGTATAGATACAAGTGCACACAGCAATTGTCCTAAACTTGCAAATGACGTGGCTGTTTTGTATGTATTCCTATACATTGAAAATAATATCTTTCAAGGCTTTGCATAATTTTTCTTCTCACAATGGAGTTTGATAAAATTACTGAACTGTAAATTTTGAAATGTCTATCTCTTTAGAAAAAAACCAACACGTTGCATCTCTAAGTGGTTTTTTGTTGTTGTTGTTTTTCATCTTCTCCAATTCCTTTAATTTCCAGTTATATGGTTTTTTTTTTAGCTTTCTTGTTTTTTTCTTGTTTTTCTTCTTTCTCCTTTTTCTTTCTTTCCTCTAGTTATATCTTTGCATCCTTATTAATGCTTGTTTCTCTCTAATACACAAAGATACTGGGGAGAATTTCATTAGTAATAGGATGAAACATTAGAATGAGTGATATAAGTACAAGCTGCTGTATAAATACAAATAGTCCTTGAACTTATGACTACAATTGAGCCCAAATTTCTCTAGTTAAGTGAGGCATTGGTTAAGTGAATTTTGTCCCATTTTACAACCTTCCTTGCATCATTTGTTCAATGAATCATTGCAGTTGTTAAGTTAGTAACTCGATTAAGTGAATCAATGGACTTTGCTTATCAAAAGGGATCACATGACTTCAGGGATACCACAATAGTCATAAGTGTGAAAAACAGTCATGTGACTTTTTTCAATACCACTGTAACTTTGAACAGCACTAACTGAGGACTGCCTGTACTTCAGCTTTCTGTTATCAATAAGAGGAAGAATTTATTATAATTTAGTACATGATATATAATATTAAGGTTATGTGAACTATAATTTTATATTAGTTTTAATGTATTGTTTTCCTAAATTTAGTATTCGTAGTGGGTTAATTTTGTTTTTATTGCCTTAAGTGCTTCTAGTGAAAGAAGCCAAATAAATGCAACTTGTAAATTTGTATATGATCATGCAAAGTTACATTATAAGTTACTGATTGCTACTTAATTGTGGCATTTTATGTTCTGAACCTAATTATTTCTAGATTCAGTCATATTCACAGGCCATGAGTTTTTTTAAAAAAAAATCAAGATGACAATCCCAGTGGTACAGTTGAAGCTCAACACATTTTAGCACAAAACATGAAACTTTGATACACTGTCATGACCTTTATATTGATTTTTTTCTACAATACCCTTTGGGCACTTTTTCTAAAATGTGGTTGCCAGGTTTAGGGGGCAGTATATCACCCAAAGTGATCCTTGATAATGTTCCCAAAATATGCAGGGTGTTCTTTGGATTAGCCTCATAGCAAGATGAGTTGCATCACATGAGAAGCTTACTATGAGTTCTGATGAATTGGGGACTACTGGTTTTGATATGAGAGTTACTCACTACCCATATTAGCAAAAGCACTTCAGTAAGACATTAGCAAAAAGGATGAAAAATATTCTAAAAAAGTAAAATATTGAAGTAATGCAAAGAATTAAAAGATTTGAATAATACATGCCAATATATAAATGCTAAATCTTTATAGTTAAATCGAAGCCTACACATATGCATTTAAATCTTACTTAGATGAACACAGTAATGGAGTTTTAAGAGAATAAATGGTTACATTTCTGCAAATTCCTTTCTCTTTCTTTATGACCAGAGTATGTAGATATGTACACACATTATTTTTATCTTTTGTTTTGTTTGATTGACTTGTGTCATTAGGAAGATATGCAATAGTACGCCTTGTGACAGGGTCTTTACCCCTAACAGCTTTGAAGGCATGTTCTCCTCCTGGTAAATTTTATTTAATGAGGCATGTAAAAGCAATAGGTTGTAAACAGGCATGCTCAGAGACATTTCAGTTCTGGCTAATGCAACCAAGATGATATATGAGTGGTTCTCTGGCCTGACCCAACTAAAAAGGCCTGATGAGTTGTTTTTTCCTAAAATGTATCTTGTCAAATTTCCTGTCACTTTTATGGGGTCATGTTACAAGCTGTGATAATTTCTCATATTTTGATGTTTTAGGAATAAATAATGAAATCAAATTCAGTGGCATTGAGCAAAACTGGTTAAGAAAGCCTGAGAGGAAAAAGATGCAGAACATAACAATGAAAAGATTAGTGGATAAATAACTGAAAGCAGTTACAGCCCCCGCCCCATATAAGATATCTCTTCTTATATAGCATATTTTTCGGAGTATAAGATGCACCTTTTGCCTCAAAAAGAGGGTGAAAATCTGGGTGTGTCTTATACACTGAATACAGCATTTTTTAACCTCCTGAAACCATACCCCCTTTGCAAAAATGGATGTGCAAGGGGTTTGGGAGACTTGCAAAGTGCTCCTGTTGGCTGGGGAGGCCAAAAATGAGGAAGAAAAAAAACCGGGCCAGCCCCCAGGAGCACTCTACAAGCCTCCCAAACCCTCTGCACGCCCCCCCCTTTTTTTGCAAAAATGGCCCAGTTTTTGGTTGTTTTTGCCCTCCCCCCCAGCCCCCAGGAACACTCCCGAAGCTCTGCATGCCTTTTTCCCCCCAAAAAACAAGGTGTGCATAAAGTTTGGGAGGCCTGCAGAGTGCAAAACCTTTTTTTAAAAAATTATCTCTTCAAAATTATGGTGCGTCTTATACTCTGGTGCATCTTATAATTCGAAAAATATCGTATTAACTCTCCCATCTTAAAATATTTCTTAAGTTACAATTCAACATATAAATATATCAAAACTTTTGAATATCTTTGCACCCTTGTTGCTTCATTATGACTGCTGTGTTGCACTGCTGTGACAGTGCAACACAGCCATTTGCCTCTGAGGCTGTGCCCGGCTTTTCAGGAGCCCACTCACAAGAGAGCAGCTGCCTGGCAACCCCACTCTCCAGCTGGGTAGAGCACCACTCACCAACCTAGCAGTATCCCAAAGGCACCAAGCCACGCAAGCGCCTTTGCCCTCCCGACTCCTCCTTATTTTCAGGACATGTCACATGTCAAACATGGTATGATATCTATATAAATCACCAGTGATTCTGGAAGGGTATCATTGTATTAAAATAATATAATATAATCAATAATAATGGAGACAAGGCAAAACATATGTTCATAAAATCCAATAAATACCACTGACGGCAAGAACATATAACTACCAAGTCCAAACTGACAGGGAGAAATCAACGTTTTTGATGCCTTCCAAGAGGATAGGAGGATTCCAAGAGGATTAGGATTGGATTCCATCAAATTTGAGGGCAAAGATCATCCCAAAGAAGAGATGCTGCCATAGAAATGACACACTTCTTAGAGCTCACCACTATAGAACAAGGAAGAGACGTGGAAAACGCTGAGCCTGAAACAGCACGTGGAATGACCTAATATAATCAAAGACAGATAGTCCTATACTGTACTTATATACACGTCCATATGTGTAGGTGTATGTATAAAGTGAAGTGCTGAATAGCTTCTGCCTTTTGAGATTAACTATTAGCAATAGAGGGAATTCCTAGTCAAATACTCTATGGGCTGCCAAGTCTTCTGGCAGTGATCACTCTGGGAGTGCGCTGTATGGTTGTGGGCTGGCTGCTGGAAGACTCTCTGCCCCGGCTGCCGAAAGACTCGGCAGCAGACTTCCAGGGTTTGGAAGCAGCAGAAAAAGCCATCCTTAGTGCTGGAATGGTGGCGGCAGTGGTGACGATGGTGCCCTGACCCTGCAGGGAGAGGTGGCCCAGGTTGTGGTGAGACTGAGAGGCATGCAAGCGGAGGGTGGAGCAGGCGTTCGCGCAACCCCTCTCTCCAGTTGGGCGGAGCACCACTTACCGACCCAGCATTATCCCGAAGGTGCCAAGCTGCGTGAGTGGCACTCTGTCCATCTGGAGAGGTTGCCAAGCAGCTGCTTGTGAGCGTGGTCACCTCATGGCTGCTGTGTTGCGCTACTGCAACAGTGCAACACAGCTATTCGCTCCTGAGGCTGTGCCCGGTTCTTCAGGAGCCCACCCGCAAGAGAGCAGCCACCCAGCAACCCCAAAACAATAACCCACCCCCCGATAATAAGGCCCAGGCCATATTTGGGGGGGGGGTCCAAAGAAAATAAGACCTGTCTTATTTTCGGGGAAACACGGTATAACTTAAATCTCATTAATTATAATATAGATTTGGTTCTAGTCTAGTTTATTATAATTTCTTTTTTTCCTGAACTTTCACAAAATAAGAAATTGCTTTTATATGGAAAGTAAACATACACAAATCATTTTATAATGAAGCTGAATCTAATATACTTTGTTTCTAAAATATAAGATAGTTAATTAACAGGTTTCCGTTGAGAATTAAATGCAATATAATTTAAAGTATTGATGGCACTTTTGAATGCATTAATGAAGAAAAATGTGTGAAAATTATACATCATATATTCAATGATAATATTCAGCATTTAGTTGTTCTCAGTCCATAGCTTGTGTTTTAAGGTTAATGTAGAATTTATCTGGGATTTACAGATTGAAACAATGTAATACAGTTGTATGGAATAACTTTCAACAGTTTACAATTATTTGTTTGCACAATAGTAGCCAAATAATGGGTCTTACTTCTGCAGGTAGTCCTTCAGTTCTAATGATAATTGGGAATGGAATTTCTGTTGCTAAAAGATTTGGCAATAATGCACAATGTCATGTAATTGCATCTCTTAGCAACATTAATCCCGGCACTCCCTGTTGCTTTTGTCAACAAGTACCACTGGTCATTAGATGAGGACCTACCCTGATTCAAGCCTTTCCCAGTTTGATCCCTCCTAAGCCTGAACCTCTGTAAAGCAAAGGGCTGCCTCCTCTTCACACATGCACACACCCGACTCCCTGGGTGTCAATGGCAGGCAGCTGAGACTGTTGAAGATCCCAGGTCTCTACTTCAGCCTCAAAGGGCAGAAATTGAGGGAGGAGGTAGGCAGGTGCGGGGGAATTCAAGGGCTCTTTCATCTGTTTTGTGGGCCTGCTCTGAAATGCCCAAATGTTGATCACATGACCACAGAGGTTCTGCAACAGCAGTAATTTTGGGAACCAGGTGTAAGCACCATTCACTCAGCACCACTGGAACATAAAACAGTTGCTGAATGAATGGTTGTAACTTGAGGATTATCTGTACTTATGTGAAAAATCCACCTCTCATTCCTCATTTTATTTCATATAAAATGCCTATGTTAAATGTTAACAGGGTGCATTTGTAAAGTATTAACATACAAGACAATAAAATGCTCTGTATAAAAAAAAACCTATAGATTTATTTTATTGTTTTTCCATTCTACAATAGGTACGGAATGATCTAACTGGAGTGCTATATGGTGAAGATATTGAAATATCAGATACAGAGAGTTTTTCTAATGATCCTTGTACAAGTGTCAAAAAGCTCAAGGTAGGTGCAATAGTTTGCTAAATTAAAAAACTAATTGTGTAGCAAAAAACCCCAGTAGCTTAAAATAAGCAATTTTAATAGGTCTCAGTTTGAAAACTTCCTTCTAGGTTTTGGTATTTAGGATAATTGCTATTATAGTCATGATATAAAATAATTATATTTGATATTAAATTCTATAATAACATAGAAATGTAATTAGTAAAGTTATAACCAGTTGCAAGCATAATTATATGTAATGGGACCAAAAATGCTTTTTGTGCTGTACATTTTACAAATTTAATTTCTTTTTTTCCCCAAAAATTGCAAAATAATATCAGGCACCAAATTTTGTTGAAGTAGGCGGACAGTCATGTTCCAAAATATTTGGAACACCTTTAACACCATCAATCAACACATAACCAAGCATAAATGTTGAACAAGTCTAAGCTGCCTGTTTATTATATATTGCTTTCATATTTTTCAATATGTTCGTACTGTCCATGTCTCTGTTGTTATCATTTTTTCAATAATGAATGTTATATGCTGTCTAGATGTTAAATGGTAGTTTGCAATATTCATTTTTAACACAATTGCCCTTAAGGATTGACCTGAAGTAAAAGATAAAGACTCCATAGTAGGAAGCAGAAATTATTCCAGATGACTGACACTTTATTTCCCAGTACACTTTCCTGAAGAAAGAAATAGGGCATACAAATCAAAACTCTTAATGCTATTTATAACTTTTTTATTTGGGGGCTTCTCTGCAAAGCATAGATATCAATCTGTTTTGCAAGTTGAATATTATTGGAAAGACCCAAGATGTGTGAATCTCAAGTGACCAAATGTTCATTTTCTGTTTAAGGCAGTAATTTTCTGCCATTTTAATTTGCTCATATAAACATGATAACTTTTCATAGTGGTTTTGAAATTGCAAATTAACCTTAGATGGGAGTGTATCTCATCTCAGTTTTTAATTTGAAGCTTTTCAGAATATGGAGCCATAAATATTAAGATGCTGTTGTTAGATACTAGCTTCAGTTATAATGGTTTCCACCAAGGTCCTCTGTTCCGGCGGGAACAGAGATTTAATCTCATTGGTCGAAGGGTCTGACAGCTCGCTATAAAAAGGCTGCTGTCAGACTCAACCTTTGCTGGTTTGTTCTTACTTGTTGTGTTATAATAAAGAGCTGTTGTTACCGTTAGCCTGTGTCTGCCTGTCCATTACCCAATCTAACACTGGCGATGAAGGTGGGATTGGAAGGCAACTAGGCGAACCAAAAAGAGCATAGCAATCCAGCAAGTACATCCAGCCTGGAGCTCAGCGCAGCTTCGAGCAGCCATTTTTGAGCAGCAAACTCAAAACACCCTCAGAACACAAAATGGCCACGCACACCCCACCGACTCAGGATGACCCAGTCACCGAGCACTGGGACTAGTATATGCTGAGGTTCGACTGCTTCCTCGAAGCCAACGACTTCATGGGCCTTTCTGAAGGCTGCAAGAAGAACAGGTTCCTTGGTTACTGTGGACGGGAAGTGTTTAAAACTGCCAAAGACCTTTCTGAACCAACGCCGCTACAATTGGTCACTTGGTCCGTGTTCCAGCAGACACTGAGGACACACTACACTCGCAAGCTGTCTAAGCATGTCCGCCAGCACAAATGTAATATTTGCAACTAGAAGGAAGGCGAATCGATCAACGAGTACGTTGTGGCGCTACAAAAGGCCGCAGCATACTGCGAGTTCTGAGACCTAGGCAAACTTATTCTTGACTGCAGCATATGCGGTGCGCGGGACATTAATTTACAGAGGAGGTTACTTGCAAATCTAATCTCACTCTACAAATTACCTTGGATGAAGCCAGGGCATCAGAATCGGCTGTCAAGTCTACAGAGATCCTGCAGCACCAAAGCACTCTGCAAGACACGTCGAAGAGCACATGCGTACATCGCAAGGCTGCAGAGGCCGAGAGCTCTGAAGGCGAAGAAGATGACAGCTGCCACATGCGCAGAAGCCGCGCCAAGCTGGCGTGCAAATTCGAACCACGATTCCCATCTTGCGCTAGCTGCGGAGGAGACCATGCCCAATCGACTTTCCATTTCCACGACGCTATCTGTGTCGAAAGGGGCACATAGGCAAAGTTTGCAGAAGCGAGCACCCCACGACGAACTGGCAGCCAAGAAGCCGATCTAACCGCCAGCAGAGGCCCAACCAAGGGGCATGGCAGAAGCCACCATGGCGCTCAGAGGGTGACACCAGAGTCACCTAGCACATCTCAATCGGTCAAGTCCACACAATCAGACTTGTGGCCAAAAAAGCTGAAGGTCATAGTTCTCATCGAGGGCTGTGAGATGGAGATTGACACGGGGTCATCACTGACCATCATGCCATGGTCCATGCTAAAGCAGGCTATCCCTAGCCTAAAGAAGAAGCATCTTCGCACCCCTGATATCCGTTTTTGCAATTACCAGGGGAACCGAGTCCTCATCATGGGCCAGGGCACCTTCTGGGTGCAATTCAAAGACTACAGCGGCCAGCTCCCAGTGACGGTGGTCAGCGGCAACCTGCAGAGCCTTCTAGGGCTTGACTGGTTCGAAGCCCTGGGCTTAGAAGTGACCAGTATCAATGCCTTGAAAGACGACGGTGTTGAAGCAATATTTAAGGAGTTCGAAGACGTCTTCGGCACCGGTCTGGGTAAGTATGTGGGGACTCCAATCTCTTTTAATTTGGACCCCAACATAGCTCCCATAAGACTAAAGCCCAGGAGAGTACCTTTCCCTCTCCGCCCCAAAATCGATCTGGAAATTGACAAGCTCGTATGCCAGGGAATCCCAGAGCTGGTTGATCACGCACGCTGGGAGACCCCTATAGTGACACCTGTCAAATCTGATGGGTCTGTCCGCATCTGCGCAGACTACAAATGCACAATCAATAAAGCTGTCAGCGTTCTAAATACCATGCATGAAATCAATCAGAGACCAAGGCAGAATCATCCTTAAAGTTCCAATTTAATCATACAGGCATATTAGCACTTCTGTGGAATTTCAAATCTGATTCTCTTCCTGGAATTCCACCCAGTTGAAAGTTCATGATCTTATCCCCACTCCCATAAATCCATCACTTGCTCCAATCATCATCTTCCACGCTGGCATCTACATCCCTCTGCTTCCGGTCAGGTGACGAGCTGCAGAGACAAAAGATGACCTTGAGCTTTTAGAAAAGAATGACAACAATACATTCCACAATCCTATTCCTTTCTATTCCCCCTCCCAATTACAACACTAATGAAACAGCATAGGAAATTATAAGAAAGTGTGGCAGGCCAAAGATCCTAAAAGAAACATAACTACAGGCCTGACAGGTGGCCTCTCCTCAGAAGAAAAATGTTTCCTGAAAAGAGAATAACATAAAAGTTAACATAATGAAATTTAACCACCTCCCCCAAGGGGACCCTTTAACTTATTGGGAAACTTCTTATGGAATTGCTTTACTAACTTCTCCACTTTTAGGTTCCCACTGTTCACCCAAGTAGCTTCAGACCAAGGGTAACCCTTCCAGTGCACTAAGTACTGCAAGCGACCCCTATTCAGCCTGGAGTCTACAATTTTTTCAACGTCAGATTGTGTTTCCCTTTCTAACACTACAGGAGGAGAGAAAGCTTGGGTGAATGCTCTTAGGCTAGACCCAATTACTGGTTTCAACAAGCTACAGTGAAATTCTGGGTCAAATTTCTGTAGACTTCTGGGTAGACTGAGTTGAACTGTAAATGGGTTAACTATCTTCACTATTGGGAATGGACCTAGAAATTTTGGACCAACTTCCTTGCTAGGCATTCCTAATCTTATGTATTTGGTAGATACAAAAACTTTGTCCCCCACACAGAAGGGGTTTTGGAGCGAGTGATGTTGATCAGCTTGCTTCTTGTAGGCTTCTGCTGCAACTGCTGGAGCCTTCTTGGTATTCTCCCATCCGTTCTTTAGCGGGTCCATCCATTCATTCAAAGACATGGAGGAAGAAGGTTCTCTAGGCAACTCAGACATGGCAACAATTTCCATGCCACTGGTAATCTGGAAAGGAGTTAATTCCGTACTGCTGTGGACCGCATCGTTGTACGCCACTTCGGTGAATGGTAGCAAGTCTGACCAGTTGTCTTGCTGATAGTCCACAAAACACCGGATGTATTGTTCCACCACTGCATTGGCTCCCTTCGCTGCGCAGTTCATGCTGGGATGAACCTCTGAGCTCAGTTCTTGTGTGGACCCAATGGATCTCAGGACCTCTCTCCAGAACTTAGCTGTGAACTGGACTCCGCAGTCTGAAATGATCCTCTTGGGTACACCGTGCAGGCGATAAATGTGTTTCACAAACATTTTCGATAATTTGTTTGTGGATGGCAATCCTGAGCAAGCAATGAAGTGTGCCTGCTTAGAAACCAAATCAATAACTGTCCAAATTACTCTATTCCCACTGCTGTCTGGGAGTTCCACGATGAAGTCCATTGTGACCTCTTCCCATGGTCGGTTAGGGCTCTCTGCTGCAGGTGCTGCAGGTTCTGGGCTCTTGGATTCAATCATCCCTGGCTGGCCATTTTCCTCCTTCAAGGCCTCCCCCTTGGTAGGACTCTTCGTCACCTTAAGTTGGGAATACTCTTCCAGAGGTCGTTTGGGCTTTCCCCCCTCTGAGGCCTCTCCCTTGGTAGGACTCTTTGTCACCTTAAGTTGGGGATCCTCCTCCGGAGATTGTTTGCCCTTTTCCTCCTCCGAGGCCTCCCCCTTGGTAGGACACTTCATCACCTTAAGTTGGGGATCCTCTTCCAGAGGTTGCTGGCCCAGATGACTCTTCTGTGGTGGCATCTGGGGCCCTCTCTTTACCGCCGTGGCGATTGGTACACGTGTTTGTTCTTCGGCAATTCCCTCCTCCGAGGCCTCCCCTTTGGTAGGACTTTTTGTCACCTTAAGTTGGGGATCCTCTTCCAGAGGTCGTTTGGGCTTTTCCCCCTCCGAAGACCCCCCCTTGGTAGGACTCTTTGTTACCTTAAGTTGGGGATCCTCCTCCAGAGATTGTTTGCCCTTTTCCTCCTCCGAGGCCTCCCCCTTGGTAGGACACTTCGTCACCTTAAGTTGGGGATCCTCTTCCAGAGGTCGTTTGTCCAGAGGTTGTTGGCCCAGATGACTCTTCTGTGGTGGCATCTGGGACCTTCTTCTTACTGCTGTGGTGGTTGGTGCACACGTTTGTGGCATTGGGGCTGGAGCCAAGCACTCTGACACTCTGTGGCCAAATTGACAGCAGTGGTGACATTTTATTGGCCCCCATGAGGAAAGGAACCTAGTTACACCTCTAAACTTCAGAACCTCCTCATCACATTGGACTGCTCTCCGTCTTGCAGCTTCCCCCTTGGTAAACCCTTCTTCCCTTGTGGAGATTGCTTCTCTGTAGGAAGGTGGGGTAACAACCTGTTGGGGCATTGCAGATGCACATTTTCCCGCCATCCAACCTGCAGGCCTCCCTTTGGTAATATCTTCTTCCCTTTTGGAGATTGCTTCTCTGTAGGAAGGTGGGGTACGAACCTTTTGGAGCATTTCAGGGGAGACTGGAACTGGTGGGGAGGTCAATCCCTCGGTTGGCCACTGCCCAGTTTTCTGCCATGGTGCCATCTGCTGAGGGAGGGCAGGTGCCCTCTGGCATCCCTCCCATCCATGACCTGGGGTTAAGACCCATGCCAGGGTTGCCTGATTCACAGGTTGCAGCTCAACCAACGATGGCTGGCTAGGGGGTTTTATGTGCCAAGGACTTCCTGCTGGATTGGAGGAGTTATGGGCCACGTAGGTGCCCTCTGCTGGCTTGAAGCATTTTTCCATGTTGATGGCAAAGGAGGTGCCCAGTGGCATCTTATCCATCCATACTCTGGGAAGAAGACCCAATCTGGTGGTGCTTCATTCACTGTTGCAGCCCAATTTGTGGCTGGCAAGTGAAAGATGCTGGCCAAATCCCTACTCCTGTGTCATTATCACCGCAGATAACCAGATGGACCATTTTCCTAGCTGCCTACTCCTACTGTCTCATCCACCGACCAGGCTCCACTTTGGGGCATACTGACGCTTTGAGTTGCTGCCCACTGCCAGAACTTCTTGCTGACCCTACCCCCTAGATGCCAGTTCTTCTCATTGACTGCTTAGAGACTGGTCCTGTCTCGTCTAGTGACGTTGCCCGCCACTCTGCAAAAGACTCCATCATCAAACAAATTTTGAACTGGGTGTGGAGGGGTGGCCCAAGGGGCCTGTTGGGTCTGATTTCAAAATGTACCATTGTAAGTGTGACAAATTGTGTGTTGTTAATGGCTGTTTGCTGTGGGGGGACCGGGTCATTGTTCCACCCAAACTGCACATTGCAGTATTAGAGGCTTTACACGTAGGGCATCCTGGAATGGTCAGGATGAAGTTTTTGGCCAGGAGTTACTTATGGTGGCCGAACATGGACAGGGAGATCAACGAATGGGTGGCTACTTGCACACGTGCCAGGAGTCCAGACCAGCTCCCCTAGAGGCCCTCCCTAAGGAGTGGGAGTGACCTCAAGCACCGTGGTCTAGAGTGCACATTGATTTTGCTGGCCCAGTTCATGGCCAGACATTCCTCGTAGTTGTGGATGCCTACTCGAAATGGCTAGAGGTAGTCCTGATGAACTCCACTATGGCAGAAGCGGTCATCAAGGTACTACGGAGACTTTTCTCCACACATAGTCTGCCCGACGTCCTGGTCTCTGACAATGGGCCCCAATTCACGGCCGTGCAATTTGAGACCTTCTTAGCAGCACAGGGAATCAGACATGCCCTCGTCGCACCATTCCATCCAGCCTCCAATGGTCAGGCGGAGAGAATGGTGAGATCTGCAAAAGAGGCCCTATCTAGGATGGGCCCAGGAGATTGGCAAACACAGGGTGGCCATTATCTGCTAATTCAACATATCACGTTCAGTGCCACTACAGAGAGAAGCCCTTCCGAGCTTCTCATGGGTCGCCGGCTAAGGTCCCACTTAGACCGGCTACACCCAAACTATTCTTCCGCATCGCCCCCTGACTCCACAAACAAAATTCAGAACTTTAGCGTAGGGGATTTAATTTACACCACACAACTACGCCGGGGGAACTCTGTGGATTCCTGCCACAGTGATAGGCATCACTGGGCCTCACTCTTATCTTGTAGAGCTTGAGGATGGTTGGAATTGAAGAAGGCATGTTGGCCAACTCCGTGGCCGCCTCTCCAAGTCCACTCTTAGGCAGCCAGAGGTAACTCCTGCTCGAGTTAGCCAAAGCCTTACCCAAAAGGAGCACGAGGTCACTCCTTCCACAGCCAACTCAAACCCGAAGTCACTGGGATACTTAGCTTCTTGTGTTGCAGGCCCGCAGTGAGCTCTGAGTGAACCGGCTCTAGAAGCTCCAGCCGAGGCCTCTGAAAAGTTCCAGGAGCTTCCAACAAGTGGAGCTGCAGGGCAAACAGGTCCATCTGACCTGTCCGAAGAACACCCTCCAATTGACCTGCGCAGGTCTGGCAGAGCTACCAAAAAGCCTGCCTACCTGCTTGACTATGTTACCAGTAGGATTATCTCATCTAAGAGGGGAGGGGTGTTAGATACTAGCTTCAGTTATAATGGTTTCCACCAAGGTCCTCTGTTCCGGTGGGAGCAGTGGTTTAATCTCATTGGTCGAAGGTCTGACAGCTCCCTATAAAACGGCTGCTGTCAGACTCAACCTTCGCTGGATTGTTCTTGTTGTGTTATAATAAAGAGATGTTGTTACCATTAGCCTGTGTGTGCCTGTCCATTACCCGATCTAACAGCTGTATTTTTGTCTGTATTTTTCTCTGCATTATTATCTCTGCATTTTTTTAAAGGCTGTCATCAGAGAACGTAACGATTGTTACAACCTGTAACCTCTGTCCCCTGCTCCTCACAAAGTCTAACGTCTTGTTTATTATTCTGACATGACTGTCAAACACAGTCTCTTTATAACATAAATACTAATATTCCTAACTTTTAATACATAGAAGAAATTATGGCTGTTCATGCCAATAAATAAAATAGCATTCCCAGTTGATATTTCTTTAACAATTTGGAACATTTCCCCCTTTTTTCTCTTTGTTTCTAAATTTTAAGGATAAAATTGACAGTATTAGAAAGTGCCAGAATCTAGCCTTACCAATTTCAGGACACTTCTAAGAACAGGAAACTGCTGCAATTAGAAATTAAGAATACAGATTGAATAGGTTTTTCTTCCTATAATGAGCTCCCACTCCATTTTCAGGAACTTTATAGAGTAATCACACTACCTAATCAAGCTAGTATTTCTGAACCTGGATTAGTACTAAAATAAATTAGAATAACAATGAATAGGAAACTGTACCTATTGGTCCACATAAAGAATTGCAAACTGATTATTTAGAGAGGATAACTGAAATACTTAAAGTGTTTTATTTTTAGTAGAAACTCATTAAAAAAGAAATCAGAATAATTCTGAGGATAGTACTGTGATCACTTAGAAACAACTCTTAATTGTTTCTGAAGACTGCCTAGAACAGGATTCCTCAAAAATGGTCAGTATCATCCCTCAAGGAGTCAATGTTATTATAGTTCATCACACAGTCAGCCAAAGGATAGCCAGATAATATTATATAATAATATTAAAGATAGTGTTGCAGAATATAAGCTGTTTCAGGTAAAGCTATCTTTCGCAATCAATAGGGGGTGATTTTACTGATGCCAATAGTGTTCAAGTGGTACTCCAGATGTTTGGGGAATACAGCCAGGGATTTCATCTGTTCCCAGTCTTAACCAATCATTGAATGAGGACTATCTGTATAGGGTTATTATTATCTGTGTGAGTTCTGGCAAGAGAATCATATAATATTGTGAACTCTCAATTCCAACTTGGCACATTACTGGGAGTGTTAATGTTTTTAATGGTTATGAGAACCAAATCTCCATGATACTACCGTGTTTCCCCAAAAATACAACATGTCCTCATAATATAGCCATGCCAATTTTTTCTGGTGGGCAAAAATATAACCCCCCCATATATAAGCCCCCTGGACAACCTCCCACCTCCGGCCAGGCAGAGCGCCACTCACCAACCTAGCAGTATCCCGAAGGTGCCAAGCCGTGGGAATCTGGGGAGAGGCAAAGTGATCATGTTGCTTGGTGCCTTTGGGATACCGCTAGATTGGTGAGCAGTGCTGTGCCCAGCTGAAGAGGGGTGTTGCCGGGCGGCTGTTCTCTTGTAAGCGGGCTCCCAAAGAGCCGGGCACAGCACCATTCACTGACCTAGGGGCATCGCCAAGCCTTGTGAGTGCCTGTTCGCCGCTGCCTGGCTCCTGCGGCTTGGCGCCTTCCAAATGCCAGTGAATGACGCTCTGCATGGCTGGAGAGGTGGGGGGGGGTTTGCATGAGCAGCTGTTCCGCTCTCCCACCTCCCAATGCATGGCCCAGCTCTCATTGCAGAGCCAGCGCACCTCTGCCGCCGCCATCCCAACCTGGCTTTTTCCATGGCTTCCAACCCGAGTCTTTCAGCAGTGGCCACTCTAGGCGCATGCTCTATGGTTGTACGCTCTGCAGGCAGCTGGCCCACAAGGGGGGGGGGTTGACTATGGGTCCCTTCACAAAGGAGCTGAAAATTCTCCTTGCTAAAATCCAAACAGGAAGAAATACTCCTGCGTGGCCTACATCCGTTCTCCCAAGACCTCTCTTGCTTGTCTGAGGAACCCTACACTGATTTCTTATATTACATTGCTAATGGTGATCCACATAATCACAGCATGCTTGGCAACTGATTATGCGAACAGTTGCCAAGCACCCAAATCACGATCACTTCACCAAGTGGAGGGGGGCCGGAGGAGGGCGCTGCAGGGCAATATTTCAAGGTGGCCAGAAGTGCTTTAAAAGCTCTAAAGTATCCTTGTCAAGGCCATGTAACTTTTGAGGGCCACATGTACTAAATTCTATTTCAGTCTGACCAAGTTAACATTTCATAGCATGAAAGAGAATCTTCCTGAATATCTATTTATTTAACTCTTTGCCTATCTCCATCTTTCAAACACAAATGCCTTTTGCAAAAACCTTTCACAAATTCATTGAAATGAATTTCAAAAAAATGCAATTATTAAAATATAACTATTTCATAACTGCTATGTACTACAGAAGCACTGGATTTTAGTGTTAAAAACAGAAAATTAATTTCAAGCAAGTTTGATTTGCCCTTGGAAACATCAGGGTATATTTTTTTCTTTTTACAAAACTAAAATTACTATTGATATAAAATTTTAAAAAGAAATAACAGAACATGCTGTTCTTTTGCATTGCCATTTTTTGTATAAGAAGAAAAGGCATAACTAGATTTTTGTAGGAAATATTCTTAATGTTTTCTCTTCTGATTCTGAAAATGGAATAACTTTTATTGATGATGCTCTTTTATCTATTTGCATGATGATCATCTAGAGGTGAAGTTTCCTTGCATACCAGAAAATAATTCATTTTGGTACTTTTAAAGTCCAGTGTACAATAGTAGGCAAATGCAAAATATTCTTTTATAGTATATATCAAATTATCAACACGTTCACTTACATCTATGCTTAGATTCAGTTTCATAAGAAGAGGTTTATGTAATTAACCTGGCTTTGTATCATTAACAAAATATGAATACATAATCCTTTTCCACATCTCTGTTAAATTTAGTGCCCACGTCATTATTAGTTGGTTACTGGTTAATTAGTAATATGAAATTGCACAGCTTCAGAGCATCTATGAATGATATAGTCCTATAGCCTTCTTTGAAGTATTTTTATAAAGATTATAACAATGATGATTTCTATCACGTAATAATCACGCAAGACCACCAATCTGTATTTATAACCACTGCACTTTCACAGATAATTGAAAACATTATATATAAATTTTATTGTTTCTTAGCAATAGTTCGCTGTTATATTTACATCCTCTAGGGTACATATAGCACAGGAATTTGTTGATTGAAAATGTGTGGGTTTTTTGCTATGTATAACAGCATTCTACTAATACGAATGAAAATGTTAATAATTAATATCTCTTCTTTTTTCCCTTGCAGGGAAATGATGTTAGAATTATCCTTGGCCAGTTTAATGAGGAAATGGCAGCAAAAGTATTCTGTTGTGTAAGTGCAAAAAGAAAAGAGATAAAGAAAAGTTTTGTCACATATCCCAATGATTAAATTAATAATTTCTTAGCTCATTTAAATGTTTAATATTCATAAGCACCTCTGAGAACATATATTGTACAGTGTAGCAGAATTTCCTTAAAATTCCTTGGTTTCATATATGTGTAATATTTTAGCTTGATCTGAGTGCAGATCGCAATTGGTTAGAGTTAATTGTCAAACATCCAAATTTTGATTATGTGACCATGGGGCAGTGGTGGGTTTTAATTTTTTTTACTACCTATTCTGTGGGTGAGGCCTGTTTTGTGGGCATGGCCTGGTAGTCATGTGACCAGATGGGCGTGGCCAACTTGTAAAATTTGATGAAACTCACTTAACAACGCTCTTGCTTAGCAACCAAAATGTTGGCTCAGAAACTTTGCATTTGAAGTGCCTAAGCTGTCAAGTTAGAAGACCCTTGCATCCCTAACCTTTTAGAACCACCCCCCCTGGGTGTTCAAACTTGACAGCTTTAAGACTTGTGGACTTTAACTCCCAGAATTCCTCCTCCAGTCATGTTGGCTCAGGAACTCTGGCATTGAAGTGTACAAGACTTAAAGCTATCAAGTTACAAGATCCTTGCACCCCCAGCCCTTCACAACCCCCCCCCCAAAAAAAACCCTTAAACTTTTTAAAAAACATTTTGCACCCGGGGAAAGTCGGAACAGCACACCAGCCACACACCACCTCCACTGACTTCGAGGCTTTCTCTCACACTGCCAAAACCCCTCAGCATTCTTCATCTTCGGTTGCCCCTTCAACCTCCCATCCGTGGAGGATATGCAGTGGTCCTTCTGAAGGGGCAGCTGAGGGGCACTTTCCCCCACCCCCCGAATAGTGCGTAGGCTTAGAAAAGTGAGAGGGGAGAGGGGAGCTGCTCTTTTTTTCCATTTCTTGGCCCGAAACAAAGCAGCGGTGAGGAAGGAGTCTCTGGTAACTGCAGCAGCAGCAGAAGTGGCTGCGGCAGCTGAAACACAATCCCGGGCAGTCAGTTCCCACTCTCCTTTCCCCGAGCATGTCCCGTTGCTGCTGCAATGGTGAATCTGCTTTTGAAAAAGCATTTTTAGGTGGAGGATTCCCTCCCTGATTCCAAAAACAGTGTGTGCAGAAGGCGCTGCGATCTAAATACTCTTTCCTCCATGATCCTCGCGTCTGTGGTGGGAGGAGGCTTGGCGGGTGTCAGAGGGGTGGAGAGCGCTTGACGGATCCTGAGGAGGTCAAGGCTTCTCCAGTCGCAATGTCTTCACCCTGAGACCATCACTGGCAGCCACTTCCCACAGCTCAGGAAGTCTGCACTTTCCACTGCTGCTTTTCAGCCTGAAAATGCTTTCCTACATGATCCTCATGTTTCAGGCCAAGCAGCATCAGCAGGAAGAGCATGAGAGTAGAGCTGCTCTGTGGGGCAGAAAGAGAGTCCTCCGCTCCTGTTCCTTCCTCAGCTGTTGGAAGAAGCCCGCACACGCTTCCTTCTCTTTAACAGCTGCCTGGTTTCCAATGGGGTGCGGAGAAATCCATGCATTAGAGAGGGAGGAAAAGTGATCCCTAGCAGTAGCTTGCCCTGCCCACCCACTTCCAACAGCCAAGTCCTCCACTCTGGCAAATGAAGTGAGTGGGCGGGTCAAGCATGGTGCAGACAGGCAGGGCAAGAGAGCAAGCGAGTGGCAACTGGGCGGGCAGGGGGAGTGAGCAGGGGGGCAGGCCAGGGGAGGGACCATTCTGGTACGGGGCCTCTGCAGGCCCCAGTATGGGAACAGATGCAAAATTATTCCAACAGATATGCACATACCGTACCGAACTGGTTGAAACCCACCTCTGCCATAGGGATGTTGCAATAGTCTATCTGTATATGTTAGTACATCTGCAAGTTCCCCTATATCATCTTGTTCTTAAACAACCTATGTCATCCAGTATATTATAATTCAACCAAAAACACTTTTGAACTCTCCCAGCTTCAAGAAAGCTTTAGCTAGAAATAAATGGCCAGATCATATTGCAGAATGGTGGATAAAATTAAAGCATACTTGGTGAATAGGTGAGGTTCTACTGCTAGAGTCCCACAGTAATTATTACTTATCACGGATACAAATGCCATGTTGTACTTTTCTAATTTTAAACCCTTATTTAAAGTAGCTTAGACAAGACAATTGACAATTCAAATGGCATATTAACCTAAATAAATAAAATTTCTGAACTTTTTTGGATATTTTATTTATAAAGGTAATCTTAGTCAAAGCTTTGCTTCTCTTTTAAGCCCATTAAATGCAAAGGTGTTTGTATTATAGCATGATTCAATTAATTGGACCTTTATTTTTCTACCAAAAAGTTTGAATTGTATATAGATATATGAAAATAGAATTATTTTTCCAAGCTATGGTTTATAATATTAAGATAAATGTTAGAAGCCTTTGAAGCTAAATATACAAAACATCAGTAGAATACTTTTGTCATATGTCTTATACATTCCACCAATGAAATGGCTTCTCTTTGTTCACATTTCTACTGTAGGCGTTTCATGAAAAAATGTTCGGCCCTAAATATCAATGGATAATTCCTGGGTGGTATCAGAGCTTTTGGTGGGAAAAAGCTATTCCAAAGCTGAATTCATCACATTGTCTTGGTATAAATCTTCTGGGTGCAATGGAAGGTTACATTGGAGTGGATTTTGAACCCCTCAGTTCGAAACAGATAAAAACCATTTCTGGAAGGGTAAGATAGTTTATTGTCTTCTGTTTGGGGCATTTGAAATAATCCATCAAAAATATTGTATTTCTATTGCATTGATTTCTTGCCACAATACATTACAACCCCAGTCCTAAAATTGATATACTGTATCTATATAAATGTAAAAATGAGAATTGGGCATGATTCTTCAAGTAAGAATATCAGGGCTGGCATTATATTTCAATAAATTAGATGATATTGAAGGGCATGTGGGAGAAATAAAATATATAAATAAGATATAAAATATTATACAATTTTCTGATAGATAGCTGTCTATTATCTGGGTTGGCTTGCTTAAGTACAATAGTCTGAGATGGACTGTTTTGTTCAAGTGTAAAAGCGAGAAGCCTGTCAACTCTGGAGGTGTACTCTTTGTTTTCCTATAAGACACTTTGATTTTTCTAGAGAGCAATTCCCTGCACAAAAGTGAACAGTTAACTATTAATAACTAAGATTATTATTAGTACTAATAATACTTACTATCAATAATATTACTGTACCTGTTCTTCAAGATTTTTGTAAAGTGGAATTTTCCATATAATTAGAACAATGTTTTTCAACATTGCCTGCTTCTGTAAAGAGATTTTAAGTTATTAAAATATGCTGAAAGGTAAAGGAATCCCGTGTGCTTGAAATGTTGGAATGGGGAGAGTAATAGGTCAATTTTCTTAGCAATGGAAATAGGGGAATATTTCCAAATTGAAAAATAGAGGAACTACAAATTTATAAGGGGAAAAAAAGATGAATAGGGGACTTACATTTGTACTTTCGTGCCCACTGGAGTTTCTATTAGATCATTAATAAACATCAACAGTTATTTTAAACTCAGTTTTGTCAATGAATTTCATCAGGCTAGTAATGTCCAAAACATAATGAAGATTCATTTTGTATTTAATGTAACAAATACTATTTAGAATTTTCAGTAGTGTCCACTTATCGAATTGACATGAAAAAGTGAGATTCTCTAAAGGATGACTAGTATTACAGATTTGTAATAGAATGACTAACTCAAAAAATGAATAATTACTAGGTTGCTACCACAAGCAGACTTAACTGAACATTTTTGTCTGCTAAGTTCTGAAAAAATTTCAAGTCTTATTGCCAGAAGTCTCCACCTTCAACTAAGCTCTAGAAAACATAAAAATATAAAGCCCAGGAAAGTAAAGACTCAATAAATTGTGTAAAATCACCTAACAGCAGACAGAATGGCTTACAATCGCGCAGTCCTATAGTTTGGAGACTATAGGGACACGGTGGCTCAGTGGCTAAGACACTGAGCTTGTTGGTCAGAAAGATCGTCAGTTTGGCAGTTCGAATCCCAAGCGCCGCATAACGGAGTGAACTCTGTTACTTGTCTCAGCTTCTGCCAATCCAGCAATTCCAAAGCATGTAAAAATGCAAGTAGAAAAATAGGAACCACCTTCAGTGGGAAGGTAACAGTGTTCCGTGCACCTTCGGCATTGAGTCATGCCGGCCACATGATGCTGGAGATGTCTTCGGACAGCGCTTGGCTCTTCAGCTTTGAAACAGAGATGATCACCTCCCCCTCGGGTCAGAAACGCCTAGTACATATGTGCGAGGGGAATCTTAACCTTATAGTTTGGAGAAAAAATTTAATCTGTATTATGAACAATGTAGTTTACTTTTTACTGTAGTCACCATAATAGGATCCCTAAGGTTACAATCTTTCAGGGAGAAGCTGATGCCCCTGTGAACAGCTGCTGTCCATAACAAAGAATTTAGAGATGGTGTTTGCCAACTTATCTGAGAAGAGTATTGCTTACTAACAGCTATAGAATTTAATGTAACATAGTTTCCACTCTTTGAAGTATCCCAGGTCAATACATGTACATCACAAATATTCTAGAAATGCTAGTCTATTGTTGTAGGATATAATAATAGCCTCTTAAAAATCTTCCCAAATTTCTCCCTGTCCTGTCTTCTATTAAGGAAATCAGGCTGTGGTTATTTTGAATTTATTACTCAGGCTCCCTTTAAAATCTGGAACATATAATTTATTCTATGTGTAATTTGGGGTACATTTAAGGGTAAAAGCAAATCACAGAAAATTCTGTGATAACACTGAAAAGTAAGAAAGCCAAAATATAAAGCTTTGCTGATATATACTGCTACTTTTTATTGTTATTAGCAGCACATTGTTTTACTGCAGTTTGATCTCATGAATTACTATGCAACTATTCCATGAGATATAATGTCTAAACCAGATCTGAAAACAATTTTATTTTATAAATGTGATGAGGAAGAAAACTAGGCATTTGAATCTACATGAGTAGCTGGCTATTTTAGATGAATATGGGATATTTGACTGTGTAAATCTGTCTTAACTCAGACAGATGTCTTTACCAGTTTAAAAAAAGAAAAGAAATTCTTAAAAATATATTTGAAAATTTACTCATACATAATAAAAATACTTAATTACGAACTGAATCTTGGGGGAAGAGAATAATACCCTGTTTTTTGGCACTAGTGAAAAATACTTAAAGTATCTTATGCAAAATTCACCCTTTTAGTTCCAATATCATAATATAACTAAACCTAAAATGCACACATGTATTTCCCTAATTCCATCTCTTCTCTCTTGCATATTTTAGCCTCTCTGTTAAGTTTGGAGTATAACTATTTATAAGTATGCATTTGGTGCTACCATATAAAATTGTAAAATAGTGCATTTATATAAATAATAAAATATTGCATTTCCTCCACCTTGTATTTCCCCCATTAATTATCTTTCTTGAGATTCATATAATTTCAAAGAACTTACAAAGATTTTAATTGTAATTTCACTTCAGACTCAATACATATATGGACTTTTAGTATATTAAAAGTGAATCACTTTTCACATTCTTTCTATAGACGCCACAGCAGTATGAAGAGGAATATGACCAAAGGCGTGGAAATGTTGAGCCAAGTAAGTTCCATGGCTTTGCTTATGATGGAATATGGGTAATTGCCAAAACACTGCAGCAGGCAATGAAGATTCTTAATGCCACCAACAGAAACCAAAAAATTGAAGACTTTAACTATACCAACAAAGAACTTGGAAAGATTTTCTTGGATGCAATGAATCAGACCAGCTTCTTTGGTGTAACGGTAAGCTTGCCTAATTTCTTTTACTTAAAGTTCATAACTAATTTTTCTCAACAATAATTGATATATTATTAAAAGGAAAACAGCACATTTACTATAGGATGACATTCTGCAAGCAGGAGGGCATAGATTAAAAACTTGGAACATGAATTGAACTGAAAGTTTAGGACTGCAGCAGAGACAATAGTAAAGAAGATTGGACTGATGAATAAGCAGAAAGAACTTGGAACTTCCCTGAGAATTTCAATGTGGAAGTATGAGAGGGAATTGCAATGTTTTTCTTGAATAGTTTTTAAAGTTGCAGAAAACTGTGATTTTAATAGATAGATAATTAGGCAGATGCTGCTCAATTTGAAGCAGTAAATCTCTGAATTGCTGTTTAATCTAATTTTCATTAAGCATACAATAGATCTATAAGATCCTTTTGCATTTTGGGTAACTGAAGTACTGTAGGTCTAAGATAATAGAAATTGAAAAAATAAATGGGAAAAATATTAAACACTACTAATGGATTAAAGTTTCATACTTATGGGAGAATAGGTAGAATTTTGCAGTAGGCAATAGATCTTAGCCATCTGATGGGGAACATCCTCAGTGAATCTTACCCTATTTTATGCTATTTTGATTTATCTTAAGAGCAAGCCAATTTAACTAGACTTGGATGTATTTAGACAGGATTGCTTTTGTAAATTCTCTTTTAGGAAATTCTGTATTCATCCCTGAGTCTTATACATTTACAAGAATTTTATATAGTCACCTACCTAAACAAATAACTCTTGATATCAGCAGGGACATAAATATTTTACCAATACTTACAATTAATTTTGGTTCCATTCCTCTGTTGTCCTGACTGCTTCACCATTATTAGATTTATTTCTAGTTATATATATGATCACAAATGTGAAACATTATTGAAGATTAAGTAAGAAAGTCAAACTTGATATGGCTAAATTTAACCATCTTAAGGTAAAATATCCTTAACTCTGCACATCTGAATCTATTCTGTTGTTGTTGTTGTTGTTTTAAGCAGGGCATTTAGTGTACAGAAGAATTGTATTTTGTAGAGCTAGTCAAAAGAAAAGTTAAATATGAATAATGTTTATCATACATAATAAGCTTGTGAAGCAGAAGGGATGTAAATGTTTTATGGGTTTCCCAGTTTGGTGCCTTGTAAAGGTCAGTCAGGAAGTGCATCTGTTTTAAAGTGTGCAAGAAATCTTTTGTAGACTATATGGAGATAAAGAATAATTCAGAGAATTTTTTTCATCTTGGCTTTTTGTCTGCTTACACAAAGAGCATCTGTAGAAATATGCTTTTGCTCATATACAATAGCAGAGGGTGTCCAGAAGTGCTTGACCTAAGAAATATATGGACTTCCAAGCCTTAATTAGGAATTAATCCTAATAAATATAAAATTTGATTGATTGCATTGCAAATAATAAATACACCATCAGCATTGACAAAATAACAGTTATTCTGTTGCAAAAGTCAGCTTTCCATGCTGTGATAATTTTAACTCCATCAAACAACAAAATTTGCCTATTCCGAGACCTGGGGAAGGATTCAAGGGGTACCAAATCCAATCTAAACATCTGGCTGACTGTGAGACCAACCATAAATACTTAACAAGTATCCCTCAATTCTGGTTTTCTCCCATGGCTGTGATAATGGCTATAAGAGGAATCCTGTTTTTTTCTGTCGTTTGAATTTGGTAATTGGCAGGAATTATCTATCAATATTCTGTTTATAGTTGAAGATGCAGTTCAAGAATACTGAAATTCTGGCTACTGTGATTAGCTACTCTAAATTGTAGAGGCACTTTATACTACAAATTCTGCCTACTCCATCTGGCAAAAGGAGACTTCCAACATTCTTAACTATGCTCAGATTCTCTCATCATTCTGATCAATTTAAAGATTGTAGTATGTTTATTAGAGACATTATATAGGCAGGTGGTCATTATCAGAAAGATCAGCACAATTCACCACATCATATTCCCCCCCACCCCAATTTTATAATACTGTAAAAAAAATCTGAAGTCAATGGCTAATACTAGCAATTCTGTTGCTAAAAGAATACATTTAGAAGGAACTACGCAACCAGCATTTATCTAAACACTCTATTCACCAGTGGTGGGTTTTTATTTTTTTTACTACCGGTTCACTGGTGCGTGTGTGCTCGCTCGTGCAATGCTTCTGAGCATGTGCAGAAGTGTCTGTGCAGGTGGGCGGAGCATCCCTCCACCACCACTACCAGTTCACCCGATCATGGCGGAACCAGAAGCAATCCACCTCTGTTATTTACTTTTATCATGTTGAACTATTCCCTGCTCAAACTTAAATTTCTTGCCTCTTTTCTCACAATCTGATAACAATCTTGTATGGGGAGCAGCAGATTAATCCTGCTTCACACAATGAACATAAATGATATGATTTAAAATAAGGACACCTGGTAACTTTACAGATTTTCCCATTTATGTCGAGACTTTTCTAACCATAAAGTAATTCCTTGATTTGTCTCTCTGAGCACTGCAACAATCTTTTCAGTTAAATCATTTGCTAACCAAACATTTTACGGTATATTTCAGTGCTCAAGGATTGCCTGAAGTTCAAGAACTATTAGGAATATTGAAATGTTTTATGCATCCACTATGCCTTCTCTGTGTGTTTTGTTAATGAATGAAAAGCTATTAGCCTGGCAGTGACTTGTGTAATCGTGGAGAAAAAATATTCTGCAGAACCCATAAAGAAATCCTTATTGCATTAGAGTGCATCAAAAGCTCTAAGAAATTCATGCCTAAAATAACAGAAACAGGCTATGCCAAAGATACTATTATCTGTAGAACAGAAATAAATAACTATTAATACTGTACATGTTTAATTTGTATAACACATGGTAATGAACATATTACCTCCTATGGACCAATTTCTTAAAGCTAGGATTGTTTGCAAAACCACTGAGTATATGTTACTGTTTTGATTACATTTAGTGCAAACATTGGTTTGTTAGTTTGCAATTCATAACATAGATTGTAGTATTTATTTACATATCCTTGTTTAATAACAAATGGTTTTTGGCTGGAATATACAGTATATTGTCAGGTATATTTCTTGTAGAACCTGCTTATTGAATCACAATTAATGATATTCAGAAGTAGAATTAATGATTGCCATGAACAAATTTGAACTTATTGAGTAGTTCTTTATTCCTTGGATCATTGCAGTTTAAAATTCAGATGCACATAGCCTTGGCTTTCATATCTTTATAATCTGGTATAATATTTATATTTCTAATAATATAAAGGTATAAAAGACCTTTAACTTATTACATCTTGTAATGAATGTGGAACAAATTTTGCAAGCTGGTTTATGATGAAATTACCATTTGACAACCATTTAGTCCATTGATAATTCTGTAAATTTTATGAAAATCTATATGATGTTAAAATTGTTGTTATTAGCTGCTTTGAATGTCTTCTGGACTGAGTGGATGAATTAACAACCATAATACAATCAGTTTACAAATAGCAGTTGTATTTTCTAATTTTTTTTTAATAAAACATCTCTGTTCCTGAGAAAACAGTCTGACTAAACATTGATTTAGGAATGCCATTGCCTTAAGACTGAAAAGAAAATTAAATGTCTAGCTGAAAGACAGAAATTGTTTTAAAAGATAAAAATAAATGAGGAAAGTATTAAAGCAAGATTCCTGCTAGCACACTTTGTGAATATTAATTCAGTATTGTATATTGTGTGCTAGGTGTTAAATCTTGTCAATGACCTTGCATATTGATCAATATTGTGGGGAATAAACCAAGATATTAAATGCAAAATAGAAATATGATTTTAAATTCAAAACAAGTGTTTTCAACAACATTAAGTGGGCTCTTAGTAAAAGCAACTAACTTTGTTAGTTAAATTTGGAAGACCACCTGACTCTTAAATGATTCTGGGAAGCTTGCCCAATTAAAAAGGGAAATGGACAAAAGCTAGTATTCCCTTAGGAAATCACAGGTGGCAAATCAAAAACAAACCACCAGGGACTCAACAAATAACCTAACTTCAGGCCTCGATGTAAAGCCACTTGTATTATTTCAGTAGAATACTATCAGATATTGCATATCATATTGTATGTAGTAATTATCATGATCATCATCATTGTGGTAACAAAATAAATAGGAGATGAAGAAGGGGGAAGTAAAGGGATTTGGGGAAAGATTATATTATGAGATAAATTAATGCATTTGAATGGACATAAATGGCAGTTAAGTTACCACTGGCTTAACATATAAGTAAAACTGCTTAGAGGATGCTGTTGTAGGAAAATCTCTTCTAATAGCAGATGCCATTCCATCAATGGGATTACAACACTAAATATGAAGTATTCTGTATTCAGTTTAATACATGCATCCATGCTGTTAGTGAAAAATATTTTTAGTTCAGTTTTAGAGGGTAGTTAGAGTTATCTTCTTTTATCACTGAATACAGTGATAAAATATGTTTGTGATTGTATTAGACGTCAACACATTTTTTACAAGGAATATATACAGAAAAAAGGATTTAGAAACTGCTTTGACATTTCAGATAAACAAGATCTGCTTTATTTGCTAGCTGAGCTCCTCCATTAAGGATAATGAGTAATCACCAAGTTTATTTTTAGTAACATTAGTAGTAGCATTAGTAGTAGCATTATAATATACATTGATCCTTCTGAGCAGGTGAGTTGCAAAAATGTAAGTTGACACAGAATGCAGTGTTTACATTGATTAATTAGAGTAGAAGTTTAAAAGTTTTTTTAAAGCCATAACTTTTTGATTTTCACTGGAATGGAATAAATTTGCCAGAAAACTAGACTAGATAAAATGAGACTTTTATCATAAATTAGAATTGTAAACCACCCAAAGTCACTTGGCTGAGATGGACAGCTATAAAAATTGATTAAATAAATAAATAAAAACATAGCAAGGGATTTCAAGCTATGCTTCTTTAAAATCTTATTTTTCAAAGAACTATTGATTGCTTGTTCATTTGTAGACAGACTGTGATGACATTTGTTTTGAGGACAATCCTGATTCTCAAGGAATATGCATGCCAATTTTCATATTAAATATCCTATCCTTTATTTGATTTGAAGAAGACTGAAGCAAAACTACAGAGGTTAACTTATTGGTTTTCTCACTGAGTTGCTGGGGCAACTCACAAAATATTAGAATTATCAATTAGAATGAGAGACAAGGCAGCAATAAGGTAGAAGAAATGGTGAAACTGGGAATTCTCTGTTAATTATTTTCATCACACTGTGGATGAGGCAGCCAGTCCTGATCTAATAGTAAAGGTAAAACTGATTTCAGATAGAACTGTCATTCACTAAATCCAATACCTTCTTCTCCCTTCTCCACATTCCAGCATTATATCAAATGACAACAGATTTTCTCCGCTCCCTTTGCCCCTATTGACATTTGCAATGTACAGTATGGGAGTTCTAGAGAAATAGTTTAGGAACTAGATATTTATGGAGGATTTTAATTCTTGTCTACCTGAAGTAAATGAAATTCTGTTTGAAATTACTCTGCTTATGGTAGATCCAATAGAGAGCTGTACTGAACTGAAAATTTCAGTTTAGGGTAGGTTACTTCAGCCACTTTGCCCTGAAGTGGAAAAAGCCTAGTAAATAATTTCCAGTTGGAAGCTCTACTTTCCTACTAGTTACAAAGCTACATTTAGCCTCTCTCTTTCCATGCATGACCATTTCCACTTTGGAGAATGTTTGTTTGAAATATTCAGGAATTATTAACTCTTAATTAAAAAAAGAATAGGGATGCCTTTCCAAAAGAAGTTCAAAATTTTAAGGACAGCTTGCTTGAATCTGACCACATTTCAAATTCAGATGGTGGCCCATTTTGATTTAATTTACCACAAATGCCTATCATTTAGTTTTGTGCACAGGAATTAGTTTGGTGTTTTTTTTTTTTTTGAGTATTTGTGGAGTAGAAAGAAGTCAAAGTTTTTAAAAATACAAATAAAATGCAATATTTGTCATAGATTTCATTAAGTTACTTCTAAAAACAGTATCGGGAACAATTCTTACATTTTAAATGCTTGTTAAAATAAGCTTTAGGTATTATTTTCATATTGTATCCAGAATAATTTAGTGTATTCCTGTTTTACAGTTGTTGCTATTTGTCTAGTTCTGGTTAAGATTCGTTAATTTTATGAAATTTTATTAGGCTACCAACAGTTCTGCTTTAAAAACAAATATTAGGAGAAAATTATTACACCAATGTAATGTAACTTTTTTCTTGAGTTTAGCTCAATCTTTGTGAATTTAGAAGGGCTTCCCTTTTTCCAAAATGTTTTTTTTTACCTTTTCTATCTAACATCCTGTTTAGCTTTCCAAAATTAGCTAAAATCTACCATATACTGCCAACTAGATCAATGTAGTAATTAAAGTAGTCAAAATTTCCAGTTTCTAAATCCAGAAAAAAACCATGTTTCTACCCATGAAATGCTAGTTTTGCAAAAATAAGGATTTAAAAATTTTCCTTCAATTTATATAGCAAGACATCTACTATTTAAACTTCTGCCTGAATTGGTATAAATTGGAAAGACTGTATTACAAACCTTTCATTCTTATTTTCTTTTTTTACTTAAGCATTGAGTCATTTCAACAAGTAGTAAACCGAAGACCATAGGTGCAAAGCAATGCAAACATTCTTGTCAAGAAAGTTGCATTGCTACAATAAATCACACTTGCCAGGTTATATTACTGCATGTTAAACTGGATTAGAGCTTTGGCCACTAAAATACAGTTTGATCCAGCAATCTGAAAGCACTGTGCAAGCAGATTGCCATGAATAGAACAAGCTTCAATACTACTTCTTCTCGGTGACTCTACTTAGAATATTTGGAACAGTGGGGACAAGTATAATAGAACTATGAGTATGGAAGCAGATACATGTTTATTTCCTTATGTCGATGGGGCCCCACATTTTTCAGTCTATCAGTGAAGGGGTGATTGTGTTCCTGACCTCTCCACTGAGTTTTTTCAGTAAGCTCTGCCTCTCAACAATATGTTGGATTACCGAATCCATCCAGCAGAGAGTAAATTCAGCCTGTTTGTCCTTCACTTTCTCACTAGCTATAGTGAGCACATCACTTTCAGGGATTTTGTGAATCCCACCATTTTTAAATGATAAAGAAATCAAAAAACAAGGGAGAAGAAAAAACTATTTTCTGGAGAGCCACCAGAAGTTTTGATTTGGCATGTAATTGATTTGTAGATGATGTCATTGTACACTATTGAGACTATTGACATTGAAACAATCTGCCCTGGATGTGTGATGTTTTAGCCCATTTATATGTCCTTCAGAAATTCAAAGATTACATATGGTCATATAATGCAGCATAATATGTAGACGGGCTCAATACTTGATGGTATATAAACAAAATGTTTGTCTTTCTGCATTTGGTGATCTCAGTTAAAATAGTGTTTCTTTTAAAATGCGAATCCCTTCTGGTTTAGACCACATGTATTAAGTCTATTTATCTTCCCCAGTCTGTGAGTGATGTTTTAAATACATTAGTTATACTGCCTGCAATCTGTTATTAGGTGTCAATGTACTGTAGGAGATAGACTGGTTAGATGGTGAGTTTTGGTGTCTATTTTTAGATTTATCCTCTTTAATGTTTGGCTTCTAACTTGTCCTTTAAAAAAATGGAATTTTTAAAATGTTGCTGTTGCTGAGAGTGACAGCAGTATATGAATCAGTATCTTAAAAAGTTTCAGTTTGCACAGCTTTGTGCGATCTATCTTTAATTATTCACACATCTGGCTCTTAATTGGTTTTTCCAGTAATTTTGTATTCCAGTTAGTTGCGGTAGATGAGGAAGCCTCAATCTGGAGACAAGCTATTTATAATATTAACTTTTTACCATAATGTTGTCTTTGCATATTTACCATCTCTATTATGTCCCTTTAGAGAGATGGCAACCAGAATTGTATAGT
The DNA here is from genome assembly GCF_964273705.1 of Natrix helvetica. Taxonomy (NCBI): domain Eukaryota; kingdom Metazoa; phylum Chordata; class Lepidosauria; order Squamata; family Natricidae; genus Natrix; species Natrix helvetica. The sequence continues at coordinate 79,697,282 of NC_138550.1, read as the reverse complement.
GTTCCAAATCTGATCTTACCATAAAAAACATTGATACCCTGAAAGTTTTATTTGGATTTCTTATCCTTGAATGGAATTTGCCTTGTTTGTTATTTTTATGGCAGCTGCACACCGATGTGCTGCTTTATTTTATTTTATTCAGCTCAAGTGTGATGAAAAAATGTCTCAGTAACAACAAAAATATATGTTCTGTATATCTGTATTCAGAAGTGAAGTGTTGCATTCAGTGAGACCTTTTCTAAGGCAGTGTGAGTAAGTTTGCCGTCTTTTGAGTCTAAAGTTGGGAGTCCTCAAATGCTTTGCCTCTTCAGCGTGTTGTCTTCAGTGCCATGAGGAGGGTTGCCCATTTATAAAACACTTATAACTGTGGAGCTGGTGGGATAGCAAGTAAAGGAACTTCAATTTTTCTAAAAACAAAGTGACCAAAAAAGCAAACTGCTTTGATCATATCTTATGTACAAAGGCAACACTTGGGGGTTCAGTTCCAATGTTTTCCATTAATGATTTTATGCTTCAGCATCCCTTTTTCATCAAGGAAACCTATGAGTAACCTGAGAAGAAATGTGGTGACAAATCAAAAGTAGAGTTCGGGCTCCAAATTCTACATCACAAATTTGTGTTCATCAAGTAGAAAATAGTAAGGCAAAATAGTAAAGCTAATAATAAAATACAGCCAAGTTTTGTATGTACTTTCCACGTACTCGTAGACCAGGCAAAATGTGCACGACACCAAAACACACATACATTCACCATGGAAAGGGAGGGGAGGCAAAATATATACAAGCTAAACACTTATTTAAGCTTTGCACTATCCTCATGATTCTCTCTCACATCCTAGATTACCCCCCCCCCTTTTCCTTTGGTTGGCTAGCCTTAAAATCAAACTTGGACTACAATCATCTGCTTATTTAAACTTAGAATTATGGCTCTGGAGGTTAGAAACAATCGTGAATAAAGATTTACCTCTTTGTATCATGCTGGTCTACTAATCTGGTTATTTTTTTTTAAAGTCTGTGTCTGCGCACGCGCATGCGCGCACGCACAAACACACACACACACTGTAGGTGTGTATATAAATTGAGAAAGTACAGGAAACCTGGAATCATCTGTGGGTAAATTGGAATTCCTAGGAAACATACCTGGAGTTATTTTAGAGTTGAGAAACCTCAGGATTTTTCTTTTGCTGCTTCTTACATTTTTTTTATCTTCTGTCCTCTAAACTAGACATTAAAGTCTTTCGAAGAATAGGCAGAATTTGAATTTAGTTTGTTTCATGGCCTTAAAAATGTATTTCAATTTGAATAATTTGCATGATTTCATTTTTAAAAAACTGCATCTAATGGTTATATATTCAAAAATATTGCTTTAGTATCTTTTAGAATTGGAAATAAATTCTTAAAAAATCAAATTTTCATTTTGAGAATATTCAATTCTATTTGTCAGCACTTATTGTATTTCTGTTTAAATCATGGTTAATTTTATGCAAAAAAAATTTCACTTTATCTTTTGTTCTCTTTTTTGGCAATGGATACTCCTTTTTTCTGTGCTATATTAAGTGGCTGCTGATGCTACAATAAATAAAGATAGCTCTGGAAAATAGATCACCCTTCTTATATAGTAGGTTTGAAAAACATTTTCAGTTAACTCATCAAATGGAATGTTACTCAAGAACTATGTAATGAGATCTGACAGATGTTTTAGATCGCTCATGTTTTTGCAGTCCACAGTGGCATGAAAAAATGATTTACTATGTAACTTGTAGTCTGTTTGCAATGTGGTACATAATGAATTGTGTAGTCCTGTTTAGTAGCACTGATTATGGGGAACTGAAATAAAAAGCCACCTGAGGAGTCTTTCAGAGCGTAAAGACTTATACTGAAGAATATGGATTTATTTATTTATTTGAAAGACTTATATGGATGCCCATCTTAACAAACAAAATTCTGGACAGATTTATATCCCATCTTTCCAACATATTTTTCACTTTATTCACTTTTCTCTCTTACTGTCACCATAATAAATCAGTTTGGTAGACCAAAATTACCCACTGAGATTCCATGGCCGAAAATGGACCTCAGCTTAGATCTACTTTGCTTTGTAATCTGGATGGATTTAGTGATCAGGTATTATGTTTTGCTTACCCGTGCTGGGTGGAAAGGGGGAGTAAGTATAGATTTTTTAAAAAATAAAAAGATCTCATCCAATCAGTGACAAATTAAGCATTGACTTGAAGAAAAGTAGTTCTTTTGCCCCATCTTCAAAAGCACACTTACTTTTTTTTGAAACATGAGTTTATGTGTAATTTTTGGACACATTATGAAATCTATATTATAATTTCTAGTGCACTTCTGTTATATGACATACCTCATTCATTGAATTCCATTTTTCCTATTGTTTGCTTTGCTTTGATCTATTCTTCCAAATAAGCCATCTGTAGTTGTTCAGAACAAAAGACATACATCAATTCCTGCATATGGGGAAAAGATCATTGCATGTGGATCTTCAAAATAAAAAGACAAAGCAAGGTAAATACGGGTGACAGCTATTTAAACTGAAAGGAAGATGAAATGTATTATGTTACTATAAAATGAGTGCTATAAATGGAGATAAGAGAAAAGCTAGGCATTGCACATGCACAAAAGAATACTGTTTATGATCTTCATTTCTCTGAAGATTTAGTCATTAATGCGAAGTTGTAAAAGTCCTCTAATTCTTTTTGTAAAAAAGTAAAATTTCTAGAAAAATCAGCTTTACCCCTCCCAGGTCCTGCATCTACAAAAGTATGTGCGTATGGGAAAGAAAAAGAAGATGATAACAAGCAAAGAAGGAAGTGGAAAATGATATCTGGAATGTATGACTATTACTAGTAAGCAAGAGAGCTATCAGTCAACTGCCAGCTATGGTAAACTGCCCATTATGATGTCATTCCTGCCTGGAGCTAGGCTTAGAGCTTGACTTGGAGCTGGGCAGCAAAGGAAAGAAGGAACCATGCTGAGACAGCACCTCATTCCAATCAGCGCAAGAACTTTTGTTTTGGAAGGAGGCAAAGGTTGTATAACTCTTTAGAGACTTCAAGGTTTTTATTTATTATAAGGGCTAACCATCAGAGACTTAGTTACATGACTACATCAACTGGTAAAGCATAAGAGGATATAGTTAACCCAAGGCGAGAAGGTGTGTGCTATATTACAGTATTTTGTAAGTTGTCTTCTATGTTGTGGTGTTTCCAGTCCTTGGAAAACAAACAAACCTTATTGGTGGTGATAGCAGTGGGATCCAAGATTGCAGAGGATGAGCAGCACATGTGATAAGAAGCCAAGCAGGAACCAATGTTTGATATCTATATTCCAGTTCCCTGCATCACAAACATGTCCTTACCCCAGGCACCAGCAGATGGAAGAAGAAAAGACAAGGCACTGTTGAAGAGCAAATGGAACAATATGAAGAAGGAAATGAATGTGAAAGCAAGCTTGCATTGGTTGAACTGAGAGAGAAGCTCAAGAACATAGAAGCCACTGGACAAAACTCTCCATGTTTGGCTAGCTCTAGCTCAATTCCTAGCGTAGCTTTATCTTTACAAAAATAAATGCTCCCTGGATTAGGATACATAAATTCAGTAAGAATGAGGTCATAGACCTCACTATTTTGAACAAGTGACAGTGTCATGTAAATGTCTGAGAAGAGCCCCTTGTTGGACAGGAAAGGCTTTAAGGTTATAAGCAAGTCTTCATGCTCAAAGGGCGGTGGATTACAAGACAGTAAAGAAGGAGATCCTCTATCATTATGAAGTTGTAAAGTACAAGCAGAAATTCCTGGAATATAAGTAGCAGATACAGAAAAGATTAAGAGAACTTTGAGCCAAGGTAGCAGTCTTAATTAGAAAATGGTTACGGCTAGAGGGACAGAATATGGAGGATATAGGAAATTGTTTTGGAACAATCCCTACACTTCTACCTAGTCCTATTTGTTTTTGGATACAAGAGTGCTATCCAGACGCAGGAATTAAGGCAATGTTCTCAATGAAGATTACCTTGCAGCTAGAAGAGCTGAAACTAGACGAGGATATGGAGTGGTTGGAAAAGGAAAAGAAACAAAGCAGGGACTGAAAAAGGAGGTATACAAGGAAAGCTAATATTTTTCCAGTCTAAGGGAAATTGAACAACCCAAAGATTATGTTATAAATATGGCAAGGTAGGACATTTATTTATTTATTTTTATTAAATTTATATGCCACTCACCTCACAGGTTGAGGTGACTTGGGGCTAAGACTGTTACAATCACCAATGCAGTAGAACGGGGGTGTCCAAACTTGGGAACTTTAAGACTTGTGGACTTCAACTCCCAGAATTCCCCAGCCAGCATGGCTGGCTGGGGAATTCTGGGAATTGAAGTCCACAAGTCTTAAAGTTCCCAAGTTTGGATACCCCTGCAGTAGAAGAATGTGACCCTCTAAACTTTGAGTTTCTAAAAAATGAGAGGTGTGTGTGAGGGAATGAAGCCAGTTCCTATCTGCAATTGGGAAAAAGTTTGCCATTAGTACCAAAGATTTATGTCATCAGATTCCTTTTTTCTTCTCTGTTTATGTAATTTTTTAAATATTTTCTGGTTTGGACATAATATTTTCTGGCTTTGAATAATAAATTATTTTGTTTCTAACAGAAATTTCATTTCATATCATATCTACAGTTGGTTTATTTCAATATACAGATTAGCAATGTAATATTGAGGTGCCACGCAAGTAATGCATTGAATAATTAAGAAGTAGAATATATTTAATAATAAATTACCTTTTGTAATGTTTTACTTCACTGTCTTTAAATTCAACATCTTCTGAAAGAAAAGAATAGGAATTTATTATAAACAATACAATCTTTTTCTTTGCATTGTTTCTTGACTGTGCAAAATACCGTCACTGGGTTTTTGTTGTTTTTTTAGCCTGCAAAATCTCTCCGTTTGTCAGTTTTAATGCTCAGTGAATTGTAATTCTTCACACATCAATGCATCTCAAGTCCAATGGACATTATTTCAGGGGTGAAGTACCCCCTCCTCTGCACACACATACTGTTTCCTCTTAGAGAGTATGCTCTAATTGTGACTTTACTTATATAGCAGTGAAGAATTTTGATGAAACAGAGGGAATTAAATGCTACTATTTACTTACATAAATTCACAGAATATATATACATTTCAAGAAGATACTGTAAAGGAAAGCAACTACTTTAATGAGAAAAGGCCATGCAATTTCTTCAGTGTCAAAAGCATACAGTAAATCATAAACGTGCAATACATCAGTGGGATTCCAGCTTTGTTTAAAGGTCTGTATGCCAACAGCTCTGCCAGATCAGAGAGAGAAATATTACTTGTTTGCCCATTTATCTATAATTCCCTACAAAGTAAGAACACCACCCATAAAAGCATATTTATTTCATGTGCATTTCTTTCTTGTATCAAGGCAAACACAACTAAGTTTATTAAGTATCCTTTGAAAAGTATGTTTAATTGTATTTGGCATTGCGTTGTCTGTTGTGTTTTATAGTATGTCCTACAGCCCTAAGTTAGCCATACTTGCAGTAGCAAAAGTATAATTCAGTAATTGAATCTAAAAACCCTTTCCAGCCATAATGAGGCTGAGCAAGTGATCCTTTTTTTGTGTGTCTTTCTGTTGCATGTGGACTTTTCTTGCTGGTTCATATTAAATCCTTCGTTTGTCAGAACTCTGGTTTAATTTAAGTTTTAAATTTAAGTTTTAATTTAATTTAATTTAATTTAAGTTTTAAATAAATAAATTACTAAACCAGGATCAGACCAGTCTTAAATGTCATGAAAAGTGATAAATAAATAAACAGTTGAATAACACAAAAAGAAACAACTACTGAGTATAAATAAGACATACATTTTATTGTTTTAATGATTGCTTTATAGTATTTTGTTCTGAGGTCCCAGAGCTGCTTAAGATGGGCTGCCATATAAATCTTTTGAAAGGAAGGAAGGAAGTTTCCGCTTCCCTTTGCTTATAACCTCAATATACCATAACATAGATATTTATTCTTTAAACATGATAGATTATTTCCCTTGTCTATATATATATATCCCTCAATCTGATATTTTTTGATAGGTTTCATAATTTTCTCTTTAAAAACCTATATTTTCAAAGACTAAGTTTGCCCTGCTTTGTAATGTTTCGTAGTACATATGCCAACCTTTGTTGCTTAAATGTGGTTAGACTGCTATTATAGATATCAATTTTGTCATTGCAATTTTGTTCTCACAATCTGATATCATCTTCAAAAGTTGCTCTTTTTCAAAGTTGTGCCAATTTTTTTTCTTGCAGCTGCCAGCATAGTTCTCAGTAAATTTTGATATTTTTGTTATGTTTTCTAGAATTTTACCTAATAAGAATATCTATAGCAGTGATGGCTAACCCTTTTCTCCTCATGTGCAAAAATTGTCCATGCGCATGGGACAGCGCATGCTCACATGCCCACACCCATAGTGCAATGCGTCCCTCCCCCCTGTGCATGCATGTACGACCCCTCTTGCGCTCCCCCTCACCCCCCTGCGCATGCACACACGGCTCCTCCTACACTCTCCCCGCCCCTCAGACATGTGTGTGACCCCCGCGTTTCCCTTTTGGGCCAAGCCTTTTGGGCCTAGCAGGCCTCCCTGAAGCCTCCTGGGACCAAAAATACATGTGTGGCAGAGACCCGAAAATCAGCTGGCTGATGAGAGGCACACACGCATGTGCAGTGGAACTGAGCTGGGCGACGGCTTGCGTGCCCACAGAGAGTGCTCCGTGTGCCACCTGTGGCATGCATGGTATAGGTTCGCCATCACAGATCTATAGTTTCCATTCAAATTTTATTTTTTTAGGATTTTCTTAATATTTTGATGAATACATTCGTTAATTCGAGCATTTCATTTGATCAGGATAGGTAATAAAATATTATTTCTTGTAGCATTTTCAACATTTATTTTTATGTGATGTTTATCTTGTTAGTTATTGTCCGAGTTCTATACAATGTGTAAAATATTTTATACCAATTTTCCCTTAAATTACAGGTTTGGAGCAAATTTTAATGACACCCCCCCCTGACTCTTCCCATTATTGTTCTGTGGTTACTTCTGTGTTTTCCACCAACTATCATGCAGCTTTTAATTTGTCCCATCTCCATAGTTTACATACATACATGCGCGTGCTTTGTCAGGGGAAGATTTATTTCACCCTGAACTAGAACGAGGCTTAGACCGCGGCTGTTTCCAAATTGTTTGCTAGCCTGAACTGACTGAATTGACATGCTTGCCAGCTGATTTCCGCTTTTTTAAAAACCATTTTTTGCCCTCCCCAGGCTCGAAAGGCTTTATAGGAGCCTGGGGAGGGCGAAAAGAGCCTCCCCCACCCCCACCCCCGGAGGCCCTCCAGAGGCTTCAGGAGCTTCCCTGAAGCCTCTGGAGCGCAAAAAAACGGTTCCCGAACTTCCTGGGTAAACAGGAAGTTCGGGAACGGACTTCCGGTTTGCTCATAGGGTCGGTTTAAGCCCTCTGGAGGCTTCAGGGACCTTCAGGAGGCTTCCTTGAAGCCTCTGAAAGATTAAAAACCACCCTCTGAGCAAACAGGAAGTTCCGGTTTGCTCGTAGAGTCATTTTTTGCCCTTCGGAGGCTTCAGGGAAGCCTCCTGAAGGTCCCTGAAGCCTCCAGAGGGCTTCTGGGGAGGCAGGGAGGGCTCTTTTCGCCATCCCCAGACTCCTATAAAGCCTCTGGAGCTTAGGAAGGGCGAAAAAAGCATGGAAAATGGGGGGAGCACCTCTCTTGCGTGCATGCACACTGGGGGGTCGCACGTTGCATTGTGGATGTGGCATTCCTGCACACGGACCCCCCTGCGCTCCCCCCTTATGGCACGCAGGCCAAAAAAGGTTCACCATCGCTGTCATAGGGTGTGATCTTAATTTTGTGTAAGAGCTTCAAATTCTGTCATCTTCCTCAAAGCCGTTCCTTCTTTTCTGAGATCATTTATTATTCTTCCAGCAATGTATAAATACATCAGTCATAGTAAATTCTTACTTTCATTGAGTTGATCTTGCTATGACATACATCTGTTACCTGAAGTGTGATCCCATTTTTTCTACTTGCTGTATGTATCCTGGATTGGTTGCTTAATTGGGAGATAGAAATACTGTTTCTGCAATAAAATATAAATCAAACATCTAAACTCATAGATATAATGCTGAATGTGTTACCTAAGAAAAATTTGCATAATGAGTAATCCTATTTAAAACTAGTGGATAAATCCACTCCAGGGACAAACTGGGCCTTTCATGGTATTATATCATTCAGTTTTGATGAAGCTGGTTTTTTTTTTCAACATTTAGGCATGAACATGATTTACCTCTGAATGCTTGTCAACTCAAGTATCTCTTACACAGCTTATTTAGTCCAGAGGCTCCTGCTTCTTCTGAAATTCTACATGATTGGACATTATGGAGGAATTAAATGAAGCTCTTAGCTTTTTGTTTTATAGGCAGTCAAGTGAAGATGATAGAATTGATACTAGTTCTTTTGCAGCCTGGAGATTGTTGAATTTGATTGTCGTATCCATATAATCTAATGAAAGTCTACTTTAGATAACATGAAATTAATTTTCTGTTATCTTTAATAGGTTGATATCCCCCTCCCTTTTTATTTTTATTGTATTTTAGTTCATATATTGAATATTGGAAAAGCTAGAGAATGTAAAGTAATGGCTGGGTGCATCCATGTTGCTCTTCAGGGTTCAATTCAGGACATGGAGCTTAGCTCATAGGGCATTGGGTATGTCACTGTGTGTAAAAGATGAATAAGTTCTTTAACATGTTCCTAGCATCTGGAATCAATCTAAAATGGTGGATCTGGTGGCACAGCTTTGGTGAATTGGTGAAATGGATGCCTGCCAAGAAAACAAAATGACCCTTCATAGCATGGAGACCAAGGCCAAGAGCCAATATGAGCTAGTCTAGTGGCTAAGGCATCACGCTAGAAACTGGAAAATGGTGGAGTTCGAACCCTGCCTTAAGCATGAAATCCAGCTGAATAACTTTAGGGCAGTCATTTTCTTTCCACCCACCCAATCCATCTCACAGGATTGTTGTTGAAGGGAAAACAGGAGTAGAAGGGAGCATTAGGTATGTTTGCCAAATCAGTAAATAAATGCTCAGAAGGTATTTATAACAGGGACGTGCGGTCAGGGGAGGCAGGGGAGGCAGAGCCTCACCGCTCTCATCATGAAAAGAAAAAAAAGGGAAAAGGCACACATGGTCCGATTCCCTGCCTTCCTGAGTCAACATGAAGGGGACCGCAGGGCGCGAGCCACAGGACCGCAGAGCACGCTCCATGGTCCCCTTCATGTTGACTCAGGAAGGCGTGGAATGGGACCATGTGTGCAGGAGGCTGAGGCAGCCTCAGCCTCCTGCACACCTGATCCCATTCCCCGCCTTCCTGATGATGTCACCAGCCTCACCAGTCATAAACCTCACCGCACGTCACTGATTTATAACAATATAACGTCCTGCTTAGGAGCCTACCAAATCAAAGAAATTGCCTCAGAGGATGTTTTTAAAAGCAAACTTAGACCAAAAGCATGCACAGATTAAAATAATATTAGACAGCATATCAGATCCAGAAGCCAGACCAAATCTTTAAAAATTAACACCATAGCAACAGTGGCTTAGCTTTCATGGAGGCAGATAGTATCACAAAAATTTGGTGACTCCTCTTCCGCCTTGTTTCTTCTTCTATCTGAGCTGTGTGATCTGTTGGACAGAGCACAATATAAATGGGCTCTGTGGCCCCAAACTTTCTATGACCATCATGTTCACTGATTGGAGCTGTGCAGTATCAAGGCTCCCTGTGTGCAGGTGGAAGTGCTTGGAGCAGAGTTGTAAACAGTTATTCAAACTTTTTTCTTTCTTGCGTTTTCACCAGCATACACACCAATTAGCTTTATAATATCCAATTTCCTGGCAGGATCATTCTTAATCAAGGCCACTTTGACACTTTTTGTGCCATACTGCTTGACAGGTAGTATTTTTATAAGTCTAAGTTAAGAGGAGACCATTCTACAGTAAGAATACACTGAGTAGAACTTGATGACAGAACATGGTTTTATGACATAAGAATTCACTTCCTTTATTATTGATCTTTTAGCAATGATATGAATGAATGCATTGCTCAGAAAGTGTATTTATCAAACAATTGTTACAAATTTTCCCCAGATGTTCCAAAGGCATTCAACTTTTCATCAGCAGATAAACAGGGTTGACTGCAAAGCTTAAATGTAGAAATCATTTTTCCACTTCATAAATAAGTTTCAATTGAAATTACCATGCCCAATTGTTGTAAATAATGTATTTACTTTGAATTGGTATTTTGCAGAACTTTTCCTAGCTGCTGTGATAACATTTGTCCAGCACAGAGTCATATTTTGTAAGACAGTTAATAAGTAAAAGAAAAATTGCAGAAGATTCACCTGAGCTCATACTATGCTTCCTATAACCACTAAAGGACAGTTCATACCAAAATTCCTCTGAGTTTTAAATATCAATATGACTTTTGGACACCTTTCAAGCACTTGTCTTCAAAAGCTTGCTTATATTTGGGCAACACCTTTTGTGTATCCGAATGTTCTGTGACTGCCATTGTTTAAAAATATACAGCATTGGTATCTAAAACTCTATGTGCCACAATTGTTTTCTTTCTTTCTTTCTTTCTTTCTTTCTTTCTTTCTTTCTTTCTTTCTTTCTTTCTTTCTTTCTTTCTTTCTTTCTTTCTTTCTTTCTCTCTCTCTCTCTCTCTCTCTCTCTCTCTTTCTTTCTTTCTTTCTCTTTTTTACTTTCTTTCTTTCTATTTTAGAGTGAGGTCAGCTATGAAGTACCACTCGTTTAACAACCTATTGTGTGCCAGTTTGAAAAAAAGTCAATATGATTGACAGAGATTTGGTCTAAACTTGAAGAATAGAGGAGCCATTCTTGTTGGATCTGTAGACCAGATTTGCTTATGGTTCTATAATAGATTTTTCTAAAGTTTCCCTTTGGAAATGTGTCAAGCCCTGAACAGCTTGCCATAACTGGGGGCGAAAGGGGGGGGACAAAGCCCAATTTATTGGAGGTTGGAGGTCAGACGGAGACCGGGAGCACAGGCACTGGATGGTGGACTGCTAATGAGAAATGGAATGCTGACGTCAGATACTGGTGGGTGGGAAGGGTGTGGTCTTGCCTATATATACAATGCTGGAAGGCAGTAACTGCCAGTGCCGATTTTGCAACTGTCAAATACTCATTTGTGGTAGGCCTCAGGTTTGAATAAACCATTACCAACCAAAGTGTGTTTGTTTTCCAAGTTCATAAGACCTGGGGCCTGGACACTTGAAGAAACTTGAAGAATAAAGGAGCCGTTCTTGTTGGATCTGTAGACCAGCTTTGCTTATGGTTCTATAATAGATTTTTCTAAAGCTTCCCTTTGGAAAGGAAGGATATGGGGCAAGTGTCTGGCATGATCCATTGAAAATGATGAAATACATTTTTTCCTTACTATATTTTTTATTATAAAACATGCATAGTATATTATATTATTTGAATTCAATATTGACTACAGATAGTCTAATGTTTAAATAAATATTTAAAGAACAGTAAATTTATACCAATATTAACTATGTTTTCTAAAAGGTTAACGTTGATGTGCATACGATACTTTAAAATAGTTTTGTATCTAACTCCTAAAGTGACATTAATAAACAACTGCAAAATATATTAAACTATTTGTTATATGACAAAGGATCAAATATTTTTATCACCGTAAGGATTCATTAATGTGAACTGCCTATGACAAATGCTGCAAGATGATATGCAAACTATTACAAGTTGCTGTCCTGGTCATTGTTGAGGCTCAGAAGTCTGTTTTGGGATTCAAAAGTCTTAATATGTTGTTGATAATTCTTAATGAATTTTTTTTGACTACAGTAAGTCTGAATGATGAGGCTTTAAAGCTAACAGATAAGATATTAAAGAAGAGGTTTTTTGTGATATTTTTAGAGAAATAATGTTATGCTAAAAGTAAAGGAATATGAAGCTGTTCTGTTTGGTTAAGGTGTGTGTGTGTGTGTGTGTGTGTGTGTGTGTGTATGTATGTATGTATGTATGTATGTATGTATGTATGTATGTATGTATGTATATTTTCGTATATTTTCACGGGTACAGGTATGCAGGTCTTGGTGTATTTGGGTCTTTTCCCATGTAAGATTGAGAGTATCTTGGCAACGTTTCGATGAGATCCCATTCGCCATCTTCAGGCTGGTGCCTTCGCCTTCGTGCTTGTGCGAGCAAAGCGTGATTGGAGCTGCCATCTTTCTATAAATATCAGTGTGTGTGTCTGTGGAGTGCTGGCTTTGTTGCTGTAAGTGGGTTGGTTGGCTGTGTTGTTACATCTTGATTAGTTGATAGAGTTGATGTATGCAGATTAGTCGGCTGTTTCGTAACATCCTGTGTGGCTGAGGTACTAGATGTGTGCTCATTATTCTTTTGTGTTGTAACGACCTGGGTAATGGGCTGTGTGATGACATCCTGAGCTCTAGTGTAGTGATATCCTGAGTCCTGTGCTGCAACATCCTGGGAGGTTGGCTGCATTGTAACATCCTGAGCCTTTGTGTTGTAACCTCCTAAGTTCTGTGATGTAATGTTGTGAGCAGATGGCTGTGATGTAACATCCCGGGCTTCGGTTTGGCTTCGAGTTTGCAGTCTGGCCATGTGTTCATGGCATGTGTCAGTTTGCTGTGTGTGAGGGTCAGAGGGGGGTGCAGCAGTTGGTGATGCCACCGTGGTTTGGCTTCTGGATGGTGGTTGCATTTCGTTTATGGGATAGGTTTGGGTTTGAGTCTGGTGAGGGTGATTGGTGGTGGCGTCCTGTGTTGTTCTGGGTCTGGTGCGGATTTCATGGCTGGGACTCATTTGTTGACTAGGGCTAGTTTCCAGATGTCTGGTAGGCGGGAGGTGTCATCACATTTATTCATGTTGTGGGGGTGTTTCTCTATTTCGATGGCTTCCACAATTATTCTCTTGTTGAAGTGTTCAGTTTTGGAGATTAATTTGGTTCCTTCAAAATCAATTTCATGTCCTGTTGCTTTAAGGTGATGGAAAAGGGAAGAAGTTTTTTCTTCTTTTCTGCCTGTGTTCTTGTGTTCTGTGATGCATGCATTTATTCTCCTATTAGTTTATCCAATGTATGTGGCTGGGCAGATTTTGCATGGTATTTCATGGACTCCTTGGTTTTCTAGTTGGATCTTGTCTTTGGGGTTTCTTAAGATGTTGACTATTTTTTGGTCAGTGCCGAAGACTGTCTTGATATTGTGTTTATGGAGAATTTTACTGATTTTATCTGTGGGCCCTTTGATGTAAGGGAGGAGGGCGATGCCATTGTCCTGTTCTGTGTCTCGGTTCTTAGGGGGTGTCTCCTTTTGGCTTAGATTGGTAATTGTTTTTCTTTGGAATCTGTTGAAAATTAATACGTTTGTGAGAGTGTGTAATTCAGTTTTCAGGTGGTGTTTGGTTCTGGAGATGAGGGTCTTGGCTACGGAGTTGATCTGTGCAGGGTGGTGTTGGGATGGTGCATTTAAGTAGCAGTTGGTGTGTGTTTTTCCCCTGAAGATGGTGTGTCCTAGGGAACCATTGGGTTTTTTTTAGATTAGGACGTCCAGAAAGGGAAGTTGGTTGTTAGTTTCTATTTCCATAGTAAATTATATTTTGGGGTGTAGGCTGTTGAGATGTGTGAGGAAGTTGCCCAGTTTTCCTTCCCATGTGGCCAAATTACGAAAGTGTCATCTACATATCTAAGCCAGAGTTTGGGTTTGTGTTCAAACCCAAATGTGGGTTGGTTAGGCTGTGGTTGGTCAGATCTAGGATGTGCTTAGGGGGGTTGCCAAGCTGTCCAACCTACTCCAAGACCCCGCTTACAAACCTCTAAACATAGACCCCACCACCTACCTGGAAAAAACCACCAAATCCAAAATAAAAACCTCTCCCATCAGTGAAGAGATCCAGCAAAGAATCATCCCCAAAGAGAAATCATCCAGATGCCCCAACCTCTATGGCCTCCCCAAGTTACACAAAGGAACACCACTCAGACCCATAGTCAGTTCCATAGGCTCACCTCTACAGAATCTTGCCAAATTTCGTGCCAAACAACTACAGCCCTACAAAGAATCCATCACCTCACATGTACAAAACTCACTCCACTTCATAGAAACAATAAAGAAACAAAACCTACAACCCAGTGACCTACTAGTGAGCTTCGATGTCATATCCCTCCTCACCCAAGTGCCTATTAAAGAAGCCTTGACAGCTATCCAAAACAAATCCCTTTGGAATGACCTCCCCCCAGACATCAGAACTACAACCGACCTTCGCTCCTTCCGTATGAAGCTGAAAACCTACCTGTTTTGACTAGCTGACCTGGCATAACTCTACAACCTCCCCAGCCCAGGGCATTTTTAATTGTAATTTTAGTTTTTAAGGGTTAATTTCACTGGGGTTTTAACTTTTTAAGTATTGTAACTTATTTATTTATTCTTACCTCCTCTATACGCTATATAATACCTTTGTACGTCGCCCCGAGTCCCTGTGGGGAGAGGGGGCGACTAATAAGTTCAAGTAATAAATAATAAATAAATAAATAAATAAATAAATACAACCCCCTAAGTACATCCTAGATCTGACCAACCACTGCCTAACCAACACATACTTCATCCACAATGGACAAAGATACAAATAGATAGAAGGAGCACCTATGGAATCACTCCTCTCACCCGTCATCGTAAACCTATACATGGAACATTTTGAAACCAACGCCTTAGATAAATCTGAATAGAAACCCAATCTCTGGCTTAGATATGTACACACCATCTACCCAAAAAAACCACCACCAACCGCTACTTAAATGCACAATCCCATCACCACCCCACACAGATCAACTCCCTAGCCAAGACCCTCATCTCCAGAACCAAACACCTAACTGACAACGACCACCTGAAGACTGAATTATACACTCTCACAAACGTATTAATCTATACCATGCAAAATTTGCCCTGCAACATACATAGGACAAACGAACAGGAGAATAAATGCACACATCGCAGAACACAAGAATGCAGTAAGAAAAAAGAAAAAACGTCCTCCCTTTTCCAGCACCTTAAAGCTACAGGACATGAAATTAATTTTGAAGGAACCAGGTTAATCTCCAAAACAGAACACTTCAACAAGAGAATAATTATGGAAGCTATCAAAATAGATAAACACCCCCACAACATGAATAAATGTGATGATACCTCCCACCTACCGGACATCTGGAAGCCAGCCCTAGTCAACAAACGAGCCCCACCCACCACCCAGGCCTTTACAACACGAAACAACAATAGACACACAGCCAGCACCAATCAGCACCAATCTACCAATCATGATACAATCACACAACCAATCATTCCACTTACTGAAACAAAGCCAGCACTCCCCCACCCCCCACCAAGATTTATACAAAGACAGCAGCTCCGATCACACTTTAAGCCCAAGACCCAGCCTGAAGATGGCGAGTGAGACCTCGCTGAAACGTTGCCAAGACAATCTCAATCTTACACGGGAAAAGACCCAAATGCAACAAGACCAGCATACGTACACCCATAAAAATCTACTAAAACATATATGTGTGTGTGTGTCTGTGTCTGTGTGTGTGTGTCTATGTGCATGTGCATATATATACATATACATACACATACACACACACACACACATACACACACACACACATACACACACACACACACATATATATATATATATAATACATAAATATATAAAAAACATATATATATGTTTTTTTGGTACAACTTAATGAACTTTTGCTGATTAAGACTAAATGACAAGAGTTTACAATTGATTTATTGGGAAGAGGTGATATATGGAAAGAAAATATTGTTTGTTGAATTCTTAGAAAAGATAATAAGTTTCTGAAATTATATGTCTTGATGAAGAGGAAAGTCATTCATTTATATTTCTTTTTTCTTTTCTTTTTCTCTGCACTTTTTCTCTTTTAGTTTTTATATTTTTTTGAGATTGTACTATTTTTTATCTTTGTATTTTTAAACTTTAATAAAATAAATTAAATAATTCATAAATTCTCCTTTAAAAAAGGAGAAGAAACTCATCCAATGAATTAAAAAACCTTGTTGCTCCAAGGGATTTTAATATCTCCAAATCATAAAAAATAAATTCCAAAGAGAAATGAGGTTCAGTCAAACTTTATATTCTTAAAAAGGCTACAGTATGATTGTAAACTTATGATCATTTCCCAGTCACTCAATTTATAAGCCAATGCAAAACCTTGGCTTCTGTGAACTACTCATTAGAAATGGCTCTCTGGAATGCACATGGACTATGTCACAATCTCTCCTTCCTCTAGAGGATTCAGCATCCATCTGCCATTCTCTGTTCTAAACGCCATTCTACTAACACTGATGTCTAGCTCTCCATGATGGTCACCAGAAGTGATTATGCATGGAATAGTTCTCTTTGATTTCATGGGGTTTTTTTGGTATATGGGAAAATCTAGAGAGACTGAAATAATAAACTGTAAATGTTGTGCATTTACTCTTGGTCACCATGATTGCCATATATAGGTAGCCTTTATTTAATGACTGCCTCATTCAGTGACTGTTTGCAGTTAAGAGGGTGATGAAAGAGAGTGATAAAAATGCAATGTTATGATCACCCCTCTCATTTATGACCTTCACAGGTCTGTAAAGCAGTGGAAAGCTGAAGTAAGATGGTAAGCATAGTGTAGGTTTCAATGAGTAACAGCTTCACTTAATGACTGAATTTCCAATTCCCATTCTTAAACAAGGACTACCTCTACTGTACTCTCTTTTGAACATTCCACATTTTTTTCACTATGTCTTTGAAAAAAAAAATAAACCAATCTGGGAACTTGCTGCTTTCTCTTCCTTTCTCAAGTTTGGTTTCATTACACCATACAATTTTGTTTGGACTTTCCATCATTGTGACTACTTACTGTTTTAAACTTGGCTTAGCTAAGTCTCCTGAATTCTGAATTTTTAAAACTTTTAATTCCTCAAAAGAGAGCTTATTGAAACCCTGAAACCACAAAGAGATACAAGTGCATGCCATTCTGCACCCTATTTCATAAACCATATTTTACAGTTTATGGCTTAGCATGTTGTCCAATAACTTATTTTGTGACATTAGAACCTCTGCATTACTATTACCGGGCACTCTTGTCATTTCTATTTAGACTCTCTATTTATCTATCTGAGAGTAGCAATAAAAATTTGGCCAAACAAAAGTGAGCTCCACTCCATGAGGGACTTTCACATGGAAGCCACTTTCCCATGTCCACTGGCCACCATAATAACTCTGCTATTTTCCTGTGCTGTCCTGTCATTCAGTGAGCCAAGAACCTGGAAACTGCATTTTCCTCACCTATTTATGGTTAGAGGAGGATCTGGGGACACTGTTTTGTATTAAGATAAGCCTAATTAAAAATACAAAGCTCTTTGAAAATGGAACTGCTTTCCTCTCAGATTCCGACTGCAATAATTTGTTCTGGAATTTAATAGAGAATAATATTAAAATAGATTAAAATATATTCATAGTACTTTTGGATCATGTTCTGAAAAATGTGTTGTGTTCCAAACAGATTCTGTACTTAATTTCCCATCTCCTCACCATAGCAACTCAAAGTCCCTCCCACGTTTGTTGATACCAATGATTGAGTTAAAAAATCAGCATTAAAACAGATGGACTATGTGTTAAGTGCTAAAATGGCATAGAATAATCTGAGAACAAGATAGGTAATCATTTATGATCTGACCTTAGTTTTGTCTTGTCAAGATTTACTTTGTATTTTTAAATTTACATTTAACATTTTAAGGCAGCATTATCCTATCCAGTGACGTGCGGTGAAGTTTATGGCTAGTGAGGCAGCAATTTTTTTAGACTTGTGGACTTCAACTTCCAGAATTCCACAGCCAGGCATGCTCAGTTCCGATTTAAAGCAACAGCTTTAAACTTATTTAAATAAGTTTTCTTCCTTCTTTTTCTTTTACCTTCCAAAAATACAAACACACACACACACACACACACACACACAAAGAGAAGTTGGATTATAGTGTTTAATTCCATGTAGCTGATTTCCAGGGCAAAGGAGGAGTTATTTTTGCCATGTCCAATGGCATTTTCTTTGATAAAAGGGACGGAAAGATGGTCTTTGGGTTCCCTCCTTGAATGAGAGAATCCGTTTTAGTCAAAACGTTCAAATGTAATAAAATGATCTTCCTGTCTCGATCTAGTTCATTGGAAAAGATGCCCGCCTGAGGAAAGAGCCTTTCACGTCTCTGAAAGCCAGCCCGGGGTGGGATCTCTCCAGGATGGGCGCAAGACCAATCCATGTTCACCAGCAAAGGGCAAAACTCTCTTCCATGGCCTCATTTCCCACCCGAAGCTTCCCCGTTTCTTCTCCATTCTTTTGCTTTCCGCAAAAACAGGGATGCGCTTTGGGAAGGCGGGAGCCCAGAGGAGCTCACCGGCGCCTGCACCGCCCACTCTGGAAGCCAAACTGCCGGTCGGGACTTCCCAGCTCAGCTGCTTCCCGGGTGGGTGGCGCCTGCCAGACGGGACGACAGGAGCACGGGCTCCAGGGGCTCTGAGCGTCCACCTACCTGAGCTGTGCTGCGGGCGAAAGGAAGCGCTTTAGTCAGTGGGGTGCCAGGGGAGAGGATAGAATCTCTCCTCCTCTCCCCAGACACCCCACTGACTAAAGCGCTTTCTTTCGCCCGCCTGAGCTCTTCCGCGGGCGAAAGAAAGTGCTTTAGTCAGTGAGGTGTCAGGGGAGAGGATCGAATCTCTTCTCCTCTCCCCTGATACCCCACTGACTAAAGCGCTTTCTTTCGCCCGCCTGACCTCTTCCACGGGCGAAAGAAAGTGCTTTAGTCAGTGAGGTGTCAGGGGAGAGGATAGAATCTCTCCTCCTCTCCCCTGACACCCCACTGACTAAAGCGCTTTCTTTCGCGCGCGGAAGAGCTCAGGCGGGCGAAAGGAAGCGCTTTAGTCAGCGGGGTGTGGGGGAGAGGAGAGAATGCCTCCCCTCCTCTCCCCCACACCCCGCTGACTAAAGCACTTCCTTTCGCCCGCCTGAGCTCCTCTTCCTCTTATATATATGAAACTCCCTCGTGGATATTATTATTTTATATATTATTATTTCATGATGAGAGGGGAGGCTCTGCCTCCCCTGCCTCCAATGACCGCACATCCCTGATCCTATCTGATATTTCAGTCAAATACAGGTAAACCTCAACTTATGACAATTGGGACTGGAATTTTCATTGCTAAGCGATACAGTTGTAAAGTAAATTCCAAGTTGTCAAAGTAAGGCAGGTTCTTGCTGGCTTCCCAAAATCCGATTCAGTGGGGAAATTAACAGGAAATTGCAAATCCCAGGGCAGCAGGCAGGTAGCTGGTATTGGATAAGAGAGAGTCAGGGAGGTTGTATAAGGGCTCAGGGGAAGATGTGGGCGGATACAAGATAGGCATGGTGCAATCCGAGGGAACATAAGGGTGTGAGGGAAGCACAGGGTTATGCAAATAGCCAATGTGGTGCTCAGAGGGGCTGGAGGAAGTGATGGAGACTTATCCCAGACACTTATGGCCTTCCCTGCTAACTTCCCATTTCTGAGAAAAGCAATAGGAAAGGTTGCAAATAGTGATCATGTGATAAATACAAATGGATTGCCAAGCACCCAGATCACAGTCACATGACTACAGAAGATTGTGATGGCTGAACTCCAAGGATCAGTCATAAACACCATTTGTTCAATGGATTCGGAACTTCAAGTAGTTGCTGAATGAATAGTTGTAGTTGTGGAGAACTACCTCTTCTAAAATGTGGTCATTGTATCAACCATTGTGTGTCACGAATGTGAAAAATTCAAAAATATACAGTATGTGTTGGGAGTAAGAAATTTACTCCAAATGCATGTTCTACAATTTCTTCCATACTCTCTACAGGTTTCTCCATACTCTCTTGCAGAAAGTGATAGAATTTACCTTTTAAATTCATGTGTTTTTCATGGTTAATAGGCAGAAATCATATGCAAGCAGAATTCATGTAATAATTTTAAGTACATGATTCAGCCTCTTTGCTTGGTCCACTTGGTCCATTCATCAGTTAATTGAGACACATTTTTTCGGCATTCAGAAAAAAATATGTAAGGAATCGCAAAAGGATTTGATATATTAGGCCTATGAAGGGAAAGACATAAGAAAATACAAACAATTATGTGGCAAAATAAGAAAAGTAGGGATAAGATAATATCCAAATGGGAATTCTAAGAATTCTTTCCTTGCTCACAACTGTGTTGAGAACTACATCACTTTCTGTATGGCAGGAATCTTATAATTGGAATTCCAAAATACTAATAAAGGCATATTTATTTATTTATCTAATTTATATGAAACTCATTTCACTATCATGTGACCCCGAGCAACTGACAACATAATAAAAACTACATTATAAAACATTAAAACAATAAATATAATAGTAGAATTATCAGAAAATTAGCTAGTATAGGGCCCAGTATACAACAGGGTGGCATGCCCTCATTAGGCCTCCAGGCTTATGGGCAGAGCAGGTTTTAAGGTCCTTTTGGAAGGCCAGAAGGGTGAGGATGGATCTTACCTTGAGGAGCATAATATTTTTCCAGAGCAGAATAAAGTCTTCTCTTGGAACCTATCAGCCAGAATACCTTGACCAATGGGGTACACAGCATGCTTCTTCTTCCAGAATCAGTATGGTGGCCAATCCCATGGGGTGAGATGGTTCCTCATGTAACCTGAATCGGTGCCATAAAGTCTTTAAAGGTGACAATCAACACCTTGAATTGGACCCAGAAGCAAACTGGTAGTGCAGCTTGTGCAACAGAGGTGTTACGTGTTAGAGCATTTCAATTTTTTTCAACTTTCAATTTCCAAATATTAGGGGTGCCGGTGCTCAAAGGTTGTGACATGCCTTGGGGATTGTAAAGATATTTTGTTACTTTAATATAATTTATATTTGCTTGGTAAATAACTACATAAATATCATAGCTTTTTAACGTTTTGTTTCATGGGTATCCTCGGAGCCCCTTAAACTGTCTTCACAGCTGTATTCTGTACCAGCTGTAGCTTCCAAATACTCCTCAAGGGTAGCCTATATAGAGCACATCACAGTTGTCCAAACATGAGATAACCAGCGCTTGAACTTGATTGACTCTCAATCCAGGAGTGGCACGTAGGCTCACCTAGCCATGGCTGCCAACTGCTTCTCAAGCAAGAGTTGAGAACTCAGGGCAACCCCAAGGTTTCGCACAGGGTCTGTCTTGGATAGTGCAACTCCATCCAGAACTAAAAATGTGATACTTTTAATAAATTAATTATTCCATGTTGATGCAGCATAGAATAAAGTACACAGTTTCTAAGATGACGCTGTGCTTGGTCTTTATGATGTAATTTAAAATGTAGTGAATAGGAAAATACTTAAAATTCATTCAATAAAATTAAATATGATTTAAAGAATATGATTATTCTTAAGTACAGAATTAAATAAAGTAGTGGGATTCTTTGAATTAAATTCAGAGAGGTACTTTGGAGTGTGTCACATCTTTCCTAGGATCTTGCTGCTTTAAAAGACAGCAATCAGGACAGCATATAACCAGTACAGCTAGTGCCCGACTTCCAATCACAGTTGAGCCCAAAGTTTCCATTCTAAGCGAGTTGTTAAGTGAGTTTTGCCTCATTTTACGACCTTTCTTGCCACAGTTAAGTGAATCACTATAGTTGTTAAATTAGTAACAGTGTTGTAAAATGAATGTAACTTCCCCATTAACTTTGCTTCTCAGAAGATCACAAAAGGTTATCACATGGCCCTGGAACACTGCAGTTGTCAGTAATGTGAGCCAGTAGCCATGGTGGCACAGGCTCCATGAAGTATTGCAGTAATGCAGTATTGAATGTAATGCTGTAATGCAGTATTGCAGGCTAATTCTGCTGACTGGCAGGGGTTTGATCCTGACTGGTTCAAGATTGACTCAGCCTTCCATCCTTCTGAGATCAATAAAATGAGAATGCAGATTGTTGGACGCAGATTGTTGACTCTGTAAACTGCTTGGAGAAGGCTGTAAAGCACTGTGAAGCGGTATATAAATCAAAGTACTATTGCTATTGCTAGCCAAGCTGAATTTTGAACATGTGACCCTGGGGGTGCTGTAGTGGTTGTGTGATCAGTGAAAAACAATCATAACTCACTTTTTTCAGTGCTGTTGAACTTCGAACGGTACCTGAATGAATGGTTGTAAGTCAAGGACTACTTATATGTTTGCCTTCCCACAAACTATGATATATCTTTTTGAACTCAGTCTGAAGCAGTGCACAGCCATGATACACCGCCCCGAGTCCCTCCGGGGAGAGGGGGCGGTCTATAAATTTAATAAATTATTATTAAATTATTATGATTAATAAAAATTAGTTTTAAAACATTTTTCAGGCTGCTCAAAAGGATCATTTTTAACATTTGCATTTCTAAAGTCTGAACTATCTTTAATTAGTGTTTAGTAGTTCTTTCTTCTAAGATTTTAAATCATCATTGTAAATATCAGTAGAATTCAATATTTTTGTTTATATGGTTTCTTCCTTTCTATTGTTCCTTCAATATTTTATTTGGTTTAAATCATTGTGGAAAATAAAATACGAACAGTGTTACAGCCACTGGGGTTTTTTAAAGCTATTTTTAGGGGTTTTGTTGTTTTCTGAATTAGTTGCTATAGTTTCAGTATGTATTTACTTAATTCCCTATTCTTTTCTTTTTTTTTAATAAAACCTATCCTTTGACTCCTTTTCTTCTTCCTGACATCTTTTTTTCAGGGTTAGTTTTATAGTCTCATTGTCTATGGCAGGGATGTCCAAACTTGGCAACTTTAAGACTTTTGGACTTCAACTTCCAGAATTCCCCAGCCAGCAGAGCTGGCTGGGGAATTCTGGAAGTTGAAGTCCACAAGTCTTAAAGTTGCCAAGTTTGGACACCCCTGGTCTATGGAGATTCTCAGTCATCCAGATCATGGTTGTCCCAAAGGTTGTGTTGGGCAATGTGTCTAATTGATACTTCTTTCTGTCTCTTTAACTTACCAAACCAAACCAAACCCAAACCCAAACCTAACCAAACCATCACCCTTGTATTAGAAAGTATTAGGAGACCCTGAAACCGTACGTGGGCTAAGCTGCAATTGCTGAACTTGATTAAATTAATGGTTTATCTAGTTCAGCATCTTCATCCCAACAGTAGCCCTGCAGATGCCCATGGGAAATATAAGATATGAGTGTGTAGCATCCTTCTTATGCCCCCCAGCAATTCACATTTAAATGCTAATTACTTCTGGCTCATGCATATCAAGCAGATGCCTTCCAGAGTATGCTGGGATGTAACTGTAAAAAAGACAAATGATTGAAGAGTTACACCCTAGTGCCATCCACAGCATAGCAATGAATCTTTGAGACACACTTTTGGATCAATGATGTAGCCATTTGGAAGAGCAAAATGTCTCACGATATCTCCTTTCAAATTACATATGAAAGTGAGTAAATAGTTATTTCCTCTTAGATCCCTATTCATTGCAATGAGCAGTCAGTCAGATTCATATATTCATACAACAGCAGAGTTGGAAGGGACCTTGGAGGTCTTCTAGTCCAACCCCCTGCCTAGGCAGGAAACCCTATACTGTTTCAGACAAATGGCTATCCAACATCTTCTTAAAGACTTCCAGTGTTGGGGCATTCACAACTTCTGGAGGCAAGCTGTTACACTGATTAATTGTTCTGTCAGGAAGTTTCTCCTCAGTTCTAAGTTGCTTCTCTCCTTGATTAGTTTCCACCCATTGCTTCTTGTTCTACCCTCAGGTGCCTTGGAAAATAGTTTGACTCCCTCTTCTCTGTGGCAGCCCCTGAGATATTGGAACACTGCTATCATGTTTCCCCTAGTCCTTCTTTCTATTAAACTAGACATACCCAGTTCCTGCAACCGTTCTTCATATGTTTTAGTCTCCAGTCCCCTAATTATCTTTTTTGCTCTTCTCTGCACTCTTTCTAGAGAGTCCACATCTTTTCTACATCGTGGTGACCAAAACTGAATGCAGTATTCCAAGTGTGGCCTTACCAAAGCATTATAAAGTGGTATTAACCCTTCACGTGATCTTGATTCTATCCCTCTGTTGATGCAGCCTAGGACTGTGTTGGCTTTTTTGGCAGCTGCTGCACACTGCTGGCTCATATTTAAATGGTTGCCCACCAGGACTCCAAGATCCCTTTCACAGTTACTACTGTTGAGCAAGGTACTACTTATACTGTACCTGTGCATTTCGTTTTTGTTGCCTAAATGTAGAACCTTACTCTTTTCACCATTGAATTTCATTTTATTAGATAGTGCCCAATGTTCAAGTTTGTCAAGATCCTTCTGTATCTTTAGCCTATCTTCTGGACTGTTGGCTATTCCTGCCAGCTTGGTGTCATCTGCAAATTTGATGAGTTCCCCATTTATTCCCTCATCCAAATCATTGATGAAGATGTTGAAGAGTACTGGGCCTAAAACAGAGCTTTGGGGTACTCCATTGCATACCTCCCTCCATGTAGATGCAGTTCCATTGAGGACTACACGTTGAGTGCGGTTGGTCAGCCACACTTACGAATCCATCTGGTGGTGATGTTGTCCAACCCACATTCTTCTACTTTATCTAGCAGTAGGTTATGGTCTAGCTTATCAAATGCCTTACTGAATTCCAAGTAAACTATATCAACGGCATTCCTCTGGTCCACTAATTTTGTCACTTTGTCAAAGAATGCAATAAGATTAGTCTGGCATGATCTGTTTTTGACAAACCCATGTTGGCTTTTGGCTATTACTTTGTTTGCTTCTAGGTGTTCGCTAATTCGTTGCTTGATTATCTTTTCCAGAATCTTTCCTGGTATTGAGGTCAGGCTGATAGGTCTGTAGTTTCCTGGATCTGTTTTTTCCCTTTTTTGAAGATGGGAACCACATCAGCTCTTTTCCAGTCCTCTGGTAGTTCCCCGGTGCTCCAGGATCTCTGACAGATAAAGTTCAGCGGTTCTGAGATCTCGTCTGCCAGTTCCTTCAGAACCCTGGGATGTAATCCATCCGGTCCTGGTGATTTGAACTTGTGTAGGGTAGACAGGTGCTCACTTACTATTTTCTTCCCTATTTCAACTTGTGTTCCTAATCTGATTTTTGTGGTGCTGTTTTTGATAGTTTGGACTGTTTTATCCCTTTGTGTAAAGACAGATGCAAAACATGAGTTAAATAGTTCTGCTTTCTCCCTATTGCTTGTCACCTTCTTGCCACTTTCTCCCAGCAATGGACCAATTGTTTCCTTAACTCTTTTCTTGTTTTTAACATGTTGGAAGAAGCTTTTTTTGTTATTTTTTACTTTTGTGGCAAGCCTTTCTTCATTGTGAGCCTTAGCTTTCCTCACTTCATCTTTACATGCTCGGGCTATTTGCTGATATTCTGCCTTAGTTATGTCCCCCCCCTTTCCACTTTTTGTACTTATCTTTTTTGTCTTTCAATTTGTCAGAGAGTTCTTTGTGCAGCCATGCTGGTTTATTTTGGGAGCTGTTATTTTTCTTCTTCATTAGTAGTGTGCTAGACTAGGCTTTTATAATCTCATTTTTCAAAATTTCCCAAGCTTCTTGAGTTGTTTTCCCTTGAGGATTCTCATCCGTGGAATTTTTCCCAAGCTCTCTCTAAGTTTATTGAAATTAGCTCTCTTAAAGTCCAAGACTCTACTACAATAACATTTCAAATGTCATTGTAGTAGAAACAGCATGAATGTCCAAGACTTCTACTACAATGACATTTCAAATGTCATTGTAGTAGAAACAGCATGAATTGGAGATATGCATTTTCTGCACAAACTGAACCAGAAAAATGTTGTTGGGTTTTTTTGGAGGGGGGGCATCCTTTCATCTATTTATCTCTCTACCTGTTTGCAGCAATACACATTCTCTATGCAGCTCACAAATTAAATATAGCATTAAAAATAATAATTAAAGACTAAAATATATATTTATTAGTTGGATTTCTGTAGACCAAAGAAATAACAAAATTGGAAGAAACTAGAGACTAGCTGAGAGAAAGAATGGCATCCAGGAATTGAATTTCATAGCTTACATACATATTGGAGACCATGTTGTATATGAGGTAACTGAATCAAGTCCAGCAGAAACTATTAAATATTTTCATGTCTGTCAAATTAACATAAAAATATTTCTGGAATCAAATACCACTATCCCTTCTTGCAAACACCATTGGTTTGTCATCAAATACAGTAATGCACAAATGTATGTATTTGATAAACTGAAGAAACTTGAATCTTTAAGTAACTACTCTGAATATATTAAACTAAAATTGCAGAATTCGTAGAAAGCAAACATCAAATAGTATCTAAATCTTGTTTGGATTAAATGAGGTGTATTTACTGATCTCTATTTATTATTGTTGCCAAGCACGAGGACATAGCTTCATCTTTCTCATTCATATTCGTTTTTCTCTGGTACCAAATTTAGCAGTCCTGGGGAAATGTGACAGCTGTCAATCAGACCTGTGAACTAGGATGCTGATGAGTAGGGATGGATTTCTCTTAAAACATAAGAGAAAATAGATGTTTATTAAAATACTTTTACAATTACTGTGAATTCCAACTTCTTCCTAAAATAGAAATTCAAGAAAGGAAATTACCATAATTCATTCCATGATTGAAGGATATATCAAGTCATATTTCAAAGGGGATATTAAGTTCTTCAGTTCACATTGAAAAGATTTAATTAATTAATTAGATTTTTAATGCATTTTTACTTTATCCTTCCAGCTTGCTTATTTTTCCATTTTCTTTGTTTCCTGTTCAAACTCTAATAAGGATCACTAGTTTCTTGTATAGATCAAATCATTATTAAATATGCCATTCTGGATATATTCTGGATCATATTCTTATTCTTCAGTTTTCAAATATTTTGTTCCCTGATCTTTTTCTTTCTTTTCCTCTCTACATTTTCCTTAGTATCATTTTGCAGAGTTTCAAAATTCCATTTGGTATTTTGTTTCCAGGCTCATTTTTGGAAGCTTAAAAGTAATTCAGGTTACTTACAATCTTCTTCTCAAAGATTTTCAATACTAATGGTGGAAAGATTATTCAAGACCATTCTATTCTTAGTGTATATACACATATAAATAAGCTCCAGGGAAAATCTGAAATCCCCTTGGATTTGTTTGAGGAAGCCCAGTAGTTTTTTTTAATATTTGAGAATATCTGTACAGCCATATTTTGGGTGTGCGAAAGCACATGTATAGACTAGTAGATAAGGGAAGTAGGTTACTGTTTTTATTGAAAGTGGTTTTTGTCAGGATGGATGTAGAGTTAATATGACTGTATAATATATAAAAAGGCTAATTTTGTATATATGATATTATAATTGTTTATTTTAATCATTTTTGTTTAGTGTGTTGAAGTGTAGTCCATGATACCTACTATGGCACTAAACTTTCAAATAGAAAAATAGCAGATATAGAATACATCTCTCTCCCAGCCACAATAACACAAACAGGAACCAGTCAGCAGTCATTTCATATTATTCAACTATCTTTGAGGGATCCTTGGTGCTCTCTGAGCTTGGTTGTTTTCTTGCAGACATTTCATTATCCAAATTAGGTAACATCACCAGTGCTAGTAAAATGTGGACATTATTCTCAATTTATATTCTGGTGGCTTACCCTGTCAATGTTGATGGAAGTGGCCTTGGATGTTCTTTGCTTGGGCTATCTACTGTTATCTTGTTTGGAAGTTCCTTGATTGGGAGATTGTTCACTTCTTGGTTATTGCTCTGTAGTAGTTCCAACCCATTACATTTTTTACAGATCTTACCAAAAGTATGTTTCTTTATAACTAGCAATGTTTATATATTCACATGTTGAATGATCTAATTAATTTCTAATTTTGACAGTGTTAATTAATTTCTAGTGTCACAATATTCTGTCTTCTGCTTCCCCATATAAGATCAAATACAAATTTATACAGTAGCTGGTTACGACATGCAGTACTGTACTCAGAAACTGGTTTTCATCTTAAATTAAACAGTACATTAATTCAATATACTGTAGTTTTAGGATGTTTTCCTTTTTTATTTTATTTTATAGTCCAATATCTCAGATTCATACATAGCTGTAACTCTTTTTTTACAGTATTCTATGAAAAAAGGAGCTAGAGGGTTTGGGTTTTTGTTTGGAAAGTATTACTAGTGACCTAATACTCCTACTAGCAGCAGGTATAACAAATTGTGTTGTCCAGAAAAGTATCAGCAGAAAATATAGATTTCTACTCTGAGGAGTTTAAATGTTAATGTTAACTGTATGGAATACTACAAAGGAAATAAAGGAAAAGGAATAGATTAATAAATTGATAGTAGCTTAATATACACCAGAGCAATTACTTATTCTTGTTGGATTGAATGGCTTCTAAAGTCAGGGCACCCTTATAAACACCGAATTGTGCACCATATAACAACAAGCCTAGGACTTTTATATTATACAGTTTTACTGCTGCAGCGATGTATTGCCATAATGACTGTTATATTTTCAGATTGAGTTAGAAACTTTGAGCACTAACCAGAAAGTTCACTAAATTGTTGTTCCAGCAGGTAGAAGGTTGGAAATAAATGACTAGGTACTTGATCTGATCAATTTGTTACTTTTTCATTTATTTTTATTTTTCATTCATTAGGGGACTTAAGGCATCTTCTGGAGAAAAAAACTGAAATCTTAGCTTTGGAGCAATTTCAAGAATACCTTAAGAACAATAGGACACAAAGGAAGCTAGGCTTCTGCACATTATATTATTCATGGTGTTGGGAACTCATAAATCCAATTATCAGAATTTTAGTTTTCTTTCTGATGAAAAATTACAATCTTCATTCTGCAAGGCCTAACTTATTCAACTACTATAAAGGTTGACAAGTTTCTTTCATAGCTGTGATTTATGGAAGCTAGATAATATCCCCTTGTTATTAATTGTTTCAGAACTATTTGGTTTTTTTTTTTTGTTCTATATTTTAAATTTTTATATCTGTGTTTTATTTAAACACATTTAAATTCCATATTTTTGATTTATAGGTCTGATACTGTAAATAAATAAATTCTGAAGTCCCTGTTGAGATAAAAAAATAAACCACAGTTCACAAAGGAGATGAATTTAAGGAGACATTGCATTAAATATCATTTGAAGGAGCAAAAAGCTTTAGGGCAGTAAAGGATGATAGATTTGGAACAAGGCAAGTAGTGATAACTTCTTGAGGAATTGTGTTGTCACATCATCACTTGGTTAATTTTGTTATAGCTTTGTACAAATATTGCTTGCCTTATATTCCTCACAGGTTTTTGTCCTTTCCAAGGAAAGCTGTCTGCTCAGATTAATTGGACACTGCTTTTCCTTCTCTTGATAAATCATCTATAATTAATTACATAGGGAAGAGCTGTCTCTTTAATACAGTAAACTAAGACATGATGAGTTCTGCTGTTGGAACTAGACAAATTTCTGACTGGAACAGGCCATACATTCTTCACGGTGAGGGTTATTTATTAGCCATTTAAAAAACATATCTGATAGCAGTTGGGAAAAGAGTGATCATTACATTTCAGGCTTAGATCTCTAAGTGGTTGCAATGTTTTACTCTATAGCATCGTGCTTAGTATTTATGTTTTCTTGTTTACATTAACTTGCATGTCAACGACATGTATTATGTGCATGGAAAGGGCCTTGAATCAACTGGGCTATATATTGAGTAAATAACTGCTTCTATACAAGTAATGTTGTTATAAGTAACATTTCTCAAAATCATTTGCAGAATTATTTTATAGAAATATTAAAAGTGATCTGTGTATACAGTAAAATAGTGATATAATCTTGGTTTACTGTAATGGATTGTGTTGTGTGAAGTTGTAATTTTTTTTTAAAAAAGAAACTTTTTATAAGTTTCAACTTTATGAAAGTCATTTTCAGATTTTTACAAGTTTTACCTATCTACAATATGTAGTTCTGTATAGAGTTTCCCATGGAGGAGGGGGGAGAGGATATCATTCCTATACAGGGCTCCTTGATTCCAACAGTCGTAGGGAGGGGCAGATACGAGGACAGATTAACAACTCGCAGTCGGTTGGGAGACCGTGGGTGCTGGTTACACCCGGTCGCTTGTACCAACCCCCGCGTTCTAGGTGGTCAGGATCTGCAGGCCCAGGGCCTGAGGCTGTTGTTATGCAATGCGAGGTCCATTGTCAATAAGGCCCCCCTCATTCATGATCTAATTTTGGAGGGGGAGCCGGACCTCGCGGGAATAACGGAAACCTGGTTGGGCCACTAGGGAGGGTTACCCCTCGTGGAAATGTGCCCACCAGGTTACCAAGCATTTCACCAGCCTCGGGCCCGGGGAAGGGGCGGTGGGGTAGCAGTGATTATCCGGGAGGACTTAGAGCCGAAGGAGTCCACTGTGCCACAGACGTCCGGATGTGAATCCCTTGTTGTGAAATGGGGCCCTGGGAGGCAGTTGGGCCTGCTGATAGTATACCTGGCTCCCCACCATACATCAGCGACCCTGCCTGAGCTCCTCGAGCTGATCTCATCGGTGGCGGTTGAGACCCCCAAACTTCTAGTGATGGGGGATTTTAACCTGCCGTCGGTGGGAGAAGCATCAGAGGGGGTTCGGGAGTTCATGGCTTCCATGATAGCCATGGACCTGACTCAAATGATTCAAGGCCCGACACACGAGGGAGGTCACACCTTGGACCTTGTTTTTGTCTCTCGCCAGTGGTTGAGTGATCTGGGAGGAATGAATTTAACCATCACTCCTCTGTCATGGTCAGATCACTCACTCCTCCGACTTGACTTCCCTGGTGCTACCCCTCGCTGCGGGGAGGCGGAACCGGAAAACACTAGATGGTTCCGCCCCAGGCGCTTGATGGAACCAGACAGGTTCCAGACGGAGCTTGGGCCACCTCCTGCAGCCCTGACCCGCCCTCGGGTAGAGGACCTGGTGGCCGCGTGGAATAATGCGACTACCGGGGCCTTGAACCGGGTGGCGCCTTTGCGGCCTCTCCGGCGGCAACGATCCACCCTGGCTCCTTGGTTTACCGAGGAGCTAAGGGTGATGAAGCGCCGCAAGAGATGCCTAGAGAGTCGTTGGAGATCCTCCCGATCCGAATTTGACCGAGCACAGGTACGAGCCCATTTAAGGACGTACCTAGTGGCATTGAGAACGGCCAAACGTCAATATTGTGCCGCTCTCATTGCATCCACAGAGAACCGCCCTGCCACCCTGTTTTGGGTGTCCCGCTCCCTTCTGTTTCAGAGGCCGCGGGAGGCCCCTCTACAGGGTAGGGCAGAGGAGTTTGGGAAATATCTGCAGGATAAAGTCACTCAAATCCGGAAGGATTGGGTCCCCTTCAGTGGCCCAGTCGAGACGCCAGCGGCGAGTCTTGAGAAACCTTTTTGGGAGGAGTTTGACTTGGTTGTCATCGAGGATTTGGACAGATTGCGTGGACGACTGCGACCTACCACATGTTTACTGGACCCGTGTCCCTCCTGGCTTGTACTGGCATCCTGGGAGGTTACACGCGACTGGCTCCTGGGCCTAGTGAACGCTTCGTTGGGTGAGGGGTCTCTCCCGGCCGCCTTGAAAGAGGCGGTGGTGAGACCCTTGCTCAAGAAGCCTTCCCTGGACCCTACGGAGCTGGCCAATTATCGTCCTGTCTCCAACCTTCCCTTTTTGGCGAAGGTTGTAGAGAGTGTGGTGGCTTCTCAGTTTCCACGACATCTGGAGGAGAATGATTATCTAGACCCGCGCCAGTCCGGCTTTCACCCTGGGCACAGCACAGAGACGGCCTTGGTCGCGTTGGTAGATGATCTCTGGAGGGCCAGAGATAGGGGCTGTTCCTCTATCCTGGTCCTATTAGACCTCTCGGCGGCTTTTGATACCATCGACCATGGTATCCTGTTGCGCCGACTGGAGGGGTTGGGGGTCCGGGGCACCGTTTTGCGGTGGTTCGGCTCCTACCTCTCTGGCCGGATGCAGCGTGTGTTGGCAGGGGAGCAGAGGTTGACCCTATGCCCCCTTACTTGTGGGGTGCCACAGGGGTCTGTCCTCTCGCCACTCCTGTTCAACACATACATGAAGCCGCTGGGTGAGATCATCCGTGGTTTCGGGGTGGGATATCATCTGTACGCTGATGATACTCAGCTGTACATTTCCACCCCGAACCACCCCAACGAGGCCGTCGAAGTGATGTCCCGGTGTGTGGAAGCCGTACGGATCTGGATGGATGACAACCGACTCAGGCTCAACCCTTCCAAGACGGAGTGGCTGTGGGTTCCGGCTCCCCGGTTCAACCAGATAATTCCATCTCTGGCCATTGGGGGCATTCAACTCGCCCCCGTGGAGCAGGCGCGCAATTTGGGCATCCTCCTAGATGCCAGGCTGTCCATGGATGAACATGTGACAGCCGTGGCCAGGGGGGCGTTCAACCAGGTTTGCCTGGTGCGCCAATTGCGCCCCCTATTGGACCGGGACGCCCTAAGCACAGTCACCCATGCGCTGGTGACGTCTCGCCTGGACTACTGTAACGCTCTCTACATGGGGCTTCCCTTGAAATGCACTCGGAGACTGCAGTTGGTCCAGAATGCGGCCGCGCGGGTGATTATGGGGAGTACCAAGTACTCCCATGTGACACCTCTCCTGCGCGAGCTGCACTGGCTTCCTGTGGTCTATCGAGTGCGTTTCAAGGTCTTGATTACGATCTTTAAAGCGCTCCATGGCTCAGGACCTAGTTACCTGCGGGATCGTATTCTGCCCCATACATCCCTACGACCCATCCGCTCGCACAGAGAGGGACTTCTCCAGGTGCCGTCCACCAGACAGTGCCATGGGGCGGCGCCTAGGAGCAGAGCCTTCTCTGTGGCGGGCCCAGCCCTGTGGAATGACCTCCCCACGGATATTAGGACCACTACTGACCTCCGCTCCTTCCGTGTCAAGCTCAAGACCCACCTTTTCCAAATAGCTGGCCTGGCTCAACCATAACTTCGTATCGCTCCTGATGGGTTTTTTAATTTAGTAATTTTATTTAAGGGGATTTTAAATTGTGTTTTTAATTGTCTTTCACTTATAAGTCAACTCTCCTCCATGCACATATGTATATGTCTCTGTTCTTTTTGTATATATGTTTGTCTTATGTGTATTTTTATTTGTTTTGATTGTACGCCGCCCCAAGTCCTTCGGGAGAGGGTTGCGGCTAATCAAATAAAAATTATTATTATTATTATTATTATGTCTTTAGAACAATATTATCTTGGGACATAACAGTTTGATTCAGCTATATTGCATTAAGATGAAGACATTTCTGAAGAATTGCTGTTTTATAGATCAGTTGTTAAAAATGAGAATAGTTCTCAGCTTTGGCTGGAAGAAGCCTTAGTTGGAGGGAAGGAAACCCCAGAAGCATCATTGTTTTAATCTAAAAACAAATGAGCAAGATACCACTCAACCTGGAATTAGAAGAATCTTAAAAGGAGGATAAAAAGGAAGATCTGAAATTATTTCAAATCAAACATACTGAAATGAAGGAAGGGCAAGAAAAATGTTAGTTGTAAATATATTTCAATAATTTGATCAGATTTCTCGATTATATACACAGTTCAAAACCAATAAAAGAGAATATTTATGTAGCTCAGGGTTGGAATGAGGGATCCTTGGTGCCCTCTGATCTTGGTTGTTTTCTTGCAGATGCTTCATTAGCCAATTAGGTAACATCATCAGTGCTGGTAAGGAATGTGGTTAGCTCTCAGTTGATATTCTAGTGCCTTATCAGTATTGGTGGAGATAGAAGTTTTTTGGTTGGGCTGTTTACTGTTGGCTTGTTTGGCAGTTCCTTGCTTGGATATTGCTTACTTGATTGTTGCTCTGACATTAATCTTCAAACTAATCTATGTGTATCTGGGTACTGATTGCAGGTGGGGAGGTGTTTGGGTCTTTTAAAATCTTTTTTATCATATTATGTAGGACAAACAGTCAGAAGACCAGCAGAACACACCCATGAACACCAACCAACAGTCAGATGATATAATGAAAATGCTTTAATTTCACAACATATGGACAGACTTAACCATGGTTTCAAATGCGAAAGTGTGCCCATCCTACACCAAATCAAGTCCAAAAACATTGGAGAATTTCTAGAAGGCACTCTTAACAAATTATCCATCAATGAACACATATACGTACATAAACAATGTCTACATACAGATTAATGGTTAGGATCCATAGGAACAAAGGCTTGTTAAAATGGCATTTTTTGAGCAGAAAAGGATACAGTTCTGTCCCAAGTAATACATGAAGATTTTCACAGGGACCAATTCATAGTCCCTGCCATAACAATATTCTCATTTTGGAGGTTATAAACAGAGGAAGGACACAGACACTTTATGCAACAACCATGCCATTTTTATATCAGAAGTGTTTCCTTAAACAGCAGAAAAGTCAATTCCTTGCTGACTCAGAGGTCAGGAAGCATATATTTACTGCTGGGATGATTCAGGAGAGAGCAGAGGAAATAGTGTAACTTGAGTGAATGACAGGCAGTTTCCAAGGGTACAATCTGGCAAGGAACATACTGTAGGCATATAAGATATTGAACATTAAAAAAAAAAGATTAAATGATGCCATGTGTTATATTCAGTTTGGAATAATTAGCTGAGGTAGCTACTGCCAGGCATAATGGCATTGTTGTATTTTTTTCTTTGCCAGTATAATGCAGTCAAGCATCTTGAGCTGATAATTTTGATAGGACAGGGGAAAAATTGGAGACAACCACTCCCATGTTCCAAATGTTGCTAACTGCGTACCCAAGTGGTTACTGCTAGAAGCAGTCCTCCAGCATGATAAATAAATAGCACTAGAAGACTCTCTTGGGAATATTACTGGATAGTTACAAGAATAAGTGTGGCTGCTGATGATTAGACACATGCTTTTTTTAATCTCAGTTTCCTCTTCCTCCCTCACAATTTGAAATCTCTATTTGTAGAAGAAGAACTGCTTATACAAAATGCAAAAGGCTAAGTGTCATGTCACAGGACATTTTTCTTGTCTTCTGAATATACATCAATTGAAATATTTCACAGATTTGAGGCCCTCTAGCAGCTACACATCCTGCTAGAGAAACTATACATCTTTTAATTCAATGCCAGAAAACCTTTTGACCCTAACTACCCAGTATTAGACTATGTCAGACATAGTTTTGTACAGTGGTGGGATTCAGCTGGTTTCACCGGTTGTTAACTTTTTTTGCAGTTCAGTGAACTGGCTGATCCCCCCACTGGTGGCCGCTCCCCTCCTCCCCTGGCCTGAAAAGGTAAGGCCACCGCCGCTGGAGAACACTCCATTGGGGACAGACAGCTAGCTGTGGATGGGTTCCTAACTGGAGCTAGGCTGGTATGCTCTCTTCCATCACCAACTCATCTCCCCAGCCCTTGTGTTTTTGCACAAGGCTCCCCGTCACACCCTGCTCTGGCTGCTTCCCCTTGGCTAACACCCAACAAGGGAGGAGTTGCTCTGCCACAAAAGGGTGGAGACGGGCGGCACGGGGCATGGTCGAGTGACACTCCTGCGCCGAAAAGGTATAGAGCAGAAAATGATGAGAGAAGGTAGTCTCACAGATATCCAAATCCTGAGCCAAACAGGGCTTTCATGGCAAATACCTGCTGTATGAATTGCACCTAGAAGCCAACTGCAACCAATGTAGCTTTCCCAGTAGTAGTGTTACTTGTGAAAAGTAAGATATCCTTAACTACCTAGGTCAAAGAATTCTGAAGTAGCTATAAACTCCAAGTGGTCATTGTAGGCAACCTAATATCGAGTGACTTACTCGAATCCAGTTGAATTAAGACCAAGACATGAATGGTTTTAAGAAAGTCTCCTGATCTAAGAATACTGTGAACAAAATGGAATTGTGCAATGACTTCCCCCCCAAGCTGCAGCTGCCATCTGCTTTTTGAGTAGTATAATTACTCTGCAAAAATC
This sequence comes from Natrix helvetica, assembly GCF_964273705.1. Taxonomy (NCBI): domain Eukaryota; kingdom Metazoa; phylum Chordata; class Lepidosauria; order Squamata; family Natricidae; genus Natrix; species Natrix helvetica. Next base: position 79,661,054 of record NC_138550.1, on the reverse strand, counting down.
AGTATAATAAAACATTCTGTCTTTTGGCAGGACCACAATTATTCTGGCAAATAAATATTTTTCAAACATATGCTTACTATGAAGACAATTTTCAGAAAACTTGAGATGGGCAAGTTTAAAACTTTCTTACTAATTTCCTAGTTATAGGTAAATGTAAAGGTTCCCCTCGCACATATGTGCTAGTTGTTCCTGACTCTAGGGAGCAGTACCCATCTCCATTTCAAAGCCAAAGAGCCAGCGCTGTCTGAAGACATCTTCATGATCATGTGGCCAGCATGACTAAATGCCAAAGGTGCATGAAACGCTCTTATCTTCCTACCAAAGGTGGTCCCTATTTTCTCCTTGCATTTTTACATGCTTTTGAACTGCTAGGTTGGTAGAAGCTGGGACAAGTAATGGGAGCTCACTCCATTATGTGGCGCTAGGGATTCGAACCACCAAACTGCTAACCATTCTGATTGATAAGCTCAATGTCTTAGCCACTGAGCCACCGTGTCCCTAATTTCCTAGTTATACATTAATGTAAAACTGCATCTATATACTTGTACTTAACTATCATGAGAATGCTACCATCTCCCCCCCCTAAAAGACCTATAATAGACAGTTATAGAACATCACCCAGACTTTGCCTATATCTTTTTCCCTCTCTTTCTATCTCTTATCTTCAAGAAAAAAAAAATCATCAGTGTAGAGCAAAGATTCCCAACCCCTGGGCCATGGGCCATTTTTGGGCCTTGAGCCTTTTGTAACTGGGCTGCAGAAGTGGCAGGCGAGCACACATCTGCTCATCCTCACTTGCACGAGCAGCAGGTGAGAACATGCACTACATGTGCACATGGAGTGGGCATGTGTGCCCGCTGCTGCAACAGTTGGAGCTGTGCATGCACACTTACCTGCTCTCCATGGAACCATCTCCTCTTCCCTCTCCCTGGTAGTCCACACAACTGAAAAGGTTGGGGAACTTTGCTGTGGAGGACTGGCTCTAAAAAAATTATTAGTCCCTCAGTATTTTAATCTTCCTCCAGTCTCACCTGATGACCCATTTAATGGCCAGTGATCATCTTTCAGTGTTTGTCTATATCTGGTACATGTCTTTTGCATATGTACTATGCATTCCAACTGGAGGCTAGAAGAACAATACTACTGAATGTCCCAGTTTGGTCACAATCAGGCCCAGAGACAATAGAGATCCATATTCAAGTGGTTCTACACATTAAAGGCTGCTCAGTAGTTATTCATAATAGAGATATCTTGATCCTTCATGTATAGTCAATCCAGCCATAAACTCTAGCGATAGAGCAGCCAACAATAATATGTATGTGCACACTCTGTTGTATGTGGAGCAGTTAGCAGAACAATGTTGTTACTAAAAAAAAATCTAGATGGAGATAATTTCATAATACCCCTTCTCTATTTTTAATTCTTTGTTAGCTTTTTCTATATTTTCAAAATAGACCTCAGTGAATTACCCAACATTGAGAGTTTGAGTGGTAGAAGAGATGAAGTCAAGAGTAAAACATTTCTGTATTTTTTTCAGTTGTTTTAGTGGTCTTCTCCTCTCTTCTTGCTTTGTCATAAGGATCCTGAATTGATGGTGACAGGCTCCCCCCCCCCCCCTGCCCAGTGTGTTGCTGGTAGAGAAATGAAGACCTGGAGAATGGGTAGAGATGAATATATGGAAGATGAGAGTTCCTCTTGTAATTCCTTTTAACTTGTTGATTTTTCTAAAAATGAAATATTTGTTATTGTAATGATGAACATATTGGTTAAGGTAAAAACATATATTCTTAAACAATTTTTTCTTTAAAAAAACAACCTCAAAGATTATCAGAAGAATAAGATCATCATAATCTCTGAGCTAATGACAAATTGTAGATATGTATTTTTGTTTCTATTTGACATGATCATATTCATAAGAGAGAGAGAAAATTGATGTCCGTTTGCTTGGGGAAGGGGACATGATTCTTTTATTTTTCTGCCAATCTAAGTGAGCCTTAAAGAACTGGAAATGCAGAGAGTAGGGAGATTTTCTTATTAAAGCACCAAGTTATTGAATACTCAATGTTATGAATTACTTGTAGACATCAACAAGTTCTCTAAAGTATGAATTATAAATTCCAAGTTTCAACACCTTAATTTTGTTTTTCCCATCACTTTCTCACTTGCCCTCCCTCTCATGTTGAGCTTTATGGTTCTAGGCGTAGCACATTTGTTTTTGGTTGTGTTACCTGGTAGTGCATTAAACTGTAGTTTAACCCATTAACTGAGTTTCAGAACTGATATAATTTAAAACTGAACACCTAGTAACCTGACATTATCCAGACAATCTTACTATACTGTGCTGTATTATACTTATACTGTACATATCATGATTCGAATAGACTGTAAAGTATGGCTCATTCAAAGAAGAAACTTATAATTCTCATTCTTGCAGTTAATTTATATACATTAATTATCCTTGTCTAATATGGTTTACTGAAGCAGACTATTGGGATATCAAAGGAGTACTTCTCTGTGGTCTGAATGAGAAATTGCCCGAACCTTTGGACTGAACCTATGATTTTCAATTTGTACCTCTCTTTGTATTTGCTGTGTAATGGATTCCTTCTATGGAAAAGAAAGATGTGGGCCAAAGGAGTCTGCCTGTAAGAGGTATATTTTAGGGTTGGACTATATTTTATATAGATATTTTGACTGGCTGATTTTTAAGTTATGTCCTGAATTGCCTCATCAGTCAACCTGAATGATGTGAAGACACTTGTATTTTTCTAAGTGCATAAGTCTAAGTGGCAATTCCTATCCATTCAGTTTTATAGCTAAATATACCTGCTGCTATCAACACAGATATTTCTATTATAAAGCTGTGTTCTTGACTGCTGCTAAAATTTCACTTTTGCATTAGTGATATAATGCAAATTCAAGTTTGGGATATCTTGTCTGCATGATAAGATATACTAGTATTCCCACTAACGTTGTTTGGAACAGGAAGCCCATATTGTGATGAATAAAACAAATGATTCCATTATCATTTCTGGCTGCATTGCTGATGCAGAGTTAGAAGAGATCATTAGGCAGACATCAACAAGCATTCATTAGCAAAGAAGTTGATGGGGTCATTAGAGAAGTATATCAGTTCAACAGGAATAAAAGAAAATGTAGATAGCAAAAAAAATCCTCATTTTTTTTAAAAAAAGGTTTGACCACTCATTTAAGTAAATACATATAAAACTGATAAGAGAAAAATCATTTTTCATCTAATGCACAAATACTTCCATTTGTTTTTCTCTTGCAAGGATAGTGGCATAAATGGATTCAGAGAAGATTTATACAAATTAATGATCCATCAGTACTGACCAATTGAGATACATTAACTATTAACATGGGAATGCATCCTCATTCTTAAAATGTCTCCAGCTTTCTATTTTCTGGAAACTGAGAGTGAACAACAGAAAATGTGTCAGTCCATAATTGTTTAATAGCATCTTGAGTGCTACACTCTAGCTTATGCTGAGCTATTGTACTTAGAATCCGACAATTCCTTCTTCCACAGAATTATTATCTACTTTGTAGATATCCTATGTAACTGCATTCAGGAGGAATGTAAGGACAGAAGCAGCAACAGCAAAATAAACATCTTAAAACACAAGAATGTTTCCGGTCACTTAACCATAAAAAGCAGTCTATTATTGAGCTGGAAAGGAAATGTGTATGCATGTGAATGTGTGTATATTCACACATATGTGTCCATGTGCACAAACACATGGCAGCCTAAATGTCAGGATTGCCATGCTGCTGTTCCAGCCATGCTTCACCAGATGCCAGTCTGCCATACAAAATAAGGAGAGATAGCTGTGGAGGTGGATACGGGTGGGGTGTGTCTGTGTAGAGGAAGGGGAATTGAAACAATTCATCATGCTGTCCTCTGAGAGCTTTCAGCCATTCTAAGGTCACGCCATGGAATGCAACACTTTCCAGCCCACTAAGCCAGGGACTGCTACCAAAACAATTTGTTTGAATGTAATTAGATAGAGATAACCAAAAGAGAAGAGGGGGGGGGAAAAGGGAAAAGTTAACCAGATATTTAGTTTAGATCCGGCTTTGCTACATTGTAACCACTTGGCTTTAGTAAAGTATTCTTTCATTAACAATGAATTTGAGAGTCTTTCTTTTCTAACTGACCAAGTTGCAACAGCTGGCATTAAGCCATATCTGCAATAGCAATGTACCCAGAGACTCCAAACTACCATGGAGATTGTGTGAATATTCATTGACACTAATGATTGGGAACTAGAATAGCTCTGGTATGAGAGGGAAAAAACTTTGTTGTTTGGGGTTTTATTTTAATTACTAATGATCCTCCAGTGAGCTACTACCTTGAGATAGTTGTGAGGCTTGTTCTGAGGAGTATGAGAACTATGCGAGATGTTGAGCCAAGCTGGACACATCTCAGAGGAGCCAGACAAAGAGTGCCTATCCTATACACCACATGGTAATTCATAATTTGCAGAAACCCATACTGGATTGTTCATTGGCTGGATCAACAAGGATCACACTAAGTGTTGGAGTTCTTGGACATATAATAATAATAATAATAATAATAATAATAATAATAATAATAATAATAATAATAATAATAATAATAATAATAATAATAATAATAATAATAATAATAATAATAATAATTTATTAAATTTCTAGACCGCCCCCTTTCCCCGGGGGGACTCGGGGCGGTGTGATAAATGGACCACAAGACTCAGGATTGTTGGCAGAGGAACCAGGGCCAGCAGCTGCAGTACTACTTGAAGAAAAATTGTCTACCCATCACAAATATATGAAGATTGAAAACAAATAATGATGTTATTACAAATCAAATGCAACAAGAAGAGGATATCTGAAAAGACTTCATCAGTTCTGGAAAGAACAACATCCAGAATCAGAAATAACAGAACAGAGGCTAGCAGGTCAGTGCTAATTTATAATAGAAAACAGCATTCACAGAAGTAGAATTGGAAGAACTGCCAAGGTCTACCCAGGGCAAAGAAATCAAAGCCTTGCCAGAAGTAACTCAGACTGTAGAGGCAATTCAAGGAGAGTCAGAAGACAGCATAGCTATTGAATCGTTTTCATTCCCAAACCATGCACCCTTTATGCTGCCTTCTCCTTAGGAAGAACAAAGTTCTCAAGCTAAAAAACAAAAGGAATTGAAGCAAATAATAATTGAGTATCTAGAACAGCACAAAAACAACAGAATAAGATTATTTGCTTTGAAGCTGATTACAAAGAAACAATTAGTATAAATCTCCAATTTCAATCAAATCAGAAATGTTTTTAAATCAATCAAACTGAAGAAACTGCAATGAATCAGTCAACATTTGACAAAGAAATAGTGCAGTTTTGGGCACAGGAATGGGACAACCTAAAGAAATACAGCAAGGCTGCAGGTTGAATAAAAGAAATGAATAAGAATAAAAAGAAGCTGAAACGAAAGAATTCACAATAATTGCAGAAAAAGGTAAGGAAGATCAAGAACTGGTCAGCACCAATGAAGATGAACTGCATGCTTTTGGTTGAGAGCTGCTTTTTGGCTTTTGTTTGCTGCTAAATTGTTTGTATGTTGCTAAATTGCCAAGCAGTTTAGCAAGATACTGCAAAGAGGTGAAATTGTAAGGTGACCAACTTTTTTACGATGAAAAGGAGGACAAAGCATGTTCTATTGTCCAAAATGCTAAGTTGACCAACTTTTTTACAATGAAAAGGAGGACAAATAAATTGGAAAAAATATATCGTAAATAAAAGAAATATTTTATTCATTGCAACAATAATACACTAAAATATGATATATGCATAATAAAAACATTTGCAACATTTTATATTGTAATTATGCTTACATGCCTGTTAATTATTATTAAAATGAGTACTTTTCCATTGAATTAATATTTTTTGTCAATGTATTATCTTCTAACAATATATTGGAAATATCTGAACAAGAAATATCCTTCATATTGAATTTTACAGCAAGTGCTGCAGCTAGAATATCAACATTCAATCTCGATTTCTCACTTGTCGAAAAATCATTGCCAATTGAAAAACACTCTTTCAACTGCTGCATTAGTTCCAGGGCAGCACAACGTAAATTGAACAAGTATAAATAAATGTTCACATGGAATATGTTCATTTTTGAAATGGCTGAAAATATCCACCCATCTTTTATCAATTTCAACATGTTGATTTTCCCATTGTATTAATTTTTCAGAATTTAAATATACATTCAGTCTTCTAATTTCTTCAAAGAGACAATTGTCGTCTATTTTAATGTCTAACATAACACTTTTGACTAAAAAGGGCCCAAATGGGATGCCATAGAGCCAGGGAAAGTGGGTGGGGCCACCTGCGATTTCCACTACTGGTTCCACTACTGGTCTGAACCGGTAGAATACCACCACGGTTCCATCAATTTAAAAATGTTGTATTATTGGACCCAGAAAGCAGGCCTTTCCATCCCAGCAGCTGTCCTTTGGAACAGCATACTTCCTGAGATTGAATTCATCCCAAACCTCTTGGCCTTTCAAAAAACCATAAGACACCCCCACAGGGATGTGTGTGTCAGAGGGTTTATTGGAGCCAGTGGGGCATTCTTAGTTTTTTAATTTTGTAAAATCTTGACAGTCATTATGACTGTTATATTAGTTTTTGGTTTTTGTCTTTATTTTACTTTCTTTTATATGTTATTATCTGCTCAGAGTCACAATGGTGATATGGGCATATATGAAATCTAATGTGATGGTGATGATGATGGTGGTGATAGTTTCTGTATGTTTTTAAGACTTCCCTGAAAATAAGAAATTATCAAAGCAAATCTCATTAGACTATTCCCTCTGAGGTACTACTCATCATCTCAGAAGTAGGGAGTTCTAATATTTTTTAAAAAAACATCATAAATCCAGTTGACTATCTGAAGTGATAGACATTATTTTTTCTTATAATTCTTAGTCTTCATGCATAGATTTGGCTGTTGTGGCTAACTTCATATTCAACCTACTATCATGCTGTCATGATTAGAATTACTAAAAGCCATTTGAATTTGACACTATTCATTCAAGACATTAGCAATGAGTATTGTCATGTAAATCATGATCATGGAAATAATTTTAACCTCATAGCATAAATGTTTACTACATAGAATATATATTCCAAATAATATAATGCATATCTTCATTTTCTCTTGGATTTTCCAAAACTCCTATGTAAATATTAATTTCATAGCTTTTCAAAATGTATGATTTAAAGCCTGTCCAACTGCATCATGGGTCCTCAAACTATGGCCCGGGGGCCACATGCGGCCCACCAAAGCCATTATGCTGGCCCACGTAGGACCACAAGGCTTCCCTGCCCACATTGCCCCACCCACCCTTCTGCTGAGCGCAGGACTTACCTTCATGAGCCCCACGCACTGGAACTGAACAGTAAGGCCAACAATTTTGGCCTGCAGACATATTCTGGAGGTGGTGGAGGTGAAAAACGGGCAAAAATGGCCCATTTTTGCCTGTTTTTGGCCTGCAGAATGCTTCTGGAGGTGGAGGGGGTGAAAAACAGGGCATACAGATGTCCCAAGAGGCCAAAGAAATGGGCAAAAACAGCCCATTTTTCACCTCCCCACCTCCAGAAGATAGACAAAGAGAGATAGAGATTAGAGAGATAGAGGGAGAGAGAGACAGAAAGAAAGAGAGAGAGACAGAGAGAGACAGAGAGATTTCTCAAGCTCCTGGGGGCTTAGAAGAATTGCTGCAAAACTAAGTTTTCTGAAATGGACCACTAGACTCCTAAACAACTGAAAAAACAGTCTAGTAAAAAGAAAAGTCAACCAAAAGAGCAACATGCAAACAAAAGCAAATAAAACACTCCCAGGAGCAAAATAAATTAAAGTTTAATTTGTGTGCATTGTTCAATGGTCTGTTAAATTGGCCATGCCCACCTAGTCACATGACCACCTAGCCACACCCACCCAGCCGGTACCGGCTCCCCAATAGTCTGAGGGACCGTGAATTGGTTCCTGGTTTAATAAGTTTGAGGACCCCTGGACTACATGAAAGACTGTGCTGAGATTTCATGGATATGAACGAACAGCAACTTGTGGCTTTCCCCTGCAATTAGATGTTGCAATTTTGTTGTTATCATTGTTTTTATTAAACAGCTGGATTACTTGAGAGACTGCCTCTGTCCTGTGATTTCTGCCTGGCCAATACGATAGAATAAAGTGGGTGTACTCTTAAGTCTCCTCAGTTAAAGAGTGTAACCTTTTGGGACTCAGGAAGCATGCCTTCCCTGTAACCATCCCATCCCACCTAGAAGGAGTTTTTCCTAAGATCTGAGTAACTCCCCTCCTGATGATGTTCTGGGAGTCCTTGAAAAACTGGCTGTTCTCCCAGGCCTCTGGGTAGGGTGATGGACACCTCTGTTTAAAATATGTTGCCCAGATCAAAATTGTAAAACAAGCATTTTGTAATTGTTTTCAATTAATTGTGGTATATTCTTATTTGTAAGATGTTTTATGCCATTTTTTTTTTACTTTGTGAGCTGCCCAGAATTGCACAGCATTAAAACTGAATTAATAAAAAAATAAAGTAGATTTCTATATTTGGGTAAAAATACTTCAGAGTCAAAACATTGGCCAGATAAGATTTTCAGCCAATGGGAGTTCAGTACTCATTATTGTTCTTTGTATCTGTCCTTCATTAGAGGGGAGGGAAGCAAAATAAATGGTTCACAGGAAAATAAATCCTGATGAAGCTGCTCAATCTTAGTATTTTTTCTTGGGGAATTAAGATTTTCTTATTGTAATACTTAGCTCTATTTTCATTTTAACCTTCAAGCTGGTTCCGATTCTTCTGATTCTATTAAACATTTATTTTATTGTTTGTTAACTGTTGCTTGTTGCTTCCTGTATTTCATAAATTTAATTTTGTAGCATACATGTACTTTTTGTTTTAAGCTGCGAGAATATTAGTACTTACACTGAGCAGCTTGGGTTTACTTCTTGTATTATTTCTTGTGATGGTATATAAAAGCAAATCAATTAGTAAAACAAAATACTGTATTTGAAATTTGTGCAACGATGAAAATGAGAATTCAATAAATGATAAATTTATGCTAATAGAATATTGTAATCAGATATGCTTAATATATCTTTTAAACTAAATCCTTGTGTACTTATTTACATTGGAATTGTGTTTGGGAAAATCAAATTACCTGGCTTGACCTAACTCCCTGTCGTTGTTCTCATAGTTGTTGTTTACAACTCAAACAGTACTCAGTCTCAATTCACAGATTTAATATAAACAGTTAACAACGTGACTTCAGAAAGGCTTACACTGATTCAAGGCAAAATGCAACCAACCTAGCAGTTCCAGTTCTTTTTACCCCTATTCACTCAAAATTAGTTTGTATACAAATGTTTAGGCTTATCACTTTGATGGATTCTTTGTATGAACACAGCCATTATTTATCTTTCCCTATTAACAGAATTTTCATTTGACTTAACATCACATCATATTTTCAGATAATGTGCATCAAATACCGCACAACAACCTAAAAAGAGATTAATTAAAACACATGCTTATTCCAATGCCCATAGGTGCTGTCTGTTGATAATGCTGATTTTACAGTAAGGCAGAGTGCACTATCCATAGGCTTTAATTTGGGACGTTACAAAGTTGTAAAGAATACTGTAGTAAGAAGTATTATTTATTGCAATGAATAAGGATATACATTCAATTTTGCAGCTACAAATATTGTTGGCTGTATAGATACAAAGATAATCAGGAAAATGATTAAAGCCTGGGAATGGGGCACCTTGTCAGTCAACAGGAGTGCTGATTTACCACCATCTTATCAGATATCTAGGAGCTGAGGACTTAGCCGGACAAGAAAACAACAGCCAATTGCCAGCCATCATCACACAAATTAACCAATAGGAAGAGACCACATAAATATAATGCATAGGATAGCCCAAATTCCACATTCCAATAGAGATAAGTTCCTTGAGGGTGGGCTCCGGCATGAGTTGGAAAACTCAGAAGACTAAACCTCTGGTCCTGGTGACTGACCCAGATTATTTAGATCCATCACTTTTATTTTGTTCATATTAAAGAATCTGATTTTCCCTAGTTTCTTCTTTTACCAGCAGCTCAATAATCTCTACCCTGTGATGCCATTTGAAAAAAACTACTATGAAATGGCAACTTGTTGGAAAGACTCTGAGGAATTTAAGGAGCTGTATTGTGTTTGTAGTGCATACTATTCTTATGATTTCCTATCTCCCAAGAGCAGGCGAAAGTGGTAAACTTCTGAATTCCATATATATATAAAGCTCATTGATTCCTTTTCTAATGCAGTACCTGCTTAGCTTGGCCAAAGCACCCAGAAATCCTCTGTTATTTGCATTCAATTAAATTTCATGTGCTTATGGCACTTGTTTAAAATGTTGCCTGTTTTGAAAGCTTACAGCAGTATATAGTAGTTTACAATTCACACCTTTCTTTGCAGTAAGTCCATGTCTGCAAAGGGATTAGTAAAACAATCAACTTCTCATGTATGCATGTGATGAATATTCACAAAATACCCATTTATAAGAAGGCAAAGTAGTATGGTTCTTTCCTTGCAGTCCTCTATTTCCACAGGATTATATCTTCCAATCCTTTATCTACTTTTTGGGAAGGCGTACATAATGCCAAATTAAACACTGAGCTGCAGATATGTATGATTTTACTTTCTAAGAATGCTTATGTCAGGGGTGTCCAAACTTGGGAACTTTAAGACTTGTGGACTTCAACTCCCAGAATTCCCCAGCTGGCTGGGGAATTCTAGGAGTTGAAGTCCACAAGTCTTAAAGTTCCCAAGTTTGGACACCCCTGGCTTATGTGGTTTATATGGACCGAAAGACATTGCTGAAAATAAAGGTGGTGATGGTGGCTGATGCATTGTAGTCTAGCTTATTTTTTATTTTTATTTTATTTTATTTATATCCTATCTTTATTATTTTTACAAGTAACTCAAGCTGGTGAGCATATCCAGCACATCTTCCTCCTCCTATTATCCCTACATCAATAACTCTATGAGGTGAGTTGGACTGAGAGAATGACTGGCCCAAACTCATTCAGTTGACTTTCATGGCTAAGACAGAACCTGCCAATTTTTTAGCTTGATACTAAATCACTAGACCAATTACTATTAAAACAGGTGATTTTTTAAAAAATACATAGGTAAAAATGTGAAGTGAGCCAAGGAAGAAGACTATAGGCATCAGTGCTCATGGCACAGGTTGTCTATCCCTGTGTTCGATTATTATTCTTACTGTTATTTAAAATGAGCAAGTTGTGTAAGGGTATCACAAACCTTATTATAAGGCATCTATTTACTTTACTTAGGGTCAAGTTATGTTCAGAAATGGAGAGAGGATGGGGACCATCAAATTCACACAGTTTCAAGGTAGGTGATGGATATTTATTTATGCCTTGCACTATATTATTGCACTATATTATTATGACTGTGGATTTCAATTTGAAGATATAGTATACTTCGCTTTGTTTTATACTTTATGATGACATGAAAGTAAAAGGATATATGGCAATAAAATTTAGTGGATTACATAGCAATAAAAGAATATCTTTTTAAAAATAAATAGGATCATTTATGTTAGAGACTGAATAAAAAAATAATGTTAAAGAATAGAAATATGGTAGGCTATTTTTTTATTCCTTCTGAAAAGTGAAATAAAATTTGCAATTTAGAATAGTTGCTCTAGTAGAATTTCTTTCTTTCCTCTTCTGCATCCTCCTTCCTCTTCTTCCTTTTGCCTTTCATTTAAAGCAATGGCATATTTTGATAGCCAAATATTGATGAAAATTGTAATAGTACAATAGCTTGGATTCATTTTTGCAAGAGTATATATTCAAGAGAAGATACATAATTTAAACCTGACACTTTCCAGATGTGTTGGAATTGGAGTGTCAAGATTTCCCAATGTATTTGGATGGCATTAGTTTGGCAAAAGTTGCCTTAAATTATCCCATTTGTGGAAGGTTTATTATAATCATATATAAGAATCATGCTTTTAATATGCTACATTCCTGTGTCATACTTAGAAAATGTACTGTACAGATATATAGAACTGCAGATTTTTAAAAAAATGATTAACAAATAATTAGCATTATCAGATAGAAAACTAAAATGTAGGCACGGAAAGGATTAAAGCATCAGTTATCTGTATTACAAATGAAAAATTAATTAATTTAATTATATTTGAATATTTCCATCAATGAATTATCTATGTCCTTTTTAAGCCTTAAGAATTATTGAATTTACTTAGAATTATTAAGCAAAAGTGCATTTAATGATTTTTTAAACTCATTGATAAGTTTATTTATTTATTCAATTTCTATAATCATTAATCTCAGCAAACAACACTGAATGGCTCACAATTGAAAAAACATATATTACAGTTAAAATCTTAAAAACATTTTAAAATAATAAAAACATTAAAATTTCATATTCAAGTACATACAAAGGAAGACATCTGGCCAGTTAACAATATAGCCAGGTAGCAGAACCTTGGCACATGTAGCACCCCAGTCTCAGCAGTGTAGCCAAGTTTTTAAAGCTTTATGGAAGGCTAACAGGGTTGGGGCCATTCTAATCTCTGAAGGGAAGATGTTCTACACAGCAGGGGCTGCTGCAGAAAAAACTCATCTTCTAGTCCCTGTTAGCCAACATTCTTCGGCTGATGGGATCTGCAGCATGCCCATCCTATCTAATCTGGTCGGAAAGATTGAAACACTGGAAAAAAAGGTGATCCCTCAGGTACCCTGGCCCCAAGCCATGTAGGGCTTTATAGGTAACCACCAGCACCTTGAATTGCATCTGGAAAAACACACTGGTGCAACTCATGCAGGAGTGATGTTACGTGTGTCATATATCTGGCACCAGTAATTACCTGCGAGAATTTAAAAATTAAGAAGGAAATAAAAATGACAATTCCAGAGAGTAACAATTTCTTTTTGTTAGACTTACAAAGGAGGCTGTTTAAATTATTGGAGAAATTCATAACAAGGATCCACAATCATCTGAATAAAGAGAAAGATTGTATTTTTTAAAAAAAGGAATACAAAGTTGGTTTATAAGACCAGGTTAAAATGGAACATGTTATTTGTCATTCTTTTTAGAGGCTGATGTCTGGACTGGAAAAATGTGGCATATTGGATTTGCAGGCATTTAATATGATGTTTTCTCCCTTACAGTTACTTTATGTACCCTAATTTGGTAGCATTTAAACTGGCTCTGTATCTAATTATCTTTTTACTTTAAGAAAGTTTTGTTAATTGGTTTTTAAAGGAGTAATTATCCTTCTTTGTTATGTTAAATGTTGATATTTTTAAAGTTAGGATTCTGGGATTACTTAATATTTTCTAAATATGGATTTGTTTAGAGTTTAAAGTCGAGATATAGATGTATTTAATTGGATATATTATTATTTGGGATAGTTTTCTTTGGAACTTTTGGTATTTTAGATGGAAAACAGGCTTGTTTTTTTTAAAGGGGAAATGGTCCCTCTTTGTCATATTAAACTTTATTTTTTTGTTTATACTAGGATGTCAGGACCACTTCATGTCTTTCAAATGGGGTTCGTCTTACTGCTAAAATTGAGATGTGGAATGTTAAGTTTTATATGTGTTAATTAATGTTGTTGTTTTGCAGCTCTGTTTGGATTTTTGCTGATAATTGGATTGTAAAAGATACTACTTATTTTATTTGTCCATTGTTAAGAGATGAGTTATGGAATGAAGAGTTTTATATTTGTTAATTAAGAGGAGCTGAAGAAATTATGAAATTGATTATACATAGGATGAGGGTGAGAAGCTACTTTTGTAGGGGGATTCTTTTTACTTTTTTTGCTTTCTTTTTTTCTTTTTTTTCTTTCTTTTCTTTTCTTTTTTTACTTTGTACTATCTTTTATTGTTGGAACTAAAACTTTTAAATAAATATGAATAAATTTATAAATAAAAAATAAATATCATAGAAAACAAGGCAGAAGTCACTCTATAAGTACCAGGAATAGGGCTTACATTAATCCCAGGTCTATTTACCGACTGTGTTTCTCTACCTATTCAAATAAAAAAGGATCATATTCTCAGTACAACACCAAGTGTGTTATGTAGCTGAATCTATTTAGGTACCCACATTCTATAATAACATGATGAATTCCACTGTCTCTAAAGAAACAAGCTGAAGAGACCATTCCTGATTTTTCATCATCAGATTTCTGTGAGGACAAGAATTATGAATCAGAGTATGAAGTAAGTCTAAATCCTTTGGCCAAAAATGACCTTCCCATGAAAAACTCTTTATTCAGATCACTTGCTGTATTATCGTCACAGAAATCCTAACACCCAGGCCATTCCCTATAAAGCAAGCAAGAAATCAAACCAGTGTTGGTGAAAGATTATTCCAAGTTTCAGCTCACATGAGCAACGGATTTGCTTTTAGGGAATGCTAAGCTATTGCATTAATTTATGAGAATGAAAGCAGAATCTGCTTTGCCAAATGATGAAAGAGTTCAGACAGCGAAATATATTTTCTTATGTTTTTCGTTTTATGCAGAGTTTGAAATGTGTCCCAAAGCAAATTTGCAGCTAGCATAAAATAAGGGATCGGCTTCATGTGATTGTGTCTTTTAAGTTAAGGATAAGGACTAATATGCAAGACTTGAAGGCCTATACCCCAAAATTCAGTTCTCAAAGTCTCCTCTCCTAATTATCAGAAATAGCAGGAATATCTGAAAGCAATATTCTCCCAGACCCTACCTCCTTGGTTGCTTGCAAGCCCAGTTCAGTTTGGTCCTTTGGTGGTACTCTTCAAGGAAGATAGAGTAGAATTACTTGCATGCACTCCAAATACAACCTAGCAGTTCGAAAGCATGTAAAAATGCAAGTAGAAAAATAGGAACCACCTTTGGTGGGAAGGTAACAGTGTTCTGTGCACCTTCGGCATTTAGTGATGTCGGTCACTTGACCATGGAGACATCTTCGGACAGCGCTGGCTCTTTGGCTTTGAAACAGAGATGAGCACTGCCCCCCTAAAGTTGGGAACTACTAGCACATATGTGCGAGGGGAACCTTTACCTTTACTTTACTCCAAATGAAGCACCTGCAAGGTTGGCTCTCTCAGAAAAGATATGCTTGAAAGCCATCTTTGTATTTTGAAACAGATCTCCTTGGGAAACCAAATGATGTCCTTGAAGGAGGTTGAATTTCAGGCCCTGTTTGTTTGTTTATTGCACATATTTCTATAAGTCCCTACTTCACAATAAATTGAAGGTGGGTGGTGTAAAATGCTAAATTAAAAATACATAAGAAACAATCAGAATTTTAAAAATAATATAAAAAGGTACCTAAAACAAGAGAGGATTAGAATAATTCTATAAAGGAACCATTGCAAAATCTCTCCAGCCCCTAGAAGATCCCAGGCCAGATAACATAGTCAGTTCTTGAGAGGTTTGTAGAATGTTGGGAGGGATGGAGTTAATCTCACTTCTGGGGGAAGAAGATTCCACAAGGTAGGCACAGCAATAGATAAGCCTCCCCTCCGCTCCTGGGACACCCCCTCCCCAAATGTAATTTCATTGCAGATGGGACCCACAGCATGCCTTCTCTACCTGAGGAGATGGGCCAGGCAGGTGTAATCAGGGAGAGGCATCCTTTAGAAAACCCAGCCCCATGCCATAAAGGGGTTTAAAGGTCAAAACTTTGAATTGGACCAGGAAGCAAACGGGCAACAGTGCAGCTTGCAGAGCTGAGATGTAACATGTATCATTCTAGGGGTACATATTATATAGGGGCTACAATTCCATGTAAGAAGTATATATATTCCCCCCCCCCCCCCGTACCTTTCACAGCATCTTTCTCAGTTTTTTTCTTTCTGGGATTTCAGCCAAGTTGATAGGATATATGAAAATATTATGAATGGGCTTTGATTAGTGCTAGTTAAAATCCAAAAGATGTAGAAGACATCTCGTAAGGAATCTGCCTAGAGAAACTGCAAACTATTTCTCTGCATGAAAAATAATTAGATAGATAGAAAATACTGAGGATTGTTTTACATGTGCATGAACATTCTCTGCTTTCTCTACAGATTTAATTTTCAGCTTAGTTCATGAACCAATTCCACATAAAAGCATTGTTCTGCTGTGATTTGAAAATTAAGTTTATGGTGTTAATAGCTCCATCAGCATTACAACTATTGCTTGATGCTTTCACTGTGAAAGGATCTGATCCACCTTTTTCATTGTTTGGTTTTCTCATTTCTGTTTCTAACTCTTAGAAATATATTTCAGTTCAGGAAAAGGGCACCAATTTTTATGTTATTTTTTCTCTTTTGTTTAATGCTTCCGCTTTTTTGTAGTTTTCTAATTTGCTGCCCATATGAAAGACTCCCTAAATGTGCTGTGTTTTTTCTTCAGTAAGTCAGAAAGTAGGAGGAAGAACCTTCTAATTTTTATTGAATTGTTCCATTGTTATATATCGTCATAATCGAGTGAGAACTACAAAGTTGATGCTCTGTGAAATAAATTGACTTTAAAGCGCATAATTCTTTTTTGAGTTGAAGTAAACTTACTTTTGACTTCCAAAACACTGGACATGCATTACTAATATAAATATGGAGCATAAATATAAAATTTAAGTCCACTGAACTCATTGACTTTACTTAACTTTCTGTGAATTCATATTGAATGTGCTTTTTAAGCTATTTTAAATTTAAATTTATTTTTTACATGTATTGCTATTTATTGATTTTACACTTTAAATAACAGGTGAGATATTACAACCAATTAAAATAACCACAATAAAGAGAAACAGATTTTTTTTAAAAAAGTAATAAAAACAGCACAATATGTTTGGAGTGAATCAAACCCATACAAATATCATCAAAATAAGCTCATCCAACAGCCCAACTTTCCCAATACTTTGGAAAGATCCTGATGTTCAGTATTTTTTAGGAAGCTGGCAAGGTCAGGACCATCCTAATCTCCCAAGGGTGGAGGTGGGGGTATATACTGTTCCATAGGGCATTTGAAGATGCAGAGAAAATGTGCTCCACAGATCTCATTTGATGGTATTAATATGAAGGATCTGGATCATGCCCACTTTTCAGATTTTATAGGGAGCATAATTGGAGATAAGCTGTCCTGTAAATAACCTGCAAGGCAGACCAGACTAAAAAATATTCTGTATAGGTCAGATTACTATATAAATATAATACATTCATCATCAACAACTATAATAATAGAATCTCTTAAGTCTTGATGTACTTCCTCTCTCCCAAAGTTTATCTTTGTATGAACTAGGGAGGGGCTTGTCTGAGATGTTTTCTCAACATGGTTTGTTGGCCTGGGCTCAAGCCCTGCTTATCTGACCATTGCCTTAGTAGTGGCATCTCCTCCTGTCTTTTCAGCCCATTCCCTATGCTTTCTATATAACCCACCTGTATGACACACACAGTTTTATAGATGATATCCAGCATCATGAATTGCAGATGGAAGTCTGCTAAGAGCAAACACAGCTCACAAAGTAGGTGTTACATGGGTGTATGCCTATAACTACCTGCACCACTGTCTTCTGGACCAGGTATGGCTCCTGTATTGTCTTCAAGGGCAGTTCTATATAGAATGCATTGCAAAAATGCCTACAGGCCCCAGAATGAGTGATAGTGAGTAGGGCATCTGTTTTGCTCAGAGTCCTCTGTGTGTCTCCCATGGAATTATGCCCCTCCTCCCAAAGTCTCCAGTTTGAGATTACAGGGATTTCAGCCTATAATCTGAAAGCCTGGGATTCTAATGAGTTATGTTATTAGGCTTTGTATTATTAGCCTTTCTCAGGGTTTTTTTTTTTCACTATTGAAATGCAAGTATATTTAATTGACACTTCCCTGCAGGGGAAGATCTGTAGTGGTTAAATTAAAGAAAAGTTCCCTTAATTTTTTTTTTACCACTACTTGCATTATAGAAAAAATATGAAAAGGACAATCCAGAAGTGACAATAAATAACTGAAAAGAACAATATAAATACAGTGCATAGCTACATACATGAAATGAAAACATATTAATTCATTATATAACTAAAATCATTAAAAAGGAGATTGTTGATAAACAATTGCTATATTGCTATTGGTAATGAATTCTACAGTGACGTGCGGTGAGGTTTATGGCTGGTGAGGCTGGTGACGTTATCAGGAAGGCGGGGAATGGGACCATGTGTGCTGGAGGCTCAGGCTGCCTCAGCCTCCAGCACACATGATCCCATTCCCCACCTTCCTGAGCGTGCTCCGCCGGCTCGCGCTCCGCAGTCCTCGAAAGCGACTGGGGAACGACAAGAACCTTCCTGCCTCTGCTGGACTTTGCGTGCTCCTCACGACTGCATATTGCAGTTGCGAGGAGCGCGCAAAATCCAGCAGAGGCAGGAAGGTTCTCGTCATTCCCCAGTCGCTTTCGTGCCTTCGTCATCCGGGAGCGCCGACAACATTTCTGCCTCCGCAGCTCCTGGGCGCGGCCGGACGGATGTATATAATATAATGCCTCCCCTGCCTCCCCTGACCGCACGTCCCTGGAATTCTATGATGTTCCTATGATGAAAAATCAAAACTTGAATTAAGACATAAATTCAGAGACAACTTGTTAAACAGCTAGCATGTTAGATATGCCTTAATTTGTAAAATAGATTATAGTTCATTTGTGAAAAAAAATAGTTCATTCCACAGAACAATTACAAAATGATTCAGAAATATTTCAGGTCTTGCAGCAGACTTCTTCGCTATTCTTAGAGCAACTCATCCTTTTTTCAGATTTGTGTATGAACCTGGAAAAAGATGTGATTGCTTTATTTCTTTATTTTCTCTTAATTTCTCCCTGGATGCGTCTAGCAACTTTGAATCATAATAAAACTATATTAAGAAAAATAGATTTGGCAATAACAAACAATTAAACCAATCATATTGGAAATAAAAACAGCCATTAGTACAAACTTAAATGAGTTTCAGACCCAGGAAACTACAGACCAGTCAGCATAACATCAATACCTGAGAAGATACTGAAAAAGTTAATAAAAAACAGATCTGGGAACATTGAAAAACAAATAACTAAAAGCCAGCACAGATTTGTTAAAAACAGATCATGTCAAAACAATCTTATTTAATTCTTTGACAAAATGACTAAATTAGTAGACCAGCGAAATGCTATGGACAAAGTATTCTTAGATTTCAGCAAAGCATTCAACAAAGTAGACCACAACCTACTTCTTAGTAAGCTAGAAAAAATGTGGTATAGACAGCATCACCACCAGATGGATTTGCAAATGGCTGACAAATGAGTAGTCTTAAATGGTACAACATCTACATGGAGGGAAGTAAGCAGTGGGGTACCACAAGGTTCTGTCTTAGGCTCAGTACTCTTCAATATCTTCATAAAAGACTTAGATAAAGGAATAGAAAGGGAACTCATCAAATGTGCAGATGACATTAAACTGGCAAGAATAGCCAACACTCAGAAGGAAAGCTCAGGATCCGAAAAGATCTTGAACAATGGACCCTATCCAATAAAATGAAATTTAATGTGGAAAAAAGCAAGGTTTTCACTTAGGTAGGAAAAACCAAATGTACAAGTACAGATTATGCAAAACCTGGCTCAAAAACAGTAACCGTAAGAAGGACCTTGGAGTCTTAGTGGATGACCAAATAAATATAAGCCAGCAATATGTGACAGCAGCCAAAAAAGCTAATACAATCATTGGTTATATAAACAGAAGCACAGAATCAAAATCACATGAAGTATTAGTACTGCTTTATAAACCCTTGGTAAGACCATACCTGGAATTTTGCATCCAGTTTTGATCACATTACAAAAGAAGATGTTGAGACTTTGGAAAAAGTGCAAAGTGCAGAAAAAGAGCAACTGATGATTAAAGGCCTGGAGACTAAAACATATGAAAGACGGTTGCAGGATTTGGGTTTAGCTAATCTAGAGAAAAGGACTAGGAGGGGTGTGATAGTAGTATTCCATTATTTAAGAGGATGCCCCAAAGAGGAGGGAGGTCAATTTATTTTCCAAAGCACCAGATGGCAGGACAAGTCACAACGGATGGAAACTACTCAAGGAGAGAAGCAACCTGGAATTAAGGAGAAACTACCTAACAGTGAGGACAATTAACCAGTGGAACACTTGCTGTCATAAGTTTTTAGGTTGCATTTAAAGGTAATCAAAGAGGTTGGTGCCTGTAAGGTAATTTTGAAAGAAACACCCCAAAACTCTGGTTATTCTATGGGAGGCTCTGGGCTTAGTTGATTCTAAGAAGACTTTCTTTGTTAGTAACACTCACAAAACATGCTACTACCTGTGCTGCCACCTGTGCTGCCCATGTTTACCACTAGGGCTTATGTTTTGGGTAGGGCATATATCCCCCCCCCCAAAAAAAAATCAGGTTAGGACTTATTTTCGGGAAAACACGGTAAAAAAAATGTGCTACAAAATCCACATTAAAAAAAAATTCACAGAGAAGCCTGCAGAAAGACTGTATTAATAAATAATAAATAAAGATGTGCTGTTCATGTGAAAGGTTAGAAAACATTTTAAACACATTTAAGAAGCACACAGTTTTATATGGTGATTTCTTCCTCCTGTCCTACACCCCCACCCCATCAAAGTTGCTACTGAAGCTTATGAAGATTCATTTAACTGATGATAATGTAAACCTATGTTGCCTATCCAATTGGAATACAAATGTATGGTTCATTGAGTAATTGGGTTTATATTGTCAAAGCTACATGCACAGTGCTCCTTCCTCCTATTTAGCAACTCTGTGAGGTAAGGAAGTCAGAGGGCACCTGAGCTTCTGTGATGAAAGGTGGATAAGGATATACCACAGGTCTCTTCATTTTCTGTCCAATACCACTGTACCACACTGGTGTACTTTTAAAAGCAATCATATACTCTACAAGTACTATATAATCAAAAGGGACCATAGTGAATTTAAAAAGATTTGCACTTTAGATAGCTTGGTTTTATTTCTTATTATATGTGTGGTATTTTCTTGTTTTTATTAATACAGCACTGAGCATTTGAGTAGTAATCCAAAATTAAGACTTACGTTGTTTCTCATTATAAAACAAATACAAGCTCGCTATGCCGAGCTATGGGTGGGTGAAGCTTTTCCTGACATTTTTTTAGCTGTTCAAAAGGTCAGCATAAAAAATGTTCTAATACAAAGCAGTTCTTGTCTGACTTTGCTAATGTGACATTTGGAGCAAGGTTGTGTCAGTGTGATGTGACAGCAGGCTAACATTTCCTGGCATTAACAAATAACATGAGGTCTAGCAAGGAGAAGAAAACCATTCACAACCCAATAAATCCTGCAGCTTCTCATCTAAGTGTGGAGAAAATCTTAGCTAAATATAGCATTTTAAATGTTAACACCCCGAGCACAGTCCAATCGATCTTGGATTCTCGCTTTAGTGGGTCAAATCTTATCTCCCAGATAGCTCTACAGTATTTAGGAGATCGTTTTATCGAATGTTCAATTTGCCAAGTGGAAAGGAGATGGTTTAGAATATTAGCTATATAAATTATTGGGTCCAAAGTGCTACAGCCTGCATGTCTCCTTTGTTTTTGCCCATCCTGTAAGGTCAGACTGACCAGCATCTTCTTGCTCCCATTCATTAAGCAATATCACCTGAAAGAATCTAAAAAGCATGCTTTCCTGTTTGTAGCACCTGTACTCTGGAACAGCATCCCTTCCCAGTTATGAATTGCCCTATCTCTTCTTTCTTTTAAAGAAGCTTCGAAGACCTGTTTCCCCGGGGTTTAGGTTAGGGTGAGTTATGGACTACCTTTGTGAGAAGTTCTCATCTGTTCCATTGAGATTACCATCTTCCTTTTCTGTTGTTCTGTTTCTTTGGTTTTCAGTTATTCTGCTCCTAGTCTCATCAAGATATAGGGCGACTTTAGGGTAGGACCAAAGCAGTTTACATTTGAGAGCAAATCATTCTGCATTCTGCACTGTGTGTTGCACTGATTCACCATCAATGCCTGTAGTTGTTCAAGATTATTTTTTTTTAAGTATTAATGTTTAGGCATATGGCCTCTTCATGGTGATTTACCTTAGTTTGACACTGCAACCATGAAATGAGCTTTTAATATATTTTTAATGTTTATATATTTTGGCAAAGCTTGAGGCGACGCACAGAAAAACAAGGCAACCATTTAAAAAGCATCTTAAATCTAAGATTTTTATTATACTTTCACCAGAAAAAGGTATTCTGTGCATCTATAATAAAATCAACTACCATGAGCTGTCAGAATTCATAATAATAAAGGCTGTGGGCTCTGCTGGATATATGGAGAAAGAGTATGAAAAAAGTTCTATCCCCCTTTGTTTCTGGCAAAAGGAAATCACCTGTCACCACAGATCACACTGACATATTGAGATATTTCATTGAGAATCAGGTTTGACAAATTCAAGGTGCTGTCCAAAGAGCTATCAGTGTTTGTATCAAATTTTACTTATCTTTTCTTAATATTTGAATGAAATAAACTTTAAGCACCCATAGTGCCAAATGAAAAGAATTGCTGGATATTCTTCCAATTGATATGACTAGAATTTTTCCATCTTCCACAAGTGCGCCTCTGAAGTGATAACAGTTTCTAAAAAATGATGGTAACATTTCAGGCTGCATAAATAGTTAATGAGGAAAGTAATTATAGCTGGGATCCTCAGAAAACTGAACTGTTTCATTCTCTGCTGTAAAGAAGGAACTTCTCTTTTTGAGTTTACTCAGCATAAATCTCTAACTGGAGCAAAGCCATGATTGAAGTGTGCTGTCCAACTAAATATATCAATGGATTGGCCTTTAGGCTTTTAACACAAAGCAAAATTATTCCCTAAATGCAAGCTGTCAGTCTGAAGAAATCAATTTCTTGCCTTCTTTAGCTCTCTTTAAGTCAGCACTATACCGGATATGTATACTGGCTTTAAATATATTGAATGCCAGTAGACATATCCCAGAACAATAGAATAGATAAATAGTTGGTGTTCGTTGTCCCCATCCTGCACCACCAATGGCCCATTGCTATCCCCAAAGTGTGTTCAATTAGCACTTGCTCCCTTTCTGAAGAAAAAACATAGAAGAAAATACACATCTCCTGCTTTGCAATGGAATTCCAATTCAGCAGGTTAACCAATTCAAATGTCTTGGGTTTCTGGTGGAAAAATAAAAAAAAAACAGCATCAAAACCAGAAGCTCACAGCAGAATTAGCCAGACTGCTCCACCCTTCGGAACACAAACTGGTCTCTGTGGAAAAAACAAAATATTTTAATGAAATCAAATATGTATGCAAATCTTTCCAGGCACTAGTACTGACATTCTTGCTGTATGCTTTGAGATAAGAACACTGTTAAAAACAGACCAAAATAATCTTTATATTTTCTTAATGTGGTATCTACAGTACATACTGGCACGACTGTCTTAAGAATGATAACATCATACTGAGATGCTATGAATAACCGGCAGTTATAGATGAAATATAAGAATGCAAATTCAGATGGTTTGGACGTATATGAAGAATGGCAGAACATTGCATGCTTCCCCAGACTACTGTGGACAACGTGGTCCAGGAAACAGCAACAAGAATATGTTGGCAAAGCAAATTTAAGACCTTTTGAAAACCTAAGCCCTATTTGAATAATGTGAAACAAGCAGTCCTCAGTCAGAATGCATGGAAACCTGTTACAGGAAATAGGTTCCAGAGGAGGAAAAAGAGATCGGTGATACATACATACATACATACATACATACATACATACATACATACATACATACATACATACATAGTCTATATATATAAACTATATATACAATAAAATACAATAGCAGAGTTGGAAGGGACCTTGGAGGTCTTCTAGTCCAAACCCCTGCCTAGGCAGGAAACCCTATACCACTTCAGACAAATGGCTATCCAACATCTTCTTAAAAACTTCCAGTGTTGGGGCATTCACAACTTCTGGAGGCAAGCTGTTCCACTGATTAATTGTTCTAACTGTCAGGAAATTTCTCCTCAGTTCTAAGTAGCTTCTCTCCTTGATTAGTTTCCACCCATAGCTTCTTGTGCTGCCCTCAGGTGCTTTGGAGAATAGTTTGACTCCCTCTTCTTTGTGGCAACCCCTGAGATATTGGAACACTGCTATCATGTCTCCCCTAGTCCTTCTTTTCATTAAATTAGACATACACAGTTTCTGCAACCGTTCTTCATATGTTTTAGTCTCTGGTCCCCTAATCATCTTTGTTGCTCTTCTCTGCACTCTTTCTGGAGTCTCCACATCTTTTCTACATCGTGGTAACCAAAACTGAATGCAGTATTCCAAGTGTGGCCTTACCAAGGCATTATAAAGTGGTATTAACACTTCACGTGATCTTGATTCTGTTTATGTAGCCTAGAACTGTGTTGGGGTTTTTGGCAGCTGCTGCACACTGCTGGCTCATATTTAAATGGTTGTCCACTAGGACTCCAAGATCCCTCTCACAGTTAACTACTACCGTGTGTCGCCGAAAATACGACACGTCCTCATAATACAGCCATGGCACATTTTTTCTGGTGGGCAAAAATATAAGCCCCCCCCCCAAATATAAGCCCCTGGACAACCCCCCACCTCCAGCCAGGCAGAACGCCACTCACCAACCTAGCAGTATCCCGAAGGTGCCAAGCCCCAGGAACCTGGAGGGAGGCGAAGGTGATCGTGTTGCTTGGTGCCTTCAGGATACCGCTAGGTTGGTGAGCAGTGCTGTGCACAGCTGAAGAGGGGGTTGCCGGGCGGCTGCTCTCTTGCGAGCAGGCTCCCAAAGAGCCGGGCACAGCCTCATGGGCGAATGGCTGGGTTGCGCTGCCGCAGCAGCGCAACACAACAGCCATGAAGCGACCACGCTTACAAGCAGCCACCCTGCAAACCCTCTTTGCAGCCAGGCACAGCGCCATTCACTGACCTAAGGGTATCACCAAGCCGTGAGTGCCTGTTTGTCACCGCCCGGCTCCTGTGGCTTGGCACCTTCCAAATTCCAGTGAATGGCGCACTGCACGGCTGGAGAGGGGGATTGCGCGAGCGGCTGTTCCAGTCTCACTCACCCACCTCCCAATGCATGGCCCAGCTCTCATTACGGAGCCATGGCACTGCCGCCGCCCTCGCAGCCTGGCTTTTTCTGCAGCTTCCAACCCGAGTCTTTCGGCAGTGGCCACTCTGGGCGCCCGCTCTATGGTTGTACGCTCTGCAGGCAGCTGGCCCACAACCATAGAGGGTGCGCCCAGAGCAGCCACTGCCGAAAGACTCAGGTTGGAAGCTGCGGAAAAAGCCAGGCTGGGATGGCAATGGCGGTGGAGGTGCCCTGGCTCTGTAATGAGAGCTGGGCCATGCATTGTGAGGCTGGGGGGTGGGTGAGCAAGAGTGGCACAGCCGCTCATGCAACCCCCCTCTCCAGCCGTGCAGAGCATCATTCACTGGCATTTGGAAGGCGCCAAGCTGCGGGAGCCGTGCGGCAGCAAACAAGCACTCACGTGGTTTGGAGATACCCCTAGGTCAGTGAATGGTGCTGAGCCAGCTGCAAAGAGGGTTTGTTGGGTGGCTGCTCGTAAGCGTGGTCGCTTCATGGCTGTTGTGTTGCGCTGCTGCGACAGCGCGACACAGCCATTCGCCATGAGGCTGTGCCTGGCTCTTTGGGAGTCCGTTCGCAAGAGAGCAGCCGCCCGGCAACCCCAAAACAATAAACCCTCCCAACACATAATAAAGCCCAAGCCATATTTTGTAGGTAAAAAGAAAATAAGATCCTGTCGTATTTTTGGGGAAACACGGTATCGAGCAAGGTACTACCTATACTGTACCTGTGCGTTTCGTTTTTCTTGCCTAAATGTAGAACCTTACTCTTTTCACCATTGAATTTCATTTTATTAGATAGTGCCCAATGTTCAAGTTTGTCAAGATCCTTCTGTATCTTAAGCCTATCTTCTGGAGTGTTGGCTATTCATGCCAGCTTGGTATCATCTTCAAATTTGATGAGTTCCCCATTTATTCCCTCATCCAATTTATTGATGAAGATGTTGAAGAGTACTGGACCTAAAACAGAGCCTTGGGGTTCTCCACTGCATACTTCCCTCTATGTAGATGCAGTTCCATTGAGGACTACACATTGAGTGTGGTTTGTCAGCCCGACAATATATAGAAAATACAATCCCAAGAAATGGTTAAACTGCTTGTTTTAAAGCTGCCTTTAAGAATCCCCATATGTATTCTTAAATAGGAACAAGTTATAGGTGTCCTGTTCTATCTTTGCAGACCAATTATATGGGTTTTTTTTTTGCCATTGTGGCTTATTTGGCCAATTATCTTCTGATAAGATCCCTGATCCTTCAAACTGCTGCCTTCACCTTGCAATCTCAGATTATCTAAGGGGATATGGTTTCAGGCAGTGGTGGGTTTCTATTTATTTGACTACTGGTTCGTTTGTGCACTCGTGCAACACTTCTGCGCATACGCAGAAGCATCCAGGTGGGTGGGCGGAGCCTCCCGCCACCGCCACTATCGGTTTGCTTGATCCAGGGTGAAGTGGCAGAAACTCACCTCTGGTTTCAGGTATCTGGTTTTGCCCACTCCTTTCTCCCATCACTACTAGAATGCTCTCTCTTAACCATCTTCCCTTTGCCTATCTGACTCGTCTCCCTCCCAGCCTCCCATTTCCAAGACATTGTGAACCATCCACATTGAACCTCAACAATTCCAGAATTATATAATCTTAACTTCATAATGCTTATTCTAGCTTTGCATTTAACTGCTTTTTCTTTCATTTAAAATAAGGAACTTTGGGGAACTTGTCTTTTTGAAAGAAAAAAATCTTTCTCTTTGTTAT
Source organism: Natrix helvetica (assembly GCF_964273705.1). Lineage (NCBI taxonomy): Eukaryota > Metazoa > Chordata > Lepidosauria > Squamata > Natricidae > Natrix > Natrix helvetica. The sequence continues at coordinate 79,634,071 of NC_138550.1, read as the reverse complement.
GTTAATTTTTAGAATTTTGCTCCTATTAGGATATTGGGATTACTCTATATTTATGAAATATAGATGTGTTTATAGTTTAGAATGAAAATATGGAAGGGATATAGATAATCTTCAATTTATGACCACAATTGAGCTAAAATTTCCATTGCTAAGTGAAGCAGTTGTTAAGTGAGTTTTGCTCCATTTTACAACCATTTTGCCAGAATTATTAAATGACTCATGCAGTTGTTAAGCAAATCTGGCTTCTCCCATTGATTTTGCTTGTCGGAAGCTGGAAGGACCAATTGTTAAAAATACATGGCAGTTGCCAAACACCTGAATTGTGATCATGTAACTATGGGGATGGTGAAACAGTCATAAGTGTGAAAAACAGTGAGTGATGGTCACTAAATGAATGTTGTAAATCAAGGATTACCTTGTTTGATCAAGATAAGTTGCTATTTGAAATGTTGTATATTGATTATTGCCTTTTGCAAAGGAAAACTCTTCTCTCCTTGCCATGTTAACCTTGGATTTTCTTTTAATGTCTTTACATTAAAATATTTGGAGCATTTTGTGCCTTTTAAATGAGATGTTGTTATAGTTACTTATTTGGGAAGGCTGGGGGGTGCTTTTTTACTTTTTTTCTTCCTCCCTTTTTGTACCTTTTCTCTTCTTTCTTTTCTTCCAGTTTGTATTCTTTTTTATTGCCTTTTCAAAATTTTAATAACATTAAAAAAGCAATTCCAGAGGGACAGGCTGTCCTGAGGTTCTTGCACTTCTGATACACACTTAATGCCTTTACCCAAGCAGGCCCTCCATCTAAACACCAAGGGAGGCAGACTACCTGTTGGCAATAAAGGCTGGGGCTCTGACTAGATTGAACAAGTTGTGATGGTGCAACATTGGAGAGGGAGTCAGCTTGGCACCACAAAGAAGTTGTGGCTATTGACTTGGCTTTGAATAATTTGAGTATTCCTTGTACTGTATGAGTCACTTTGTGTTTTGAGGAATTTAAGGATGACAAATGAACTCCACTGAGCTTTTTCTACAACGTCATCCCCAGGGTGTTTCCTACTATTGGCAGAATCAAGGACTACTGCCAGATATTTGAAACAGGAAACCTACCCAATCTTATGGTTATCTATCATCCGGGAGTAGCTCTTGAGCCTTTTGGCAAATGCCATGATTTTGGTTTCCTGTTCATTGAGTTCTGATTGATCTTTCTTGCAGTGCTGTGCTAGTGCTGTCACCCTCTTTTAAATCCAATATGTGCTCTTGAAAGTATTGCTGCATTGTCTGCATAGAGTAGAGGAGAGATGTGTCTTCTGCACATCTTGGAGGATAAAAGTTGGGTTTGGTTTGAGGAGATGGGCCCATTGAAATTGAATAAAAATGGGGCCAATATGCAGTCTTGCTTGATGCTTTTTTCACTTCCAGTGGCACTGGTAAGGTGGGTCAGGAAATTGCATCATACTTTGAGTGGTCCCTTCATAAAGCATACATATTAGATGAAGTAAACATCATCCAATCCAGCTGGCCTCCAGTTTCTTCTATAAGTTTAGTTTGGGATATGGAATCAAAAGCTGTTTTGAAATCTATGAAGGCAACCCAGAGTCATTGAGATGGATGGGTATAGAAATGGAATGAATGAATGATTGCTGTGTTGAGAAAGACATCTGCTACAATACCCAGAAAAATGAGGTCCAGGCAGAAGAAGAACATCATGGCTTCAAAATCTAAGGGACTGTTTTGGACAAAAGCACTTTTTCGTCTGGCTGTTGATAAAAATAGGATCGCCAACATGATCGCCAATGTCCGATGGTGGATATGGCACGAGAAGAAGATGAGAAATAAGTATTTTTTGATGAGTTACTGTAGTAGATACTGTTAAATGGATGATCAGCCTTCCCTGAAGCCATCTTACACTTCCAGCTAGTCCTATAATTTCCATTGACAGTGTCTTGCATAGAGTTTGATCCATGATCAGCAGAACTGATCCATCTATAATTAGCTGCACCATCCTTTTTCTCAATGGATCTAGCAGGACAGCTCAGGAGTGAGAGACCCAGGCATAAGTGTTGATGCAGGTGAAGAATAAGCTAAGACTGAAAAACCACAGAGACATATGAAAGTGATAAGAAAATTGTTGACACTGACAGCAAATTGAGAATGGAGGGAAATGATAAGTGCGAAATACGGAAAGGAGAGATGGATGAACTGGAACTCTATCTCAGATGTCAAAATATAGATGAAGAAAGGGGAGAAAATTTGACAGAAACAATGAGAGTAATTTCGGCAGAAGCACCAGCAATAACAAAAGTCAAGCTGATGAAAGGAACAGATAGAGGGTTTTGAATCTTTATAAGATATGCAATGAATAACAAGTTGTCAAGAGAAGTCCATATAAGACTTATTAAGAAAATACTTAGAATACAGATTCTACAAATGGAAGAGATATTGGACTGCATTATTTCTGGAAGGATACAGGATGATGAAATGAAATGTCACAATAAAATTTAGTTAAATGTATTTAAATTTTGAGTACTATGTATAAGACAAAGTAATAATAGCTATAGCGAAATAAATGATTAATAATGATAATAAAGCATTTACATATACTAGATTGATAATATGAAATTTTATACAAACTGTAAGTGAGGATGATGGAGATAATTTTGAAAAACCTTTTTATAAAAGATAAATAATTCTATATAGAATAGAATATAAAGATGTAATATCATTGGATGATTTCAGGATGATTAATGAAATGCCATAATATAAATTTACTTCAAATTTAACATGTTTCATATAAAATGGATGTAATAATAGCTATGCTTAATGGATGTTTAACAATTATAACAATTTGTATACATGTATATTAGATTGATGATACTAATAATGGAAAAAACATGGAATTGAAAATTATTAGAGAATGTTACCAATGCTAAAATAATAGAATGATTTAGAATATGATATAAAAATTCTTTATTATTGGATATATTGAAGATGATATAATGAACCATTATAATATAAATGGATACATATTTAGAATGCCTCGTTTAAAATGGAGAAACAATAGTGATAAGCAAACAAATGAAGTATAATAATAATATATACAAAGATATTTGATTGACAATATGTGAATTTTGATAAAGCTCAAGTGATGACTATGGAAAGGATGTAGAAAGACCTTGTAACCAATCGACACACTGTATGCAGTTGAAGAGGTTTTTATGTTATATGTCTTGTGTGTTTGTGTTTGTTTGAAAATAAAAAAAATATTTAAAAAAGGAAGAGGTAAGACTGGGGGCCCATAAGCCCAAGTTGTTTTTAATGGTCTCTGGAGGAATTAGGTCTCTCTTGGGACCTTCCCTGGTCCTATGTGAGCAACAAGATTCTTGATACCTGTCATGATCACTGGTACTTACCTTGGCAGATTTTCTATAGTTTGGCAAGGAATCCACTTCCAACAGAGGTGTCATTGTAGAATTCCTGAAAATATGCTTCCCAGGTCCTTGTGGGGGGAGAGGGATTTATGACACAATAGATAGACCATTTGGGAGCTTGATGCAATATGCTAGAATGAGGCTGAATCATTGTATTTGATTGCTCAAATGGGTCATGTCCAGTTGTTTTTCGTGATTCCCTTTTTTGCATGCTTCCAGTTGTTTGTAGTTCTTCTGATGAAGGAATCCCTATGCAGTTGTTGGTGTAATATTGGATACATCAGTCTGGTAAATGGTAGGAAGAACTTTTTTGGCATTACGTGTTGAACAATGGATAGGATTGGATTGGATTGGATTTATTAGATTTATATGCCGCCCTTCTCCCAAGGACTCAGGGCGGCGTACGGCATTAAAAAACACATAGTACAAAAGTTAAAAGGAAATTAGAAACAGTCCAAAAAACAAACCCAATTTATATAACACTCACATTTTAAAAATTAAATAAAATTAACAGGCCAGGCCGGCTTGCTGTAAAAGCCAACTTTTTAGGGCGCATCGGAAGGACCGGAGGTCAGGGATTATGCGAAGCTCCGGGGGCAGCTCATTCCAGAGGGAAGGCGCTCCTACAGAGAAGGCTCTCCCCCTGGGGGTCACCAGCTGACACTGTCTGGCCGACGGCACCCTGAGGAGGCCAACTCTGTGGGATCGTACTGGACGGTGGGAGGCTATTGGTGGCAGTAGATGGTCTCGCAGGTACCCTGGGCCTAAGCCATTGAGCGCTTTAAAGGTCATAATTAGTACCTTGAATTGCACCCGGAAGACAACCGGTAACCAGTGCAGGCCACCTAAAAGGGGTGTAACATGGGAGCACCTAGGTACCCCCATGATAACCCGCGCGGCCACATTCTGGACCAGCTGAAGCCTCCGGGTGCTCTTCAAGGGCAGCCCCATGTAGAGAGCGTTGCAGTAGTCCAGGCGAGAAAGGACGAGGGCATGAGTGACTGTGCACAGAGCATCCCGATCCAGGAAGGGGCGCAACTGACGTACCAGGCGAACCTGGTAAAAGGCCCCCCTGGTCACGGCCATCAGATGTTCTTCTAAACTAAGCCACGTATCCAGGAGGACTCCCAGATTGCGAGCCTTCTCTGAGGGGGCTAAAATTTCTCCCCCTATCATCAAAGATGGAACAAGATGCACAAATCGGGATGACGGAAACCACAGCCACTCAGTCTTGGAGGGATTGAGCCTGAGCCTGTTCCTCCCCATCCAGATCCGCACAGCCTCCAGGCATCGGGACATCACATCAAGGGCATCGTTTGGGTGGTTTGGGGTAGAGATGAAAAGTTGGGTATCATCAGCATATTGATGATACCATACCCCAAAACCACGGATGATCTCGCCCAGCGGTTTCATATATATGTTGAACATTAGGGGTGAGAGAAATGACCCCTGGGGCACCCCACAAGTGATGCGCCTGGGGGGTCGATCTCTGCCCTCCAGTCAACACAAACTGCGACCGATCCGATAGGTAGGAGGAGAACCACCATAAAACAGTGCTCCCCACTCCCAACCCCCTGAGTCGTAGCAGTAGGATACCATGGTTGATGGTATCGAAAGCCGCCGAGAGGTCTAATAGGACCAGGACAGAGGAGCAGCCCCTGTCCCGGGCCCACCAGAGATCATCAACCAATGTGACCAATGCCGTCTCCATGCTGTACCCGGGCCTGAAACCCGACTGAAACGGATCCAGGTAGATAGCTTCACCCAGGTACTGGGGAAGCTGATGTGCTACCACACTCTCAACAGCCTTCGCTACAAAGCGAAGGTTGGAGACCGGACGGTAGTTGGCTAAAGAAGCTGGGTCCAGGGAAGGCTTCTTAAGGAGGGGCCTCACCACCGCCTCCTTCAAGGTGGTGGGAAAGAACCCCTCTCTCAATGAAGCGTTGGTAATCGCCTGGAGCCAGCCTCGTGTCACCTCCTGGGAAGCCGAAACTAACCACGAGGGACACGGGTCCAGCACACAAGTGGCAGCTCTGAGTCTCCCCATAATCCTGTCCATGCCCTCGGGGGTCACAGGGTCAAACTCATCCCAGATTGTCTCCTCAAGATTCATCCCCGTCGGCTGACCCAAATCTACCCAGTCAGAGTCCAAGCCTGTCCGGATCTGAGCGATTTTATCCTGCAAATACTGAACAAATTCTTCAGCCCTACCCTGCAAGGCGTCTTCCCCAGTTCCTTGGTTAAGTAAGGAATGGGTCACCCTGAACAGGGCAGTTGGGCGGTTATCTGCGGATGCGATAAGAGCAGGAAAATGTTGCCGTTTTGCCGCTTCCATCGCCACTAAGTAGGATTTAATATGAATTCTTACTAGTGTTCGATCAGATTCGGACCGGCTGGCCCTCCAGCCACTCTCTAGGCGTCTTTTCCAGCGTTTCATCTCCCGGAGCTGCTCGGTAAACCAGGGAGCCACCCGGGATCGACACCGGGTCAGAGGCCGCAAAGGCACAACGCGATCCAAGGCCCCAGCGGCAGCCCTATCCCAGGCTTCCACTAGGGCTTCGGTCGAGTTGTGATCAAGGGATTCAGGAAAAGTCCCAAGCTCCATCAGGAACCTTTCGGGGTCCATCAGGTGCCTGGGGCGGAACCATCTGGTTGGTTCCGCCTCCCTGCGGCGAGGGGTAGCGGTATGGAAGTCAAGCCTGATGAGGAAATGATCAGACCATGACAAGGGTTGAATAGAAATATCCCCTAAATCTAGATCATTCATCCACTGCAGAGACAAAAATCAGGTCAAGCGTGTGTCCCCCATTATGGGTGGGGTCTTGAATTAACTGAGTTAGGTCCATAGCTGTCATGGAAGCCATGAACTCCCGAGCTGACTCAGATGTCTCGCCAATGGAAGGCAGATTGAAATCCCCCAAGACTATAAGCCTGGGGAAATCAACCGCCAATCCAACTAATACATGCAGCAGCTCCGGCAGGGCCGATGAAACGTAGCAGGGAGACAGATACGTAACAAAAAGGCCCACCTGAGCTCCAAGGCCCCACTTCACAAAGAGGGACTCACACCCGCCTATCTGAGGCACAGTGACCTCCTGAGGTCTGAGACTCTCTCTAATAACTACCGCTACCCCCCCCCGCCCCTGCCCTGGGCTCTCGGCTGGTGAAACGCCCGGAAGCCTGGTGGGCATAGATTGCTAAGGGGCACACCCACCTCATGGCCCAACCAGGTCTCCGTAATGCACGCCAGGTCCGCTCTACCCTCTTGTATGAGGTCGTAAATGAGGGGAGCCTTATGTACCACAGACCTGGTGTTAAGCAACACCAGCTGGAGACCAGGGTCCTGTAATCCCGGGCACCCGGGGGTGCGAGAAGGGCGATGAGGGTCGGAACGTGCGATCGCTCTTAAACAGCAAACCCGCGTCCTCTGAACAACATTTGGCCCTCGGCCCCCACCATATCTGCCTCTCCCACAAACAGTAGAGATGGTGAACCCCCCAATGGAATGGCTTAATGTCTCCCCCGGAATCCCAACCCTTCCTAGCCCTCCCAACCTGCGCCCATTAGTTAGCGCTGCCCTGTGCCCTGGCAGACTCCCCCCCCCAAGCCTGTCTGAGCCATCCGAATCAACCCACCCCTCCCACCCCTTAAAATTTGGTTTTAAAGCCCCTGTAAAAAAAACCTTAAGAAGTCTCTTCTTCGCATGCCACTGGCTTGGAATGGTGCTATTATTGCTTTGTTATTATAAATTAGATGCTGGCTCTAGCATAAGGGTGATATAGTTCTCCAAATGCATCAAGAAACTCAGCTGATGTCCAACAGTCTGAAGACACTGTATATAATCTGAGGTCAGGAACTCAGATCATTTGATTTAGACCCAGGGTCCACTTGCCTGAGCAGTTAGTACTTTTTGCTGGGATTAGTAAAAATTGGCAGCAATCCTCAGTATGTGTTCCTTGAGGGAAGACATTTAACTGGATAGAACTGGAAAATGATCACAATGTAAAGGCAATCTGGCTGTGGCACCTTATCACCCCACTGATTGATTCAGACATTTAACTTATTTATGGTAGCATGGTCATTCCTAGCTATCTTGCCTCTCTCTTCTGTTTAAGTCCATTTGAACAGTTCTCTTTTGGGGAGAAGCCTAAAGCAAAGAATTGAAAAGCTCATATATTATGAACCTACCTTTGTCTTCTTGCAATAGACCCACTGTTTCCTTTTTTCTTTCTTTCACTAATGACATAGCAAGGGGAAAAATCTTTTTGTTGCTTTTAGCTTCCTTTACAAGTTGACGTTTCTTTTGTGCTTTAGCCTTTGCAATTTTCTTTCTGCAGATATTAGCTTGCTTGCTGATTGCACCAATCTTGTATTTCTTAAAACATATCTCTTTTAACTCTTAGCTCAGTCAATAACACCCTATGCGACCTTACTGGTTACCTAGGCTGCCCTCCTGGTTTTTTTCTCAATCAGTATACTTCTAGTACCTTATTTTTGAGAAGTTTCTGAGTTTCTTACACCTTCTTTGACCTTTCTGTCATTGTGATTCCACTTAATACTTCTCTAAGCTTGTCGAAATAAGCTCTTCTGAGATCTCGTCAGTATGTATGGCTATGCTCCAATTTCTCATTTTGCAATATCTTAGGTCTCCAAATAATGTAGTCATTTTCTCCAAGGTTCCCATTGCTTTGACCTCTTCAACCAGCTTATCAGACTCCTGTTAGTCAATTCAGCTGAAAGAAGAAACTTCATAAAGTCATCTTCAACAATATTTATTGAAATGATAAGAGAAGAGGTCACCCAAATTAATTTCAATTTAGCACCCAATTTATGCTTTAGTTCCTTAGATTGGAGAGTTTTTCAGTATTTTCTCAATGTTTATTGTGAACTATTTTATCCAAACTTGGTATGATCTATAAAGTCCACATTATATAGACAGAAAACTGAGTATAATCAATAAGGCAAAAATAGATATTTTTTGGGGAACTCAGTTGTCTTTAGCTGTATGAAATTGGATGCCTCTGCTTTGCCTGAAATCAGCATATGCATCTGGCATTTCTTACTCCATTTGAATGCAAAATTTTTAGTGTTATCATATGAGATAAATTAATATGAGATTAATAGTTTCTTTAGCCAATTCATTTTTTGTTGTGGAATATAAATTAATGTTTTGCAGTCCCTTGACTATCATTGTGTTTTCTGTGATTGTTTAGAAACTGCAAGTAGTATTTTAAATGCATTATATTGCAAGTTTTTAAACATTTTGGCTGGTATTTCATTGACTTCTATAGTTTTGTTATTAGCAATATTTTTGGGGTTTATTTAACTTCACTTTTAAAAAATGTGGCTCTATTTCACTGTTTAAACTTTTATACAGAGGTCTTGGAGCGTAGTAGTACAGTCCTTTTATATTTGTGCCATTTCTTATTTATATTATCATTACTTTTACTATTAATACTATTATTTTACCATACTTGTAGACCATTAAGAATCTGGGCCAAACAAAACAAGAAAGCAACTATAACAAAATAATAGAAAAATACAAGAAACACATAGCCAAGATGAATGCCTGCAGTCAAATGGGACTAGAGGCAAAATACAAGAATGCAATGAGCCAGATCTTCCATTGGGGAAAGAGAGCATTAGAGAATGGAAGCCACTATGGAAAAGGCCTGCGTCTAATACATAACCCACCAACATCTCACTGAGACAGAGACATTCTGAACAGTTTCTCTATAGATGTTTGGACATGACAGCAAGATTGAAACTTGGTAAACCATTGCCTGGTGTAATCTAAAACTACACAATAATGGACATGATGGATGATAACTGGTTCCTTAAATTGGGCCCTGAAGTTTATTGATAACCAATGTAGAATTGGCATTACTCTACAGTGGCAAGGTTAATCTGCCAGCAATCTTGCCACAGCACTATGAATCAGTTGCAACTTACAGATCATTTCCAAAGGCAATCCCAAATAAAACATGTTACAGTTGTATATCCAAGTAGTAATCAACATGTGATAGGCATTAGAACCAAATCCTGCAGAACAGACAAAGGAGTAACTAATGATTTGAATTGGAACAGAACCATATTATAGTATATAATATGGTATTCCCAATATCCAGGCCTTGAAGATGATCCAGAAGGATACTGTGGTTCATTATATTCAATACTATTAGGGTGTCTAGTAGAATAAATAATGACACCACACACCCATCTAGATCCTAGTGAAAGTCACTGATCAGAGCAAACAATGCCTTTTCTATTCCTTTGTGGTTCTTGAATTCTCAATGACTAGCAGAAATCCTGATAATCAATTTCCTTTAGAATTCTCTGCAATAAAACTCTATCTCTTCTCAACTTTTGAGAAGAGATAGAGTTTTATTGCAGAGAATTCTAAAGGATCTCCCTAAAGTATGAATACTGAAGACTGAAGAACATCTTTAAAATTGTCTGATTCATGACAGAGTGCACTATCACCTTCTTCAAAGCAACAGCTGCCCTGTCCTTCAAAAGAGTGTTTCTGGATCCAGCTACTCAGGCCATCCCAAATGCTTAAACGGTTCCAGAGGTTTTGAATGTGATATGCAGATGGTAGCATTCATATTACAGATAACTTAAAACATGTATACATTTCCTTGTTTTGTATGTGCTCCAAAGAAATCCAGATAGTAAAAGAAGATGGCATTTTGCTCACCATAGTAAACTCTGCCAATTGGCATCTGACCTAGAGCAAATAGGAGCAAATTTATCTGGTATGGAATCCACAATTAATTGGTTAAGTGTATAGGCACTTTGTACAATCTTTCTTTCTCTAAATGGATCCAGGTTAGTTTGAAAATGACTATTTTCAAGAATGTTGGATACAATAAGTACAAAGTCAGACACATAATGAGGAATACACCAGCTGTTTGCTGAGTATATTCACAGTTCCTAGTCCCAAGCAGAGCTGAAAGAACCAGTGTTTTCTTTTTTATATGTACTCCCCATTGCTTACTCTCTTATAATCCCTTCCTCTCCAATGGCTCCATTCTGCATGTGCGGGGGTGGGTGGGATGTGTCAGGTTTAGGATAATGCATACCAACTGTAATGGTGATTATTTGACTGATAGCAGCATTGCTAGCGAAATTATCTTTCAGTACCATTGTAATTTTGAATAGTCACTGAATGAAGCAGTCAATAAATGAGGTCTACATGTACTTCCATCCTTATCTTTCATTCTAATCCTAGTTAATTTTAAATTGGCAATTGTCATTAGTCCCTGATTTATATTATGAAATAGGACAGTACAAGTTAACTTGCCTAGGCTTCATAAAATATTGGGTAATAATATTTTTATCTCCTATTCTCTGTTGCCTTTTCCTTGACTTACCTGCTTTTCAGGGATAGGTTCACATTTCACCCTTTGATTGTTCATTTTTCTTTAAACAATTCATCTTACTGTGATGTAAGCAATGTGTTACATTTTTTTCTTCCCCCCTGGCCATCTGGTCTTTTGCTAAAAGAGAACATCTGGCATTGGAAGAGATGGGTCCCATGTGATAACTGTAGCCAGGAATTTTCTCTGATTTCCTAAGAAAGCCCATAGGATTTCCCTTTCCAGCCCTGTGATCTTATGAAGCATGCATTTCCATTTAGAATTGATAGCTGTTCTATTAGGTAGATCAGATTTAATCAACAGCTGTAAATGGTACTTAAGAAAATCATCATAGCAAAGTGGGTCAACCTGATTTGGAAATGAGTCATGCTTTTGGGAATTCTGCCCAATCATTTGTTTTAATAAGTATTTCAAGGTTTTAAAACTGGCTTACTAGTTTTAATCAGTAACAACCTACACTATACTGAACTATCCAAGTATATATAAAAATAGTCATTAAGCACTAGTTCACAGAAACAAGCTTTGTAATTGCAAACTATAATTATTTTATATTTTTCTAATGATCTTGCATTTTAATACACTCATTAAAGCACATCATTTGCTATACCTACATCTATGCATTTCAAATGTAATTAATTTTATATTTCCAATTACAGTATGGTCTGTATCAAATATTAATTTGATGTGTGCAATACTAAGATTACACATAGTTCAGTGAAAAATCCTCTTAAAATTAAAATATGATTGAGGAAAAATATGCATAATAAAGACATGTTCTTTTTAATTTTCCTAACTATATATTCTTTAATTTGTTTTATTTATATCCTGCCTTTCTACTCCAACAAATACTCAAAATGCCTAATATGAATTAAAGAACATGCTAAAATTAATAAATATTAATCTAACTTATAGAAAGAGCAGTGCTGCTTTTAAGATCTGTTGTTTAGATGTTCAGCTTTAAATATATGCTTCACTTTCCCACTGAAATCAAGATTATACATAGTCAAAATTATAGGATGGATGGATGGATGGACCAATTACCATAATTTAAATGGATACACTACAATTTCATAAGGGTGAAAAAGACATGGTCAGATAGCTTACGTACAAGATTTTTGTGTCCCTGTTCTCTTTTTTAAAAGTTCTTGGGTGGGGGAGGGTTAAACTGAATTGGGATGCAATAGTCTTTCAAATGGAGAATGACTTGGAATAGAGCAGTGTCAAGTTTACTCTTTTTTGTTTTTGTCAGACTCATTGTCTCTTTCCAATGAGTCTGCAACTTTCAAACCACATACCATTTGTGAATCTAATTTATCCAGAGCTACATGCATTTGAATATTTTCCATAGCCATTATTATTTCATCAAACTTTTTAAAAAAGCTTTCAGCTAATAATTGCATGTTATCTTGCTTGTCTGTAATCTGATACATTATTGCTCGGTAAAATTTAGTCAGGAACCAAAAAATGCTGAACCAAAGTGAATAAATAAATAAAAAACCAGGGAAGATATTTTCTGGATATTTCCATCTAAGATTAAAATATATTTTTTTAAAGGTCCAAATATTTTGCAAATTAATAAAATGCAAAGGCCCTGTGGTGAGAGACCAATATTAATGTAACTCAAATGAAAACACTTTCATCATCCATGAAAATGCCATGTTTCTTTACAGAGAAGCGAAAGTTATTCAAAACAATAACATAAATCAAAGAGAGAGAGAAAGAACAGGTATTGTAGAGTCCAGCAGGGGGTTAAAATAAAATAAATGAGCATTCAACTGACTGGTTGACTTTTAAAGATAAAAGCAGAGTAAAAAATAAGATTCAAAAAGTGAAATTAAAACTCAGGCTTGCTTAAGAAAATGAACTACCAAGAGCAAACTGGAATCTTCAACACTCCCTTCCATGTGGGCCTATGAGTATCTGAAAACCATCTTGGTCCATTCCTAGGTCTAGGGAGCAGTGCTGCCAGAGAACCAGCATTGGCAGCAAAATCAGCAGATCATCGGCAAAAGAGAGAGAGAGAGAGAGAGAGAGAGAGAGAGAGGGGAGAGAGAGAGAGAGAGAGAGAGAGAGAGAGAGAAACGCTTACCATTCAGCAGCCATCTTGGGGAGGAATCCTCCTCCAGCAGTACATATACCAAAAATTGGAACAATACAGAGAACATTAGGAAGTTTACTATTTATAGTAGCAAACTAAAATTCCTTTTTCCAGAAAAAAAATTACTGAAAATTGTTGTGTATTAAGCTCTCCTGCCATAGACTTGCCTGCTAACTTCTCCTGCCATAGACTTACATTGGTCGCTCCTGATTGGCCAAGACGCACCAGCCAGCCGGCAGGAGAATCCAGCAACCTGATTGGACTATCGCCTGACAGCTCGAATATAAAAGAACTGTCAGCTGTCATTTGCTTGCTGTTTGCCTATCTGAGATTTGCTGTACTTCTGAGCTGTTTGTGACTGTGTAAATAAAGGTTGTGTTAGCTTCAACCTGCCTTGCAGTCCCTGTCTGCCTCGTTCTCCCTACAGAACAAAAATATATTAGGAAATATATTCATTTAAATGTATTAAATGAAAATCAGGTGAAATATTTAATAACCTTTTAAAAATAAACTTTTATTAAACTTTATTATAAGGTAAAATACAAACATAAACAAAGCATTATAATTTTAAAGAGAGAACTAAAAAAGAAAGAAAAGAAAGAAGTAACATCCAACTTTTTTCAGTGCAGTAGAATACAAAAACAGTTGTAGCCCCACTTTTTGCCTAACATATTTAAAAGTTTCAAGTCAATGCTGTAACAACAAAACCATTCTAATTATCAGAATCTAAAATTAGAGTTTTATTTTATAAGTATCAGAATTTTTTCCATGTTCAAGTCTGGTCTTGGAACATACTGTATGATGATTCATTCCAGTGGCGGGTTGCGGATTCTGTTCCAACCGGTACAGTTGGAACGGGCTTGCCGTCATCCACATGGACGCGCGCATGCATGCATCTTGGCGATTCTGTGAGCCTCCTCAATGCTGCAACTACTCAGCGGAGCATCGCACAGATGCTGTACATGCTGTGTGCATGCACGTAAGCACTGAAGATGTAAAAGGATGGTAAGAAGTGAGGGCGGGCGGGTAGGCCCTCTGGAGCACCATACCAGAACGGTATCCAGTGCTCTGGGCTACCGCCTGCAACCCACCACTGATTCATTCAGAACAAAACAAGTTTTAAGAAAGGTCATTTTTTGTTAACATGGCTGTTCCTATGCCTCTGGGATAAAAAATTTAGATTAATACTTATCATTAGTTAGACATTTACAGTAGATCATATCCACCTACTTGGCAGTGTATGGAATTTGCAACGTCAGCATCATCTGTTGAAAGTTAAAAATAAAAATACCATCCGGTGTGCGGTGAGTTCTAACATTAAGAAAACAGATGGCACTCTTAGAAACACTCTTACAAGGAGAATGTGAATTAATATTTTTTTCATTAATTGATACTGTTGTGTCTGAAGTTTGATTTAGTATGTTCTAAGAACAGTACATAGCTACTGCTATATGTTTAGTTGGAGTTACAGGTAGATAAATGCATAGACAGAGTATGATACCATGAAATGTTGGATTTAAGACAATAGGGAGGAAAATTTGCAAAAGGGCTAATGAAAACTAATTTGTGTAAGGAAAGTCAGGAATAAAAATCATTTAAAATTTTATTATTGAAATTCATTTTATTCAAAACTGACACATTTCTTTTAGCAAAACATGTATGAACTGTAGTCTAACCCTAGTGTCTAATTATACAATCCTATTCCTATTTTACCCATAAATAAGTTCTCAATCAAAATGTTGATCACAGTCTGAAATTCCATCTAGGTTCTCATTCAAGTTCTAAAGATTGGTTTGAGTTCTCATTATAAATTCTAAAGATTGATTAATGTATTCATAAGAACATAGCATAATATTGTTTTTATTTCATTAGATATTGTTTTGCAGATGTATCCAGATTTCTGACTGATAAATATATGAGCTTTTCTTCTAAAAATAATAGCAAAGGAGATGCTGGCTAGCGAATAGTGGGAGTTAAAGTCTATACATCTTAAATCTGCCAAATTTGAGAAACAGTAATCTAGTGATTAAGGTGCTAATTAGAAGCAGGGAAACCTGAGTTTTAATACTGCCTTATGCAAGGAACCCAAATTATGACTTTGGGCTAGTCACCCTCAGTTGTAAGAGGTAGGCAATGACAAATCACTTCTGAAGACTTTACCAAGAAAACTGCACATACCTGTCCCTTTAGTAACCTGGAGTCATTACTGACTTGAAAGTCAAATGTACAGGTAGTCCTTGACTTATGACCACAATTGAGTCCAAACTTTCTGTTGTTAAGTGAGATATTTTAAAGTGAGTTTTGTTTCCTTTTATGACTTTTCTTGTCAGAGTTGTTAATTGAACCATTGAAATTGATAAGTTAGTAATCTGGTTGTTAAGAGAATTTGACTTCCCCATTGACTTTGTTTGTCAGAAGGGGGATCACATGACCCAGTAAAGATCATAAATATGAACCAGTTGCTAAGCACCTGAATTTTGATCAGATAATCATGGGATGCTGTAAATATATATTGTCTGCTAGATCCAATGTGGCAGGCTGATGTAATTGGGGAGGGGTGGTCCCTTAGATAACTTCAGATAGTGCATAATGTTTGAATTATTGATAAATACTTATGGTTTCTATACAAACACATTACAAAAGCTGTATAAAAACGTATATTTATGTACTAAAAATAGCATAACAACTATGTGTCATTCAATTTCACTTTCAGAATGTTTTCTTGTGCAATAGGAAAATCTGTTTTTTGTTAAATAACAAAATCCATAAAAAGTAAATAACAAATGCACAACTGCTACCAGGTTATTAATTAATACATTGGACTATTTTATGTGATTAAACCTTTAGGCAAAAATGCAAAAGAAGAAACATCACTACAAAAGAGAATAACCTCAACATGACACATTTTTATAAACTGCAAATACTAATTAACTGATATGGAAAAATATAGTTACTATAATTGCAGTACAATTGATCAATACAAATAATATCACTCTAATTAAGCTATTTGTCTCTTGGTATGTTATCTAGATAGTAATGGCAATAATTAGGGCAATTTCAAATATTTACTGAATGATTACTGGTATATTTTGTTTATATCTTATCTGCTCATATGGCAAAAATGGCCTGGATAGCTTTTCAGACAGAAATCTAATGTAGTATAATATAGGTTGATATTGTATAAATCAGTGATTCCCAACGTGGGGCCCATGTCCCACAGGGAGGCAATTTGATTTTTAATGGGGGCAATTTGAACCTTGTTTAAACCAAATTAATGGTCTTTTAGTCTTCCTCCATGTGAGTAGAGTTCACTTTTTGAGTAAAGTAAGAATTATATGTTGAGGGGGGGGGGGAATCAGGATTTTAGAGATGTTTATGTGGGGCATGGCCAAAAAACGGTTGGGAATTACTGGTGTAGATTAAATACTAGAGTTGAGGCGAACCTTAATTTCTCACTTAGTGATGAGCTTTTTCTCTCAGACTTCCCTCACAGATCAGTGTAAGGATTATATTAGGGAAATCTATCATCCCACTATGAAGAAAATGTTGATACATAAATAAAATAAATGAACAGGACTATATAAGGCCATCTCAAAAATCTGCTCACTCTTCCCTCCCACCCACCACCAAAGCCACTGTCACTAACTGCCTTCCTGGAAGAATCCTAGAATTTTTTTTAAAATAGCTTTTACTATATTTTTGTTTACAGTTGTTTATATTGTTTGTAAGCCATTTTGTATTAACTTGAACATGGAATATAAATAGTTTTAACAAATAAATAAATCTTTTGTGGAACATAACAGATGGCATTTTGCTCAATCCTTAAAATATTCACCAGTTAAAAAGAGTTCTTTTTCTTTGTTTCTCAAGTTTTAATCAGCCTGGAATTCATCCTTTCTTTATATTATACAGAAAGTATCCTGGCATTTTCTAACAGGATGATGCTCAAAATTATGCCTTTATAATTTTAGAGTATTTATAAATTTAGATAGTACATGGATAAAGTGGGAGTGTCACAGCAGCGTCATGTGATGTATCATGATTTTTTCCCCTTCCCTAAATAGGGCATGGGTGTAGCCAGTGCATGACGCATCCAGCCCCTGGCCTCGAGTTTGACAGCCCTGGGATAGACCATGACCTATGACACCAGTTCATGCTTCCAACAGGTGCAAAATAATTTGTATACATCACAGGTCCAAACCCTGAGATCTACTTGACTATGTCATACTTTGTCAGTATAACTTTAAAGTCTTCACCATCACCCAAGCCATGTGAGTTTTTGTGTGCAGGAGAAAGCTGTGGTGGCGCAGTGGTTAGAGTGTAATATTGCAGGCTACTTCTGCTGATCACTGGATCAGTTTGGCAGATCGAATCTCACCAGGCTCAAGGTTGACTCAACCTTCAATCCTTCTGAGGTGGGTAAAATGAGAACCCAGATTGTTGGGGGCAATATGCTGACTCTGTAAACCACTTAGAGAGGGCTGTAAAGCACTGTAAAGTGGTGTATAAGTCTAAGTTCAAGTGCAAGAGATCACAGGATGATCCAGTTGGTCTTTAATCTGCACAGAGCCATAAGCAATCAAAGACTGACAGAACGTCATTCATAGGGAACTACACAAGATCTATTATTGGGGGAAAATGTAAAGGAACAGTTTCATTTAACATCCTATCACAGCGATGGCAAAACTTTTTTGGCTCGTGTGCCATGGGGGAGTGCAGGGGGTTGTGCATGGGCGTGCCACACCCTTAGTGCAATGTGCAACTCCCCCACTGCGCATGTGTGCATGAGAGGTGCTCCCCCCATTTTTTGCATGCTTTTTTCGGCCTCCCCAGGCTTTAGAGGCTTTATCGGAGCCTGGGGAGGACGAAAACAGCCTCCCCTGCCCCCCCAAAGGCCCTCTGGAGGCTTCAGGGACCTTCAGGAGGCTTCCATGAAGCCTAAGGAGGACTAAAACCAACCCTACGAGCAAATAGGAAGTGACTTCTGGTTTGCTCGTAGGGCCGTGTTTAGTCCTCCAGAGGCTTCAGGGAAGCCTTCTGAAGGTCCCTGAAGCATTTGGAGGGCTTAAACCGACCCTACGAGCAAACCGGAAGTCTGTTCCCGAACTTCCAGTTTGCCCATAGGACAGTTTTTTTGCGCTCTGGAGGCTTCAGGGAAGCTCCTGAAGCCTCCGGAGGGCCTCCGGGGGGGAAAGCTCTTTTTGCCCTCTCCAGGCTCCTATAAAGCCTCTGGCGCCTGGGGAAGGTGAAAAATGGCTTTCAAAAAGGCTGAACTCAGCTGGCCAGCGCGCACATGCATGCTAGCCAACTGAGAGGGCAACGCATCATGTGCCCTGACAAATGGCTCCACGTGCCACCTGTGACATGCGTGCCATAGGTTCGCCATCCCGGTCCTTTCAGATTATCTGGGGAAACCCCTATTATCCCCTAAAAACCTGCTAGATCTTCCAGTTGCTTGTGATAGTTTTTTAATTAAGATTTTAGTTTCAGCAGCAAGTTGGTAATAACATGTTCATCATCAGTACAAAATACAATTTCAAATTCATTTTTACAGTTTCAGACCCACAACCTTTTTGTCCAGATTAAATCTTTCCTTCAGTTGTATGTTTGTAAATATGTCCTTTTGATTCCAATTTTTCTATTCACTTGAGGTTAGTTCCCCTTGTTTAAAGGATATTATTTCACCATAAGTCCACCAGCTTGTTCTCACCTCATTTCTTTTCTGAAGAAATCTTCCTGAAGTGACACCCAAAAAAGTACCTTAGGTGAGACCCTTATTTTACATTTTTTCCAAACTCTTAGGATGTTATGCCTAACAAAATGATACTTAAAGTCAGCATTTATTTTAACCTTGTCTTGCATGCCATGCAAATCTTAATTCATGGCCCTCCCGGTCAGATAACTTATTATTTTTCTTCAGCATCTTATAACAATTTATATTTAATTTTCAGGTTTTTTTCCTTGACATTTAAGCTTAGAAACATCCTTTTGCCATTGTTTAAATAAAGCACCAGTCATCAATATCTTTGGTACAACATTCATCTTAATTACAGAAATTATATTGAGTAAGGATAATTGCAATGTATCATAATGTCTTTTTTTATATTGTTCCAAACAGCACAAAATTATTTTGAAACAACTTAGAGTTTATATTTGTCAATGTCACCCCAAGGTATTTAATTTTTTTTTCTTCACCTTAAAACCTGGCTTCTTTGTCAAAGTTTCATAATCTTGAGTAGTCATACTCTCAACCAGTATTTTTGTTTTCTATTTATTTATTTTGAAACCAAAGCTAAACCCAAAGGTATTTAGCTTCTTCATTAGGTATTCCATTCCACATTTTGCATTTCATAAAAATATTATAAATCATCAGCATAGGCTCTCCATTGAAAGATTTAGTTTTTAATTTTTACACCCATTATTTTTTCATGTCTAATATATCTATTCTAATATATCTAAACAACAGTGGAGATAAAGGACATCCTTGTTGAATGCCCTTTTGAATTTCTCATGGCCTGGTTAAATCTACATTAACAATAATATTTGCTTGCTGTGATGTGTAAATTTCGTTAACTCCTTGAATAATATTTTCTCCAAAGTCCATAACATAAAGACACAGTGCCAGACCATTTTAGTGGATCCTTCACATGGAGTCCTTAGTGCTTAACTCTCAAGCAGTATATACAAAGTCTGCTTCCTCATCACCATGTAATGGCTAGATGCCAGTTTATTTCAAGCAGATCTCGCATTTATGATCAACAGTCTGAGTGCACGGGAGCTACAAACTAGCTACTCACATCCAATATTGAAGATACATCCAATGCTGTCCACCAAGAGACAACCTTCTCACTTATGAGGCATTTCATTTGGATAGGGGCAGTTTTGTGAAATGAAATATAATTCATTGTGTTCGTTCGCTATAACTTGCCTGTATTGTATGTATACAGGAATAACCTCATTATTGTCTGTATTCCTTAACAGGACAACCATTAAAATTAAATGATGGGAATTATAATTATAAGCCTCAATCATTTTTTTAAAAAAACCCACTTGTAGCAAATAAAATGTGTAAAATTTCAAATGCTATCTAGAGATTCTTGAAATTATGGCAATACTCTCTATATCTGAGTGGATAATTTTAGGAGAGAGAGCTTCCCATTTTGTAGGGAAAATAGCACATGTAATTCTTATTGAAGAGAAACAGTTACTTTCCCCAGAATATAACATGCTATAAATTCCATCATGCTGTGCACTAAAATTAGAAATAATGTTCCGGTTGAACGTTTCTGCCAGCTCTTGGACAATCATCAAACAGCCTTCCATAATTAAACCTTTTGATCATAAGAATCTTCTGTTTTGAATCTGTCATTTACAATTAATATTTGATGATGCTAGGAAATCAAGAGTGTCAAACTAATGTTGGAGGTAATAGGAAGAACCTTTAATTATAGTTGAAAAGCGTTGGTGTACATTTATTAAAATCACACTATGGAAGTATGAACAAATAACATTAAACCTGTAACATACTTCTCCATTATAATGGGTTGATTCTTAAATGTTTACTTTTTTAAAATTTTAGTAATAAACATTTAATGTTGCTATAGTTATAGATGTATAAATAAGCTTATGCCACTTTACATCTATTCATTCAATGACTGTCCATAGTTATGGCAGCACTGTAAAAGTGATGTACGACCAGTCCTTGAAGTTATGACTACTGCAGCACCCCCACAATCATGGGGTGCCCAACTCTACATCACAGGGAACCAAAGTCACATAATTTCTACTTGCAACCCTCCCTGCCAACTTCCAACAAAGCCTGCCTGCATTTGTTTTCCCACCTACACCATCATCCCCCCATGCACAGCCTGCACAGCCCACCCAAGCCTTCCCCATCTTGTGTGCAGCCTGCACTGGCTTTCTCAGGGATTCTACTGACTCTCTATCCTCCCTCCCCCTTCCCATGGCACCCCTGCACTTTTTACCTGGATTTTCTACCTTTTCATTCCAACCTTAATGACCTATGTATGGTGGGATTACAAACTCACATTAGTGGCAAGGAAGACTTGGATTTTTTCCCCATTCTAAAGGGGGATAGATATATACCTAGGTTTTGAAAGCTGAAATTATATCCCAATGTTGTATGGTGCACTGTATCCCTTATAATCATTCAGAGCCCTTATATGTTATATAATATAGATTTTTATGAGCACTGTTCCAGAGTCCATGCTGCATTTCTGGCTTTAAACGATATGGAAATAGCCTTGATCCCATTGAATCAAATGCTGATTCTCTTCTTAGTTTGAACTCCTGTTTTTCAATGGTTTACTGCCCCTATTAATTCTTCTTCATAACTTTTCAGCAAGGTGGAAAATAAAATCCTAGCCAATCTATGCTGTAGCAGCTTTCTACTTTCTATTACCCATAGGCTTAGAGAAAATTAAAGCCAAAATCTGTCAAATTTCTTTAATATTACACAGGGATGTTATAATCAAAGATGTATGAGTTCAGTCTGGAAACCCTTTCTACTTACAAACTATTCGTTCAATCTTGTTTTAATCAGCAAGCTGTAGAAACTTATTTGGCTTATTTCAAAAATTTACCCCTCAACAGTATTAAAAGAGAGGTACAATACCGTTCCATTCACTGAAAGATGCTATGGGTTTTTTTTTGTTAGAATGAATTTAAGACTCTAATTGATGTATTTTTCATTGCCCGTTCTTTGATCATTTACATGCAGGCATACCTATACCATCTCCTAATAAGAACCAAATCTGGGGAAAAGCAACGTATTTCTTAGTTTTAGACGGGAATCATACTATCTCTCAATAAAGTTATTTTTAGTTGTGCTTGTTTCCATAAGAAGGTATAAAATATCCTAATCTTAGAGTTGTGACATAACAGCACTTTTTATTTTATTTATTCCATTTCTACTTTATTTTTATCTTATTTCTAGTACCTATTTTTTCTGAAATGTTTAGGTTGCATATGACTGGTCACTGATCATAATTAAATATGCATATTTAGTACCATATCTATCTACCTACCTACCTATCTATCTATCCAATCAGCTATCTAATTTCTTGGGGAGGTTTTTCAAAATATTAACCCACCAATTTAGCAATACAAGAACATGTGTAATTTGTCAGGACATCACAAAATGAATTGACAAGGAAAAATGTCATTGGGCAGCAGCATGGAATGTTGCTGACAACTCCATTCTAAGATTCCATCCTTTTGGATCATGTGATTCAAAGCATAATTATTAATAAGGCGTTGGAAAGAATTCCTGCTTTTCACACTTTGTTTTCATGATTGACACTTTTATTAGCTTTATCTAGTCACTACGTCAACTGAAAAGAGTAGTTAGGTGTAATGTGCTTCAAATTTTCTTTTCATTCTTCATTCTTGACATGTCAGTGATACCTTTAATTATTCTTATCAATTGTCTGGCAGACAGGAAGTGTAATCTTAGTCATTTTAATCATGCATATTTTTTCTCTCTTTTTAATTTTTTTCTCTTAGACAGAATGATTGAAGATACTAATAACTTCTTTTAATCAGTTTCATTTTCCTGAAATAAGACTCTAAAGTCTGCAAATATCTTGAATATTTTATGCCCTATAGTTGCCTTTTTCTTCATAATCATAGTATCTATTTCTGATTACAAAAGAATTCCACTAAAGCAAATATGCCCTGTATCATTAAAAAGGACCTATCATTACCATCATCATTATCCTTTCAGAAATCAAACTTGGTTGAATATCAGCAATTTTGAAATGAAGTTATACCACTACCACCACCACCACCCCAAATAATATACTGATTTCAGTATATTTGGGGACATAATTTACAGTTTGTAAATTAAAAAATAAAATTAAAAAGCATACTCTTACCCATAAAACAACCTTTAGAACTTTCAAAACCTGTAAAATGTTTATGGAGAAGAAAAAATTAGATCATTTTATTGCTGGGAAATAATTCTAGTTCAATAATATAGAAGAAATGAATCTGTTCAGATACTATTAAAATGGGAGTGCTAAGCATGTGAACATACCTAATAACTGCTTTTGAATAGCTCAGATAGTATTAGCCATTTTAAGACAACCATGAATTCACTTCAACCATCTACAAAAGAAAAACCTTCATTCATATAACTGAACCCTACATGTAATGCATCTTGTAAGATCCTGGATTACATGGAAACTAGCATACATGCAGTTGTTTTATTTGTTTGTTTGTTCATTCATTCATTCAAAGAGGCCTCTTCAAGACAGTGGTCAATATACAACTTTAAAAGCAAGAAACAACAACAACAATGATCTTATACAACTGAAAGAAAACAGATACAAAATAAATTAGAAAATAGTACATCCCTGGGACTCACCTACCCAGATTACCAGTTTTTCAATGACTTTTGGAACATCTTCAGGATAGGAACCATCTGGATCTCTGAGAAGTTGCTGGGAAGACACACTTCTTAGGTTCTATAAGACATTATTTAGTTGAAGAAGAACTGGAGCACATCCAGTTTGCCTGATATTATGGGACAAGCAGAAACTATGGAAGATAAGTAATCCCTAAAATAATAAGGCCTTATGCAGCAAATGGCTTTATAAGCACTTTACTAGCACTTTCAATTGTACCCAGAACCCAACTGGTAACAAGTGCAGCTCACAGAGCAGTAGTGTCACATAAGTATACAACTATCTGCCATTCTATCACATTCTGGACTATGTGTGGTTCCTTAATGTTCTTCCGGAGCAGCATCATTTATAACATATTACGGAAGTCCACTCATGAGATAACAAGGGCATGAGTGGCCATTTGGAATGTCTTCCCATCCAGAAATGAATGCAACTGGCACACTAGATGGATCTGTGGAAAGATCTTGGCCACATGTTTTTCAAGCCATAATTATGAGTCCAAGAAGAGTCACAGATTTCTTGTCCATCTCTAATGGAAATTACAATCCCTTCCCAGATCAGAGAAGGACCCCCTAAATCCCCAGCCACATGATCTTGTTAGTATTGAACCTAAATCCCACACAACTACTATACACTGGGAAAGAATGTAGGCAACGTTACTTGGATGGTCTGGGTTCAAGACATTCAGTTAGTTATTTTCAGCATATTGTTAATACCCAGCCTGGATATGAATTTTAAAAGGTCACTATGATAGATCACCATTGGAATTGGATGGAGTCTTCTTGTTCTGTTTTATATCTTGGTGGAGTTTGCTATCATCAATAATGAGATCCTTCTGGACCATCTGCAATGATGGGGTTTGGAGACACTGTTCCTTAGTATTTCTGCTTCTATCTAATGGGCTGTACATTAAGTCAGTAATTATGGAAAAGAGTAGTTACGCCCTTAGATATGGTATTTAAAGGTTGTTCTCCCCCTTCTTATTTGGAATCTATATGAAACCACTGGAAGAGATCATTTTTTAATTTGGAATGAGGAATCACTATGTTTATAATGCTTAGTAGAATATCACTATCCTAGAGCAGACCAAGGATGCTGACTTAACTCAATGTCTGGAACCTGGGTGGGTCACAAGTTCCTCCTGCAAGAAAGAGTTGATACTCATTGGTGATATCCTTTCCTGAAGTTGTGGTTGGGGCAGTCCCAACTTCAGCACTAAACACCTGGCTAGTATGTTCAGGAGCTAATGATATCAGGGCTCCATTAGTAAGTGTATGGGTCTCTTTTGTTACGGTATGCTAATGTTTAAATTTAATGTATCTCCTTTGCTTCAGTCCAACAAAGGAAGCAGTGTATAAAATCTGGTATGATAAGTAGCTCCATTTTTGTGGTATAACCTGACCCAAGAGAACTCATTAGCATATTTTGCTTTGGTGATTATAAAGGTGGTGAAAATTATAAAGGTGGTGAAAAGCTTGTTCACAGAGCATTTAATCTCTAATTTTAATTGTAAAAATTGCTGCTGATTAGCTGACATGGGGATGGTTGATTGTTTTATGGATTTTTTAATGCTGTGTATTGGTTGTATAGGTTTTATAGGGTTATATTGTAAACTTCAAGGAATTGTTTTTTAAAAGCTTGGCAATACACAAAAAATATAGTAAAAAAAAGAACACTGCTAGATAAGGGTAAAGGATAATCCTTGTGGAAGGAGTTTCTTCCCAAACTCATTAATTGGTAAGGTAGTGCAAGCCAGCTCTGGCCATTCCCACAGTGCCTATAGTCAGGATGATTGTATACTGTTGTGCAGTTAGCTCTGAGGGTCACAATAATTATGCTATTGACCACAGAGAAGTGTTGGGTGTTTGAGAATTTCTGCATTGTTTTCTTGGTGCTGTTTTTCATCATATTTTATTGTTGGGACTCCTCAGTAGTGCTCTTATGACATTCATATTTCCATTACTGTAAATCCCCCCCCCCAGGTAGCCTGCACATCCCAACCTGAAAAAGCCTAATAGAAGCTAATAATTCATTATATTTTTTAGGATTCAGTGAAAACCTGTGAAGCTGTAGTTGTGTGTAAAATATTTCAAAGTATTTTAAAGTCAAAACAAAGTGTTCGTCTCTCAATGGAAATGCTCTGATACAGTTCAATCCTTACCAGGAGTACTCTCACCTCCAAATGGGGCTGTTTTGAGGTCAGAACACTTCCAATAAGGTTAAAACAGTTTGAAGCATTTTCCACACCTGTTTTACAGATCCCTGGAGATATAGTTGTACAGTGAAAGACTAGATATTCACACACATTCTTTGGTTATCACATAACTAAAGAAATTCCAAAACATTGTATCCTGTCCAATACCAAGAGATGAAATATTCTTAAATCTTGAAATACCGGAACCAATGAAAAACATTCAGTAAAAAACTTAACAGCAGTACAGAGATCCAAGTTTTTGTTTTTATTTTATTTATTTGTTAATTTAGATCCTTTTGTTTCAATCAAGAGCTCAAGGTAGTATATATAGTATTATTTCAAGGTTGGGTCGAGAGAATGACAGCCTAAAGTATCTCAGTGAGTTTCCATACCTAAGAACAAAAATATCCCTGATTCTCATCCTGTATTTTAACTAGTTCTTTACACCAGCAATCCAGTGGTTCATTTTGTTCTTGTACCGGTACTACCCTGCCATTTTAGATGTCTTTTCCTTCAATTTTTCAGTTAGCTCGAATGCCTCATTTGGAGAAATGGAATAGTTCTCAAAGCTACTATTTGAAGTTCTGGACTTAGTGTGATTACATACGAGTATTTGTTTGGACTCTCTATTTTTCAGATGTTCTCCAATCCATATCTCTAAAAATAACAGCCTACAAAATGTATTCATTCATAGTTACAGTAATTTTAGAACATTTTGGGAACAACTTAAGCTCTGTAATTTTTATTATAGTGACTCTACAATGTGGTTCTGTATGATGCATATGGTTTCCTAAAATCCAAGTTTTAGTCAGATTCTCTGAATCATTTCATATGCTACCTTTTCTATAAGTATAAGTATAACAATAACAAGGGAGGTAAAATGGTAAATATAATAGCTGTTAGAAATGAATAAAATATGAACTGACAGAAATATTTCCAATTGTTTGTTTCTCTGCAGACAAAAAGGAAGTAAAGGTGGGAGAATATAATGCTATACTTGATTCACTGGAAATCATCAACAATTCCATCAAATTCCATGGTAAGACAGGACTATAGAAAGGGCACATGATTGTTGTATTTCTGTGTAAGGCTTAGATCATATGCTATGTAAGACAAATACAGCTGTTTCCATAGCACTTTGTGGAAAAGTCCAATGATTGCCTTAAGAAATCTAGAATGATTAAGAGATCAATTAAAAGTTTATTGACATTAATTTTCTTATACTACCTTTCCTTGGTGATATGGTTAAATAGGAACTGAGCAAAAAGACGCCCTAAAACCAATAATGTGTCTTTTCTGCCATAATTGCTAAGAGTCATCACTGACACTGATCCTGCCAATCAACATATGAAAAAGTAGATTAAGAACAATTATTTCCTCTATTAACAATTCAGTTCCTTCCCAGACGTTTAAAGAGATTTTTGTTCATATCCGGGATATAATAGTTTATTGCTATAAAGAGGAGTAATTTTCAGAATGTAAAAAGGAAAGATAAATTCCTTTTGAGTAGGAAGCAAACATTTTTCTAATACTCCCTTTTTTCAGGTAACTTTTAAATCTTCAACTCAAGATTTCTCTCTTATATGGGAGATTTAGATAAAAACCAGAACCCAAAATGATAATAGTAATTCATATTAACATTATTTTAAACTTTATGCTTTTAAGCTTTATTCTCCATTCCGGCAAAAAAGAAAATAGAGCAATTGTTTTTTTAAAAACACTGACAGAAAAATGTGACTATTGATTTACAGGTTACATATGCTTTTTCAGTAATAATGCATGGCAGAATGGCTGAAATCCTGTGAGACATCCAAATCTTATTTCACTTATCAAGGTGAATCCACTGGCTCTTATGAGATACAAATATCTTATAAGATTTCATGTAATGACATAAACTCATTACCTCGTTAATGAAGATAGACTCAAGATTCAGAAGGAATTGATAGACTTGAGCATTGGGTCCTAGCCAACAAGATGCAGTTCAATGGTGAGATAAATAAGGACTTGCATTTAGGCAGAAAAAAACAAATGCACAGGTGCAGAATAGACAGTACCTAGCTCAACAGTAGTACCTGTGAGAAGGATCTAGATGTCCTTCTGGATCACCACTTAAGTATGAGCCAACGGGGTGCTGCAGCTGCCAAAAAAGCCAATCCAGTCCTAGGCTGCATTGATAGAGGGATAGTATAAAGATCACAAGAAGTGATACTACCTCTCTATACTGCACTGGAGAGGCCACACTTGGAATACTGCAACTAGTTCTTATTACCATAATGCTGAGGCTCTAGATAGAGTTCAGAGAACAGGAACAAAAATGACAAGGAGTCTGGAAGCTAAACCATACAGTGAATGGCTAAAGTAACATGATATGTTTAGCCTAACAAAGAGAAGGCTTAGGGGTGACATGAAAGCCATATTGCAATATTTTGTTGTCATTGGGAAGAGGGGCCAGTTTGTTCTCCAAAGCACTTGGGCAGAACAAGAAGTAATGGGTGGAAGCTCGTCAGAGGGAGATCCAACCTGGAAATAAGAAGAAATTTCCTGACAGTGAAAACAATGGAACAGCTTGCTTCCTAGAGTTGTGGATGCTCCATTGCTGGAGGTTTTCAAGAAAAGATTAGATAACCATTTGTCCGGGATGGAATAAGAACTCTTGTCTGGGGCAGGGGGATTATCTAGAAGGGTTGGATTCCAAAACCCCTTCCAACCTCATGATTCTATGAGACGGGTGTATCATCATTCAAGATCTCCCAATTTTGGCCAGTGCCTAAAAAGTTTCAAGATTCAGTTTCAAGAATGCACCACTCATTGGAGCACAATATACTGGACTTCTGTAATTTACCTCTAACTTATCATTTCATAAGAGATAGATATGTTGAAAATAAGGTTGAATATACAAAACTAGGATAGCCTGTTGTACTTATTCACTTTTTTTTCTTTTCACTGTAGGGAAAGAACCTCCAAAGGATAGAACAATTATCCAAAAGCAACTTCGTAAGATTTCTCTGCCTCTCTACAGTATTCTTTCAGCACTTACTATCTTGGGAATGATCATGGCCAGTGCATTTTTGTTCTTTAACATCAAAAACAGAAATCAGAAGTAAGTTGTACGTTTTGGATCAGGTATGGAAAATTTTGAGGCTATACTGCTTTGTGCACAAGTCTGTCTGGGATGCTCCCACCTAATTTTCCATTTCTCCACATCCAGTTTATTGTAATACTGTAATATATATTTCTATGGAGAGGAGTTCACTCTTACTGCACTCAAGAGGAGTATCGAGTAACATATCTTTTATGCCTCTGATTTCAGTGGCTCAAACAAATGAATTTTCCTCCATTGGAACCTATGTTTCTATACTACTTTATTTTGGCTACATTTTTTTAAAAAAATTAATTACTAGTCCTTTAAAGTAATGATATATGGAAATAACCTTGGGAAATGGGAAGAGATGCTATTAGAAAATAGTCAGATATGGGAGGACATAACCTGCAACTATATAATAGAAAGAGAAAGAGGATCAGAAGGGACACTTTCCCCCAGCAAGTTCTCAGACTGTAAAGGAAATGGCAGGAGATTTGTAGTTTCAGACCTACAAGATTATGTTAACATAGCCTTATAAAAAAATGGAATTAATTCATTGGGTTATGTTTCCTGTCTTGTCTACCTGGGAAAGTTGACACAGATCTTTATGTTGAAACATTTTATTAAAGCTTTTCATTCTGTTTGATCAAAATTAGTGTTTTCCACTGTGTATTGTTAGCATAATCCCCAGCTAATTAAACCACTGTGCAATATAACAAGTTGTTTAGTATAAGAGATCAAAGATATTTAATCATAATAATACTGATTTGAACCTAATTATAAAGCAAGTAGATAGATTTCTATATTTCTGAAATTCTGTACAAAAGTCTACTGTAGTGATTAACTTCCCGAGAGTTAATTCTTGACCTTCTTCTAGACAGAGCTACTTCTATATTTCTGTACAGTTAAATAATCCATCTATCTCTTATAGCTGACATAAAGATAATTTTAAAAGACATTTGAAGCTTTGATTTTTGTTTAAAAAATACATGGCAATTTATTATAACCAATATACTGTTTTAGCATTTTAAATGTTATCTCAGCATGCATCCATAATAAGTGTAGCTGGTATTTTAAAAATAGCTATTTACTAGAGGGGACAATTATAATCCTATTATCTTAAAAAAGGCAAAAGTGCTAAGCCAGATGCTGTAAGACTCTGTATTTACATCCATAGATAACATGAGAAGCAAGACATCATTCAGTCTAAATTCCTGCCCTCTGTTTTTGCAATTTCCAAATGTGTGTGAAATGCAGAACCATACCTGGAGACAGAATTAATGTGGATGAAAGCATGGATTTGCTTCTTCCTTAATCTTTAGATAAAAGTTGTCTTTGTACTATCAGCATGGCCCTTTAGAAGATAAATTCTAAATGATAAAAACAAATCTATGTGGGAGAAAATCTTGGAAGAAAAGCTGTAGCTTGACTCTCTTTTTTTTTATCAAAAGGCCAATTAGAAATTATAGCTGGCCTTCAAATTTGCAAAAAGATAGGAATTCATTTTCAGTCATGCAATCATTTATATGCAAGATTGGGCTAATAACTGCTTTGCCTGTTACCTTTCTTTCTTTCTTATATCCCAGTGCTGAAATACAAGAGGGCTTTATGCTTCTTCAGTTTAAAAATCTTCCCTTATTCCCAATGATGGAGTGTTATTAAGCTATCAGAATATACAATTGAAATAACAATTCTACCTTGTGAGAATACACATAAATATACATATACATACTTATACCTAATGTATTATATATGCATGCACACACACAAACTATATTGTATGCCACTCAGAGTCATGTTCTGTGCAATGGGTGACTATATAAATATGATAAATAAATATACTGTGTCTGTGTGTGTGTGTTATTTATTTATCATATTTACATAGCCATCCGTCTCACAGAACATGACTCTGAGTGGCATGCAATAAAAACACAAAGTAAAAACTATCAAAAAGCATTATACAATTTAAAATTCAATTCAATTTATTTGATTTCTAGACTGCCCCCTCTCCCCAAAGGGACTCGGGGCGGTGTACAGGCACCAGATAAAAAACCATACACATAAGAATAAATTATCGTTAAAATCAAATTAAACCTTAACCCCTGTACAAATTGATAAAAATTAAAACTCGGCCTAAAACCAACCCGTAAAATTTAAAAATGCAGACTGAGGTGGGAGAGCTGGGATTAGGCCAGGCCGGCTAAATTGAACAGGTGGGTTTTAAGCTTCTTACGGAAGGAGCAGAGGTCTGTAGTTGTTCTAATATCAGGGGGGAGGTCATTCCAGAGGGTCGGGCCCCTCACAGAGAAGGCCCTTCCCCTGGGCGTCACCCGCTGCCACAGCCTAGTGGACGGCACCCGGAGGAGTCCCTCTCTGTGTGAGCGGATCGGCCAAAAGGATGTATGGGGCAGGATACGATCCCACAAATACCTAGGTCCTGTGCCATGGAGCGCTTTAAAGATGATAATCAGCACCTTGAAACGCACCCGAAAAGCTACAGGTAGCCAGTGCAGCCCGCGCAGGAGAGGTGTTACGTGGGAGTACCTAGCGACTCCCGAAACTGCCCGTGCGGCCGCATTCTGAACCAACTGCAGCCTTCGGGTGCATCTCAAGGGGAGCCCCATGTAGAGAGTGTTACAGTAGTCCAGCCGGGACGTCACAAGCGCATGGGTGACTGTGCGGAGGGCATTCCGGTCCAATAGGGGACACAATTGGCGCACCAGGCGAACCTGGTGAAACGCCCCCCTTGCCACGGCTGTCACATGGTCGTCCATTGACAGCCGGGCATCTAGGAGGATGCCCAGATTGCGTACCCGATCCACGGGGGCCAGATGTTCGCCCCCAATGGCCAGTGATGGAGTCAACTGGTTGAACCGGGGTGCCAGTAGCCACAGCCACTCCGTCTTGGATGGGTTGAGCTTGAGTCTGTTACTTCCCATCCAGATCCGTACGGCTTCCAGACACCGGGACATCACTTTGACGGCATAGTTGGGGTGGTTCGGGGTAGAAATGTACAGCTGGGTATCATCCGCGTACAGATGGTAATCTACCCCGAACCCACGAATGATCTCGCCCAGCGGCTTCATGTATGTGTTGAACAGGAGAGGCCATCCGTCTCACAGAACATGACTCTGAGTGGCATGCAATAAAAACACAAAGTAAAAACTATCAAAAAGCATTATACAATTTAAAATACCAGCCTCGATGACAAGAGTAGCACAGAGAGCAATCCAGCCATGTCATTAATTCACCATTATCTTGAGGTCCCCAAGCTTGATTAAACAGCTGCATTTTAAGGGAAAAGAAAATTATCTGGGACAGGGCAGAATGATATTCAACAGGGCAGGACCCATGTTAGAAAAGGTCAGTCTTCGAGATCCCGCCACATCAGAGGTGGTATTTAGCAGGTTCTGACCAGTTCTGGAGAACTGGTAGTGAAAATTTTAAGTAGTTCAGCGAACCGGTAAATACCGCCTCTGAGTGGCCCTGCCCAGGTCTATTCTCTGCCTCCCAAGTCCCAGCTGATCGGGAGGAAATGGAAATTTTTCAATAACCTTCTCCTGGAGTGGGGAGGGAATGGAGATTTTACAGTACCCTTCCCCTGCCACAACCACCAAGCCATGCCCACAGAACCGATAGTAACATTTTTTTGAATCCCACCACTGCCGCCACATGATACTCCTTTGCAGATTGGATCCATAACATATAATATAACCCTAATAGGATGGGCTAAAGTAATCAAATGGAGATGGTTCCTCAGGTACCCTGGCCTGATGCCATCAAGGGCTTTAAAAGTCAAAAGCAACATAATGAATTGAACTTGGAAGCAAACTGGCAACCAATGCAGTCTGTAGAGCACAGGAATAACATGTGACCTTCTAGAGGCATACTTAATTGCCTTCACCAGTGCATTTTATACCAGCTGAAGCTTGCAAACCCTTTTAGGGCCGTGTCATGTGGAGTATATTGCAAGAGTCTATCTGGGAACTGATCAAAGTGTGAGTAATTAATGGTATTTGGGATCGGTGCAACTGGCAGACAACACAAAGCTGTGCAAAGGCTTTTCTACCCACCACTGCCGCCTGCTCTTTGAATAGGAGTTGGGAGTCTAGGATGGCCCCCAGATTGCACACTAGGTCTGTTTGATGCAATGCAACTGCATCCATTACCAAATGTGGCATAATCTCTAATTCAGAGAGTCCCAAACCCAGACCTACTCAGTCTTTCCAGAGATTAGTCTGTTGATCCCCATCCTGACCTCAATAGCCTCCAAGCCTAGAACATTAGCAGCACTGCTTAATTGATCAAGCATAAAAAATAATTACATATAATTAGCATACTGATTATACCACATTCTACAGTGGTGGATTATTTCACACAGTAGCTTCATGTAAATATTGAAGAGGATAGGAGAAAGCACCAAAGCCTGCAGAACCCCACAAAGAAGGACAGGAACTCTCTTTCCCAAACACTACCAACTGATATCAACTCTGGAGAAAGGGGGATAATAAGCACAATATAGTGCTGCCCACCCCCAAGCCTTGGATCTGCTCCAGAAGTATACCATGGTCAATAGGATTGAAGAGGTTAAGAGGAAGTCAAAAGAACAAAGATGGATGTACAACCTCCATCTGACTCCCGCCCAACCTCCATCTGACTCCACCCAACTAAAAGTGTGTAACTAATGCCATTTCCATTCTATACGCAGGCCTAGGTCCTAAATCCTGAGTAAAGTGGTCCAGATAATATATCATTCAGAATTCTCTAAAACTGCTGTGTGACTATCTTTTCAGCTACCTTTCTCCAAAAGGAAAGGTTAGATATTGTGTGAAAATATGATGAGACTGAGCAAAGGTTTCTTGAGTAGGGGATGAACCACTGCTTCCTTAAGAAG
Source organism: Natrix helvetica (assembly GCF_964273705.1). Taxonomy (NCBI): domain Eukaryota; kingdom Metazoa; phylum Chordata; class Lepidosauria; order Squamata; family Natricidae; genus Natrix; species Natrix helvetica. The sequence goes on along the minus strand of NC_138550.1, from coordinate 79,600,566 downwards.
TGAAGGAACAACATTTCATTCAAAGTTCACCATTGCCAGAACTCACCCACATGAATGGGCAGCTTTAGTTAGCCAGGAGCGGCATAGGTTTAAAGAGCAGGTGACTGAGCTCACAATCCACTTCCTCTGGACCAACTGGTTGAAACCAATATCAGATAACAGCACAAGAATCTACCCTTGGCGTCTCCCTAAGACTGCAGTAAACCCAGCATCCAACTGAGAAGGGATGTGAGCAATTTTGTTCAAGAGGTGCTGAGCAAATTCTTCCGCACAGCCTCAGAGTCTCTGAGTCGCCTCTACCCAAGAAGGCCTGTGTCATCCAAAACAAAGTTATGGGGCAGCTACCTATGGATGCAGTAAAGGTGGAGAAGTACCGCAGCTTCACCACCCTTACTGCCTCAAGGTAGACTTTAATAGTAGCTCTAGCCCAGTTTGGTCACATTTGTCCCTTGCCAAGCACCAACAGCTCTAAATGTCTCTTCTCTCATTTCATCTCCCTCAATTCTTCAGTGAATCACCAGATCTTCACATGGATTATGTAGCAGACCAGGAACAACTCCCAGTTCCTTCATCATCAACTCATGATGGTCCATCAGTCTCCAAATGGGGACTGATAACAAACTTTGCCTCCCTACCGTGGATAGTAGCAACAAAGAATCCTGTGGTAATCAGGGCATGATGTTCCCATGACAAAGGAGATATGAAATATAGCATACATAATTATCTTATCAGATCAAAATTATGGTATTTCCAACAACATAGCAAAGTTCTGTATCAATGCTTGCCTCACAAAAGTGAACTGTGGTCTTCTGGTTAGTGTCCAGTTTTGGCAAATGATTCTGTCCTTTTTTTTATAGATTTTTTGATAACACTGTATGCTTTTCTTTTGATGTAACAATTAAATATATATTTTATTGAGACTGATAAAGGCTGAAACTTTTGAAGAACCAAAAGTTACCTTAGAAAAATGGGATATTATACTTTTTTCTGTGGGTTTTCAAGCTTTTCCACAGAACAGGAAACAATATTTTCTGATTCTAACTTATTTCATTTGTTTATTTATCAAATTTATACATTACACATTTCATTATTGAGTGAGTCCAAACGGCTTTTCTAAATGTAAATGAATTTAATTTTTTTTAAAATTATTTATTAAAGTTATTATTTTTTGAATAATTCTAATGATGAAGTTAGATATATGTAGTGATATGCCTTATGTTCTGAAGTTGTTGATGGTTATTGGAGGGTTTTTTGTTTTTGGCTCCTAATGTTGTTTCCTCTGTTAATATTTTGGTTTTTGAAGGAAATATTTCTAGAACAATACTTGCAGTCTAAGATATTAAAAAGAACTAGATTGAATATTGATCTACATAAATCATATTGAATTGATTTATAGCAATTGTCTTTTCTTCTCCCAAAGGCTAATAAAGATGTCTAGTCCTTATATGAACAATCTCATCATTCTTGGGGGAATGCTGTCCTATGCATCTATATTCCTTTTCGGGCTTGATGGATCTTTTGTTTCTGAGAAAACTTTTGAGACTCTCTGTACTGTAAGTAATTCTGAACCATTTTATATAAAATTCATATTTCTATAATTTTTTTCTATACTTTCTTTGCAAATACTTATGCATTTCAACTTTGAAACATTGCAACTTTGATTAAGACATCCAAATATTTGGAAAAGTTACAGAGGACTTTCAGAAACAAATATATTTTACACTGTTTAAATGTTAGTGCAACGTTAATAAAAGAAAGTGGAAGCATATGTGTATCACAGTGATTTCATGATCTCAGACTGGCCACTAGTTTCCTCTAATGCTATGTGCAACAAATCAGGGTGTAAGGGTCACTGGTGGGCCTTCCATGAAACCAGCCGAATGATGAGTACACACACAGTGTTCTCGGGATGGAAGCGCATAAATCTAAACTTACACGTCCCTTTTATTGGTTACAAAAGTGGGTGGTTACAGAAGGCAAACAAAGGAATAGCAAGAGGAAAAATTATGATTTCATACATAGCAACACTACACGTGATTATAAAACTTGGTTACACAGCCAGAGATAGAGTACGGCCAGGAAAAGAATGTTATCTGTCCGTCCTTGGACAGCCAGAGAGAAATGTATTTCTTTGAAGTCTATGTGTCAGTCTTTTGTATATGAAAACCGAAGTATGTCTCCACAAGGCACCAGGCTGATTAATAATTGCAACATCTCCTCTGTTTTTATTTTTTAAAAAAATACGTTGTGTTCCTCGTCCGATGGCATGTAAATTATGGCGTCCAGAATTTTTTCCTCTTCGCTGCTGAGCACAAATTCCGGTTTTTGCAGCAGCTGGGGTTGTTCTGTAAGAAATTCCTAGCCATGGCAATTAAGGACAAGATACATTGAATAAAACAACAAGAACAAATTAGTATTTTTGATTTAGCTAAAAAATAGCAGGCTAATCGAAACCATAGCTTATAATGTGTATGTCTGTACGTAACCATTCCTCTATTCCCACATCTGGTTCTGCGAATTAGGTGAGCTTGTAGGTGTCCAAGATAACCAATTACTGAGATCATGGTAGCTTTCTACACATGTCAAAACCAGGGGCTTTCGATGCCTCCAGAGTGCAGGTCTGAGGTAGCAGGCTGAGACCCTTCGGTTCCAACCTACCACTCTCACCAAACACCTCTTTGGCATCCAGTTCCCCCTCTAAGTCGCTCTCATTATACAATATTGTAAATAATTAGAGGGAACATAGCCTATGCAACAACCCTGACCAATGATAGAAGAAATAGTAATAGAAGAGTTGCTCCAACGACAGGTGGTATCTGAAATAGCATTAGTAAAGGAAAAAGGTGAGCCAATGGCCTCATAAAATGGTGGTTGAGAAGAAAGGCACATCCAACACTCCGGATCAGCATTAGGAAAGGCATGACTGTTATTAAGAGCAAAATAGGAGGAAGAAATAAGAGACAATAAAGCTTATTACTTAAAAAAAAAACAGTTAACTACTTTAGCACATGTTACATTTTCAGGAACTGCTACTATCAGTATATACAAAGCAATTGCATCAGGGGGAGGATCATAAGCAATTAATCCTCAATGAGAGATAGTCTTATAATTCGAACCAATGAAATGTTGAATTACTGCAGACAAAATTCAAACAGGATCCAAACATGTAGAAAACAAATGTTTCATGTACAGTTCAAGTCAGTGTGTGTAATGTTAGTTGCACCCAAAGATTTTTATTGCAGTCACTGTTCAAATGAGTTTTTTGGTGAGATGACAAAACAAGTAAACATAAACAAATGATGACTAATGATGACTAAGGACTTGGCAAAAATGGCAGCGCTTAAGTTCTCGTGTCGTTGTTTCAGCACTGCTTTGGTGGTTTTTGGTTTTTCATATCACTGGACAGCTGTTTTGGCAAGATCGTATTGGCCATTGTGCTGTCTGTAAAGTCATCTTGGTCATCTCTGGAACTGGATTTGGAAACTGGTACGACAATATTTTTGGCTGGACAAACATCACGTACTAGAATCCATAAAAATCTGTAAAAACAAGCACAACATATCCTCGTCCCCCTTGCGGGGGAGGCAAACAAACTTTGTTAATCTATTATGTTACCTATGCCAAATTAGCCAAATTGGGGTACACCAAATTGTTAGGTACCCAAAATCCCTCCTTTTTTATTTGTTTAAAAAAACAGTCCTTAAAGGACCAATTAACACGTTCCACAATGGCTTAACCTGTGGAATTATAAAAAAAAACCCCAAATTTTAAAACAATGTTCCAATTAATACAAAATTATAAAAAGGCCAATGAAAAATAGGCCAGGCCATTGTCAGTCTTTAAAAGGAAAAGTTTGCCCAAGGCAATAAAGGCTGAAAAAAGGATGAGAAAATGTGGCCAAAAATTAAAAATTAGATAATACAATAATAATACAATAATAGAGTTGGAAGGGACCTTGGAGGTCTTCTAGTCCAACCCCCTAACTAAATAAATGAATTTTAATTTTAAGGAGCCAAAAAAAAAGGAAACATAGGTGACATCCATTTGCCATAGTGATTAAAGGCCAAATCATAAAAATTAATTTCCTTGTCCCCAGAGGGGGATGCCCCAAAACACTGTGGGCAAAATGAAACAATTTGTTTGGCCTGGTTGAGTGGCATATGGCAAAATCGTGCCAGTCCCCAGGCATTTTGATGAAAAAAATAATCAAAAATAAATCTGAAGAAAAAACATAGTTAAAAAAATACCTAGAAAATTAAAAATAAATTGACACACATAATGAAAGTCAGAAATGTAGTTAAAAAGCTTGTTAAGAAAAGATGTGAAAAGTTAAAATAGCAACAGACAATTTTTAGTGTTGCAAGAACAACAGTATTGCAAGGTAGGAAACTTTCATGAGAGTCCTCATAAGCAATTTCCTCCATCCAAAAAAACAGTCTTATGAAAGCAGAGAATCGAAAACAATAGGCAAGCAGGAAAGTCATACAGACCACATAGTCAGTTAAAGCACACTGAAGAAAGAAGTTATTCTGAAAATAAAATTGAAAATCAGATTTTGGAATAGGAAAAATAATATTAATTAAATCAGTCCAATTTCTATAACAAACCCAAGGTTATTAATTCACAACTACCTAAAAAAATAATAATGGCAAAACATTTTAAAACGGAGCCTTTTTATCTTTAAAAAAAACATCAAAAGAATTAGCTGACAAGTTACGCAAACCACAAATAGAATGCTCAAAATCTCATTAATCTTTTCAACTGTGGCAAGGGCACAAAAAAGAAAAAAATAAATCAAATAAAAAACTTTAAATAGCGGCAGACACAGACGGACGAACCCAAACAAAGGTTCCCCAATAGCTGCCATAAATTAATTAGCAAAATAACTCCGTGCTCATTTAAACAAAAAAAATTTGGAGTAAAAAAAAATTATAACATTTCATGCAGTTATGCTTTACTGGAACAATCTGCAATTCATACAATACAATACAATATAACACAATAACAGAGTTGGAAGGGACCCTAGAGGTCCACCAGTCCAACCCCCCTGCCTAGGCAGGAAACCTATACCGTTTCAGACAAATAACCATCCAACATCCTCTCAAAGACCTTCAATGTTGGGGCATTCACAACCCCTGGAAACAAGCCGTTCCACTGACCAACTGCTCTAACTGTTAGGAAATTTTCCCCCAGCTCCAAGCCATCTCTCTCCTTGACCAGCCTGACTCTCCGTGGCAATCCCTGAGACATTGGAACAATGCCATCATGTCTCCCCTACTCCTTCTCTCTCTCAAGCTAAACATACCCAGTTCCTACAACAATTTTTCACATGCTCTAGCCTCTATCAATCACCTTCGTTACCCTTCTCTACACTACTTTCAATAAAAAATCACTTCTTTATTTTTAAAAGCCAATTAGGTTATAATCATATCTATCATATCAAAATCATTCTCAAAACCAATAATTGCTCTCTAGCATTCAAACATAACATTTCCCTTTGCTAATTTCACCAACAATTTCATCTGAGCCTCAAAATTATCTCTCTGTTGTTATTCTAAAACATCTTACACAGGCTCTTCCCAAAAAGGGAGGAGAAGGTGGGGGGGAGGGAACATTTTAAAAGAAAAGAAAGTGGGGGGGGGAGCAACAAACAGAAGCCGACACAGAGTCTTTCTAAAGAGGGAAAAGTGTGTGTGTGTGTGGGAAACAACAGACATCCCGGAAAGGGGGAGGTGGGGGGAGGTAAGAGGCAAACACACAGAGTCAAACTTTTCTTGCGAAGCAGGGCAAGGAAAGATAGAAAAAAGCAATCCTTTAAACTAATTACTTCATGATCTTGTGGAATCAATTTAGGTGGAGAGACAAAAAACATATGTTTATTCCCCTCCTCTTTTATTAATTGTTCCTCTAACCTTGGAGGAGCTGAAAAATTAACATCTCCATGAGGAGCTAAAAGGCCAATTGAAAATAATTTTGGAGAAAGAATTTTTACTTGATAGATAACACTTTTGCAGGGACTCTTTGTGTCTTGTGGAAATAAATTCTCCAATCTTCCACATAGACATTTTTATAGAGGCTTTTCCAGATAAGCCAGACATTGTAAAAAAGCCAAATCAGATTTACTTGGTTTTTGTCTTTTTAAAATAATAATTTAAACCTTGATTAGCTCACCAAGTTCCTTCAGATATAATCTGCTGCATGGTTAGCTCTTCTTCCAATACTCACGAGGGGATCTCGTCTTCTTAATCTGCTGCATGATTGCTTCAGATGGGATGGTGTGTACACGGCCTTCCAGGCAGTGAGCAAAGGAAGTTCAAGGGACGTATGACCTAAGTCATCACGTCGGGGTCACCAGTTGTAAGGGTCACTGGTGGGCCTTCCATGAAACCAGCCGAATGATGAGTACACACACAGTGTTCTCGGGATGGAAGCGCATAAATCTAAACTTACACGTCCCTTTTATTGGTTACAAAAGTGGGTGGTTACAGAAGGCAAACAAAGGAATAGCAAGAGGAAAAATTATGATTTCATACATAGCAACACTACACATGATTATAAAACTTAGTTACACAGCCAGAGATAGAGATGAACGCCTCCCCTTCAGTACGGCCAGGAAAAGAATGTTATCTGTCCGTCCTTGGACAGCCAGAGAGAAATGTATTTCTTTGAAGTCTATGTGTCAGTCTTTTGTATATGAAAACCGAAGTATGTCTCCACAAGGCACCAGGCTGATTAATAATTGCAACATCAGGGTAATGCCAAAATAAGAGCACATCAGAGGAGGGTTGCTGCCAGTCGGCCCGGATCAGACAAACTGGTAGTAACGGTAGTGGGAGGCTCTGCCTACCCACCCGGACGCTTCTGCAGGAGTGCACCCAAACCTGTAGTAAAAAAATTAGCAACCCACCTCTGGAGCACATGCACAGTGACATCATCACACAAATGCCATGTATGAATATATATTCTGTTGTCTTTTCTAAAAATCCTTTTTTAAAGTTGTACAATACAAAAAGACCATACAAACTGAGATCAAAAAGAAAGAAGAGAATAAGAAGAAAAGAAATACAAAATGCACCGGGAAAATAAGAAAAGAGAAGAAATAATAAAATAATATTTAAAGAAATAACTACTTATCTTCCTTGCAACAATTACCAACAAATTAAAATTTCCCCACCTCTTTTGAGATTAAAAACATAATTCACTTCTTCACATAGTTCCATTCATTTGTAAATCCAAAAACACTGTCTTTTCTATCCAGGTGTTAGCAAGAAGCCTCTAAAAGGTGTCTGGACTTCTATTGAAATAGTTCTCATTTTAATCCTGATCAAATAAGTCAATATTATATTCCTTTCTTTTTCTTCTGCCAATTTTAATCTTTAATTAGTCAAGCTGCTGTCATGGGATTGAATCGCCATTCAATTTTTTCTTTCTCAAAAAATTTTTCAAGGCTTCAGAAACTTTTTTTTTGTAAATCCAACAGTATTGTAAATCCAACCTCCTGATCATATTAAATCTCATGGTTTATCATTTGTAATTCCACTTTGATTATCACCTCTGCTTTATAATCCAGATTCTTTATTTTCTTTATTACATCTACATTACCTGGGATTTTTTTCATTTCTTCATCCTGTCTGTCTATAAATTCTTCCATGTTGTCCTTTCACCTCTTTTTCTTCTTTAGAAATTTCTTCAAATAATGTATTTACAATTCCAGAGATTATTATTGTCATCTTAATTATATATTTCTCTCTGCAGTTCTTAAAAAAAATTAAATGTCTCAAATGACATACTTTTGTCTATCATTTTGTAAATTACACCTTTTCTTTTTCCTCCCTAGATCTTTAGTTCCCTCTAGTGTCATATTTTGTATTCCCAAGTCTCAAGTTTCTTTGTTTCTATTTTCAACCTTTAGCGGATAAACTTTTTCTTAATAGACTGAACAATTCACGTTGCTACAAAATATTGTTTTGTGTGCTCAGTTTTTCAAAAGTCATAGCAAATGTTCTAATATTCCAAATTTGTCTAGTTTTTTATCTCAATTTATACCTTTTTAAAAAATTAAATTGTTATTTAGCTTTTTTGTCATTTTATTTTTACAGTTCCTTAAACTGTTAGTTAGCTTTTCTTCTCTTTTAGGGTGAAGTTTTACTTACCAGGTAACTTTTCAAATATTGTTTGGAAAATCTTTTGAATTTTGAAATAATTGTAAATCAAAAAGTGATTAGAAAGTGAAATAGACAAACTCAGTATTCTCAAAGGCTCCACTGCAATTGAGAGCTTGATAACTTCGCTTGTCTCCCCGACCTCAGACCAACAGGACAACTACTTTCTGTGCAAGTTGAAAGGAGCAGCTATCTGAAGCTCAGGTGGGCAATTTCTCACCCTCTTATCCAGAGAGGTTCCATTGGACTGAATTTACCACTAATCTATCAGTCATCAGTTGTTGCATCATTAGCCACTCTTTTGGAGATATTTAGTTTATCATTTATCCACCCAGAATTCTCCAACTTGTTTTCCAATGTCTGATGCGAGTATGCAAGCCACAGAATTTGTGTGATGATGTCATAATGGATGTATCTTTGTTTGTCCTTTCCCTGGATGCTTTTGGACTTCTCTGTCAAACAGTTGCTTGCATAGGAAGTTGTTGCCAACACCCAATTCCAGATTTTCCTTTGCGACACTCCTTTCTTAAGTTATTTTCACTCTGGATTGTGTATTTAATCTTATCAAGACTTTCATCGAGCAATCTATAGCATATGGGATTCATATTTCTCTGCTTTTTTTCCTGGTTTAAATCTATTAATTGGTTTTAATATTGTCGAATATTGTATTTTGATGAAGTCTTGACTATCTGCATAATGTCTAAAGTGTTCTTAAAGAACTGTCAACCAATATATTCCTTTTAACTATCTTGCTAAAACACTTTATTAATGTAATTTATTAAGCTTGAAAAAGAAGTATTAAGTTATTATTTTGTAGGGATTTTTCTGTGATTGATAATCTTGCAAAATACAGATCTGAGGAAGACTGCCTAAGCAATGTTTTTCTAAATAGCACTTTAACAAAATAATTTTTTGGAAGGGAACACTAGATTAGAGTAGGCATTTAACTAGAGAACTGTGCTGATCTAGGAGACAGTAGAAGAGGGAAAGTAGAGGACATAATAGAAAGGTTTGGAAATTGGAAAAGCTTTTCACAACAAATAAATATTTGCCTGGTGTTGTTCTACTAATATATATCTACTAGACATTATTTCTACCATTGATATCTTTTAAACAGCGTGGGAGTAATCTAATAATTGCAAAGTTAAATACAAAAAGTTAAATATTCAAATGTTAAAACAAAGAATTTAATCCTTTGAAAAGCCTTAATTATAAAGTACGACAAGAAATTATAGGGGAAACAGAAAATTCTATAGCTAGGAGAAGATAGGAAGTTAAAAATAAAAAATATTTATACTGATTTTTTAAAAAACTGAAAATTACAACTTTGACTGCATAGTTAAATACTAACAAATGATTTTAGCCATACATTATTTATTATTTCCTCACTTTGTGGTTTTTAAGTTCTTAACTGTAATTCACAGTGTTCTATTGGAGGTTTTTTGTGTATGTTCCTGTAATTTTATATATAAAGGTATATATATTTTTAAAAAACTTTCCAAGTTTGGGTAAATACTTATTGAGAAATTCAAACATATAATGACTCTTTTTAGCAGAAATATTATTTATGGTTAAGTTATAGTGGGACTCTTATATTTCTTAGAGCCAAACCTATTTTATATGCCACCTAACAAATGTTTGCAGTAAGAAAAGTTGATTGATAGATTGATTTTATTATCTTGCCTTTTTTGCTCATGCAGAATATAAAAATAGAATCACTCTAAATTAAAATAGTATAATTAAATACACGGAGTCAATTACAATATTTTAATTGTAACACAGTTGAGGTACAAATCTGAATTTGTTTTGTCCAAATGGTTCAAGGAACAATTGCAAGTGACTCACATAATTGTGGAAACCTACTTGTGGAAACAATTAGGCATTAAATATGATCTCAGATTGCAGAATTCCTCTTTCAGAAATCTAACCCTATCGAAATTAATCCTCAAAATCCAATTTTGTTTTCCTACTCACCAATATCCCCTTGTGCCTTATCTGTATTTAATTTCAGTTCATTTACCATTACCCATCTTATTACTGAACTTGAGAATAATTCAACAGCAGAAGGATGTAGTTTGATTCAAAAAGTGAACAGTGTAGAAAATACAATGGATCACTATAACACAGCATAGGGAGTTACACCACCAATTGGACATTGTCAAACAGGAAGAACTGCTGTGTGCTCAAATGAGCAATCCAGGAGGATATTAAAGTAAGTTCTATCAGCAACAGAATTATTATTGCCACACCTTTATTCTGAGTTCCATTTCTCAGGGAGAATAATTTCTTTGTTTATTAAGGATTTTCACCATCAGTTCTATATTATACAGATCAGTCAGGATCTTGTCAGTATCATATACAGGTAACAGTGGAAAATATAGAATTGACCTTCTGAAATATGGATTGAAAGTATTTTAGTCTCAGGAAAGAAGACAAAGAAGGCAAAGAAATTCATAATGGATATTCCAGTTCCACAATGTGAAATGTAGAGTAGTAGAAATCATAATGGCTAGCTAGTTCAGGAAGGGAAACCATTATTAACCACTGAAATGGTATGCCAACAATATCCTGGGTACCCAACCTCAACAATATATGGAATTAGCAGACTGTTAATGAAGTTTGCAATCATACAAATTCAAGTTCTATATTATGACAGCTATATTGCAGAAAGAATGGGACAAAGGAGAAACAGGAAAGTAATATCGCAGTCTTTGGAAGAATCCCAAGGTTTTCAATTATTGTGTCAAAAATATGCCAAGGAAGGACAAGACTGAAGGAGATCCAATTTCCTAACAAGAATATGTGAAAATGAACTTTGAAGATTTTAACTGGATTCAGAATTACAGCCTCAGAAGAATGATTACTGTATTATGATATGCAACTGTAGAAGTTCATTTGCATCCCCATAAATTATGCAGGAGATATGTATGGATATGATCTGCTGGATTAATATGGAATCTTTCCTGGGAAATTGCTGATGAAATGTTTAATTTATTTCTATTCTGTTGTTGTAATAACTTCCGCTGTGTTAGGAATGTCAGTTAACGCATTCATATGCACATTCATTACAAAAGGCCCATTGAACACAGTAGAATTTATTTTTGGAAAAAAATGCATGGATTGTTTGTAAAATTAAACATGCCACTTTGTCTTCTACTTGCTTTTTTTTCTATAGCATAATTGTGTGGCTTGGATATTATTTCCCATCAAGCTACATTATTTGAAGCAAGACAAAATTTGGTTTATTTCTGATAGTATCAACATAGCAGACACTGTTTTAACCCTATTCTGTAACCCTGTACAGTGGGCCCTCGAGTGCCGACCGTAATTTGTTCCAGTACTTCGGTCAGCACCCGATTTGATTGTGATCAGAAGCAAGACTGACTGTGCATGCATGCACACACACAAAAAATGGTGTGAAAGGAAAATCGCCGCAGCTGTGTTTATTCAGCACTCGTGGATGAGTTCATGACCTGAGTGAAACATTTAGCGGATTTTTTGGTCAGCACTCAAATTGTTCGTGGTCTGAGCCATTCGGGACCTGAGGTCCCACTGTATATTGATGAGCAATATACAGTGGGACCTCAACTTCACTTACAACAGTTCATTTAGTGACTGTTCAAAGTTACAGCGGCCCTGAAAAATGTGACTTATAAACATTTTCCTTAGTCCTGACTTTTCCAACATCCCCAAAATCATGTGATCAAACAGTGGAAACTGTTTCATATTTATGACCATTGCTTGTCCCAAGGTCATGTGGTCATCTTTTGCAAACTACTCACAAGCAAAGTCAATGGTGAAGCCTGATTCATTTAACAAATGATTACTTACTTATCACCTGCAATGATTCACTTAACAACTGTGGCAAGAAAGCTCATAAAAGGGGGCAAAACTCACTTAACAAATGTCTCACTTAACAACAGAAATTTTGGGCTCAATTGTGGTCATACGTCAAGGACGACCTGTACCAAGAAATAAAAGCATACGCTTAAGTTGACAGTACTTCACATGGGCACAAAACATATAGATGTTTATATTAGTTTTGAGAAGCCATCCTCATCTAACGATTTACTTGATTAAGATGATGTTTTAAGTTGGATTCCTAATGTTTATCTCTGTTGCCTTGTGTTCTTTTGAAACAATAGATTTGCCTTTAATGGAGTGTTCAGTGAAAGTAGAGCATAAAAACTGATGAAAAAAATGCTAACGCAGCAGCTTTCTGCATAATCAACGTTGCCAGCTGAGCAGTCTATCCCACGTTCAAATACTTACATTGTTTCTCTTCCTTTTCACTCTCATTGTCTAATGGACGATCAGGCAACCTTTTGACAGCCAGTTTTTAAAGATGCATCTAAGGGCTGCAGTAAGTGGGTCTCTGACCTGTGCTGTCATCAGAATGGATGGATATAGATTAATGTGGGGATCCATCAAAGAATAGCAGTTGTGTGTGTTATTTTTATATTTTGCATGTGTTAACTCTGAATCAAAGCATATACAATATTTGAATACTTTTTTCTGTTGAAATATGATAGGAAATTGCATTTTGTTTTTTGATAATTTGTCACCAAAATTTGGTAATAAAACCTGTGGGAGTTCTGGGAAATTTATAGGCTTGTGGTCAGCAATGTAATGCTTCCGTTTAAAATTTCAGTTATTTTTTAACTGTAAATTTAGTTTATCATATTTACAAATCCAACTGAAATCAATAGAATTAAAATGTATGTTTCAGTTCCCTTCACTTTGGACTAATTTAGGTATTGTTTAATCTTCAACAGATTATTTTTTTCTGTCCTGTGCTAAAGTACATTAGAGTTATTATTTATCATTCTCATTTACAACTAATTCATAATTTTTAGGGGAAATTGTAAACGTTATTTAACAGGAGAATTCAGCAATTCCAATAATTTGAGACTGTTTTGTTGCCTGAATCTTTTTCCTTCTGCTAAACCCACATCTTGTTTGTGAGTCATAAGATACTTGATAGGGAGAAAAAAAAAGGTCTTGTCTTTGTTTCAGATCCGGACATGGATTCTTACAGTGGGTTATACGACTGCATTTGGGGCAATGTTTGCAAAAACATGGAGAGTCCATGCAATCTTCAAAAATGTAAAAATGAAAAAAAAGGTGAGGTTTTTAAAATAGTTTTATTAGCTCATGTCTGATTGCTTCTACTTTTTTGTCTAACTGCTGATCAAAAATATCATTGGAAATCTTTATTGATTATTTGCTTTAACATGTTGCCTATTTTCCATAGCTGCTTACGTTCTTGTATCTTACATTGGATACTCATACAAACCATATATATTATATCATAAATTGGCATTTGACTTGAATCAGGTTTAGAAGTCCCGGGATGGAGGGGCTCTGAATTGTGAAAGCAATCCAACTGAAGAAAAAGTTCTTAACTATTAAGAAGCCAGAAGTCCATTGAAATTGGTTGTCATGGTTGATATATTGCCATTTTGTTCTTATGGCCCAAAAGGAAGACTTAGCTTGATACACACCTGACTTACAGATGCTATTCCAATTTGAACATCTAGGTGAGAAAACTCTCCCAAACATTCCTGACTTTAGCATAGGTAAAGGTATAGGTATAGGTATAGGATAGACAGCTTCTATTGTACAGTATTGTAAGTAATATGATAAGGTAGATATATTGAGGCTGCATATGGTGTGCAATTTTGGATGTGAAATAACATATTCTTCTAAAATGGGTGTAATTTATGATTGAAACTGTATAGCTTGGACCTGGGCATATTGCCACTGTGCTTATTTTTGCTTGTCTAGCTGTCAATCTAGACTGATAGAAATCATGATATATGACTGCCAAGGGCCTTTGTCTTGTATTTCATTGGCTGGCTCTTCTTTTGTAATCTGCATGTCACTGGCCTTTTGTCAAAAACAGATTTGGCAAATGCAGGTTGAGGAATTATATATTCTATGGTGTAATCTGTATGGAAGAAACAATGAACTGTTGGAAATAATAGAGAATAGGTTTTCCTATACTATTTATAGAGAGTTCCATATTTTGTGAATTAAGTGCAAACTGTGTGGGTGGAATGGAATGTTCTATCTTCTGTTTCTTAGGCTAACAATTTTTCTCTGTTGTCCTTCAGAAGTTTGAAGTTTCTGATTATAATTAAGCAAAAATCATCAACTCCTAAGATTTTGCCTTCTACCTTTAAAAAGTGTATAGGAAGTGCTGCACGGGGAAATGCTGGATTACATAGCATGTAGGTAGTTGATATGATTAATATGATATGTGTATCCAGTTATTGTAGTTTATATGCTAAGATTTGTGACATGACACAATGCAGAAATTCAACCACTTTGAGAAGCAAACTGTAGCTTAATGCAATATGTGTTAATGCTATATCGTGGAGAGACATAAATAAAAAACCGCTGGTGCAACTAAACAGAAGTTGATTGCTGTTTATTTACTGGAAAGATTTATATGACCACCTAACTTTCATGCTTGATTGTGACTTCAGGTACCAATTACAAGTAGAACAAATGATAGCAAGGAAACCAAAGCAAAAGTGACATGCCAATAACATACTGTTGGTCAACATAAACTTTACTTCCCTAAGATGAACTCCTCTTCTATTATCAGACCCAATTGCTTGGGAAAGGCTCAGGTTCTAAAAGCTTCCCTAAAGGTGAACAGATTTAAGACAAGTGAAATCTCAAGGGGTAGGAAAAGGATATGTGCTGCAACTCAGATGGTCTACCTCCTAGATATAATACCTTCATTTCTTCAAGGCAGGGACCTGGTGCATGCCCATCCTGTTGGAATAATAATCAGAGAAACAGCCTCATCCTAATCTATATAGGGCTAATCTTAACCAGAACATTGGATTGCCCCCAGAGATCAATTGGAAGCTAATACAGTTGGTAAAGTATGGCATATGGTTAACTGCATATACACTACTATTTGTAGCTTCCAGATAGCTTTCAAGGATTGGCCCATATAGAGGACATTGTAATATGGATATTGAGCACCTCATGCAAAGCCTTCTGATAAGTAGGAATGAGTAAAATTGCTACAAAAGCTGAAGTTGTACAATGGCTCTCCTGGTCATAGCTCTCACAACTTCTCATATAGGAGTTCTGAGTTCAGGAGAACATTCTAGTGAAGATTATTAAGAAGGTGATCTGGCAATAGTTCCAGAATATCCTGGAAGAAACTGATTATTTAAACTTGGTTCAATTTCATTTTGATTTTGGGCCAGAGTCCAGTATAGAGCTAGCACTGGATATGCTTACTGATGACCTTTGATAGAACAATACCAGTTGGAACTGATAGGAAGAAAAAAGAAGAACTACATTAGCACCATGTCTCCCACTCCCATTTTCAACACCCTGAGCTGTTCAGATGGATATCAATTGATAGTACTGAAGGCTGCTGAGAGCTCAAGGGAAGAAGAATAAATGCACTCTCCCTACTAAGAGCCCATTAGAAGTGCAACTAATGCTTGATACCATGTTCAGTCTGAAACCAAATTGAAAGTGGCTCCAGAATATGTTGCTAAATATGTAAAACAGGCACATCAAACCTCCAAGATATGTGAAATAAGAGCATCAACCTTACTCCAACCCATAAACGTCACTGGTGATGTCATTGTGTCAACTGAATATTCTTGAGGATACATTTCAAAAAACATTTTTTAAATATCCAAACCTATTTTAAATAAACTTTGGTTATCACTCATGCTTCAATACTCTTCCAACCGTGTGGTTGCAGGTTTCTAAACCCTTGTTTAGAGACCACTTTGTATAACATTAGAGCTTTTTTTATTTTTAGGCTTTAGATTTACAGATATATTTATTTTAGAGCTTTACAAGTACACACTGTGTGTCAGGGTTTCAAATAACATTCAAAATTAAATCAGAGTCCAAGCCAAAGTATTGCTCAAAGTTCCAATTTATTAAGAGAGTCATGTTGGCACATCTGGGAAAACCCAAACCTGAAAGTTTCTTGGTTTTCCACACCCAGTTGAAAATTCAAGATCTTGTCCCCACACTCACAAGTCCATCACATGGTCCAATCTTCCACTGCCACGCTGGCAGTTCCACCCATCCAGTTCCAGTCAAGTACAGAGGTCCCAAGACAAAGGATGGCCTTGACAATCTAAAAGGAATTTTATTTTGGTTACATCACATCCTGCTCCTTACTATCCCCTTCCCATTTCCCCACTATAGAAACAGCATAGTAGATAGAAGTGTGGCAGGCCAAAGATCCCAAAAGGAACCTGGCTGCAGGCCTGACACTGTGACAATCAGTTTGGCATAGTAGTTAAGGCATAAGGCTAGAAACCAGGAGACTGTGAGTTCTAGTTCTGCCTTGAACACAAAATCAGCTCAGTGACTTTGGGCTAGTCACATACTCTCAGTCCTAGGAAGGAGGCAATGGCTAACTACTTCTGAAAAACCTTGCCAAGAAAACTGCAGGAATTGTCCATGCATTGAATAGAAGAACACACGCACACACCATTTTGAAGCTAAAAATTATGATAATAATTTAACACATTATCACACACCATGGAAGGGGAATGGAGAAGTCTATACCATATTTGCTGCCTCCAAGATGCTTGGTTCTAAGATTTAAGAGATGTGGTACAAACTTGCATCATCATTAGATTAGATTCTTCATTTCTTTGAATTTTTTTAATGTGTTTTGGCTCAAATGTTGTTTGTAATAATGTATGCAAATCATGTACATGAAGGGCATATTGGGAAAAACTTTGTACTATTCCTTGCATTTCTTTAAAAAAAATGGATGATGGCACAAACATTTGATCAAATAAATTTATAATTAAATATGTGTGAAACTGAAATGGATTTAGATGTATATCCATACTTGGAAACTGAAGGCTTTTCCAACTTAAAGTGTTCAGAATATAGCTTAGAACAGGGCAGAGGTGGTATTTAACAGTTTCTGACCAGTTCTGGAGAACCAATAGCAGAAATTTTGAGTAGTTTGGACAACCAGTAAATACCACCTCTGACTGGCCCCACCTACATCTTTTCTCTGCCTCACGACTCCCAGCTGATTGGGAGGAAATGGGAATTTTACAGTAACTGTCCCCTGGAGTGGGGAGGGAATAGAGATTTTATAGTATCCTTCCCCTGCCACTCCCACCAAGCCATGGCCATCAAGCCATGCCCACAGAACTAGTAGTAAAAAATTTTGAATCCTACCCCTGGAACAGGGGTGTCAAACTCACGGCCCACGGACCAGATGTGTCACGAACTGGCCACACCCATTGTTGTGGCCCACAAGCTGCCAGCAGAGCTGGCAGCAGAATTGGACAATGAGGAGGTTGGGGAGGAACTTGGGCGAGTCCTGGAATCTGGGGAAGGCTCTGATAGATTCTCTGTGTCAGAAGCAGAAATAGAGCCAAGGCTGTCCAACATTTCCCAAATGCCTTCGAAGTCGGAGATAGGTGGAAAGGACAGCTGGGGCCTGTTCCAGATGCATGTATGCACAGAGCTGTTAGGAGAGAAGAACAACTGAGGACAAGGAGCCAACTCAGGAAGAAAGGCACATGTGGATGCTGAATGGCCCCTACTTGGCTGGGGAATAAATAGGCAGAAAGGAGAGGGGTGGTTGCAGGAGACAACCATTTGAATTTCTTTTGGAAAATTTGCTTATCATGGTTCATGCCTCATAGGCTACTTGCCAGAACTTAATTTACAGCTTTGCAACTGAAAGCTCCCGGCCTGGCAAGTATCCCAAAGAACTGATAAGGTCTGTTACTGCAATTAACCCTTTGAAGAATTATTGCCTGGACTTTTTACTGTGTGAATGCCAGTAATTCACAGGAGCTAAATAAAGAGGAGGTTTTTGGAACAGGGAGTTTGTTTCTTGGTTTTGCTGAGGCTGGGTCAGAACACCCATGCCCAGTTTAGCGAAGGGGGGAGAAATCATGATATGTCATGTGACGACACCATGATGATGCGAGTTTGACACCCCTGGCTTAGAAAGTAAGAGCAATTCAATTGTAGCAATCACAAAAAATATTTTTCTATGAATTATTTTCTTGTCAAATCTTAACTGTATAGAGTAGCAACAGTAAGCTGCTGAAAGGTAGGAAATAAATCTAAAAAATAAGCAAATATTTTGTGGCTGTTCTTTTCATCCCACCAAGCTGTATATAGAGAGCCCTCAAGTTTACTGGCGCCTATTTGTACTATACATGTACCCTTCCTAAGCAATGCGGAGGATAATATACGGTGGAGATAGATATGAAGATCCCTAAAGAGATACAGCTAGTCCTCGGTTAACAACCAGAATATCCATTTGCTGAGCAAAGGAGTTGTTAGGTGAAACATGTAATTGTCCTGCTTAATTCAGGTAGTCCTGCAATCATTAGGCCAGGATCTCTTGCTTTTCCTGCCCTCTCATGCTTACCTTTGCTTGAACTGCCCCACCAGCCTATCTCCCCACAGCTGCTGTCCCTTCGCAAGGCTCTCACATGGCCTCACCGAATACCTGTGAAGGTGTACAGAGACCTCACAAGGCTTTGAGGAGATGCATCTCTTCATTGGTGGAAGCTGACAAACTGGTCTCCTTTTACTGTAGATTAATGTTAGATTTCTCCTTAATTCATTCTGATTTATAAATACGTATTGGGGGGGAGGGTAAAAATCTTCATCCTAAATAAATTGAGCATGACCAAATGCACTATTTAAATGCCATCTGTTGAAAATGAACTGCCAAGTGGTGACTTATATTTAATGTTTCCCAGAACTGTCGTTCATTTCAAAATAAGAAAAAATCGAAACTTGGTACTTAAAACTTCAAAAAATGAATTAGAATATACCTCCTAATTTCATGTGATCAGTGGTATTTTTTTCTAGAGCAGTGACAGAATAAAATTCTTTTTCTTGAATTTTTTGAGGTATCCCAATACATTTTTAGTAAGGACGATTAGACACTCTTTTTAAAAATAATACATTCTGAGAGGCAATGTGCTGGGGACCATGTGCCAACTGACAGAGATCAAAGAAGCAAAAGGATAGCACCAATATCATCGATCATCTCTGTTTTGGACATGGCTTTTTTTTTTTAACTGACATTCTCTTTTTCTTTCTTTTTCTGTTTCCCCCTTTTCTCCCTCTCCCTGTCCCTTCCAATTCAGAAGACTGATTGTTTTTGTCAGAGTAATCACTTTTGCCCTTCCAGAAAGTCATGAAAACCAAGCTATTCTGGTGGGCTTTGGGTAATTGAATTAATCATTGTAAATTAGACTGTTAATTGTATATTATTGAATAATTATTATACAATTGGTGCTGGTTTGGGTGGTATTATTAAATTATGGCACTAGAAGTGTAGTTAGTTGGACAATTTGTAGTAATATTTTTGTCAGGAACCTTTCAGTATTATGCTGCTTACTATGAACATTTTGGTTATAGTTTTTGTAAGCTTCCATAATTTGAATGCATTTGGGAGCATACAAATTTAATGTATCAAATTAAATTAACCTCTTGCTTCAAGGGCTTTTGAAATTCGGCTGACAGCCACAGGTTGCCCATCTCCAAATTAGGACAAGATGTATTGGGGATTTATCCAATCCAGGAATATATGTACAGTTGGGGACAAGGTCTACTGAAATCAAAGTTTCATATTTCTGAAAGTATATACCAGCGATGGCAAACCTTTTTTGGCTCGCATGCCACAAGTGGGGGGAGCGCAGGGGGGTCGTGTGCGGGTGTGCCACACCCATAATGCAATGCACGACCCCCCCAGTGCGCATGCGCGCACAACGCACAACCCCCCATTTTTACATGTTTTTTGTACTATACAGAATTATAGTATAAATTAATGTCATTTCAAAATCCATTCAAAATAGTAAGAATTAAGTTAGATAACTGATGTAAACACTATCTACATGCAACTGATTTACTGATTCGCAGTTAACTCCTTGGTTTCTATTAAATGAAGTATAGTCAGAACATGAACTGAATAAAATACCATAGTTTTCAGAGTATAAGATGCACCAGAGTATAAGACGCACCAAGGTTTCGAAGAGGCAAATTAAAAAAGTAAGTAGGTAGATAGAGGGAGAGAGAGGGAGAGAGAGAGAAATACAGTAGGTAGGTAGGGAGAGAGAGAGAGTAGGTAGGTAGGTAGGTAGGTAGGTAGGTAGGTAGGTAGGTAGGTAGGTAGGTAGAGGGATATATATAGAGAGAAATACAGTAGGTAGGTAGGGAGAGAGAGAGAGTAGGTAGGTAGGTAGGTAGAGGGAGAGGGAGGGAGAGAGAGAGAGAAATACAGTAGGTAGGTAGGGAGAGCAAGAGAGTAGTTAGGGAGAGAGAGAGAAAATGCTGTATTCAATGTATTAGACGCACCCAGATTTTCAGCCTTTTTTTAAAGGAAAAATGTGTGTCTTATACGCTGAAAAATACGGTAAATGTTTAAAATAGGTTTCAGCAGTTTACAGACTTTAGCTTATTCATGTAACCTCAATCTAATTTTAACAGCCTTTTGCAAAAAAAATTTGCCTTCTAGCAAGAGAGATCTGTCACGTCTAGTTGTCTGCTGGTCAGAAAAAAATAAAGTGAGGAACTGATGGCAGAAAAAAATAGAAAAGTGAAGAAAGTGCGTTGGTCCATCCACTTTTGACCTGACCACTCACACACTCTCTTGCCTTCAGCCCGACCTTTGGTGGATTATCCTGAAGAGAATAATTTTCATTAGAATAGGAATAAGTTTTTAATCTTAAGAGAATTGAAGGTATTTTGGGAGAGCCAATTTGGTGTAGTGATTAAGGCTCTAAGTTACAAACAAGGAAGCTGAGTATTTGTCCCATTTTGGGACAAAGCCAGTTGGGTTATTTTGAGCCAGACAGTTGTTTCTCTCAGCCCTGGGAAGAAGGCAGTAGCAAATCATTTCCGAAATCTTACCAATAGAACTGTGGAAACTAGTCCAGGCAGTGGCCAGTATAGCAAGAGAGTGATTGCTTATTTTGCTTTACAGAATTGTCTTTCAGTGCAGTGTCAATATGTGTTTATTTTATATTATTGTCATGTACAAGGGTAAGAAAAATTTCAAAAAGAACCTGGCTTATAATTCAATTGTAATTTTTCCTGAATTATTTAAATTGTAAGAAAAAAGTAAAGTTTTTTCTGTTCATGAAGAATGCATTTAAATTCAACTTTTCTATTGTCATCATAGTGTTTGATTTATATATTAATGTTTTTAGACCATGCTAGCAAACAAAAAAATTAAATAAATGTAGGTTGTGAAATGAATTTTACTATGGTCAAGTAAATGAAGATCTTATTCATGCATAATTCAAATGCCTCATTAACTGTGCATTGTCTGATTTATGGCTCTTAACAAAGACTCTAGAATACCTCAGAATTCAATGTAAAATCTTCTTTATTTTGTTTCCATAGATCATTAAGGACCAAAAACTAATGGTGATAGTTGGAGGAATGCTACTGATAGATCTTTGCATCTTGATTTGTTGGCAAGCTGTTGATCCTTTGAGGAGAACAGTGGAAAAATACAACATGGAGGTCAGTCATTTCAGCAATTTTATATTAATGGTATTCTAGTTAGTTGTTTAAGTTTGTAATGCAAAATAAAATAAATATATATCCAAAATGTTAGGGATATATCTTTTAGTGGATGTATATATCACAAATAGAATATGTGTGTATGTATCTCGCATCACACAAATGGAATCCAGGAGCTCTACCATGGTTAAGAGGTTTTAGATGCAGAAATATTGTAAACACAAGGGATTTGTCTGCTAAAAGTCTATAAGAGATGGTGTTGCAATAAATAATAGATTTTCAGACTCCATTAGCAGATTCATGAGGAACTAATGCAAGCTACACATAAAATAAAAGCATAATATGAAGTTCCAAAGATCACTTCATCAAAACTAAGCTTCCTTTTTTATTTTTGATCTTTAGGTATTGTAATATCACTGTCTATTACTTTGCTCAAATTAGTTGATTTATGTAGAATGACTAGACCAATTTTGGTATCATTTTAAAAAGAGTCACTCTGGAAATATATAAGTCAAGGATGAGGTACTCTTAGTATATTGTTTATTATCAGATTTGCCAGTTGTGTGTGGTAACAATTTCTTGAAAGGAAGGAAATAAACTTTCTTTAAAATACAGTAAATTAATAGTGAAAAAGTTCTTTGCCTGCAAATTTCTTTGTATTGCAAAAATGGGTTTTGTATTGAAGTAAAATACATGAAAACATAACTTAAAATGTAATTTCTGTTTTATATTATATTTACCTATATTTTCTGGAGGACCAGTTGGTTAAAGCAGTGTTTTTCAACCTGTTTTGGGCAAAGGCACACTTGTTTCATGAAAAAAATCACGAGGCACACCACCATTAGAAAATGTTAAAAAATTTAACTCTGTGCCTATATTGACTATATATAAAGTCTATATATACAAAACGGGGGGGGGGGGGGGGCG
The DNA here is from genome assembly GCF_964273705.1 of Natrix helvetica. Classification (NCBI taxonomy): domain Eukaryota; kingdom Metazoa; phylum Chordata; class Lepidosauria; order Squamata; family Natricidae; genus Natrix; species Natrix helvetica. The sequence goes on along the minus strand of NC_138550.1, from coordinate 79,577,950 downwards.
GCCAGGGACAGTTACCTGGGCGCGTGGGGGGGTGTGGTTTGCCTGGCGCTGGGCTCACCTGCTTATCGGCCGCCCAGCTCCGGCGGGGGCTCCGGGCCGCTCGACCACCGCTGGCTCCGTCCACCGCCACGGAGCAGCGCCACCCCCAGCCCCCGTGGAGCGCTCAAGCCCACAGCGAAGGCGTCCTCAGGCGCGGTCGCGGGCCTGCCTCGGCTTACCGGAGCTCCGTCCGCAGCAGCCCCCGCGGTGGTGGCAGCCCAGCCTCCGCATCCCGCCTCCCGTCGTCAGCCCCGCAAGCCTCTTGCCAGGGCGAGAAGGCGGAGGCGCTTGGCCGCGGTCCCTCCCTGCCCCTCCCGCCGCCCTGACGCCCCCCTCTCCCCGCTGCTGCTGGATCGCTCCCCTGTGCCAAGACGGCCAGGCAGGCTGGGGGGGGGAGGCCGCGGCATGCTGGGATTCGTCGTTTCCCTGGTGGCTTCCCTCTTCCCTCTTCCCTTCAAGATTCAAGATTTTCCCACGGCACACCAGGCAACATCTCGCGGCACACTAGTGTGCCGCGGAACAGTGGTTGAAAAACACTGGGTTAAAGTGTTGGATTAAGGCTAGAGAGACCTGAATGTCTCATATTTGCATAAGCACAGAAGCCAACTTGGTGACTTTGGCCCAATTACTTTCAGCACTAGGAAGAAGGCAGTGCCAACTCACTTCTGAAAATATTGCCAAGAAAACTGCAGGGATTTGCCCATGTAGTCACCAAGAATAAGACTGACTTTAATAAAAGGTGAACAATTTATGCAGTCTTCATTTTTGATTTATTCTTATTCATTTGAATGTATTAGTTACTCAACTCCAGTGAACTATGGACAAAAACTGACTTGATGGCTCAAATAACCCCCTCCATTACAATTCCTATAGTACATTTGATTTATAAGCAAAAATATGGTACATTGAACCAACAATATTGAATAACTTATATAGATTATGAAACCTTCAAGTATTTTTTGTGTGATGGCCAGTCTTTGTGTTTTTGTACTATACTACAAAAACCACTCCTCCGGGTTTTCATTAGGTGGCCTTTTCTGAAATAGATTGGCTTCCCAATAAATTATCTACTCTGACATAATTGCATACCATCAGTCATTAAAACCTATATGTTTATGGAATTACACAAGTTTATATGTGAATGAGTACAGGTTATATCAAAAGATCCCATAGATAATTTATTACATAACATCTCATTAAATGTTTGGATTGGTTGGGATTTTTTCAAAATAATTCCTTTTGTTTGACACCATCTTTGAATGTTTTTTTAAATAAATACATAACAAAATAAAACATTGTGATTCACCTATGGGATACGGAATGAAGATAGTACAACTGAAAAGTAATATGCTTTGAATGTAAAACATTGTATAGTGAGCTTCTTGCAGATACAATATCTTGGAAAAGTTGAGCTACCAAGGTACAATTTATTACTAAACCAAATTTACATACTCATGCTTAGTGTTGGAACATTTTGTTAAGAGTAGCATTTATTTTTATGTATGGTTTACTTTTAATAGCAGCCAACTTTCAATATATTCACATTAAATGTTTTCTAATTTAGGCCTACTCACATTATACACACATGCTCCCAAGCAACATGCAATAAACTTCTGTTAGATTGGGTAATGGATAGGTACACACAGGCTTAATGTTAACAACAGCTCTTTATTAAGTACAACAAGTGAGAACAATCCAGCGAAGGTTGAGTCTGACAGCAGCCCTTTTATAGGGAGCTGTCAGACCCTTCGACCAATAGGATTAAACCTCTGTTCCCGCCGGAACAGAGGACCTTGGTGGAAACCACTGTAGTTAGAACAAGTATCTAACAACTTCCTTTCTCACATTCATGTATTTCTCTTTTTTAAAGTAATTTTTATTAAGTTTATAAGGATATAAATACAAAAGAAAATGAGACTAGTGGGAAAATGGGGAAGGAAAGGGGGAAGGGAAAATGTATGGTAAAGGGGTGGGGGTGGGGGTGGGGAAGCACTGATCCCAAATCATTTTAGCACACTAGAATAGGATAATAACATTACAGGCTTTTTACTTTTTACTTTTACGTGCTAATATATATTAGCCACTTCTGTAGCAACAAGCCTATCTAATTATCAAAACCCAAAGTCAGTTTCATTTTTTTTTCTAACTCAAGTGGTTTCCAAGTAGAAGCAAAGCTGGATGTGTTCTTTTCTTTGATTAAGGGCATTCACACATTTCTCAATAACTACCTGAAGAGCATTTCCCAAAGTTTCATAATTGTCTACTGTTTTCACCTTTATAAATCAGAATTTTAGCTTTTGTCACACTTTTATATTTATATAATCCACTACTTTCTCCCAAAACTTGGTATGTACAGGACATGATAGAAACATGTTTAAGGAAGCATTATTCATATCTCCAATGAAATGCTGTTTTTGACACTCCTTTTCTATGCAAACATAATGGAGTCCAGTAAGTTCTAAATAATATTTTTTATTGTATAAAAAATAATTTGAAGTCCATTGATATTTTTGGTTTCTGGAAAACCAAAAAGAGAGCAATGGGTTTACTTAATGGCTATGCAAAACAAGGTCATAAAATGAAGTCTGGTCATGTAGTGACCAGCTTTATGACGTCACAATGTACAACCATAATTGCAGGCTCAGTTACGGTTATAATTTGAGGATTACCTATACTCATCTCATTCTCATCCATTCTTTCATGTATATTATCATCTGATCATCACACTGGGTTGTACAATTTTTCATTTTACTTCTATACTTATTTTACTTATTACTTATTTTTAAAGTATTATATTTTCCCCTCTCTGTTAATTCCACAACACCCTGCCTCCTCTTCTCATATAATTGAAAAGGAGCGTAAAAGTCATCTAGTCAAGCTCTGTTCAATTCAGGTTTTGCTAGAACATTTCTGACTGAGAGACTGTCCAGCCTCTATTTGAAGATTTCTTACGGGAGAGAATTCAACACATCATGTAGTTTCATACAATCGGGAAGTTCCTATTCTGAACCCCTCCTTCCTTGTTGTTTTAACCCATGAGCTTGGATCCTGTGTTCTTGATCAACAGATAATAAATCTGCTTTGTCTTTTGGGTGACAACACTCTAGCTATTTGAAAATTTATAATACCTCAACTTTTTGAACTGTCCTTCACGGGGAAAGTTTGTTTCTATGCCTTCACCATTTTGGTAGCTCTCTGAAATCACTCCAATTTGCATTGTCCTTTTTGAACTGTGATGCTCAGAATTTAGCAAGATATTCCAAACATGGTCTCATCACAGCCAAATAGAATATAAAAATCATTTCCTATTATGTAGCTTTGACGCCTTTTAATACACTCCATTAATGGTAGCTCTTGAAAACCTCAGCTCATTTTGAGATTTAGCCCTTCCTTCCTCCCTCCCTCATTAATTCATGTGTTTTATCATACATTTCTCTTACATTCCGGTTAGAATCTTATAGCCATCAAAATATGGTTCTATGTTTGTTAAATTAATGCTTTTAGTAACTTAGGAGTAGACTAGGTTATCAGTTTTAGTCATACATACGCTGTATAACAGTATCCTGGCTAGTGATAAAGATAATACTTGTCACTTATAGCACTTTTTAAAGTCAGATTCTATAAGCATAATCAAAGCCCAATTTTTTTTAGCAAGCATGCTTTTTTTTCTTTCCCTACGAGCTAAGAACTTTAATGTAAAGCACCCAGCCAACCATTACATCCAACCAACTAGGAGTTATATGCAGTGTGCTATTGCTACACTCAAAATACTTTTATATAGCAGTTTATATATAGCAATATACTGTACTATAATACAGAAATAGACATTTTAATTTTATTTTTTATATGCTGCCATCAAAGCCAAATTTCCCAATTGGCTTATATTTTTCTTTCTTATATAGTTTTTTGTAGATTGAACTGCAGTACAAAATTTAGGAAAATATTAATATTGAAATATACTGTACTTCTATTTGCTCACTAGAAAGGGAAATGCAATTATGTGTGCATGAAAATCAAAGCTGTACTCTCTTCTATCACTCCAGTTGATGTTCAGTGGTCACCAGATGCTTACACTGATTTAACTGGGTTGTGATTCCCTAATCTCTTCCATTCACTAAAGGGAGATGAGGCTTCTTTTTAATGTCCAAAAGCAATTAGTCTCTGATTTAATCTCTTTCACTGTACAACTGTGAGATGAATTGGTGCACAAATAAAATATCAGAGACAAGATCAGTATTCCCATTCAAAAACTATAATGCTGCATATCATGAACCTGATGAAATATTTTGTATAGCATTTACCTACCAAGATTTTCTATACACCTCATAGAGTTGGGAGATACAGAAGAGGGACAATGGCTGCAATGAGAAAAAGGTATCACTGTTTTTGCCTTTATTAAAAAGGATAGTGACCTTTTAAAGGTTTAGCATTTATACCAATCTCACCTTCCAAAACTGATGGAATTGTGGAAAAAAGAACTAAAAGAAAGAAACTAGAAACAGTTTAAGACCAATCAACTGAAGGACTACCTTCTTTTTCATATTAATCTCATAATCCTTAAAGGCAATTTCATGAATCTTGTTCCAAGTATGTTATGGGTATCAGGGATAAGACAAAGCCATCTTTGTATAAAGACTATTTCTCGAATGTGTTCTCCAGAGTGAATTCAGCATGATATGTGGCATTCATTTGATACACTAGTATTTTAGAAGTTATTGGAGGTTTTAAAATAATTTTATCTTCAATTATATTGATTCTAAACATTTGTTCTGATTTGTAAGGGGACCTCCAAAGAATTTATGTCAGAAAGGCAGTATGTAAGTAGCTTAACCTTATTAAAGAAGTAGGAAACTAGTAATATGCTATGAAAGGAGATTTAGCATTCTTGTCTGTCCAGACTATATTGGGAAATTTTTATTTGTGACAGAATTAGATGTGGGAGTATCTTCTCCCATTGCATTTCCTAATTGTCTTCCCTAGAGTTAGCATATATTGACATAATTCACATTGAAAGTAATTATTGAAGGATGCAACTAAAAGTTGTCATAAGTAAAAAAAAGGGGGGGGAGGGTAAATGTGGTTATAAGAGTTGAATAAAAATAATCCAAAGAAAGGGGGTTTTTTTTACATTACTGACTGTTCATATGAACAATTTAGTCTTGAATGACCATAAGTAACATTAAATCACTAGGATTTATAGCATTTATTATCAAATGGATGATACTTTAACAAAATGAAAAAGTAGCTCTATTCACCATAAAAAAAAATCCTCAAACCATATTTTGGACTATATTAGATCACATAGTAAGTAAGCTTTCAAGTTCTCCAAAATGTTTTTTTAAAGAAACAAAATAATAAATGGAAAGGGAGAGGAAGAAAGCAAGTAGCAGATTTTTAAATCATAAAACCAATGCATTTAATTATATTTTACAATTAAATTTAGAAGTGGCACTAGGCAAGCAAGTTAAGCTAAATTGCAGCCTTCGCAACTTAATGCCCTCCATATATTTTGAATTCTAATTTTCCTCATACTGAACCAAAAAAGCCACTGTCCACGTTCACTGAAATGATGAGTGTTGTAATCCAACACATCGGGAATATATCAAATTAGGTAAGATTGCTTTATCAAATACAGGAACAGAAAATATCTGATTCCTGTTGTTGAAAGTATGAAACAATTTGGCTTTTAGACCCATTCATTGTGCTATTACTATCTGCCAATTCAAAGAGTATTTAAAGTATCAGAATAACACTCCTTTCATTTTTTTCCTGCACTTATTACCTACTTTGCAGCTGCTGTTTTATCCTCCTGTTTCCAGTGTTTTTTCTCTTCAGTTTGCTTTGCTTTGACAGTATGCATATTTGTATATCTGTTTGTGTTCCTACAACTATCTTCTACACACACAAGATGTCTTTTTTGGCAAATTAGAGCATATGCTGTTAGCATACCTTCGTTTCCTTTAATCTTTTCTTGATACTAGAAATACCTTAATGTGTTAGCAAGCTAATCCTAAAAGCATGGCCTGAAAATTCAACAACCTTTTAAAACTAAACAACTCTAGATTTTGTCAGTGCCTACATCGAAGAACATCTGGGCTGTGCAGCATTTCTGATTCAAGTGGTAAAATTTCTTTTGGAATATGAAGATTGCTTATGTAAATACTTGTCAGTTAGTCTTTAATGCAGTTTTTGCATAAAAATATGCAGTGAATATTTGGCATAGTCAGGAGTGCTATGGCGGGGGCAACAAATACCACCTGCAGCAACCTTAAATTGCAGCAGAACCCCAAAATTAAATCAAACTATATTTTTACTTGCCTGAAAAAAATGCAGCTGCCAAATTAGCCATCCTTCAATTCACTTTGCCAGAGCAGATGTTATTAAAAGAACAATAAAAAGTAAGAAAATTACATTACAATGAACAAGTAAAAAATTACTTTAAAAAATAATTTCAACTGGAAAGCATCATTTTTCTATTTTGTCAGAAAAGGGCTGACTGAAATACTGAAAGGAACACATACCAGGATTTTATATCTGGAGTGGTAATTTCTTTCCAACTATACAAAATTATCTTTTTAGCTATGCCTGCACTCTGATGAAGTTCCAAGTATTCTTGAAAATTTAACTGTTCTCCTATGCTTTTACGTAGGTGGTTGTGAGCCCCTCTAGATATCTTTTTTGCTTGAGATTTTTTCTTCTTCTTGATATATATATGATCTATTTCTTTCTTTTTAAAGCCTAAGCCACCAAACTATTGCATTATATTACATTACATTACATTACATTACATTACATTACAATACAATACAATACAATACAATACAATACAATACAATACAATACAATACAATACAATACAATACAATATATATATATATATATATATATATATATATATATATATATATATATATATATATATATATATATATATATATATATATATATATTGTGTGTGTGTGTGTGTTGTATTTGTGCCATATTTCATTAAAAATAAAAATATGGGTTTCTGCCTGGATGGTTTTCTGTGATGAGCCGAATGACAGAAAGAGGGAGTAGTGAGCTCCCTCCCATATTTGGGCATACCAGGGGTTGTAACACACACACACACACACACATGTTGTATTTGTACTGATAAATAAATAAAGGGAGACTAGTATAGATCTATTTCGAGCTAATTAGCTCTCATCAGCTAGCCATACCCTTACTGGGATTCGAACCTGGGCTGTATTATATCTTAGGCAGGAGTCTTAGCCACTAAGCCACAGGCTCGCCTCCTTATCAGTTGAGCCAGGGAAATAGGTATGTATTTGTGTTCCTCCCTCCCATATTTAGGCATACCAGGGGTTGTAACACAAATACATATACATATACATATACATATACACATACACATACACATACACACATACACACATACATACATACACACACACACACACACACACACACACACACACACACACACACACACACACACACACACACACACACATATATATATATATATATATATATATATATATATATATATATATATATGCCAATTGGACTACAATGTTGTATATCAGCATTTAAAACTTTTTTTTATATAAGTTGGGTGTTAACTTAAGTTGTAGAAGGGAATGGAGTGAAAACATTGGAGAGTGAGTTGTTGTGATTAATGTTGAAAGGTTGGTGTTCCCATTTATCCCTACATCTCTGTTCTTTTATTTTAGCCACACAGATTTTCAGGTCAGGAAGAATCACTGAAATAATTACTTCTGATATGTTGCGTAACTTTCACAAATTTCATTTTTTACTCTATCTCTTTGGATCTTTCCAGTGTTACAACGTACACTTTTGAAGCGGCAGCCAGCCAATTAATATGACTGTGTGGGCAGATTTTACTTGCAATTGATGCATGTGTAGGTTCTAAATAAAACACAAAACATTTGCTAAATATAGAAAACATGTTTTAGAAGATAGTACCAATAAAGGAGAATATTTGTAGCTCAGGGTTGAAATGAGAAGTCCTTGGTGTTCTCTGAGTTTGGTTTTTTTTCTTGCAGTTGTTTCATTATCTGAACTAAATAACATCATTAGTGCCATATTAGCACTGACGATGTTACCTAGTTTAGGTAATGAAATGTCTACAAGAAAACAACCACTCAGAGAGCACCAAAGACTCCTCAGAAGGTGGTACCTTTAGTTTGATATTCCCAGAATATATCTATTAATGTACATATGAGATGTCATCATGAATTACAGATTATTGTTTTAGGAATACCCCTCTCTTTTTTTCTAATTATATTGCTTGTTCTAGCCAGAGTCTAAATTCGCTTCTTCATATGGAACAAACATAATCATCATTTACTCTAGCCCTCAATTGTTTTGCTCCACTGTAGTTGGTTGATTGATTGATTTTGTGTTTTTGAGTCAATATTGACTCTTGGCAACTTCCTATAATTGTTCCTGCAGTTTTTGTGAAAAGGTTTTGATTTGTCGTTGCTTCCTTCCTTGGGCTGGAGAGTGAATGACTGGCCCAAGATCACCTAGCTAGCATTGTGCCTAAAGTGGGGATTGGAACTGATGGTCTCCTTAACTACTATATCAGAAGTTATTATTTTTACCTTTTTTACATCAAGTTAATCAATGTATCACTAAATGCAACTATTTGAACTTCGCAAGTCAGAACACCTTATGAACTACTAGCAAAGATAAACTTAAAACATGTCTTTATCTTAGGCTAGTATAATTTACCCAGATTTACACAATCTCACCCAGATTCTAGGAAGGTATGTTTTTCAGTCTTGTTGACATACCTTTTAATCAAGATGATCTTGAGTTAGAACCTAAGTTTTTCTGAATGGAAAACATATGGTCTACTGAGAAATAGTCTCCTCCATATTAAACATCTTGTTCATGCTTGATGTGTGAACACCAAATGACTCCATTCATATAAAAATGGTATGTCCTGCATTTTTTTTTTTAATGTGGAACAACTTTCTTATTCAGTAGTGCTTTGATTGTGGAACATCTTTTCATAAAAACTAAGCTAGCTCCCTGTTCTGTTGTGATATGCTTTTCAATAACATGAAATACAATTTAATATCTGTTGAGGTATTATCTTTATTAATTGCTACTGTGTTCTACTTTTGCGTTGTTCTAATAGTATAAACGTATGTTGCTTGATTTATCTTTAACCGGGACTCTATTGTGGAGCTAAAAGGCAGACAAAAATCTCAGTTTTTGAATTCTTCTAATTTAAACCATTCAAAGAAATAATTAAAACACAAATAATTTTTTGACATAACTCATTTTAAATTTTATATTTTGCCAAAATATTTTCAAAATTTGCATTTTTGTATTTTTTAGCATTTTCTGTGATGCCTATTTTAACAGCTATTGCTTTTAATTGCTGTCTGAGTAATCATTTTGCTATGCTGCTTTTGATTTCATTTCATATAAATGTTATATGTATTTTTATTCTATGATAGTTTGAGTTATACTAAATTCAAGAAAAAATGCAGAAATAAACAATTGCTATGTATATACTGGGTAAGGGACAGTATTACATATCGAAGAAGTATCTACAGTTGTTAAAAATTCGCTTGAACATTTTAGAGATACTGTACATTCATGGATACATTTTAGATGCGTAATTCAACAATCTGATTCCAACCCCAAATCTTCAAAATTAATTGAATTAAAGCTTGCACATTTAATGCTAAATTCATTTAAATAAAGTAGTAATTTAAATGTTTAAATAAAAATGTTAAAACCACATTTTTCTCTGAAGCATTGAATCTCTTGCTTTCTTCTTAATGCATGTGCAAATGTTCAAATCCTCTATCTATACAATTTATAACTCCATAGAGCAATAGTTGACTGAATAATCTATTATATACAAGATTTCTGCTTAAACTGTGATTCCTGAGCCATGCTTTTTATTTGTCCCAGTCTGAACTATCTGCTGAAAAGCATCTGCTTACTTATGATAGTTTTTTTCCAATAACTTATCTCTTGCCATACATTGGTTAGATTTAAAATCCCACCTTTATTTTGTACGTCAAGGAATCATGTTCTGGTCAGGCAATGAATAATCCCATGAAAATAATGTCTGTCCACCTCCATTTGTAAGGGTAAAATACTGGAAATGGGAGACACTCGTAGTCTCCCTTCTATCATGATACGGAACATTGGTTGGTCAGGTTTTGAAACCATGGAATAGCTCCATGACGGCAAACCTATGGCACGCATGCCAGAGGTGGCACGCAGAGCCAGCTGCTCTTCTTGCTTCCAGCTGGTCTTCAGGGGTCCCAGAACATCAGTAAACAGCCTGAAAACAGCCAGAAAAATGGCCAAAAAACCAGGCTGTTTTTCGGGCCATTTTCAGACTGCTTTTGGGGCTGTTTTCAGGGCTCTTTTTGGTCTTCAGATTTCCAGCACAGATGCATTCTGGTTTGGGCACTCAATGCCAAAAAGGTTCACCATCACTGGAATAACCTGTATATGATGGCCAGGCTTTTTCTTCAATTTCCTCAATGCTCAGTTTTACATTAGAAACAATTTCATAGAAAAGTCCATTTTAAATATAGAATCAGATTGCTTGAGATAATTTCTGAAGGTGTTTAATATACTGAAGTCAGAAGTGATTTTTTTTTAAAAAAATATTAATCATTTTCACCAATTATTAAAATGGTACATCTGATTTTTAGAAAAAATAAATGTGTTTATTTATTAAATCTCTTTTGGAAATTAGCCACTCTAAACACTTAGAAGCATGAAGTGGGGGTTGCTCATTTCCATTGCTTCCATTGGCCAGTAACTGTTTCACAAGGAGTGAAAATAGAAGCCTGATCTTGCTTCTGGTAAAGGGCCATGCAGAAACTTTGCTTAAATACAGCTGGCATGAATCTAGTTAAGAGATATTTCCTGCATTCCTATAAAAATAACCACGGCCACTTATTTTTTTATCACTTTTGAATCAGTTTCTAGGGAAACAAACAACATTGTGATAAGTAGAAACCAGCAGTAGAAGCTGACTCAGCTGGTGACCAGTTTTGTTTCTGTTTCCATGGAAACAGATTTGAAATAGGCATAAATAATCTCACTAAGCACAGACGGTTCTAAGAAGGTTGGACAAACACATTTCCTCAGTCATTTACCTTGGTCAATAAATATTGCCTTGAAAACTGGCATTTAATAAACACTATTTTATGAAGATCGCTAACCAAGTTTCAAGTCCATGTATTTCATCAGCACTAAGAATATAAAATTTTAATAAAATCCCTTAGAAATTATATAATTATTCTATTAACTACACCATATTCTTTCCTAAAGAAGGACACAAGGACCACCAAGCAGCCAGATAAGGTTGCCACTTGATTTTGCAGCCTTGGGCCCCAAGTAAACTTGCTAATATAAAAATGATCTGAGTGACATTTTTTTTTGCAAATTATTGGCAAAAATCCTTATAAAACAGCAATATAGAGTCATGAGCTTCATTTTGATTATGCTCTCTCCACAAGTCAAAATAGTTCATACCCTAAAAGCTCATATCCTAATACTGTAGGGTATTTTTCAATATTGTATCTGATTTCTTGAATTTCAGAGGAAAGGCTAATAAATATTGCCAGGTAAATGTACTAGAATATGTTGCTGTGTAAAGATCTTACAGATATCTTGCTGCCTGGGGTTATCTTCCAATCATCTTATTTCCAATTACTACAATTAAAGTAATTATTATATGATCTGTTTGTCAAATATCAGTTATTCTTTCTTTTAGTATTGCTTTGATTTCATTATATCCTATTCTCAAATTAACAGGGCTAGACAAAATCAGGAGAAGCTCAAATTAAGCCAATAATGAATTATCCTTAAATAGACTTTGTACTCCATAGTTCTCAGTCCTGCTTTACTTCTAATTGATGTGCTACATTTGGGATGGTCTTTGCTCCTTGTTATGGTCTACTTTAATCTCCAAGCCTAATTTTATGCCCTAAGAAATTATGCCAAGGGTGCAGCTGTGAGTGATTTAAATACAGTTGAGGTATATTAGGCCTCTCTTATATAAATATTGAACAAGATGCTTGCATTTGCTTCAATATTCCTCTGTGGGCAGTAGATAGAAAGTGGGCTTCACAATTTGTAGAGAAATGAAAAATCATTCCTAGGTAATTGAAGCTATTCTACCTGCCAAAAAATGTCCAATAATAGTGCAAAGCTAAGTTCTGGGTCTTTCTTTAAAATTAATTCTATGTAGTCCTAATATAACTCAACTATAAATGTTACATAAAGAGCTGCCTTCAGCCCAATTGGTCATTTGCAATAAAATTATATCTTCTGAATATTGCAGCACTGTAATATATCTGTTTGCTATTTCAGGAGACAGAATTCTACTTGAGTTAAATTTACGCTGGTCTTTATTAATGAAAATTTTACTGGTTAAATTGGTTAACTTTGGTTATATATAGTAATAGGAGTAATATTTTTCCCCTCTTTGGGTGGGTGTAAACTTAGAACATTGATCAAGATTTTAAATGTAATAGTTTCATGCATTTTATAAATAAGAGAATTCATACAATTCTCTTACAATTTTACCTTTGAAACATGCTGAAATGCCTACTTAAAATTAATGAAGCAGCATAATGCACATGTATATTTCTTTACCAGATATATATATATATAATATTGCACATCAAATAGATACTGTTTCTTCCCTTCTTAAATATTAGAATAACTATTACCATACGCTAATCTCTAAAATAGGCAGTTATGCTGTTGAGTATGTTTTGAAGAAAAGATTGGTTAACCATTTGTCCAAGATAGTATAATGACCCCTGCCTTAGGCAGGGGATTGGACCAGGGGTGGGCTTCAAAAATTTCAGCAATGGGTTCTCTGCCCAGTTGCTGGGTGGGTGTGGCCATGGTAGGCGTGGCCTAGTCAGCCTCCTGCACCAGGGCGGGGGGGGCTGTTTTTGCCTTCCCCAGGCTCTGGAGGCTTTCCTCAAGCCTCTGGGAGGGTGAAAATGTCCTCCCCTAGGCTCCGAAGGCCCACCCAAGGCCTTCTGTCCTACTCTCCAAGCCTCCATGCAGGCCCTGCACTTACTTCACATCCAAAAGAGGCCACATGGATACTCCTGGGAGGGGTGGGCAGGCCCTGGTGGCAGGGCTGGGCAGGCCCTGGTGGCAGGGCTGGGCAGGCCCTGGTGGCAGGGCTGGGCAGGCCCTGGTGGCAGGGCTGGGCAGGCCCTGGTGGCAGGGCTGGGCAGGCCCTGGTGGCAGGGCTGGGCAGGCCCTGGTGGCAGGGCCAGCCAGGGGTGGGAGGGGTGGGCAACGCCAGCCAGGGGTGGGATTTGGAGGTTCTCCAAACCAGCCATAACAATTGCTATGGGTTCTCCCAAATCTGGGTGAACTCATAGCAGCCCACCACTGGGTTGGACTAGAAGACCTCCAGATTCATTCTGGCCCTATGATTCTACATGAGTAATGTAGCCATTATTTCAGACTACTCTAATCCCTGCTGCTTTCCCAGGTTTTTCTTAATGAATTGGAGGCTGAAGGGGGAAGGTTGCAGAATCTCTTCAAAGATATCATGGGACAGGAGTCATCCCCCTAAGGGTTGAAAGTATTTCACCCATCTCCTTAATGAAACATGACATTCCAAGTAAGGCTTAGTATAGATATGGGTAGATATTAATCTCCAAAAATCTTTTGATTAGCTGTCAGGGTTTGGTTTCATTCTTCTATTACCCATTTTGTCAGAACAAGTTTTTAAAATATTTATTAAAATTGTTATTATATTAAATTTTGGGGTTTCAGCATCGTAGATCATAGTCTTTCTCATAGAAACCACCTTTTTAAGGTACAGTATGTGTAAAAGTCCTAGTTTGAATCCTGTTTCATCACTGGGAGTTTATTACTTAAATATTTAAAAACCTGTATTTCTGGGTATCCTGTTCAAGTTAATGTGTCCTCTGAAAAACATTTCTCTCTTGGCTTGAGAGAAAAGCTACCATATTGTAATCAAATTTTTTGTCAATGTAGTTCTGCATTCAAATTGCTTTCTCAGTTTCCTGGCCTACAGATTCCTAGTATGCCCTTGATGTTCATCATTAGGAGGTATGGTGGCACTGTGGTTAGAATGCAGTATTGCAGGCTAACTCTGTCCACTGCCAAGATTTCGATCCTGGCTGGCTCAAGGTTGACTCAGCCTTCTGTCCTTCCAAGGTTGTTAAACTGAGGGCCCAGATTGCTGAGAGCAATATGCTGTCTCTGTAAATCCCTCAGACAATGCTCTAAAGCATTATGAAGCGGTATATATAAGTCTGAATGCTATTGCTATTACTATCAAGCTCTTTCACCCAAATGTGGAAGTTTCCAACTAGGGAGGGAGGGAGGTGTTAAGAGGGGGGCAAACTTAGAGACCTTGCATTGCAGAAAGCAGCATAAGCCTGATCTTCCCCATAATCAGTGAAACCTTCTCTTACCGTTCCCAAGGGAAAACAGTCAGGTGAGATTCTGATAACAGATAACTAACACTAAAAGGTCTGCTTAAGACTATTCACAAATGGTTCTGGTTGGTTGGTCTTGACATCTGGCTTTAAAAAAGATTCTTAATAAAATAGACATACTATGCACCATCTCACTATTGAGTGATGCTGTCAGAGGCAGAATCGAGATTCTTACAGAGAAGCAGATGGGGACAATTCTCCTTCTGATAAATATCAGTCATTTCATAAATGCAATAGCTATTTTGCAGGTATGCTAACTACCTATTCTCGTAGTTGCAAGTGGTTTGGATAGGTATTACTTATCCTGCTTCCGGTCACAACCCCATACAGTTTCTCAGTTTTACTTCAAGAACTGAAGAATTAACAATTAAACAAAGGAATAAGGCTAGCCTGCAAAGTTTGATTTGGAATAGGAACATGCAGAAGAATAATTTAAATCCAATCCAGGGTTCTAAGAGTCAGGTCAGGATTGTCTCCAGTCCATTGGTCAGAGGTTCAAGGTTTCTTTCACAAACAGGAACATCACACAAAAACGGTTAGATGTTGTTTCTAGCAATGAGAGCCTGATTCAGTGCTTTTTCTTAAATAGGCTATAACCAGCTATTAGTAATCTGGTTTACACCTTTTTTGGCAAATAGCCTAATAAATCTTCATTGTTCTGCTCTGTTCTCTGTTCATCTGGTGTGGAGACTGGAAGGCCTTAAGTCATCCCCACCTAATTTTTCTAGCTGCTCAGGTAGTGCATGTATTTGATATTTTTCATGTGGTTCCTAGCTTTGTCCTTCTGAAGCTGACATTCCACAGACTTGTTGCAACAGCTTCTTCGAGGTCTGATTCAGACTCAGAATCTGAATTCTGAACCATGACACTACCTTCACTAAGGTACTATATTTAGAATATTGGCCATACTTGTTACCATCTATCATATGGTGCATTGAATATAATCTTGACAGGAGGCGTGTCAGAACTAATCTCTGCTCCCCAAAGAAATAAGGCAAGAGGAACAAAAGAGGAGGAAGTAAAAACCTGACAAGCCTGGCCCTTGGCTGTTATGGAAAATGCATACTAATACAGGACTCAAGGGCAACAAAATTCTCTACCTCAGGCACTTCTTCTGAGTACATGAGGATGGCTTAGCTAGACTAAGTGCTGGGTTGCTGCTTTTACTTTTAATTCCTATAGGAAAAGCAGCTTTGTTATGCTTGGAAAACTTCTGTGCTGTGTGCTGCTACACTCTGATAAGGAGAGAGAAACAATATGGCTTTTATTTTACTCTTGAGTTCAGGGGTGTAGACAAAGGGAAAGAGACCTTGGGAATTGTTCTGTATTTTATGCAGAGGTGGAAAGTAAGAAGAAAAACACTGAATACCTGAGGGAGGTTTTAGTGCTTTGTTTGCTTATTTGTTGCTAGTGAGAAAGATTTCTTCACTGTACAGTAAATTTTCAAGGGAATTAGGACACAGTTTAATTTTTAGAAAGATAATTTCATGACATGATGCAGAAAGGAACCATGGAAACCAAACTGGTGTAGAGATAGGTGTTGGATTAGGACTGGAGCAATCTAGGTTCAAATCCACTCAACCACAGGATATCTCAGCGTGATTGTTTTGGAATTAAAATCAACAATGTTATTTTTGTAAGCCATTTTGAGCTTCTGAAGAAAAGAAGAATATGAACCAAATCAATAAATGAATATATATCCTCATATTTCATGTTGGAATATGTATGCATGTATGACAGAAAGAGCAGAAAAGAAATAAAGATGACTTGTGTGCTCTAAACAATTAACTACATAGAACAAGATATGTAAGGACATTCTAGCAAGAAAATAATAACACATTTCTAAACCAAAAACCCAGGTCCCAATTTAAAAGTTTTATTCCCTGGGAAAGCTTATATTATCAGTTACAGCAGCAAAATATTATCTATTCCACATACTTAGTATCTTCTTTGACTCCATAAAAATCTCTACAAGTTCTGAATGCTTTCCTAAGCATTGCCTTCTAAAATTTAGCTTCAAAGTGCTGGTCATAGAAAAAGGTTTATAATAACCCATATATTGTCTCTGATTTTCCTCAAGGAGACAAAAGAAGACCCACACAGAGGTTACCCAGTGCTCTCCCCTCCAGGATTATGCCATGTGGCATCATAGGTCCATAAACTAGGAGACTAGGATTAGACCCTCCAGTTATCTAGAATATAATCCTGAATGCATCTGTTTTGGTTTGCTTTTTGCAGACAGGTATCATATATGCCACAGCATGCTGTTGGTGCTGTCCTGTTTGTAAACTATCCCCCCTCTCTTGGATCAGTGAGCTAAGTAAGAGATAATTGCAGAATAAAATCTGACAGCATAAAAGTCTAGTGAAATAAAAGAAGGGGTTGTGTTCGTTTCAATTAGGGGGCTATAAAGGATTCATAGTGCATTTTTCTTAGTCTTATACTACAGAAGATGGGAACAAAACAGAATCAACAGAGCTACCTCTGCTTTCATTAAACACACTTTGATGGTCAGTCTTGAAAGGCAACAGCTATTACTTCACAATAATCTTAACTTTGCCACAAAATATTAACTCAGCTAGTCCTCCAGAAACAAAAATCAGGTTTGCAGCACTTCATCTGTAGTCTGACTTGATACAATCCCCAAATACCTCTTTCATATGTTATTGTAAAGGGGTGTGAGTTAATCCTGAATTAAAACTATAAACAACTCGATATGACTTCAGAATTAGAAATTGAATATTTTACATTTCTGATAGCTAAGTACAGGACTGGTGTGTGGTCCCATAAGACCACAAATGAGAAATTTGTTAAGAGTTGGAGTTCAGAGAAGTCCCCTCTCTATTGTAGACAACCTCTTTGTAGGTAGTACTCTCCCCCAAAATTATTTGAGAGACATTATCCTTCAATGAAACCTAATTTCTTACATTCTAATGTATTTCAATTACTCCAAGTTAACAATAGTACAAATCAAGCATTCTCTAAAGCATCTTTAAATCAGTTGCAGAAAGTAAATTACTATTTATTTATATTCTATATAGCTTACTGAATGTAACTAATTCATCACTGCTTCAAGGATTTACCAGTTCACAGTTTTTCTATGTTTTTGTAGATTCTTAAAAAGAGAAATCTATGTTACATACATACACATAAGCAAACCCAGGCATCCTATTGCTCAGCCTCAAATAGGATTTAAATCATTAATGTAAGCTATCTTTGCTTGAAAAACTTTGTTCAAGTATTCCTTTTGAATAGACCAACCTTTCCCCCATGATCTGCTTTCTATTCTCAATAGAAAATGTTGTATAAAAATAAAGAATCCTTGAATTCTTGCTAAATAGCATCACAGTGGCAACAGATCAGCTTGACTTGACACCATGATTTTTATTCTGCATAGATACCCTTAGCTTTTTGCTGCTTGCTACTCATTCCAAAGGTGTCTAAGATGGGTTAACCAGACAATGCACTTTTTCAAAGATGGGAAAACCGCAGAAACAAGAGCAGAAGTGATTGTTTGTATTCTCATGATACCCCGTAATTGTCAACTAAAAGGACTGACAACAGCTTTAGTGGGATAAAATGGTGAAGAGAATTTGAAGGGAAAGAAAACAGCATCATCCTTGCACTACTTAGGAATGTTGTGCACAATGTAGAAGAATAATTTTACATGAAATAATACTGCAGGGAAATAATTTGAATTGAAACTACTGCGGAAGGCTTTATCCCTTCCCACCCACTTGGAACAGCTACCCTGTCAAGGAAAATTTATAGATAATGAAAGATTTAAAAGTAGGAATGCAACAAACTTTGTTTAATTTTTAAGTTCCCAGTTTAAATGGAAGAACAAATAAGGGCAACTTATATTCATAAATTGTTCATAAATGAGGTTTTATGGGTTGGCCAGTATGTAACTTCTCGGGGTAAAAACTAATTAATAGTATGCCTGTCACTATTTCTCACTGAACACTGAACATTATCTTCTGGTTCGGTACATCCAGATGTAAAAGACTAACACATAGGAAGGAGAAATACCACAGCTATCATTGCATCTTTCTTCACATGGTTCATTTGCTGTGGGCTTTTAGATTTCATAGTAATGAAGATGAAAGATTGATTGGCTCACTGCTGACCTACTTTGAAGAAATGAAAGAGCAGGTGGCTGATTTTTAGCTGACTGAAAACAAAAAGTGGTAGAAAGAGGCATAGAGATAAATGTTCTGAAGTCTGCCTTTGCACGTAAAATCATTTTGAGAAAGAATTATTTACACATGGTACATCTAAAATAATTTCCTTTTGTTATAGTTGCATTTATTTGCTTAACCGCACAATCGGTTTTTTTCCTGCTTTTAATAAACATATTACTTAATCAGGCTATAATACACCATTAATACATAAAGGTTAATGTTTTAAGTACTTATCTGCAAAAATTCATTGTAATTGAAATATTTTAATCTCTGTGTGTAAAAAAGTAAATCTTTGTCCAAATTTAACATTGACATGTTCTTAGCTATCCATTTTTATATATTATAGACCATTACAATAAAATATAGTAGAATTGGGCAGTAATTGCCAGTTAAGGTTATCTTAACTTATTGGTTGCTTGAAAACAAGATATTTATTTCTCTGTTCAAAAATGCAGTTTAGGCTGGACTTGAGAACTAAATTCTGTGGCCCTGAAGATAACCATTCAAAAAGAAACAACAATGGATATAGAAGGACTCTGTTGTTACTGCTAGTTGCCTAACATACAATGCAATGCAATGCAATGCAATGCAATGCAATGCAATGCAATGCAATGCAATGCAATGCAATGCAATGCAATGCAATGCAATGCAATGCAATGCAATGCAATGCAATGCAATGCAATGCAATGCAATGCAATGCAATGCAATACAATACAATACAATACAATACAATAGCAGAGTTGGAAGGGACCTTGGAGGTCTTCTAGTCCAACCCCCTGCCTAGGCAGGAAACCCTATACCGTTTCAGACAGATGGCTATCCAACATCTTCTTAAAGACTTCCAGTGTTGAGGCATTCACAACTTCTGGAGGCAAACTGTTCCCCTGCTTAATTGTTCTGTCAGGAAATTTCTCCTCAGTTCTAAGTTGCTTCTTTCCTTGATTACTTTCCACCTATTGCTTCTTGTTCTACCCTCAGGTGCCTTGGAGAATAGTTTGACTCCCTCTTCTTTGTGGCAACCCCTGAGATATTGGAACACGGCTATCATGTCTCCCCTAGTCCTTCTTTCTCTTAAGCTAAACATATCCAGTTCCTGCAACCGTTCTTCATATGTTTTAGTCTCCAGTCCCCTAATTATTTTTGTTGCTCTTCTCTGCACTCTTTCTAGAGTCTCCACATCTTTTCTACACCATGGTGACCAAAACTGAATGCAGTATTCCAAGTGTGGTCTTACCAAGGCATTATAAAGCGATATTAACACTTTACGTGATCTTGATTCTATCCCTCTGTTTATGTAGCCTAGAACTGTGTTGGCTTTTATGGCAGCTGCTGCACACTGCTGGCTCATATTGAAATGATTGTCCACTAGGTCTCCAAGATCCCTCTCACAGTTACTACTATTGAGGAAGGTATCACCTATACCCGTGATGGCGAACCTATGGCACGCGTGCCACAGGCGGCACGCAGAGCCATTTCTGAGGGCACGCGAGGCATTGCCCTGTCAGTTCCAGTGCGCATGCACCCGCTGGCCAGCTGATTTTCGATAGTTTTTTTAATCTCCGGAGGATTCCCTGAAGCCTCCAAAGGGCGAAAAACAGCCCAATGCAAAAAGAGCTGCCGGAACGGGGGAAAGACAAGCGGCAAGGAAAGAGGCTTCTTTCACTCCTGCTGGCTGCTCTGTTCCCCCCTCCCCCCTGCTATTAAAAAGGATCCTGCCTGATCGCTGAGAGAGCTGCCAGCACGGGGGAGACAAGCGGCAAGGAAAGAAGCTTCTTTCACTCGTGCTGCCTGCTGTGTTCCCCCCTCCCCCCTGCTACTAAAAAGGATCCTGCCCGATCGCTGAGAGAGCTGCCAGCACGGGGGAGACAAGCGGCAAGGAAAGAAGCTTCTTTCCCCCCTGCTGCCTGCTGTATTCCCCCCTCCCCCCTGCTACTAAAAAGGATCCTGCCCGATCGCTGAGAGAGCTGCCAGCACGGGGGAGACAAGCGGCAAGGAAAGAAGCTTCTTTCCCCCCTGCTGCCTGCTGTGTTCCCCCCTCCCCCCTGCTACTAAAAAGGATCCTGCCCGATCGCTGAGAGAGCTGCCAGCACGGGGGAGACAAGCGGCAAGGAAAGAAGCTTCTTTCCCCCCTGCTGCCTGCTGTGTTCCCCCCTCCCCCCTGCTACTAAAAAGGATCCTGCCCGATCGCTGAGAGAGCTGCCAGCACGGGGGAGACAAGCGGCAAGGAAAGAAGCTTCTTTCCCCCCTGCTGCCTGCTGTGTTCCCCCCTCCCCCCTGCTACTAAAAAGGATCCTTCCTGATCGCTGAGAGAGCTGCCAGCACGGGGGAGACAAGCGGCAAGGAAAGAAGCTTCTTTCACTCGTGCTGCCTGCTGTGTTCCCCCTCCCCCCTGCTACTAAAAAGGATCCTGCCCGATCACTTGAATCCACAGGGAAATGAGAGAGCTTCCAGCACGAGTGAAAGAAGCCTCTTTTCTTGCCGCTTGTCTTTCCCCCGTGCTGGGTGCTCTGTTCCCCCCTCCCCCCTGCTACTAAAAAGGATCCTGCCCGATCGCTTGAATCCACAGGGAAATGAGGAGAGCAGGGGGGAAAGACACGCAGTAAGGAAAGAAGAAAAGAGGCTTCTTTCACTCAACGTGGCTGCTGTTGCCCTTTTCTCCATTTCAGTGCTAGGGCATCGAGGTTGCCCCACCCACCATCGCCCAGGTCCTCGCTTCTCCCAAACATTTCTTTGCCTACCTGATTTCCAGCTCCATCGCGTTTCTTGCCATCGTGTGCAGAGAAACAAAGTTTGTGGGACAAAAAAAAACTTCAATCAATAACAACTTGGGGAGGGGGAAGAGATCTCCCAAAGTTGGAATTGATTGATTGAAAGGAGTTTTTTTTAGTCCCACAAACTTTGTTTTCCTGTCCAAGACGGCAAGAAACATGATGGAAAAATGCTACAGAGGGGAAATTAAATAGGCAAAGAAATGCTTGGGAGAAGCGAGGACCTGAGCGATGGGGGGTGGGGCAGGCTCCATGGAGTGGTGCTGAAATGGAGAAAAGGGCAACAGAGCAGCCCCTTGAGGGGGAAAAAGCTGCTTTTCCTTATTTCCTTGCTACTTGTCTTTCCCTCATGCAGATTGGTCTCTTCCTCATTTCCCTTTGGATTGCAGGGACCAGGCAGGATCCTCTGTGCTAGCACGGGGGAGGGGGGGAACAGAGCAGCCACCTTGAGGGGAAAAAGCTGCTTTTTCTTCTTTTCTTGCTGCTTTTCTTTCCCCTGTGCCAGCAGCTCCCTTCCTCATTTGTCTATTGACTGTAGTGCCCAGGATCCTCTTTAATAGAAGGGGAGAATTTAGCAACTGGACTCACACCTGCCATTGTAAAAAGGGCCCAATCTTTACACAGGAGAATGATAAGGGAAGGTTTTTTGACACAGGAGCACACTTGAGCATCCCCCCACCCCCACCCCAATCTCTGCCCGTTAGTGGCAGAGCAACTTCTCCCCTCACTGGGTGTTAGCCAAGGGGAAGCAGCCAGAGCAGGGAGTGGCGAGGAAGCCTTGTGCAAAAATGCACGGTCCACACAGGTGAGCGGGGACATTACGTTATGTGGGTTGGCACTCGAGTTCGTGTGATAGCGCGCACGTATGTGCTTTTGGCACCCGAGGCGAAAAAGGTTCGCCATCACTGACCTATACTGTATCTGTGCATTTCGTTTTTCTTGCCTAAATGTAGAACCTTATTCTTTTCACCACAAATTTCATTTTATTAGATAGTGCCCAATGTTCAAGTTTGTCAAGATCCTTCTGTATCTTAAGCCTGTCTTCTGGAGTGTTGGCTATTCCTGCCAGCTTGGCGTCATCTGCAAATTTGATGAGTTCCCCATTTATTCCCTCATCCAAATCATTGATGAAGATGTTGAAGAGTACTGGGCCTAAAACAGAGCCTTGGGGTACTCCACTGTATACTTCCCTCCATGTAGATGCAGTTCCATTGAGGACTACACGTTGAGTGCGGTTGGTCAGCCAGTTACGAATCCATCTAGTAGTGATGCTATCTAACCCATATTCTTCTACTTTATCTAGTAGTAGGTTATGGTCTACCTTATAAAATGCCTTACTGAAGTCCAAATAAACAATATCGACGGCATTCCTCTGGTCCACTAATTTTGTCACTTTGTCAAAGAATGCAGTAAGATTAGTCTGGCATGATCTGTTTTTGACAAATCCATGTTGGCTTTTGGCTATTACTTTGTTTACTTCTAGGTGTTTGCTAATTCGTTGCTTGATTATCTTTTCCAGAATCTTTCCTGGTATTGAGGTCAGGCTGATAGGTCTATAGTTTCCTGGATTTTTTTTTCCTTTTCTGAAGATGGGAACCACATCAGCTCTTTTCCAGTTCTCAAGCAGTTCCCTAGTGCTCCAGGATCTCTGAAAGATATAGGTCAGTGATTCTGAGATCTCATCTGCCAGTTCCTTCAGAACCCTGGTGCTAGATACTTGTTCTAACTACAGTGGTTTCCACCAAGGTTTAATTCTATTGGTCGAACGATCTGACAGCTCCCTATAAAAGGGCTGCTGTCAGACTCAACCTTCACTGGATTGTTCTCACTTGTTGTACTTAATAAAGAGCTGTTGTTACCGTTGAGCCTGTGTGTGCCTATCCATTATCCAATTTAACACTGGCGACGAGGATGGGATTGGAAGGCAACTAGGCGAACCAAAAGGAGCATAGAAATCCAGCAAGTACAACCAGCCCAGAGCTCAGCATGGCTTCGAGCAGCCATTTTTGAGCGGCAAACTCAAAATGGCCATGCACACCCCACCGACTTATAGGGAGCTGTCACACCCTTCGACCAATAGGATTAAACCTCTGTTCCCACCGGAACAGAGGACCTTGGTGGAAACCACTGTAGTTAGAACAAGTGTCTAACATAAACTGCTCCAAGCCAAGAAGAAATTAGCTTAGGAATTTGTTCCTAACACTTTCTAAATTAATTCCATACAACATACATAATTTTCCAAAGTCAATAATAATTTTGCTTCCTCAAGTTGTCTCCCAGGAAGCTCAGTGCACTGAGACCCGTGAAACACATAAATGTTTCACTAAAAATTGAGTCCTACCAGAGCAACTAAAGGATTTGTTTTGTTGCTTCCATCCATATCCGTCTTTCAGAAAAGCTGTTATCAGAAATATTGGTAATTGGTATGTGCAGTATTGAAGCTATCATTAGAAATTTGATTTTGCTGCACAAGTTCTAATGGAAACTTGATTAATTTTAATACAACTATAAAAACTCAGAAATGAAATCAGTCCCAGTGAACTTGTCCCATAGCATTTTAAGTGACCTACCTCAGTCCAATGTCATTCAGCAGTAATCTAACACTTCTGATTGACTGCCATTCCCCTGTCCCATGGACCCCTTTTTCTCTCTATCACTTCATCCTGTCAGTACTGCCCAGCAGTGCTTTCCCAAGTGTTCAGGGGGCTTTGGGTATATTTGGTCAAGCTGAACATCATAAAGCTCATTGTGACTTAGTAACTTATTGTCATACATTAGCCAGACACTTTGAAAATAAAATAAACCAAACTTGACACATTTTATATTTTACAATTTTGGAAGATCAATCTATCAAAATGTAAGTGATGGGGGGAGGTGTTCCATTTTTTAAAGGTTTTATGGTGCAGGTAAATTTTAGCAAACGTATCTTTGGTTGCCCTTTACCTCTCATAGGTTATTATACCTAGTAAGAAAGTAAGTTTATGGTATAAACTCTAGTTATCAGAGTCTTTTTCTTTATTATCTTTTTTTTCTGGTGCTTTGTTCTGGTGGTCTTTTCTGCTTTAGCAATTCTTCAAATCTTTAAGGTAATGTAACTGGGTAGAACATATGTAAGATTTGAGATCATCATAGTGTTCAACTGGATCCAGAAGATTATAATAAATCCCTTATTTCAACGAACGGACCGTTATAATAAATAAATCCCTTATTTATAAATAAGGGATTTATTTATAAATAAAATAAATATAATAAATCCCTTATTTCAAGGAACAGCCTAATTACAGAAAGCAATATTGAAACTATATTTGGGCGAGGGGGGGGGCAGAGTGATTGGAACAAGAAAATCTAAATAGATTTGGCTGGTAACCAATATCATGTTTCTGAGTAAGGGGCATTAGTGGGCTGTATTTTATCAGATCCAATCACTTTTGGAGGAAACAGATTTTCCAAATCCATTTCAACTGAGTTAGGCCTGGTTTTAACACCAAAACTCCATTTATCATCTACGTGACCTATGCCAGGAGTTGGATCCTATAGATTTTCCTGGGTGGTTCAATGAGTTTAGTAACATTGACCATGATATCTTTCCAGATATGTTATACAAATTAGACCTATGTGGAACATCCTTCAGACAGATTCATTCATACCTAGATGGATGGCAGTTTTCAGATGTGAGGGATTTCAGTTTTATTCCATGATGTGCCCTGTAGGGTTCCACAAGGTTCATTTCTCTCTCTCTCTTGTTGTTCAGTATCTATATGCAACCACTGAAATCATTCTAAGATTTAAAATAAAGCTGTATGACTTTTTTTATCAGGTTCAGTATGACTGAATCAGTGTCTGACTACAAAATGGGCTGGATGAGAACCAATAAACAAGCTCAATCTAGACAACTCAGAGCTTCTGTTCATAAAGGGCTTATCTAGCCAGATGAGCAAAATTCAATTTGTTCTAATAGGTTGCAGACCCTTTAAGGATTGAGTTAGTACCTTGAAACTGCTTTTGGATCCTTTTCATTACCGGCATAAGTAGCCTCTCTGGTATGAAGCAACTTCCTATTTAGACATAGATATCCTTGCTACAGTAATCTATGCCCTGATAACTTCTCATTTAGATCACTGAAATGCAATGCATTATTTGTTGGGCTCCTTTCATACAACTGAATTATGTAAGCATATGAAGTTTGGAAACTTCACTTAGCACAATATGTTGCAGCCAAAATACTTACTGGGACTTGTGGAATGAATACATCACATTAGTTATTTATGATTTTAACAGTTCCCAATTAATTTCCAGCTCTAGTTCAAAGTGTTGATTTTAATTTATAAAAGCCTCCACAACTTGAGACCACAAAATCTGAAGGAATACATATCAGGTCATCTTTGAACTGTCTACTCCAGATGCCTTTACATGCTGTGATGCAATGTGTGACCACCCAGGAATAGGCCTTTTCAGTAGCCCTCAACTTTGAATGCCCACTCCAATTAGTTATGCCTTTATTATCCTTTTGGTGGCAGACAGAGGCATTTTTATCTTTCCCTAATATGTCAGTCCTTTTATGATACTTTTGTTCTGTTATTTTTTTAATGTTTACTGTAGTGATTTTATGTTGTATATCTGCTGTTTTTAAAAAATGTCATAATCCATTTTAATTTATTATTTTAATCTGTTGTTTAACTTTGACTGTAAACCACTTTAAGATTTATTTAAAAGTGTTGACATATGCTAGCATAAAAAATATCTTGATTTGGCTCTAAATTTGAGAGCATAAAGCATAAACATAACCCTTTTGTAGAAGAACATGGTTTCTTCCTTTGAAAGAGGTTGATCATGGGTAAACAAACTATAGCAGAGATGATGACGATGAGACAAGGAGGAACAGTTTCTTACACAACTGGACTCTTTATCCTCTTTATTTATCCTCAGACTGCTTGAGAGGATTAGAGATGATTACTAAACTAGAAGGGACTACATATATAAAACAATATGCAAAGAAATATCTCATATTTTGGGCTTGACTTAGCACCCTATTCCCAAATCTTGTTTACAAAGGAGCTATTTTCTAGTAGAAAAACTGATGTTGCCACCATACTTACCTATTCCCTCTGCAGAGGCAATTTAGACATTTTGCATATATGAAACAAAATTTCAATCTGGTTTTTCTAGGTTTACCTGATGCCGTAACTCCTTCATATAAAATATTCACAATACATAGACACACATCTATAGACATCCTCACTTTTCATGGAAAGATAGATTTTTGTAATAATATTCAATCATGTGGGCCCCCCTCCTGCCTATTCTTCTTCCTCCCATGAATATTGTCTTATGTGATTTTTTTAAAATAAAAGTTTTATTGGTTTTTATACATATATGGGGAAAAGGTAAGGGGATATACAAAACATTTTGGCAGCTCCCACACTAGTGATAGTAATCCATCCAAAACTCACAATTTTTACAATCTTAAAAACAAAATATAAAAGACAAGCAGAAAGCCAGGTCTTATTCTATATTGTCAACCATGTGTTCATTTGTTTCCCTTTGTCACTTTCTAGAGTGTCTCAATTGCTGTTATTTCAAATACTTTTATTTTTGTGATCTGAGCCTCTTCGATATTGCTCCTTCCTCCCTATCCCCAGAGGAAGCCTCAGCCCCCCCCTCCTTCTTGTCTTGCACCTTACTGTCCCTCCCACTACCTTTGCTTTGTTCGTCTTCTAGGAGAGGAAAATATTTTTTTATAAAGGCTTCCACCTCTTGCACTGTATTAATTCTAATCCTGTTTCCCTCCCAGAAAATCAACATTTCCTCTGGCAACAACCATCTAAACCAAATTCCTTTATTGTATAGTTTCTTTGATAAGGAGGAATACTTCCTCCTTCTCTCTCTTATCTTTTTTGGAATCTGCTTAAGGATGGTGATTTCTTCATCTTTATATTTCAATGGTCTCTCCCTTTGGGTCCCAAGCACCTCATCCCTTGTGGTCCTCCTGAGAAATTTAACATGTACCTCCCTTGGAACATTATGGGTTCTAGCATATGCTGAATTTATCCTATAGACTAAGTCCATGTCCCACCACAGTTGCTTTTTTTATCTCTCTTAATATAATCTGCTAAAATTGTACTCATGATATCCTTAAGGTCTTCATTTTCTGTCTCTGGTAGGTTCTGGAATCTAAGAAAAAAGGACATTCTTTCAAATTCTATTTTTGCCAAAAAAAAAAAAAATTCCAAATCTGCATTTCCCTTCCGGATTATTTTAATTTCTTCCCCCAGCCCAGCCGCTCCCTCCTCCAGCACCATGATTTTCTGCTTATTTTCTGCAATACGATGTTTAACATCTCTGAGTTCCTCTTTAAGCTCTGTCATTTCTTTTTTCAATTCATTTTGGCCCCTCATAAGCTCTTGAAACATTTGAGAAACAGATAGTTCCTTTGGTCCCTCTCCAGCTGCCTCTTGCTGTAACAGTGAGGTAATCTTTGTTTGTTGCATACTGGGACTGGAAGAGACAGATGAGGGGGCTGAAAATGACTTGCCCGTCGGTGGTTTCTTGGGCCCCATTTGTTTAAAATTCAGAGATGTGAGTCTTTTCCCAGAAAGATGGCGTCTGAGGATTCTGCAGCTGTTCTGGTCCCAAAAACAAAGCCGATAGGGACAGTTCACAGTTCCAAGGCAGAGGCAAACCAAAAGGAGGGGGTCGAATATTCAAAGTTCAGAAGAGCCACGTAGCAGTCTTATGTGATTTTTCTGAATCTGTAGGTCAAACCTTAGATTGTTTAGCCATGGATTAGACTGAATTTAGTAATTTCCAAGCAGTGTTTTACCTGAATAATTGTATCATGCCTCAGCTAGACTTGTCTGGAATATTGGTCTTTACTGTAGAATAATATGAATGTTTGATATGTGTTAATACTCACAGATGCATGCATTTGCACATGTATAACACAATGCAGCATAAAAGGTCCAGTTGCATGCTACTGATGATAATCATAATCACCACCTACATTAATTATAGATTTTTTAAATGAAAGCACTATGTCAGATAGATAAGACTAACCCTTTAATTTTATGATTGGCTGCACAAAATTAGTGGGAAAATCTATAAGAAAACAGCATTTTATTTTTTAAAAAAATCCCTACATATTTCTGAAGCTATTTTTCCAAATTATAGCAGAGCTATGTATGGGACTGAGGACAAATATCTTTTGTATTCTGAATTTATGATGAAGTTTGTGTCATATTTATGAGGAGTAAGCAGGAATATAGAATTTTATCGTAGTGAATGAGGTTTGTTAGCAACTGAATTAGAATGATGAGACAAGTCTCTGAGTGACATGTTAAAATGCACTGGCATTTCTTTAAGGTCACAAACCTTTCCAAACAGAGAGCTCTTAAAAATAAATGTTTTGAAGCTAATTTAGTGAACCAATGATGTCACAATTCTGTCATTAGATTTGAAATGTTTCACTAGAGTTTCAAAACTGTTTACATAATTTTTAGTGCCTGCTTAATTTAGCCATTAATCCATTCAGTATTAAACACCGGTAATTCTTGATTTAAATAAGAGAAGTGACAAATGGGATTTAATATGCTTTTAATTAGATTGTGTGTGTTCTTCCTTGACATCTTTTCCATATCCAAAGTGCTGATTTTTAAAATCTGGGAACAACTAAAATTCTTAACTGAGAGAAAACATTGTGACTCAATAGTTCATATTAGTATAAAAAATATCTCTGTTTAAGCATAGATATTTAGTGCTCTTCTGAGTCTGCTTGTGCATTATTTACATTAAAAGTATCATGAGAAAAACTGGTTTTTAGAGGCAATACAATACAATACAATAGTAGAGTTGGAAGGGACCTTGGAGGTCTTCTAGTCCAACCCCCTGCCTAGGCAGGAAACCCTATACCGTTTCAGACAAATAGCTATCCAACATCTTCTTAAAGACTTCCAGTGTTGGGGCATTCACAACTTCTGGAGGCAAGCTGTTCCACTGATTAATTGTTCTCACTGTCAGGAAATTTCTCCTCAGTTCTAAGTTGCTTCTCTCCTTGATTAGTTTCCACCCATTGCTTCTTGTTCTACCCTCAGGTGCTTTGGAGAATAGTTTGACTCCCTCTTCTTTGTGGCAACCTCTGAGATATTGGAATAATGCTATCATGTCTCCCCTAGTCCTTCTTTCTCTTAAGCTAAACATACCCAGTTCCTGCAACCGTTCTTCATATGTTTTAGTCTCCAGTCCCCTAATCATCTTTGTTGCTCTTCTCTGCACTCTTTCTAGAGTCTCCACATCTTTTTTACATCGTGGCGACCAGAACTGAATGCAGTATTCCAAGTGTGGCCTTACCAAGGCATTATAAAGTGGTATTAACACTTCACGTGATCTTGATTCTATCCCTCTGTTGATGCAGCCTAGAACTGTGTTGGCTTTTTTGGCAGCTGCTGCACACTGCTGGCTCATATTTAAATGGTTGTCCACTAGGACTCCAAGATCCCTTTCACAGTTACTACTACTGAGTAAGGTATCACCTATACTGTACCTGTGCATTCCGTTTTTGTTGCCTAAATGTAGAACCTTACTCTTTTCACCATTGAATTTCATTTTATTAGATAGTGCCCAATGTTCAAGTTTGTCAAGATCCTTCTGTATCTTAAGCCTATCTTCTGGAGTGTTGGCTATTCCTGCCAGCTTGGTATCATCTGCAAATTTGATGAGTTCCCCATTTATTCCCTCATCCAAATCATTGATGAAGATGTTGAAGAGTACTGGGCCTAAAACAGAGCCTTGGGGTACTCCACTGCATACTTCCCTCCATGTAGATGCAGTTCCATTGAGAACTACACGTTGAGTGCGGTTGGTCAGCCAGTTACCAATCCATCTGGTGGTGATGCTGTCTAACCCACATTCTTCTACTTTATCTAGTAGTAGGTTATGGTCTACCTTATCAAAAGCCTTACTGAAGTCCAAGTAAACTATATCAACGGCATTCCTCTGGTCCACTAATTTTGTCACATTATCAAAGAATGCAATAAGATTAGTCTGGCATGATCTGTTTTTGACAAATCCATGTTGACTTTTGGCTATTACTTTGTTTGCTTCTAGGTGTTCGCAAATTCGTTGCTTGATTATTTTTTCCAGAATCTTTCCTGGTATTGAGGTTAGGCTGATAGGTCTGTAGTTTCCTGGATCTAATTTTTTCCCTTTTTTGAAGATGGGAACCACATCAGCTCTTTTCCAGTCCTCTGGTAGTTCCCCGGTGTTCCAGGATCTCTGAAAGATATAATTCAGTGGTTCTGAGATCTCGTCTGCTAGTTCCTTCAGAACTCTGGGGTGTAATCCATCCGGTCCTGGTGATTTGAACTCATCTAGGGTAGACAGGTGCTCACTTACCATTTTCTTCCCTATTTCAATTTGTGTTCCTAATTTTGTGGTGCTGCTTTTGATAGGTTGGACTGTTTTATCCCTTTGTGTAAAGACCGATGCAAAACATGAGTTAAATAGTTCTGCTTTCTCCCTGTTGCTTGTCACCTTCTTGCCACTTTCTCCTAGCAATGGACCAATTGTTTCCTTAACTTTTTTCTTGTTTTTAACATGTTGGAAGAAGCTTTTTTTGTTAATTTTTACTTTTGTGGCAAGCCTTTCTTCATTGTGAGCCTTAGCTTTCCTCACTTCATCTTTACAGGCTCGGGCTATTTGCTGATATTCTGCCTTAGTTATGTCCCCCTCCTTCCACTTTTTATACTTACTTTTTTTGTCTTTCAGTTTGTCAGATAGTTGTTTATGCAGCCATGCTGGTTTCTTTTGGGAGCTGTTGTTTTTCTTCTTCATTGGTATTGTGTTAGACTGGGCTTTTCTAATCTCATTTTTCAAAATTTCCCAAGCTTCTTGAGTTGTTTTCCCCTCGAGGATTCTCATCCATGGAATTTTTCCCAAGCTCTCTCTAAGTTTATTGAAATTAGCTTTCTTAAAGTCCAAGACTCTAGTTTGACTTTGTTCTACTACTTGTGTTTGGATAATGTTGAATTCCAATATTGCATGGTCACTTGCCCCCAGGGTTCCTATGACTTCAACACCTTCTATCATTTCCTCTCTGTTAGTGAGAATTAAGTCCAGTATGGCTGATCCCCTTGTTTCCTTCTCTACTTTTTGGAAAACAAAGTTGTCTGCTAGGTTTGTTAGGAACCTGTTGGATCTTCCACTTGGTGCAGAGTTTGTTTCCCAGTTGATGTCAGGGTAGTTAAAATCTCCCATTACTATTGTGGTGTGCTTCCTACATACCTTAGTTAGCTGACTAGCAAAAAGTTCATCTTCTTCCTCTGCTTGGTTGGGTGGCCTGTAGTATAGACCTATGGCAATGTCATTTCCCCCACAACCTTTAATATTGACCCAAATGCATTCAAGATAGTTCTCATTATTGTTGTGCTCTATTTCTGTAGAGACATAGTTATTTCTTATATATAGTGCAACTCCACCTCCTCTTTTATTTGGTCTATTTCTTTTAAATAATTTAAATCCTTCTAGCTGTATGTTCCATTTGTCAGTTTCATCCCACCAAGTTTCTGTAATGGCAATAATATCATATCTGCCCTCTTTTACTTGAATTTCTAATTCTCCCTGTTTATTCCTCATGCTCTGTGCATTGGTATATAGACATTTGAGTCCATTTTGATTGACCTTGTGTTTACTGTCTACATAACCTGTATTATGCCTGACTGCCCCTATTTTCTTGCCACTTGTGTGATTCATGCACATGGTATGACAATCACTATTACATGCTTGGTTTTGCTTGACAGCAGGAGTGATAATCTTACCCACACACACATCTATGTTACATGCATTTATAACCCTATGAATTTTAGTTTGCTGGGGACAGAGATGTTCTGTATCTATTAATTCTCTGTCCCCGCTCTTCAGTTTAAATGTTTATCAAGAAAATCTGTGAATTTAATGCCAAGTAACTCAGTTCCTTTCTTGGATGGGTGCAACCCATCTCTTTTGTACAGTTTTTCATTGGACCAGCTACAGGCTTCATGACTAATAAAACCAAAGCCTTCCCTTTTACACCACTCCTTTAGCCAAACATTAAACTCTGCTACACGCTGGCCCTTCCCTTTTTGTTCCTTATATACAGGTAAAACCTCTGAAAAGATAAGCCTACAACCTATACTATTAAGTTCATACCCCAAGTTCTGGAAATCATTCTGCACAGAAAGTACATCTTTCTGGGATAGATCATTAGTGCCAAGATGTATAATAGCATCAACGTCACAGTCCTTACTTGCATTCTTGACTATCTTAAGAATACGCCTCTTGTCTCTGCTGGCAGTAGCACCTGGCAGACACCTGACCTCTTTTAAAACCTCCGTATCCTCTCCTAAATTAACATCTCTTACGATTGAATCACCAACCAGAAGGTGACTTCTCTTTTTACATACCTTGATCTTCTTCTGCGACTGATGTGTGATACCTGGTTCCCCTTTTCGCCTTTCCGAAGAAAGTTCTTCGTTTTGGACCACGATCCCCTGCTTATTTGAGTCATCATTATCACAACTGCCTTGACCTATCTCTTTAGTGTCCCCATTAAGGTCAGCAAGGGCACTATATCTGTTTTGCTGGGTCACAGCAAAAGCTTTGGGTTTATGGTTCACAGCTCTCAACCTGCCAGATCCCACAGTTGTCCAGACAGCTCTTCTCCTGCAAGATCTTTGTGGTAGAGGGGGCTGATAGTGTGGCTTCACCATAGAGTGGAATGGCTGACGTAGACACCTAGTTTCTGCTTGGAGAGCACAGATTACAGATTCTAGATAGGTAATCTGCCTATGTAGACTCGTAATTTGTTTACAAAGGGGACAGTATCCAAATTTGAAAAGAGTACTGCGAAAGACAGGTGCAAAACAGCTATTACATTGAACTAAGCCAGTCATTTTGAAATAAATAAAATCACAATCTCAAACACACTAATCCAGAATGTATTATTGCTATTTTGGTTATGAGAACAGATTTATTATTTTTAAACAGGAAAATGAAGTTGTCAGAAAGCTATGTTTTCTATTCCATTATAACAGCATCTGGGTTAAAAATAGCTGTTCATTGTAGTACAAATCATATTTTCTCACTTGCCAAAGAGGCAGGTATTCAGCTTTTTTTTATTCTGTACGTTTGTTTCTTCTAGCTGGTATTACTTTAGGCCACATTCAATGGGATGGGATGGGATAACTGAATTGGAAGGGACCTTTGAGGTCTTTTAGTCCAATCTCCTGTTCAAGTAGGAGACCCTATACCACGGGTATCAAACTCGATCGTGTCACATAACGTAACAAGATGTATCATTACTTTTTTTCCCCTTTGTGGAGCTGGGGTGGGTGAGGCCTACACATGATGCATCTGTCTCATGGGCTGCCAGTTTGATACCCCTGCCTGCCCTTGCCTACCCCTGCCTGCCCTATACCACTTCAAACAAATGGCTACCCAATCTCTTCTTAAAAACCTTCAGTGATAAAGCCCCCACAGTTTCTGAAGGCAAGTCATTCCTGTGATTAATTGTTCTGGCA
The DNA here is from genome assembly GCF_964273705.1 of Natrix helvetica. Lineage (NCBI taxonomy): Eukaryota > Metazoa > Chordata > Lepidosauria > Squamata > Natricidae > Natrix > Natrix helvetica. The sequence continues at coordinate 79,543,913 of NC_138550.1, read as the reverse complement.
GGAAATGTCTTCTTACTTCTAGAAGAAAATGCTTCTTTTCATGCCTTCAGGTGCTTTGGAGAATAGGTTGATGTCCTCTTCTTTATGGCAGCCCCTTAGATATTGGAAAACTGCTGTCATGTCACCCCTAGCCCTTCAGTAGACTAGATATACCCAATTACTGCAATTGTTCTTTGTATGTGTTAGCCTCCAGTTTCCTAATCATCTTTGTTGCTCTTCTCTGCACTCTGCACTCCAGAAAGTTTCGACATCTTTTTTTTTATATTGTGGTGACCAAAACTGGATGAAGTATTCCAAGTGTGGTCTTACCAAAGCATTCTAAAGCAGTACTAACACTTCACGTGGTCTTGATTCTATCTCTCTATTAAGTCAGTCTAGAACTGTGTTCTGCTTCTTTTTCCTTTTAAAATTAAATCATGGGAAAATTTCAACTAGTGAAAGATTGACACTGGAAAGGTTGTTATCAACATGCTATATAAGATCCTCTAAGTTGACAAGAGGGTGATATTGCTGACAGTTAATAAAGATAATTAAGAGTGAGAACATAAGCAGGCAATGAAAATATTCAGGTGAAAATTGTTACAAGTGCCAAGAAATCATCCAAATAAGACTTTTCATCACTATTTAATTGATTAGAAAAGCAGATAATAGTTTTGACTTCGCCCCATCTCATACTTTGTAACTTACTATATATTTGGAAGCACAAAACTAGTATAACTGCTAAAGCATTAGAGGTACTTATTCCAAATATATTTGGGTGTAGGTGGACATATTTATTACATTTGTAGAATATCTGATAATTTCCTCAATGGTGTTTTAAAGGATATTATAAATATAAATAGAATATATATTGACATCATGATAGTTTCTCAAAAGTTATTTTCCTTTATAACTATAATATTAAAAATTAGTAAGAAAGATTGGGAATTAAAAGTAACTGGAGTCTGGACATTAATTGACATTTGGAAAATCTCAATTAGGAAAATCATTATAAATTTTCTATAAATTTGATTGCTGATTGTATCACATAGATTTGTGACTAGTAGAAACTTGGCATAACGGATATAAGAAACAACCGTATCTTTTTCTTTTTCTTTTTCTTTAATACTTAATGCTTACCCATGTATTTTGCCTGCCTGTTTGACTTCTTCAAATGAAGGGAAACTACAACTTCTTGCTGTGATGCTTATCCCTTTTGGTTAGAAGATCATCAATTATTTAGGATTCTAAACCCATGGAGCTCAATACTTTGAACAGAGCAGAATGAATAAAGAATGAATAAAGATCACTGATTTAAAATAGGTCACAGTTTTCCAAAAGCCTTTAGCCATCAAATCGTTGAAAAATCTGGAAAATCCTTCCTTAATTAATCAGCATTTGTTAGCTGTAATAACCAAGCTATAGTGAAAAAACTGTAAATGAAAATATATTTTCTATTTGCCCAAGTTATTTTTGGTGTTCTTTTTTGGGAACAATTCTTCATAATTGAGAACAATTCTTATTAATCACACTCCTTATTTAAATTATTTTGTTAAAAAATGAGAGGTTGAAGGTCTTTTAAAATAAGAGAGTTCACAGTTCCTCTTCTCTTGTGGAAGGCAGATGCTTTGGGGGCATGTGACACTGAGTGATCAAGCTGGAGAATGATATGCTTTATGATGAGCTCTTCTACTTGCACCAAGAAATAGTTTTATACACCCTTTTTCTCAACATTGATGGAACTATCACTTTGAATACTGTTATGCTCCTGTTTTTACTTCTGTTAGAGAGTACTATTTCACTATAATCTTAGACTGTGTTAGACTTTATAACTGAAGGAATTTGGTGGGAGCTGCACCTGTTTCTATGGTATGTACGGAGAACAGAGATCCTGTGAATGCTTCTATAAGTTTAGTAACATTCAGTGCAAGGCTCTGCAAAGGTGCATAATTTGTTATTGACAGACAATTACTTGAACAACTACAGTTACGGACAAATAGCTATTATTTCCAACTCAAACCAAACTGTTTTGAAGGCTAAAATAGTCTGTTTTGAACTCTCAACAGTTGTTTTGCATTCAAGACACTTTGCATATCTCTGCTCATTTGACTTTTTTTTAAAACCAATACAAGATTTATTTTCCTCCTGTTGGTTTTGCATCCAATTAAGGCCAAATGCAACCAGTTAATGGAAAATTAACAAACTAGTTCAAATGCCTCCCATTTACGGTTTAGAGCTAATGGTCCAGAAAGTCAGAAATTTGTTATTTCCTGAGGAATGGTTAGGAGCAAAACAGATAGATTAATGATTGAGCCTAGCTATCTTTGGCAAAGTTTACATTGCAAGGTTGTAAATGCAGTTAAATCAATGCAGTAAATTCTGCTTGCACTGTTACATTCTGTTTAAGAAGGCTGCTACCCTCTTAACAAGTAATCCTCACTGAAGTCAGATGGACTCACAACTGAATAAGCACATTAATAGGATTGCACTATGCAAATAGCAATTTATCCAAGCAGTCTGCAGAAAGCACTACTATGGATGGCCTTTGGCTTTATATTAATGAGAAGAGGGGGAGATGATTGGGAGGAGGGAACCTGCTGCTAGTTATTGGTGAGTTTATTCTATACTTGTCTTTAAGGTAGGTGCAACTTAAACTATCTTATCTGAGAATAAGATATACTGAAGTTTGTGAGACTTTCTTCTGAATCTGATCTGTTAGATCGGGTAATGGAAAGGCACACACAGGCTAACAGTAACAACAGCTCTTTATTAACTCAGTAGCAACTATGTACAATCCAGCGAAGGTTGAGTCTGATAGCAGCCCTTTTATAGGGAGCTGTCAGACCCTTCGACCAATGAGATTAAACCTCTGTTCCCGCCGGAACAGAGGACCTTGGTGGAAACCATTATAGCTGATGCTAGTATCTAACACTTTTTAAGTAACACCTCATTTAAATTGATAACAATCTATTTTAGTTTTAAACAGGTAGTTGAGTCACTTATTCTGCAATAAGTACATTTGTTTCCAGCTTCCAATACAAGTAGTTTGGTATCCTTGTGAGCTGGAGCTAGCAAGTGGATTTATTTATTTATTTATTTGAACTTATTAGTCGCCCCCTCTCCCCACAGGGACTCGGGGCGACGTACAAAAGCAACACTCAAAACAGTATCATATAGAGGAGGTAAAAATAAATAAATAAATTACAGTGCTTAGAAAAAGTTAAAACCCCAATAACAATAAGAATTTAAAAACTAAAATTAACAGTTAAAAAATGACCAAGGGGTGGAGAAGCTGTAGAGTTATGCCAGGCCGGCTAGTCGAAACAGGTAGGTCTTCAGTTTCATACGGAAGGAGCGGAGGTCGGTTGTTGTCGGTTGTTGGATGAAGGTCTAGGACAGATATGACATTATGTAACCCAAATATAGATGCCACCAGCAGTTCAGTCTGAAGAAAGAGCAAACCCTCTTTTGATTTTGGTGGGAGAAAGAAAAATAGCATTTTTAAAAATAATTTGTCAAAGAAAACTCCATGGAAGTGTAGATAAATTAATGTTCTGCTGAAAAAGGAAATGAATAAACAACAAATTAACAAATGTCATGAAGGGTTATAGTTTTCTAATATATCGTTAATTAACTATGCATAGTTAAACATATATTGTTTTGAATTGCTTGATGATTTCTAATCAGCTCAAAGAAAACATGAATAGTAATTATAAATCATTGGAGTGAAATTATAAACTATACTGCTAAATTTTCCATGGTTTTGAAATTGTGTAAAATCGAATTATAGACATTCAGCATAAAAAATCCCAATTTTGGGTGTGGTACAAATCCATGCATCTAGACGTTATTTTCAGTTTAAGTTTAACTCAGTGTCAGATTTACTTTTCAGAGAGGAAATTATTCTAGACTTTGAAGCACATTCCCACAATTTGATTAGCTATTATTCCATTGAAGGGATCAAAAACCTTTCCAGTAAATATCATACAATAGCTTTGTAGCAGTGAGCACATACAAAACAATATTTTGTATACTTCACGTACTTGGATTTTAAAACTTGGGGTATGTGAATACACATATGTACGGCTAGATTCATATATAGATTTTTATTTTAACTGATACAATGGTGAGTTGTATCTGCAATATGTCAGTGTAGCTCAGCCCTTGCTTTTTCCCATGGGATCTTTTGTGTTCCAACAGAGAGAATTTGTACAGGTCCTGACAGATGAAAGTGTAATAAAAAAAATATTAGAATGTGCTGAGATGAATAGATTGACACTTAAGATAAAAGACAAGGAAGAAACAGAATATTTTTTAACATGGGATTTATTTACCACTGGTTAACTAATAGAAGGTTAGAATCTAAAAAGAATTTTAAAAGATAAAAATTTGCATTGAAATTATTGCAAGATGGACAAATTGTATTATTATTTTGTGATTAATATTAATGTTTATTAAGATTACTAGCATGATTATGGTTATTGTTGTACCTCTACTTAAAATTAATTGTGTCCAGACAACATGATGTTCAGATAGCCATGAAATTTGTTATGTTTTTAAAGAAAAAAATGTACCAATAAAACCTATTATACATACACACGTGCACACATACACACACACACACACACACACACACACACACACACACACACACACACAGGTAATATTGGCATGTTTAACGGAATTTCTGGAACCAGCTATTTTTTGAAATTAAAGAAAACCCTCTTAATTTGGAAGCCATTTGATTTTTTAAAAAGGAAAAGGTATGAACAGGACAGTTGTGAACAAAGTTTTCTAAATGGGAAATGGATTTGCTTTCTAAACTGATCTGAATTACAATATGCAGATTTATAAAGCCAAATCTTAATCAGTTCATAGAATCACCGTTTAATCTTCATATCTAATTCTCTATTAATATTTCAATTATCTAATATTCTATAACGGTCCCAAATTCTTATTATACAAAGTTGATGGCATGTGGATTTTAGATTATATGAGTAAAACAAATCACATTCTGAACATACATATGTTCAGCATGTATTTGATTTTCATATTAATGGCATTAAGTAATTGATTTTGAAAGTAAATGTTTTTTTAAATGATCAGAACTTGCCCAGTACTATGAACTTGACTAATTAAACTAGGTTAATAGTGAAAAAGTTGGGGTGAATTATCTCCTAGGGTTATATCATTAATGGGTTTCAAAGAGAATGTTCAAGGTCCTATTCAAACGCCATTTTTAAGCATCAGTGAGAGTGAAACAGGAAAATTATACATAGAAACTGAAATGAGTGAATAACTGCATTGATTATTTTTTATCCTTTGGAAATTCATGAAAGAGATGAAACTTAGATCCTATAATTAAATGTTAGCTCTTATAGTATTTTCACAGGCACCTACATGAAGGCCAGAATCTGAAAGTTTAATGATAGATCTTGAATGTTCTGTATGAGCATTCTACATTGAAATTTAACTTTTCATTGAATGATAACAAACTTCTACATTCTTTTATTTCTTCACATATAAGAAATAGTGTACAATTTATTTAATTAGAAATAAACCTACTCTCAACTCATAATTATCCAGGATGTAAATATTGAGATAGTGGATAAGTGTTTAAACTTTGGACACTCTTGATTCAATTGGCACTTGTTAATCAGGGTGGGCTGCTACGGGTTCGCCTAGGTTCGGGAGAAACCATAGCTAATGTTATGACCAATTTGGAAAACCTCCAAATCCCAAATCTAAAATCAAGCAATGAAGCTTACAAGTAGTTTCTCAAGGAACTATATAAAAACATATCAAAAATTGTGTCTTGCATATTTTGTTGAATTGAGGTGGAGGAAAACAATGGCAGCTTAAGAATAAAAAAAATAAACTAAATCACTGCTGGGCTGCTACAATATTATTGTTCATTTTGTCAAATACGAGGCAGTTTTAATTGAGCCAGATCTCCTAATTTTAACATCCACAGTTCATTATGATAACATATTGATCTATGGACAGGATTATTAGACTACTGAAATAATGTGTGTCCACTCACCCACCCACCCATCCACTCGTCTGTCAGTCCATCCCTAGTGTTTCCATCTTAGCCTTGTTTTGGCCAACTGGTATTATTCACTGGTTTGCTTTTACCTAGCAAGCCTGGTAACATATTTTTGTCAAATGTTGCAGTCTCCTTTTTATTTTTCTATGTGTCATCATTATTTTAATTCTATAGATTTTACAGTTGTAATTCAATAATTGTTGTTCACGAACAAACAGAAAAATGAAAACATTAGTTCCAAATCAGGTTCTAACTGAACTGCTTTAATTGGAGAAGATATGATATAGGTAGTTCTTGAGGTACAACAGTGTACAATGGCATTGAAAAAAATAGTTTATGTCTGTTTGTCACATGATTGTTGCAGCATCCCCATGGTCATATGATCAAAATTCAGACATCTGGCAACTGACTCATATTTAATGACAGTTGCAGTATCCCGGGGTCATGTGGTCACCATTTGCAATCTTCTGGCAAGCAAAATCAATAGGAAAGCAACCGTGTTACTAACTTAACTGCAGTGATTCACTTAACTGTGGCAAGACAGGTTATAAAACGGGACAAAACTCACTTAGCAAAAGTCTCGCTTAGCAACAGAAATTTTAGGCTCAATTGTGGCCGTAAGTTGAGGACTACTCAACTTATCATGTCAATGAGGATTTTTCTGCTGGTTGAAAAGCTAATGCATAAACTATAACTCAGTTATGTAGAAAACCCCTTAATTTAACTTGATATTGCTATGCTATGGTATTGTTATATAAATGGGGTTTTATTTTACTTTCCTTTTCTGCAACCACCAATCACGCTGCTTAATGTGGGATGGAACTGGGTGTGGTAAGGTAGAATACTGTGTTGGTTTAGCAACTTAAAAAGTTTCTGGTGAACAGGTAACGAGCACTGAGAGAGTATGTTGGGTTGAAATATAAAGTTGCTTTCCTTTCTGTCAGGGTGTAAATTCAGCCCTGTATTTAATGAGGGATGAACCGTGGCTTCTCCTTGAAGTATACTTGATAATTAAGCAAAATAAACCTGAGATATATTCTAAGAAACACAGTTTATTGAAAATGAAATGAAAACACAAACTTACTAGCTAACAATTACATTTTGGCAGAGTTCCTGCCTACCACCTTGGCAGGAGAACAAAAGACAAAGAAGTGAAATAATAATGATGAAGGAATGTGGAAGAATGTGTAGACATGCGTAGTAAGTTTAGTGATAAGAATCAGATCAGTCTACTGTATGTCTTAGAGTTGAAGCACAGCTGGCAAACAAAAAAACGCAGTGACACTTTCAGACCTTCCTCCACTAAGCCTGGGTTCAAAAATAGACCATCTGACAATTTAATGGGCATTGAAAAGAGGTGTGGTATTAGGAGAGAATTCTCTTGATTGTTCTGCTTGGTACAGTCCAGGGGTGGGTTTCAGCCGGCATTACTGCTGGTTTGCTCGTGCATGCACATGTGCAGTTCAATGGAAATTGTTCTGCACATGCACAGAACTAAAAAAAGAGATGGCAGCGGTGAGGGAGAACCAGTTCAGGGGCATGGCTAGCCTGGGTCACTGCCGGTTCTGAGACCCAGGCCAGCATACCACTACCGATTCAGCCGAACCAGGCTAAACTGGTAGGAACCCACCTCTGGTGCAGCCCCTGCTCCATGCTTGCATCTGTCAGTTCTGCTGTTTTCAAACTTGGGTTTTGCAACCTTCTGAAAGAGGACTGAATCCAGGGACTCTGCAATGGGAGGAGAGGGAAAGGAAAGGAGATCAGGAGCAGGGGTGGGTTGCTGCCAGTTTGGCCCAGATTGAGCAAACCAGTAGTAGCAGCAGTGGGAGGCTCTGCCCACCCGCCTGAATGCTTCTGCACATGGGAGTGCACATGGAAGCGCACGTGGGAGCGCCCCCGAACCCGTAGTAAAAAAATTAGCAACCCACCTCTGTGAATGTGATGTATGCAACTACATTAAAAGTAGAAGGGCTTCAATTGCCTAGTAGTTGTACCTGTCAGTTTGACATCACTGGCACTCCTGCAAATGCCCCTGCCTAAACCCAGATTCAGAAAGACAGGTTTTGCCAGATAAAAGGCACAGAAAAGTAAAGAGTGCATTTGGAACAATCAGTTAACGAAGAGCAAGGTCTTCTCTTAACTAGCCCTGCAAGGGAGTAACAGTGTGAGACTAAGCAGTCTAGTTCCACTTGTGTGGCTGGCAGTACTTGGAAAGCCATGAAGAACACAATATTGTAAGCAGCCCATGCCTTGTAGAATGATGGCAGTCATCACCAACACAGCTAGCCCCATCAACATTCAAACAGCATCCCCTGTAGGATGGCAAAGGGAATTGCAGCTGCATGGTAAAAATCTTGAGAGGATGGACCAATCAGAACAAGTTTTAATGTGCCTGCCTGTGTAAATAATAAAAATAGGACAAATCTTAAAAATATATAGCCACCCAAACCCCAAGATGTGAAAAGCATGTAAAGCACCCAGTGTGAGGAACTAGTCACACATAGCCATCAAATCCTACCTAGTTTGAATCAATCTTTTGACACCACAGGTATATCTTCACAAAAACGCCAAACTCATCCTACACAAAATCTCACAAGCATAATGGTCAGGCATTGTATGGACAGATGCTTCTGCAGAAGCCATTTGTCTGGGTCCAGGAGGAAGCTTGCTTTTTAATATATTAAATACATTATTATTTAGGGTATCTTGGGTGTTTTTAATCAATTTACAGTGTACATTATGTCCAATAAATATTTTCTTCAGAAAGTCAACTGCTAAGATTTTGAGCAGTGAACATAGAAAAATAAAATAGACTTTGCAGAGATAATTACTAAAAACAGAACTAAGAAAAGTATTGGGTCTTCTTTTGCTTCCCTCCTTCAGAGAGAGTTCTAGATATAGGCTGGTAGCCCCAGGAATTTTGAAAATAATGTGCATAATAAATGAATTGCAGCTGGAGGCTTGCTGTGTTTAGCTAGGCTTTTCTTATCTTCCCACTCTTTCCTCATAGTCAACAGATGCATTTTCCCAGACTATTTTCCATAACCTCAAAGAAACAACCTATGTGAAGTTTCTTCAAAAGATATTCAGAATAATATTGTTCCTTCTTGATTTTAGTATATTTTTTCCTTGGTATTTAATTTGTGCTTGAATGTATGTTGAAATATGATAGCCAATAGAGAGCTTTATACAGAAATACAGTATGAGAAGATGCTAAGGCAGGCTTGTGAATTTTACATATTTTCTCTGGGTGCTTTGGGTACTTTTTAGAATATTTTTGTTTCTTTGGTACAGTAGTTTATGCTTCTGTTCACTGGAGAATGCTGGAGTGTGTTGGAGACATTTCTGCTGCTGTACATGAGTCACCAAATCTGTAGGGAAAGGCCAGCAGTTATATGGATCCATACATAGATCCACATCCAGAACACTCACAGTGTACAGGGAATGAGCAAGCAAAAAGGAGCGTTATTGTAGCTGAAACGTTTGCAGGACAATCCAAGATGGAGGGCAATGTTATGTTGGAACCAGTGACGTGCGGTGAGGTTTATGACTGGTGAGGCTGGTGACATCATCAAACCACGTGGTTGCTCCGATCGCAGGGGCGCAGCGCAAACGGAGAGGTTTCTTCAGCTCCAGCCTCAATCAGCGCAGCCGCGGTCCCCTTCATCTTGCCTTAGGAAGGAGGGGAATGGGACCACGTGTGCAGGGGAAGGGGATCGCGGCTCTGCTAAACTGAGGCTGTGCGCTGAGGAGCCGCCTGCACATGTGGTCCCATTCCCCTTGCAAGGATCACGGGCTCGCCCGATGCAAAAAATGCCTAGGTACCATGTTTTCCCGAAAATACAACCTGTCCTGCGCTCACTGACCTAGCGTTATCCCGAAAGCGCCAAGTTACAGGAGCCGGGGGTGGGGGGAGCGCTCACGTTGCTTGCCGCCTTCGGTATACCGCTAGGTTGGGGAGTGGCGTTCTGTCCGGCCAGAGGGGAGAGTTGCCGGGCGGCTGCTCTCTTGTGAACTGGCTCCCGAAGAGCCGGGCACAGCCTCAGGGGCGAAGCAGCCATGAGGTAACCATGCTCACAAGCAGCCGCCCGGCAAATCGCCTCTCCAGCCGGGAAAAGCGCCATTCACTGACCTGAGCAGCCGCCCAGCAAATCCCCTCTCCAGCCGGGAAAAGCGCCATTCACTGACCTGAGCAGCCGCCCGGCAAATCCCCTCTCCAGCCGGGAAAAGTGCCATTCACCAAGCCCTTGCGCAGCTCTCCCAGGCCACCGCCGAAGGCTGCTGCTGCCCGCCGCCGCCCCGCTCCGCGCATAACTTCCAAACTCCAAAACTTCCAGCATCGGCCGCTCTAGGAGTGCTCTCTATGGTGGGCCGGCTGCCGGACAGAGAGTTTTCCGGACAGAGTCTTCCAGCAGCCGGCCCACCATAGAGAGCACTCCTAGAGCGGCCGATGCTGGAAGTTTTGGAGTTTGGAAGTTATGCGCAGAGCGGGGCGGCGGCGGGTGGTGGCGGGCAGCAGCAGCCAGCGGCGGTGGCCTGGGAGAGCTGCGCAAGGGCTTGGTGAATGGCGCTTTTCCTGGCTGGAGAGGGGATTTGCCGGGCGGCTGCTCAGGTCAGTGAATGGCGCTTTTCCCGGCTGGAGAGGCGATTTGCCGGGCGGCTGCTCGTGAGCATGGTTACCTCTTGGCTGCTTCGCCCCTGAGGCTGTGCCCGGCTCTTTGGGAGCCAGTTCACAAGAGAGCAGCCGCCGGGCAACTCTCCCCTCTGGCCGGACAGAACGCCACTCCCTAACCTAGCGGTATACCGAAGGCGGCAAGGAACGTGAGCGCTCCCCCCACCCCCGGCTCCTGTAACTTGGCGCTTTCGGGATAACGCTAGGTCAGTGAGCGCGGGACAGGTTGTATTTTCGGGGAAACACGGTACCTAGGCATTTTTTGCATCGGGCGAGCCCGGGAACCTTGCAAGGGGAATGGGACCACATGTGCAGGCGGCTCCTCAGCGCACAGCCTCAGATTAGCAGAGCCGCGATCCCCTTCCCCTGCACACGTGGTCCCATTCCCCTCCTTCCTGAGGCAAGATGAAGGGGACCGTGGCTGCGCTGATTGAGGCTGGAGCTGAGGAGCCTCCTGCACACGTCCCATTCCCCTTGCAAGGATCCTGGGCTCACCTGATGTAAAAAATGGCGAGATCGGCACACTTGGGGCTGCTGCTGAGATGTCCAGGGAGGCTAAACCAAGCCGCGCGCCTCTCCCAGCCACTTTCACGGCTTCCTGGAGTAATTCTTTTTTATTTTCATGATGAGAGTGGTGAGGCTCCGCCTCCCCTGCCTCCCCTGACTGCACGTCACTGGTTGGAACTCAGCTGAGAAATAATCTCAACAGAAGTGACAAAAGTTCCAGTTTAATAAAATCAGCCCAGCAAGTTTAGTAACAATGAGGGGGGTAGATAAATGGAAACTTCTGTTTCTAATAGTAAATGATTAATATGATAGATAAAAGCTCAAGTAAGGATTTGGAGCCTATCCAATGATTATAAAAAGCATCATATGTACATATCTCTGCATCTACTTTACATCAGAAATGGTAGGTGATTGCTCAGAATTTCTCTTGTGTGCTATGCTAGTTGAACTGGAGAAACTGTTAGATCAAACTTTTAGTAACATGAAAGAAACATACCATTTCCAGAAAATAAAAATGTCAGAAAAAGAAGCTTTCAACTCTGCATAAAATGGAAAATATTTCTTAGAAGTCATTTATTTGTTTGAGGATAAGCAGATACGTTTTTGGGGACTAGTCATCATGAACAAGATAATTATCACTGGTGTAAACAGCTGAGTTTAAAATATAGACCAAATGGTGAACTGGCTGCTTGTAGTAAAGACTATATACATCATCTACTTAGCTAGATAGAAAATGCTAAAACTAAATGAGTCATAGTGTACATTGATACACGTTATGTAAAGGAAAAGAGTCATACAAATCTGGAATTCAAATTCAAGCTATCTGAATTGTTACCTGTTCTAGCAGGGACAGCTAGAAAACAAAATTAAGGTTGCCAGTATGTCTATGAGCCAGTAGTTTAGAGAGAATTCGGATTTGTTATGCATTTACTTTGGGACACCTACAAATGCCTTATCTTAACATTAAATATATATATATTTGATAATAATTTTGAATGGTAGACTTTACTTGATCCTAGAAAAACATTGATCAAAATCATATGAAGTATTAGTATTGCTTTATAAAACTTTAGTAAGACCACACCTGGAATACTGCCTCCAGTTTTCGTCACATTACCAAAAAAAATGTTGAGACTTTGGAAAAAGTGCAGAGAAGAGCAAATAAGATGATTAAAGACCTGGAAACTAAAACATGTAAAGAACGGTTGCAGGATTTGGGTTTGGCTAGTCTAGAGAAAAGAAGGACTGGGGTGACATAATAGCAGTGTTCCAATATTTGAGGGGCTGCCACAAAGAAGAGGGGGTCAACTTATTTTCAAAGCATCACAGGGCAAGATAAGAAACAATGGATGGAAACTAATCAAGAAGAGAAGAGACTAAGAAGAAACTTCCTAATTGTGAGAACAATTAACCAGTGGAACAGCTTGTCTTCAGAAGTTATGGATGCTTCATCTCTGGAGGTTTTAAAAAATAGACTGGACAGCCACTTGTCTGAAATGGTATAGGGCAGGGGTCGGCAACTTTAAACACTCAAAGAGCCACAAAGGTCCTAACCGAAAGCTTCAATTCAATTCAATTCCGTTTCAATTCTGGAGCTGACCGGAAGTCCAGTTCCCCCATCATAGAGTTTCCTTCTAGTGCGGCATCCTTTTTCCTCTACCTATTTTTCCTCTATCAATTGTGGAGCCGACTGGCGATAGGGAGCCGCAACAGAGGGATGAAAGAGCCACATGCGGCTCCAGAGCCGCGGGTTGCTGACCCCTGGTATAGGGTCTCCTGCTTGAGCAGGGGTTGGACTAGAAGACCTCCAAGGTCCCTTCCAGCTGTGTGTGTGTGTGTGTGTGCATATGGATGGATGGATGGATGGATGGATGGATGGATGGATGGATGGATGGATGGATGGATGGATGGATATAGGAGCAAAGTAGAAAAGCAAAGTGACCACTCCATGACAGGGTTGAGGAGGACAGGATGGGAAGTAGGTCCAAGGCCTGCAGGGCACCTAGTGGGGCAATATAAAGAAAGATAGGCAGGAAGTCATTGGAGCTTCCCTGAGGTCAGTCATAAGGGCAGGTGGATTGCCAAGGGCCTGCTCAGTGCAGTGTCCATATTTTTTGTCAGGGGTCATAACTCTCTTTGGTGAGTGTCACCATAATTTAGAACAAGCCTGCCTGTATTGCAAATGAGGTGGAACTTTTTAGGCTCCATAGGAAAATATCCTGAGAACAAAAGGTCCCCCAGTAGATTCTTTTACCAGCAAAAATTCTTTCTGCTCCCAACTCAGTCGGCATGTCTCAAAGGGCACAATTACTTTTATTTTTCATTTTAAGGCAGATGTATACAACCATTTTGGTAGCTGAGGTTGCACTTACTGTAACATTTAGAAGGTGCTCATAATAGATGATAATACAAGGTGGGACTGGGGGCGGCGGCGTTGTTTTAGAGAAGGTCTTCTAAAACTACAATGAGCCTATTTTAGGGATAATATTAAATTTTTAATATATTGCCAGCCTCAAAATGACCCCAAACCACACCCCCAGTTTCCAGCTAAACTTGTCTTTTCCTAACAATTGCTGCATTTCTTCCTCAACGCTATCGCTACTCTTTTAGAAGGAGCTGAAGCTAAGGAATTGTTATTGCCTAAAAATATCTAAAGGGCTAGTTTGATTTAGTGGTTGAAAGCACTAGACTAGAAACCAGAAAACCATGAGTTCTAGCCCTGCCTTAGGCATGAAGTCACCCTGTCTCAACACTAGGAAGAAGGCAATAGCAAACCACTTCCAAAAATGTTGCCAAGAAAACTGCATGGCTTTGTCTAAGCAGTTTCCAAGAGCTGCTCTTAAGGAGTATATACACAAAGTTTCTCTAATGCAGTGGTGGGATTAAAAAATTTTTACTACCAGTTCTGTGGGCATGGCTTGGTGGGCATGGCAGGAGAAGGATACTGTAAAATCTCTATTCCCTCCCAATCAGCTGGGACTCAGGAGGCAGAGAATAGATGGTGGCAGGGCCAGTCAGAAGTGGTATTTACTGGTTCTCCGAACTACTCAAAATTTCTGCTATTGGTTCTCCAGAACTGGTCAGAATCTGCTGAACACCACCTGTGCTCTAATGAGTATGTGGTCTCTAAGTACTTGTTAAGCCAAGAGGAGAATTTAATGCAACTGTGCATTGGAACCCCCCCCCTCCCCAGTTCCAATGGCAAAGAAATGGCAAATTTTTCTTTCATCATTGGCTTCAGATGTTAAAAATGACTGACCAGCATTATCACATAAACAGTGGTCATTTCCTAATATTCAGTTGCTTTTTAAAACTGGATCTGTTTCTGTATTTGTGCCTACATATAACCTTCCATATTCTGCTTCATTTTGCTGCTATCAAAATGCTGTTCTAGAATAGATAATCTACAAAGTGCCTAATTTATTTCAGAATGAAAGCACCTAAAATAAAAAATTAAAAGATCCAAAAGATGAGAGGAATTGAACTTTTCCAGTGACAGCTTGATTCAAAAAAAAAAAAAAAACAAGCCCTTGAAGTGTACTGACAGATGGCTGCTGTGGGTGGAGTTTGCTCTGAATGGGATACAAATCAGAATTTAAAAAATAAAAATAGCCTTTTCCTGAAAAACCATTGCGTAATAAATATTAACTATGAGTAACACAATATCGGTTTTATGTTCAATGCTAGTAGATATGTTCAGAATATAATATTTAAGAATCTGACTTTTTAAAACTAGGAAGTTTAAGATTCATCATGTATATTGGGTTCCTTTTCTGCTAAGTCATAAAATGGGTTATTTAGTTTTGGTTTAGCATATTTTGCATACCTTGCAACTATCACTTATTTTAAAAGCCAAGTTTAAATAAAACCTGACTTATCATTGTTTATTATGATTATTAGCTGAAATAAAGACACATTCCTACTGAGTTTACTTAAATTAGAACAAACAGTCTAATTAGACATTACCATCCTATGTATACACCATCATCCTTTTCAAAGAATAATTTGATACTGCATGTACTCTCTTTAGTCTTATAGATCTTAAACCATAATTTTTTATGGGAATTGTCTAATAAAACATGGGTCACTGCCACTACCTTCTTTGTACCACATTGGCAGGTGTGAAGGACTATGGAATATGCCTATAAATCGGTTTGACAAAATAATATTCAACCTGGGTCATGGCAAAGTCCTTCCTTTGTTTTGGGATGATGAGCTTATTGGAATAATTTGCCAAAGTAGTTTAGTCCTGATGACTATAAAGGTATCTGGCTCAAGACTTGAGTAATGGCATGAGATCCCATTATTTGTCCCAGCTTCTGCCAACCTAGCAGTTAGAAAGCATGTAAAAATACAAGTAGAAAAATAGGGACCACTTTGGTGGGAAGGTAACAGTGTTTCGTGCATCTTCGTCATTTAGTCATGCCAGCCACATGGCCACGGAGATGCCTGTGGACAGCCATGGCTCTTTGGCTTTGAAACAGAGATGAGCACCGCCCCCTAGAGCCAGGAATGACTAACACATATGTGTGAGGTGAACCTTTACCTTTATGGCCCATCTACATATAGCGCTGTATTAGAGACTTACCGTGCTATCAAAGTTCTTAAAGCTGTCAGTTTTTCATGGAATAGTAAATAACATCTACCAGATGTCCTATGGAATCTCAAAATTGCAGCAGTGAACATTCTTAACTGTATACTTAAATTGCTCTTGCTTCATCCAGATTTTTGGAAAACAATCCCAGATTCTTAACATTCCTATCTCATTGGAAATTCCATGCCTATGAAATATAGGCTTCTTGGCAGCAAATCTTACCCTCCGGTGTCTCTGGATATTCAGCCATAACTCAATTTCATATTTCTCAGGGTAATTTCTCTCTGAGTAATGTGTGCATCTGTACATGCAATTATATACATTGAATGATCCCCACCAGCCAAATATTGTAAATTAATCTGCAGAACATTAACCTCTCAAGCTGTTGTCCTTATAGTAATATTGGCCCCAAATAGGATTGCCAGATTGAAATTTTAATTTAAAGCCAAGCAGTATTAGGGAGGGGGAAAGCAAGAAAAAAGCCAAACAAATTTTAATATATATTTTTCATACTCACATGTTATGAAAAGCTCCAGATCCAGGTCATGATTATCCTCCCCAATGGAATGAGTGGTGCGTATGGCATACATCTTGTCTAATGTGAGTGGTTTCTGGCCCCAGAAGGTAAAGATCACTTTCAAATAGAAGAAAATTTATATATGAATATTTTTGTGGTGGTTTATGTATCAGAATAACAAGGAAATCTCAACCAACTGGGTAACTTTAACTCTGTCATTCTCTCAGCCCAATCTCCCTCATAGGTTGCTATTGTTATACAAATAAAAGGAAGGGAAATCTTAAGCTTCTTTTTACTCCTAGAGAAAAGATGGGACATAAATAAACTTCAGGAAGTAACAGTTCTCAACCATAAATTTAAAAGCAAAGCAAAGAAAGAGAACACACCACAAAAAGGACTTTTGGATGTGCTAGATTTTTTCCCCTCTGCATTGAAACAGTATTTCTCTTCTTGTCTCTCACAAACATGCACAGGTGTGCATACATATGCACAATACCACACTGAAGTAGCACATGCCATAAAAAGTTCAGTAACTTATTTCTACTGAGCATAGATACTATGCAACATTCAAGGTTTAACAGCACCAGTAATAGGTGGCATTAGGACTGGTTAGAACAATAAGGCAGATGAAGACTGCTGAAAGGGGGGGGGGGGCAAAGTAGCCTATGCCATTCTTTGTCTTGAAGGACTTTTTTTAGCAAGATTTTATAGTTTGCTGATGTAACTTTATACATCCTCACTGATAATGCTACTGCTGCTGCTACTTCCTTAGAAATGGGCAGTGCATTAAGGACCAACTTTACTGCTATTAAAATAAAGAAATGTTGCTGAGTAGCCCTTACTTTCCATGCTAAAATGTTTGTGCATATACAGAGTGCATTTGTATTATAGTTAATATATTACAAATTGCCATTCATAAGAGAACATCTTCAGTCCAAGCTTAACCGCCTCATATTTTTAATGTAGAAATGTAGGTGACCACTGTGTTGAGAGGAAGAAAATTGCATCCGGAAGGAATGCAATTGAAGCACCAATTTAAAACAAAGAATGTACCTATTACAAGGGACAAACTGATAAAAGAAATTAGTCACCATACCATCACTCCACTACAGAAAAATAGTTTTCCATGAATAGAATCACATTGGTTGGCAACTATCTCTGTAAAGAATATTTATCACGTAACAACTGCTATTTTCTGTCAGATATGGTATATTTCAGTTCAATTACTTTTTAGCCTTGGAGAGAGAGATACTGTAAGTGTCTTTGGTGATTTCCAAATCATACTGAATTGAGGTTTAGAACACAGACCACTTTAAAAGGCCAAGGTTTCTATCTTAACTATCTAAGTCAGTTAGCTGGTGGATAAGGATATTATAAAATTTGGAACCAAATCCATAACTCATTTTACTCTTTGAGACATTCCTTGGATTCATGTGTGTATACATATCTATTCCGAAATAAGCCCCCTTGAACGCAATGAGACTCACTGCCAAGTAAGTTCTTGTAAAAAATACAGCTTTTCCGTATGTTCAGTAATATTAAGATTTTCAAATGTCCCTAGTGGTTTTCTAAGTGTTTGTTAAAGCAACTGGAGTCAGATAAAAATTGGTTCAAACTTAAAAATAAGGAATCTATGCAGAAGGCATATCTGTGGAGTAGATCCAATTAGCAATCTGCAGTTATGAGTGGATAAAATCCCCAAATATATAAACTGGAAAGTGGCCAGAATACCTTTTTACTAAAAGAGAGGAGTTAAAAATTGATGTGATAATTATTAATTTCTAACTATAATAGAAATATTTTTCTTTAATGGTATGAGTTGGTATGAAACATTGATAAGTTGGCTCTTTCTCTCTTTAGCATTGTGGAATGTTTAAAGTCAAGGCATTTCTTCCTTTGAAGTGTAAACTCAACTTGAGAGTGATGTTGGATATTTCAAGTAATCTGTATGAACACAGAATCTTTCATTAATGTTTGCAACTTTCTGCAAAATGCAGATAAGAAAATAAATAAACTTGAAAATGAGGGGAAGAAAGTGCTCAGAAATTCTGTAAGGACATGATTTCTCCAGAACAGAATTTCCTTTTCTTAATTCTTTCCCCTTACAACTTCTGTGTCTACTACAAAAAATACAAGTAATATGGAAAATTAAAGCAACTGTGTGCACATTATTCTCCTCTTCATAAAACAATGCATAATGCTAACATGGCGTATAAGGCCAGCACTCTTCTCCTTTCTTCAAAGGCAACCTTTTTGAATGGTGTTTGTTTTGAAATGTTTTTCATCTATGTCATTTGATTAATTTTGAAATGTATTTTAAACAACATTCATTGATGTCCGTTTAAAAATTGATTTGACTGGCTTAAAACAAAATGACAACAATAATTAATATCTTCTTTCATAGTTAATTAAGGGAAATTACACACTAAAAATGCAGACATCAGGGTTTCAAGCTAATTAGTTAGGCTAGATTATCATTTAAATACAATCTGTAATAAAAACAATTACAAAAGTATGTGTAACAGCCAGGCATTTAAAAAGTTGCTTTTCCATTGATATATTTTTTAAATTGAACAAGAATACTATTTTGCCATAATGTAGTGCACAACTAGTATTACAGGGTTAAAAAGAGTTTATATTCCTTGCCCTCAATCCCAAAGATGCTTTTTTCAAGAGGCAACTAGAGTTTCTTGTCTTTTTTTTGAAGATGTTTCTCTTCTCATCCAAAAAACTTCTTCAATTTCTTGGATGAAAAGTGAAACATCTTCAAAGAAAAACAAGAAAGTCCAGTTGTCTCTTGGGGAAAAAAGCACTTTTGGGACATCTGTGACCTGTATGACTGAGAATCTCCATCGACACTTGCCCTCAATCCATAAAATAACTATTTCTCTCATCGTTCAACCAATACTAAAAATGCATCAATAAATTCACCCATGCAAGCCAAGGTTTTTATAGAAAATAACCCCTTGCTGAAGAGATATTACCTTCTGTTTCCAGTAGATTATTCTGGCTTCTTTAGCCAGCTTCTTTTTATTGCTGACTCACTGACGGCATTCTATAGTCCATAATTCCTTTATTGCTCTTCATGAGGTGTATGATTGTTTGGTTAATTGGTTGGTCCATACCAACTCTTAGAAAGTACATAGATGGACATCCCCAGACTTCAAGTTTCAAATAAATCCTCTAAAAGTAGCAGTGAAAAGTTTGCTGCTTTTGTTTTATATTTTGTTTGTTTGTTTGTTTGTCAACAAGTACAAGGAAACAAGTATGAAAACACATAAAAAATGGCACAAATAAATGGATATAAATAAGCAAAACATAGCCATAAACACATAAAAAGAGTACCTATAAATGGGAGCAGTGGGACAGGGACAGTAGGCACACTGGTGCGCTTATGCATGCCCCCTTAAGGATCTCTTAAGAAACGCGTAAGGTCTGTGGTAGACAGTTTAAGGTAAAAGGTATGGGCGTTAGAGGCACTAACAACAGGATCAGCTAGGCTAGGGTGTTCCACACTTTTACTACTCTGTTGCTGAAATCGTTTTTTCCTGCAATCAAGATTAGAATGGATTACATTTAGTTTGTATCTATTGATAGCCCTTGTGTTATTGCAGATGAAGTAAAAGTAGTCATTAACAGGGAGAGCATTTTGGCAGATTATCTTGTGCACTAAGATCAGGTCGGAACGTAAAAGGCATAGTTCAAGGTTACCCAGACCTAAAATTTTAATCCAGGTGGTATAAGGAATGTTATTACAAGAAGAGATGTTTTGTTGTTATTAAATCTTAATAAGGGTCTCTTAATAAGTAGAAATGCGGGGAACACATTTAACAAATAAATAATAGGTTTTCTGTCTTGCCTATCTGTGTGTATACAGTTTGTTCCCCAAACGTCATCATGTATTGATTAAATAACAGCCCCTGTCAAGAGATTCACCTTCTAATACTATAATCAACCATCATATTCCCTAATCTCTGCTGCACTTTTCTGCTTAACCTGTGTAACTTTCAACTAATAAAATTATATTTCACTAGGTTTATATCTCTTTTTGGGAATGAGTTGCTGAAAAGATATAAAACAATCAAACACCATTCTTTGGATGCTCCTAACTGATAACACTGACCTGCCCCTTTGTATTGTGTTTGTTTGCTTCTAAAACTAAAGCTTTTAAATTCCCAAGTGGTTTCCTCCTTTTGCAGTTGAACAACATGAAATAGGAGATGAATCTGCTCTGAAATAACTTCTCCCCTTAGGTTTCATTACTCATTTGCATGCTTGAGCTATTCTGAAATAGCCCAGCAGAGAGGAAGCTATGCAAATATAGAAGTTCCTGTTCCTTAGGCTAAAGACTATTGTTTCCCAATGGCTTCCTAAGAAACCTACTTGAATGGTGTTTAGCAAACACAGTAGCTGTATTGGCTTGGCTTTGAATAAAAGGAATAACTATTTTCTTTTTCCTGAATGAACTAATCAGATTAGTATCCAGTTCAGAGTCAGGAATTTAATGTATCCTTCTTAACGCTGATGCTATGTAGTAGGAAGTATGGGAGCTCTACATTGCCTGACCTGTTACACCAGGTTGGAAAGACTGGATTAAGGCAGAAGTTCTCCAAAGGCAAAAATAAGAAATTCAGGGCTGTATGTAACCTGGAAGTACCTCACTTTAAAAAAAAAATACTCAACTTTGTTCTGCATTGCAATGCTCTGGGCTTCGTTCCTTCTCTTTCCTGCAGAAGCCCATACTATGTATTTGTGTTATTACATAGTTTGTGAAACCCCGCAATGTCTTATAGATTACCTGTTAATTATTAAAAGCTAATCATGAGTTACTGTCATCCTTGGGACTTCTTATACAAATTGTGTTAATAATCTTTTCTTCCTAAAATATGTTGGATCATGATTAACGTTGTTAAATGGAGCAGTGGGAAATAATAACGAAGAAGTTTGATTCATTCTTGTATAGTTTACTTTACTTTATTGCCATTGTACCTATATACATAGTTTACACATACAATGAAATTCACATAACACCCAGAGACCAGGCCCAACACACATAACAATCCCCAAATACCCACCCACCCACCAAAAAAATTCCCCGCCCCTAAATCACCCAAGCATCCATACAACAGACCAAGTAGTGCTGTCCAATAGCTCACTGATGGTGGCCCTTTAGTTTATTGTTGAGTGCAATTATAGCTCTGGGATAAAAGCTATTCAGAAGATCAGAAATGGTTGTGGAAGAGAAAAAATATCACTATTTTCTTTTATTTTAATTTCATCATCCTCATTCACAAAATAAATCTTTTCTGTGACATAGGTCATAACATGAATAGGTCATTGTTTACTTTTGAGCTTCTCTGAGCTGATAGGCAAATTTGAAATGTTTTTGCCAACTTTTTCTTTCTGTCTAATTTCACTACATATGTTGTGAAAAATTCTGCCATCTGTAGAATAATTAACTTTCTTGACTTAATAGGAAATCAGGAGGAATTAAATCTGCTTATACCAGTTAAAAATTTCTATGCAGC
Organism: Natrix helvetica; assembly: GCF_964273705.1. Lineage (NCBI taxonomy): Eukaryota > Metazoa > Chordata > Lepidosauria > Squamata > Natricidae > Natrix > Natrix helvetica. Next base: position 79,522,067 of record NC_138550.1, on the reverse strand, counting down.
TTGCATGTTTCCATGATCAAGTTGAACAGGCAACTTATTGCTTTGTTTTTTTTAAAAAAATTACGATAACCGCAAGACACATTCCTTGAAACCAAATTATACTCCAGTACAATTGATGGCCAAACTAATGCCTGATACCTGGAAGTATAACTTGTTTTTAATAAAGTCTACTTCAGATTTTGCAAAAAGAAAAAAAGAAAGAAATATGTGAACATGCTGCAAATGATTTATGTTGATCAGTTATGAATATGATGTTTCATTGTTTGAAAAGATTTTTGCCCTGGGTGAGAAGATTGTGACTGGGTATAATTCATTTCCTCCTCTTGTTACAGTTAATGTGTGATTATTTTTCAGTTACACTTTATTTATAATTTATTAAACAAGCTTAAACAGCCATCCATTTACCAGAAAGAACTCTGGACAGTAGACAAAATAAAAACACAATGCACTAAAAGTGCCAATTTAAAACAATAAACTATGCTGAGGTCCCGATAAACCTGATGTTCATCCAACAATCATTTCATGCCAGCTTCATCAACATCCTGGTCTCATCCTGGGAGAAAAGCCAGCATTTCACTTTTTTTCTGCAGGCCATCTTTATTTCCAATAGGAGGCTTTTCCATCAGGCAAGCACCATGACATAAAGTAAGTTTCCAAGGCCTCATCAGGTGCCATTGTTTCACTATGAAGACCTGGAGCATGAATATTCTATCTAGTAGGGATAGGCAGTAACCTGGCTGCATGCCATGTTTAAGTGGCAACCAGCACTTTGACTTGTACTTAGAAACCTACAGGGGGCAGTGCATCTCATGTAGCAGGGGGATTACTCAGGCATACCAAGGTGGTCCCACTACTGCTTATTCACTTGTATTGCCTAGCTCACAGGTTTGACATACCTACGTATATAAAGGAATCCCTATGGATTTTACTCTGCTAGTGGTTCCCAACCAAAGGGGTAGTTCCCATCTCCATTTCCCTTTTATTGTGCTTAACTGTTGTTGTTTTTTACTTTTATGTTGATTATATTATTACATTTATTACAATATATTAAAAAGGAAATCCTTACAAATGCTTCTCAAAAAGTATGCACAGGTAGTCCTCAATGTAAAACCACAGCTGAGCCCAGTTGTTAAGTTAGTTTTGCCCCATTTTACTATCTTCTCTGTCACAGTTGTTAAGTGAATATGGCATCCCCACTGATTTTGCTTCTCCAAAGTTTGCAAAAGTTGATCGCATGACCCCAGGACATCATAAATGCATGCCAGTTGCCAAGCATCCAAATTTTATCAAGTGATCACAGGGATACTGCAATAGTCCTGTGAAAAACAATCATAAATCACCTTTTTTCAGTGCCACTGTAACTTCAAACAGTCACTAAACAAATGATTATAAATCAAGGACTACTTCTGTAGTCTAAAACAGTAAGTCTTCTAGTGTGCCAATAATTCAGCACTTATATAAAATTCTGAGAACTCTTGCAATGGGGGGGGGGGGAGGCTTGATTAAGTGAAAAATGAGATAGCAAGTTCTTTATAATCTCATCAACTTTTACTCCCTTCACTGAACTAAGTTTAAATTCTGCAAGAAACCAAGAAAATAATGGCATGCAATAACACCTCAATTTATCAGACCTTAGTACAAGAAACTTGGCAAGCAAAAGAACAGATTTTCATATCAATTTACATTATTTTCATAATGATGTCATTACACAAATGGGAACACTTTACATCAATCTGGGTTATTCACATAATTACATCATCCTGCTTGAGATTAAATCTGATTTATTTGTAATGTCAATAAAGACGTTATTGTACTAATAATATAAATCTCCATTGATGTATTGTTTTTACTTAGTGGACATTTATGAATGGATGTCTTCCTTCAATTAACATGATAAGTAAGGTTTCACTATATACTGTATTGCATTACAAAACATTTTAGGCATGTTTATCCTTAATAGTGATTAGTAGTAGTAGTAGTAGTAGTAGTAGTAGTAGTAGTAGTAGTACCACCACCACCACCACCACCGGTATTACTGTTGGTGTTTTATTTTTCTAAATAATGAACATATTCTCAAAATTAGTTTTTCTATACACTGTATTAGATAACTTTCTAGGCGTATTTATCCTTATATTAATATAGATAAAATGGTATCAAACAAAGTGATATTCACTGAACATAGTTTTTGTCAAGTCAATTACATTTTATTTTGGTAAGCATGTGAAATGCTGGTTCAGGATTCTTTTTTTTGATGTTTTCCAGGATAATGTTGCTAGGATTAACTTTTATTGGTAGATGATGGTCACATGTGTGTCACTATACAACAAACTTCAAATTCTTCAAATAAGAATCTAGAGGAAAATGTTATGCAGATGGAATGGTCACAATTACTGGAGAAGAGCAAACAATTGCTATTACTGCCTTTCTCTACTGCTCAGTTCTAGTGAGAACAGGGCTTTAGCCAGTAGTGAAAATCAATTTTTTCCCTACCAGTTCTGTGAGCGTGGCTGGGGGGGGGGGTCATGTGAGTGAGTGGGCATGGCCAACTTGACACCACTCATGACAACCCACCAAACCACATCCACCAAGCCAGGCCCACAGAACCGACAGAAAAGTTCTGCCGGCCAAGACTTCTCGTGTATAACCTGGCTGTTTCTCGCCTTCTTCTCATGTTTGTGTATGAGCCCAAGAAGGAGAAGAGAAGCAGCCACATTGAACGTTGTGGCAAGCCGAACTTTTCTCCCTCCCTTCACAGCAGAGCTGCTCAGAAGGCAACCACCGGCCGCAATCTGTCCCTTTATGGTCCCCCCTCCCTCCCAGGATCACATCTTAAAGACTACGGCCAGTGGGTGCCTTCTGAGTGGCTCTACTGCAGTGCCATCCCTCCGGACACTGCCATTCTCCTGGCCGGGTTCGGCCATGAGCTGTACCTTCAGACAATGGGGTGGGCAAGCCTTTAGCCCTGTTATTGAGGCCTATTACAAACTTACATTACAGTTCTCTCCCAAACACATGCTACGATCCCACTCTGTAAATTGGGTGTCAAAAGACATAAAAATAGCTTCTGTTTTGATTTTGAAATTATATTTTTGAATTATACCGTGCCCTCAAAAACACCTTTTCTATCCCTTTTGGATTTAGGCACAATTTTGGGACAGTTGTGGCTGTTCCATCACTGCAGTTTGACCCCCCAAAAATGGACAACCTTTTGTCCCAGATAGTATAAGAATTACTGCATTAGGCAAGGGATTGGACTAGAACAGGGGTCTGCAATCTGCGGCTCTGGAGCCGCATGTGACTCTTTGATCCCTCTGCTGCAGCTCCCTGTCACTCAAAATATGCATCACAACTGCCAATGTGCGATACCCACCAGCACGTGATTTATTGAGGTTTCTGACCCATCTTTTTTTCCGGAGTGCAAAATGTTTTTTTGCATGCAGAAATAAATATCTGTTTTCTCTGTAGCAGTTCGTTGATTTCATAAAGGCAATGCAATATAGTTTTTTTTATACATAGCATAAAGGTAAAACAATATATATGCAGTGCTATCTTCATTTTAGATGTCAAAATGGTTTTGTGTCTCCTGGGGTTTTCTTTTCTGTGGGAGACGGATCCAAATGGCTCTTTGAGTGCTTAAGCTTGCCGACCCCTGGACAATGTTCCCTCTAATTTTTTTTCAGTGTGAGCAGAAAAGTATAGTGTTTGAGCGGCACATTTTTATGCCTGAGCAGCACCTGCATTTTTTTCACAGGTGTCACCTAAGACAACAACAAAATCAGTATTATTTGAAACTCAAAGTTATGTTTATTCAAGGTACCCGCTTAATTAAAAGTGTTATATAGTATCACTTAACAACACTCCTGCTTAGCAACCAAAATGTTGGGTCAGAAACTCTGGCATTTGAAGCACGCAAGTCTTAAAGCTGTCAAGTTACAAGATCCTTGCATCCCTAACCCTTTAGGAAAAAAAAAACCAAGGGGTCTTCAAACTTGACAGCTTTAAGACTTGTGAACTTCAACTCCCAGAATTCCTCCTCCAGTCATGTTGGCTCAGGAACTCTGGCATTGAAGCATGCAAGTCTTAAAGCTGTCAAGTTGCAAGACCCTTGCACCCTTAACCCTTTAGAAAAAAAAACCAGGGTCTTCAAACCTGACAGCTTGAAGACTTGTGGACTTCAACTCCCAGAATTCCTCCTCCAGTCATGTTGCGGCGACGTCATCTGCGTGGATCTGCTCCATCTTCGGTTTTTTTCACAGGGGGCAGGGCTGCTGCTGAAGATGCCGACGAGCCCTTGCTGCCACCAGAATAACAGCTGCCTCCTCCTCCTCCTCCTCCAACAGCACCACCACATTTGGAGTGAAGCTGCCAAAGCTCCCGCTGGCGCCCCCGCCCGTGGCAGCGGCGGCGGCGCCTCCCCCTCCACTCGGAGCACCTGAGCTGGGCACCGCGTTAGCCCTGCTGCCTTCTCCTCCGCCGCTGTGCTTTTGAGAAGCCATGAGGCTTTTTTTTCCCCTGCTGCCCTCCGCCGCCTTCCTACTGGCTCCCACGGCCACATGGCTCCTCAAAAGCACAGCAGAGGAGAAGGGGGCAGGGGTAACACGGGGCTCAGGTGCTCCAAACAGAGGGGGAGGCGCCGCTGCCATGGGCGGGGGCGCCAGCGGGAGCTTTGGCGGCTTCACTTCTCACTGTCAGGAAATCTGCCGCAGCGTCGGGCAGCAAATGTGGTGCTGTTTGAGGAGGAGGAGGCGGCAGCAGATATTCCAGTAGCGGCAGGGGCTTTGAGGGTTTATCCCGCACTCACCAAAACAAGTCCGGGGAGGTCCTTTGCGAGTGGGCAGTTCTAGCCGTCTGCAAAGGACCTCCCCAGCCTCCGGCGCCTGTGACAGTACAAAACACTGCGCGGCAGTTGGAAACTGCTGCACTGTGTTTTGTTGCCACCTGCGCGGCCGCACAGCTGCGCACCTTAGAGGGAACAGTGCCCCTGGACTAGAATACCCCCAGGGGGCCGTTCCAATCCTATGAAGCTATCATGGTTCTAGTTAGATACAGTTACTCAGCATTTGCAAGCATTCTGACATCTTTTTGTCAATCTTAATTAATATATTAAGAGAACCAGGATAGTGTAGTTGTTAATGCACCAGATTAAACTAGGAGATCGTGAGTTCTAGTCCCACAACAGGCACAAAGGTGGATGACCTTGGGCCAGCTACTTCCTGTCAGCTCTAGGAAGAAGCCAGGGCAAACCACTTTGAAATGTTGTCAAGAAAACTGCAGGAATTTGTCCAGGCACCCACCAGGAACCAATACTGATTTTAAAAAAAGAAAGAAATTGTTTTATCAAATATAAGAAACAAGACTAAAAAATAAAGCTAAAGGAAAGAAAATTGAAAACAAAGAAAATTCAATCAGTAGAACAAACTAGAGTCTTGGACTTTAAGAGAGCTAAATTCAATGAATTTAGAGAGAGCTTGGGAAGGATTCCATGGATGAGAATCCTCAAGGGGAAAACAACTCAAGAAGCTTGGAAAATTTTGACTTCCGGTTCCGGCGGCTACGGCGACGGGCAAGTCTTTGCCCGCTCCCGCTCTCCCGGTGGGCTTCCCCCGCTTCTGGGGGGGCACAGGACGCCCCGAGGAGGCGTCCTGCCGAGGGAGCGGCTCGCGGAGGGCCCTGGCATCGGCAGCGGCTGGTGGGGGCTTCTCTGCTTTGCTCTAGGCACCGGGGAGCAGTTTCGGAGGGCGCGCATGCGTCTCGCCCCATGCCGATCGGGCAGCGTGAATTTGAAGGAAGCAGCGGCGATGTGGTGAGGTGCTTCCTTTCTCCATTCCTTTTATGTTGAATTGATGGACTTTTCAGCAAGATTATAAGTTAAACTTTCGGAGCTTCGCTGGAGGTGCGGTTAGAGGGGGGGGATTTTACCCCTCCTTGGACAAGCGGCTTGAAAAAATTCTGCTTTTCCCCCTAGGAGGATGGAGGAGGGGGGAGAGCCAACTACTGATACCTCACCCCTATAAAAGTGATTTTCACTGGACTTAGTTTTATAACTTGTTGATGACCTGAGAACTTTGTAAACTTTTGAAATTTTATTATGCCTCTGAGCCCAAAGTTGGCAGGGCAAGATGGCAAGAAGCTTGGAAAATTTTGAAAAGTGAGATTATAAAAGCCCAGTCTAACACAATATCAATGAAGAAGAAAAATAACAGCTCTCAAAAGAAACCAGCTTGGCTGCATAAAGAACTCTCTGACAAATTGAAAGACAAAAAGGATGTATAAAAAGTGGAAATAGGGGCACATAACTAAGGCAGAATATCAGCAAATAGCCCGAGCCTATAAAGATGAAGTGAGGAACGCTAAGGCTCACAATGAAAAAAGGCTTGCAACAAAAGTAAAAAAATAACAAAAAAAGGTTCTTCCAAAGTTAAAAACAAGAAAAAAAGTCAAGGAAACAATTGGTCCATTGCTGGGAGAGAGTGGCAAGAAGGTGACAAGCAACAGGGAGAAAGCAGAACTATTTAACTCATTTTTTTGCATCTGTCTTTACACAAAGGGAAAAATAGCCCAACCTATCAAAAACAGCACTACAAAAAACAGATTAGGAACACAAGTTAAAATAGGGAAGAAAATGGTAAGTGAGCACCTGTCTACCCTACGCAACTTCAAATCACCAGGACCAAATGGATTACACCCCAGAGTTCTGAAGGAATTGACAGACAAGATCTCAGAACCACTGAACTATATCTTTCAAAGATCCTGGAGCACCATGGAACTGCCAGAGGATTGGAAAAGAGCTGATATGGTTCCCATCTTCAAAAAAGGGAAAAAAATAGATCCAGGAATCTATAGACCTATCAGCCTGACCTCAATACCAGGAAAGATTCTGGAAAAGATAATCAAGCAAAGAATCAGCAAACACCTAGAAGTAAACATAGTAATAACCAAAAGCCAACATGGGTTTGTCAAAAACAGATCATGCCAGAGTAATTTTATTGCATTCTTTGACAAAGTGACAACATTAGTGGACCAGAGGAATGCTGTCGATATAATTTACTTGGACTTCAGTAAGGCATTTGATAAAGTAGACCATCACCACCAGATTTGTAACTGGATGATCATCTGCACTCAACGTGTAGTCCCCCCTCCAACTTATTTTTGTCTGGAATATGGACCTGGTTACAATTCCCAGCTAGTCTCATCATAATATTGTATAGTTATACATCATTACACGCCCCAAATTTTTAATTTGTCTTTATAATCTCAATAATTTTCCATTATAAGTATGTTTTATGTTCCCCCTCCATTTTCCCTATCTTAACTTAGCTTACATTTAATTGTCTTTAAATAACAATCCTTGTTGTTCAGTGTTCATTACAATCCCATTAATCTGCTATGTAAAGTAACAAGCAATGCACACCTCACTTTTGTTCATCTTCTTAAAAATTCTATATATGTCCATATTTCATATATTTTAACCTATAATTGATTATCTTTCCATTATCATATACAATCCACTAACAGCTCAGTTTAATTGTCATGTAAAAGAGTAAATCACATACTTCTACTTTATATTCTTCCACGTAACAATTTCTAAATATCTGATTTCTTCCTAGTAAGTATTTTATCCCAAATTCTAAACTGCTTTTTAAATGACAATCCTTGTTGTTCAATGTTTATTACAATTCCGTTCGCTTGCTATGTAAAATAACAAGCACACAAACCTCACTTTAATTCATCTTCTTAAGCATTCTATGTGTCCATATTGCATATATTTTAACCTCTATATAATTATCTTTCCATTATCATATTCAGTCAGTTAGAAACTCAGTTTAGTTATCATGTAAAAGAGTAAATCACATGCCTCAATTTTATATTCTCCATATAATAATTTCTAAATATCTGGGTTTTTTCCTAGTAAGTCTTTTATCCCAATTCTCTATTCCTGTCTCTTCCCTTTTCTTTTTTGGGACATATCCTCTCTTTTTAATTTTCCCTATGCCATTGTCAAACCCAGTGAAATCTTTTGTTCCAATTTTCCCTATGCCATTGTCAAACCCAGTGAAATCTTTTGTCTGTTTTTTATTTTCCTTCGTTTCTACCATTTCCTTATCCCCCCTCTCCTTCCCTCATTTCCTGTGTCTCCTCAGCTCCTAACTTCAAAATTCTATTTAAACTTAGCTTTAGTGATTTATGCATATTTTTTATAATTTCACGTAATTTCTTCAAATTCCTACCTCTCCATAATGTCCAGTTCCAAGATTACTGTTAGTTATACAGTTAATTATAATTTAAGTTCCATAATTTCTTCTTGTTTTGGAATTCTGATCTGGCTTATATTCAATTCAACTAAAATGAAGAGGAAGAGAAGGGGCAGCCATCTTAATCACTTCGCTTTCTTTGTTCTTTGTTCCTCCCTTTGTCAAATGGCTCCGTATTCTTTAAACTCTATGATTTCCAGCAACACAGCTTGATATTTTTAAATTCATTTTAAATCCAGACAAACTGGGATTGTGAGCAGAGAAAATAGTACTTTTTCTTGATTTCCCCCCCTTTGTTGCTTTCACCTCTCAAGTTGCTTAAGATATGTAAATTAAAACAAACTCGAACAAAGCATATTTTTTCCTTGTCTTTCTTCTTGTAGGATTCCCAATTGTCGATTAACTCTTTTAAAGACACAATTAAATCCAAATTCAAAGTTTATATTTCAATGGGTTAGTCAATCTCTATTTCCTCATTTCTGTCTCCAAGTTGTTTGAAACAAGTGGATCTCTTTGGGCTTAATGATTAAAACCACAGATTTCCCCCCCCCCTTCTTTCTTTTCTTTCCGCCAAAAATCCAATCTAGCCATCAATATTATTTACATTCACAAGGTTCTTTGCCTTTTCTAGAATCTGATTTATGTCAATTGGTTAATTAAATCTTCTTACCAGGTTTCACATTCCATCCATTCCACCGCTCCTGCTCAGATGCTTCGGCCAGAAGCCCGCAACATGATGCAAACATGCAGGAATGTTGCCTCCCCTGATGCCGATTCAAAGAGCTAATCTCCGACCTACGAGGAACCTGTTACATCCCTCTGGATCTACTGAGATGCAGCTCCTTCTTCACTTTTCCTCCAGAAAAGTTCTGATTCAAAAGAATCACCGGCATTGGTTTGTCAGACAGAATTTATGTGAGACTCTTCAGAGCTCACATTTTTCTGTCTGTCGCGCTGGGGTACTTCCAGTCTTCTCCCTTCAACTCTTATTTAACAATCCTCAAAAACATTATTTCTATATCTCCATGTAATTCTAATCACCAAACCCCCAAATTTGAGATATGAGAGAAATTCATTTCCCACAGTTCTTTGCAAAAAGTCCAAAAGTGGCTTCTGAGTACAAATAAAATTGGTCTAAATCTTCTTTTTAATCAAACTCACCCTCTGCCAATTCCATCAATTTAACCATCCATTCTTTCAATGTAGGTATTTGCAAGTCCTTCCACCTTTGTGCATATAAATGTCTTGCCGCTATCCTATGGGGAAAAAATTCCACAAGAACTTTCAATGTGTTTATCCATTAACTCCAAAAGAAAAAAAACTCATTTCAGTTATACATTTACATTTAGAATCTTCTATATATACCATATTTTTGGACTATAAGACTCACTGGAGTATAAGACACACCAAGATTTTGAAGAGGTAAGTTTAAAACAAAAGGTTTTTGCCCTCCCTGGCCCGCAGGAGCACTCTGCAGGCCTCCCAAACCCTCTGCATGCCCCATTTGTTTTGTAAAAGGGAGCATGCAGAAAGTTTGAGAGGCCTGCAAAGTGCTCTTGGTGGCTGGGGAGGGCAAACATGTGACACGGGGGGGGAGGTGAAAAACACGCCCATTTTTCACAAAAACGGGGTGTTCAGAGGGTGTGGGAGGCCTGTAGAATGCTCATGGGAGCTGGGAAGAGCAGAAATTGAGCAAAAATGGACCATTTTTTTGCAAAAATGGGCCCATTTGTGGGGGGGAAGGGATGTGCAGAGGGTGTGGGAGGCCTGGGGGCTGGGGAGGGCAAAAACAGCCCCATTTTGTGAAAAAAGCCCATTTTTGCCCTCCCCAGCCCCCAGGAGCACTTTGCAGGCCTCCCAAACCCTCTGTGCATCCATTTTTGTGAAAAAGAGGATGCATGGGGTAGGGTTTCAGGAGGCCAAAAATGCTGTATTCAGTGTATAAGACACGCCAAGATTTTCACCCTCTTTTTTTGGGGGGGAAAGGTGCATCTTATACTCCAATGATATACATATCAGATTCCAATGTTTTCTGACATTTTTATCTATCCCTCGAAGATAAAACGTATGTACCTTCAGATTGGTTGCATTTCCAACAAGTATTTTAAATTCCATTCTACATTTTTAAATAATTTATCCAATATCAAAATGACAGTAATATGTCATTTTCTAAAAATGTTTAAGATTAAAATTCAACATAAATTTCAATCCTTTTTTCCAAGTATTCTCCCATTGGTCCAACAGAGTATCCAAAACATCCAAAATGTTTTACCCTTCTTGCAAAGAAACTTTAAACTTCTCATCCTCTGTTTCAGTTTTCAACAAAAGTTTATACATCTTAGCAATAATATCATCTTCATTTGTACACAGTTCCATATCAAATTCAGTCTTACCCTTTTCAAAGTCACAGTTCTTATCAAATTTAAATCTTTTCATTAACAGCATAAGAAAAACAATGACATATATAACTTTCTAATTCTAGATCTTATCGTGTTTGTAACTTAAAATCTCCTTGAGGGAAAGACAGTATATCAGCATGATGGCCATTTTTATTTATCTGTCATGTCTCTTCTAAAAAAAGTTTCTTATGATGACAACCATAATGGTATTTTAGGAGAACACTTTGCACGTTATAGGCAGAATCTCCAATTTCAGTCAAATAAGCAGGGACGTGCGGTCAGGGGAGGCAGGGGAGACAGAGCCTCACCGCTCTCATCATGAAAATTAAAAAAAAGGGAACTCTCATCATGAAAATTAAAAAAAAGGGAAAAGGCATTGATGAGCCTTCTGCACACGTGGTCTGGGAATGGGACCACGTGTGCAGGAGGCTCCTCTAGCCTCAGCCTCCCTCCTGCACACATGGTCCCATTACCTGCCTTCCTGATTGAACATGAAGGGGACCGCAGAGCGTGAGCCATGGTCCCCTTCATGTTGATTCAGGAAGGCGGGGAATGGGACCACGTGTGCAGGAGGCTGAGGCAGCCTCACTAGCCATAAACCTCACCGCACGTCACTGCAAATAAGAAACATACCCTGTTTCCCCGAAAATAAGACTTCCCCGGATAATAAGCCCAATCGGGCCTTTGAGCACATGCACTAAAATAAGCCCTCCCCTGAAAATAAGCCCTTCCCGAAAATATTGCAACACAGCAGCAGCCATGAGGTGACCACACTCGCCACCTCCTGTACCTCAAAAATAATAAGACCTCCCCAAAAATAAGACCACGTGCTTATTTCAGGGGTCAAAAGAAAATAAGCCCTGTCTTATTTTGGGGGAAACACGGTATCTACTTAGCCATCAATGGAGAGACTGTAAGAATCAATCAACACCTGGCAAAGAGGAAACATTGCATTCTCGGCACAGCTACAGGACAACCCCCCCCCCCTCCTCCCAAAAGATACAACAAAATCCAGCTTGGATAAAGGAGATTGCTAAGAATGAAAAAAGAAGCTAAAATGAAAGAATTTGTAATAATAGCAGAAATAGTGGAGAAAAGACAAGGAAGATCAAAAACTGGTCAGCACTATTTGAAGATGAACTGCATGGATTTTGGTTGAAACACTATTTACACCCACTCATTGCTCAGCAATTTAACAACATACTGCAAATAAGTGAAATTGAAGACTGATTAACATCTGGCAAAACCTACCTCCTAATGAAATATCTGACAAAAGAGGCAGTATTAGGCAACCACAGGCCAATTATCTGCTTACCAATGAGTTTCAAATTGCTAACTGGTATTGTTGATGATGCAGTATAGCAGCATGTAGTTGAAAACAAACTTTTTATCTGAGCAGAAAGGAAACCTGTCAAACAACAGAGCAACAAAAGATCAGCCCTAATTGATAAGATGATTTAGGAAAACTTCAAGAAAAGGAAGACCAACTTTCATGTAGCTTGGATTGAGTGCAAGAAGACATTTGACTCTTATGTGATTGGAAATAAAGTGCCTAGAAGTAACAGGAGTCAGTAGAAACATCAGAAGCTTTTCAAAAATCAATGGCATAATGGAAAACATGGTTTCTGGTCAATGGTGATAGACTGTGGGAGGTTAATATCAAGAAAGGAATTGTCATTCAACTGATTTCTCTATCAACAATACTGAACACAGGCCATGGCTATCAAACATCAAAAACATTTCCCAGGCTATTCCACCTTTTTTACATTGATGATCTGAAGCTGAACAGAAAACATCATCTGAAATGGAATTGCTACTCAATACTGTAAAAATATACATTCAAGATATTGCAGTGGAGTTTGGACTGGACAAACATGCCACCCTCACCATCAACAGGGGGGAAATATTGAAAACTGAAAGAATAAAGATGTCCTGTAGAAATAGTATCAAAAATCTGAATGAATATCTCTATAAATGTCAGGGCATCTTTCAGATTGATAACATCAAACACACTGAAGTAAAGAAGAAGATTAGTGTCAGGTTCAAACAATCCCACAACCCGATCAAATTCAGGCTTGACATTAGTAGTAAATACATCAGAAGGGTGAAGAAGATCTTAAAGTCAAATTCAGTGGGAGGAAATACCATCAAGTCAATTAACAACTGAGCAAATCAGTCATTAGATACATAGCTTAAATAGTGGATTGGACTCAAGCAGATAGGAAGACAGAAAAATAACAACAATGAATCATGAGCTTTATCCTCACAGCGAAGTTGATAGACTATTCATCAAAGAGCATAGGTGGACATGGAATGTTGCAAATATACCAGGAAATTAAAGAAAAAAAGGCACTGGAAGAATGTCTTAAGTACAATGAAGAGGATGCACTGAAGCTGGGATGCCATGAAAAGTTATTGAATACCAAAAAGACTAAATTGGCCTATAAGAAAGGCCACATGAAGACCATGGCAAGGCAAAGTATTACATGGCTGGTACATAAAAAAAAAACCTAGCAGGCAAAGTAGGTAATAACAAGACCTGGCAATGGCTAAGAGCAGGAAAGGTGGGGAAAAAAGAGATGGAGGGGCTTGTTCTAGCAGCATAAGACCAAGCCTTAAGAACAAATGCATATTAATATATGCATATATGAGAGCCAGTTTTGTATAGTGATTAAGGCATCATGCTATAGAAGGCAGGAGAGCATGAGTTACTGTCATATGATTGTCCTTCATTGCCCATGAAAGCCAGCTGGGTGACTTCAGACCAGTAATTCTCTCTCAGCTTAACTCACCTCACAGAGTGGTTGTTGTGAGGAAGATAGGAGGAGGAAAGCATGTTGGATATGTTTGCTGCTTTGAATTTCTTGTAAAAATAATAAAGATGGGATACAAATAAACAAAAAAATAAAGCTAGAATTGAGACAACAGTATTAGACAGCAAATACTGTCTCTGCAAAAAAGCTGAAGAAAAAATGATCCACCTTGTTAGCTGCTGCAAGAACATTACACAAACTGATTACAAATAAGAGAATCACAAAATAGCAAGAAAGGTGCACTGAAATATCTAGAAGAAATGTCACTTGCCTATAAGCAAGGGACACGGTGGCTCAGTGGCTAGGACACAGCTTGTCGATCAGAAGTTCGGCAGTTCAGCAATTTGAATCCCTAGCGCTGCGTAACGGGGTGAGCTCCCATTACTTGTCCCAGCTTCTGCCAACTTAGTTTGAAAGCATGTAAAAAATGCAAGTAGAAAAATAGGGACCACTTTGGTGAGAAGGTAACAGCACTCCATGTGCCTTTGGCATTGAGTTATGCCAGCCACATGACCATGGACACGTCTGGCTTTTCAGCTTATAAATGGAGATGAGCACCACCCCTAGAGCCAGAAACAACTAGCACGGATGTGCGAGGAAAGCTTTATCTTATAAGCAAGAACTGGTGGGATCACAAAATAGATAAAATAATAGAAAATGAAAAAGCTAAAGTGCTCGGAGACTTCAGAATTCAAACAGACAGGCACATGCCACAAAAACACCCCAACTTGTTGATAAGAAAGACAAAAAAATATGGATAGTGGAGATTGTAATTTCTGGAGACAGCAGAAGAGAAGGGAAAGGACAAGAAAAAACCATGAAATATGAAGACCTGCAAAGAGAAATAGAATGACTGTGGCAAAAGAAAGCAAATAATAGTCCCAACGGTAATAGGCAGCTTGGATACAATTCCAAAACATCTGGAATTCTACTTGAACACCATCGACATTAATAAAATCATTACCAGTCAATTTAAAAAGGCAGCTTTACTTCAAATACCTTACATCCTACAACAATATTTTTAATATTATTAAACAACTATATCTGCCTATAGAGAGTCTCAGTAGGTGGGCAAAAAGGCCAAATCCAGTCTAAATATCTGTCTGTCTGTGAGATTAACTGTAATAATTAATATTATTACAATAATATTACAAACATACCTTATCTATTGCTCAATCTAAATGTATTTTTAAAAATTTGTGATTAGATTTATAAGCGCCTCAGCATCGCAACTCTGGATGGTACACAATGTAAAATTATGAAATACCAATAATCTAAAAAGGAACATTTGGGGATAAAAAGCAACAGAATCCAACAAGCCACTCATTCTGACAAAGCATGTGCCAGACCCACTACTTCAAGGCTTGTTGCTAGAGCCAGGTTTTAAGGGCCCATTTAAATAAGGTAGGGTGATGGCAAAAGACTTCCTGAATGACAGATTGCTCTCCTTTTGCTTATCTAGGAAGCTGGCTGCTTTATTTCTAATGCTTTGTGTGACCTTTCTTTGGTTTAACTCTTGCACGCTTGCTAAAATATATTTCTATTCCATCATGTTCATTACATAAAAAGAAGAGTACTGTACACTGAGCAAGCCTCATTAGTGCTTCTTCAACAGAATTAGGACATTTTTCAGGAGCTGGCAGACTAGCTGCCTCCTTCAAAACTGGCGAAGCCATTCCATAATGCAGAAATGCATTAACACATCCAGTTTCACTCTGTCTCTTGGTCTGTTTCATAGCCTGAAGTTGCTTAGATCAAATATTTCTCTTCCCATAAAAATACTGCATGATTTATCTTGGTTACAAAATGCCACTATCAATTGCAGGGTATTTTCAGGATCACTATTAAGGTTTGCATTGGCAGTGTTTCAAGGTATATTCTGGGGAAGGTTAATTTATTTATTCTTAAAGCAGTCTAGAAGGGATTTATATCTTAGGCATTTTCACTAACACATAACAATATTATGGTCTCCCATAATATTTATGATGATTATTATTATTATTATTCATATTTCTAAACCGCCCCCTCTCCCAAAAAGGGACTCGGGGCGGTGTACAGTCCACACAACAAATAAAGATAAAATACAAATATAAATATAACTATAAAAATACATATATATGTAGAGGAGGTTAAAATTAACAGTACTGCACTGAAGAATAAATATGGGTCTAAAAGCCCTAAAAACAATTAGCAATTAAAACATTACCCTTAAAATAACCAGGTGAGAGTATGCTACCAGGAGTTCACAGTTGTAACATTTATAATTATAATTATAATTATGATTATGATAATGATTTCCTTTTGTTTATACCATGGATGGATGGATGGATGGATGGATGGATGGATGGATGGATGGACAAAAAGATGCATGCCTATATGTTCACTGTAGGGATAGAAATTGCTGCAGTATTGACTTGATTTCTTTTACCTGTGCTGCATATAGCAGGAGATTACTTCAGAAAGTAATGTAAAGTAGAATTCATAAAATCAGACAAACTGATTTTCCTATATCCTATCAATCAAGTTTGTTCTACTTGCTTTCAAGAGTCAGGCAGTGACTCCCCCAGCGAACATATAATTGCATTTTGGGCACCACCTCACATTCACAACAGGTTGGTCCATCCCACAGTCATATGAGTGCAATTTGTTGTTTTTATCTATGTTTTACAGAGGAAAAGGGCAAAAAAAGGTCCACTGAATATTCTGGATTTGCTTAACTATGTGGTTTGCTTAACAACCAAGTGTTTCATTTAGGGACTGTAGAGACTCACTTTACAGCTTTTATTATTTACAGAATCATAAAATGTTGTCACATCGCATGATGAGCCACTTACTGACCAGAACAACTTTCAAGCTGAGTTGTCTTCATAATTCAAGGACTACCTGAAAGTACAATAATTGCCCTTCCCAGTTTCTGCTGATCACCCTTAGAAGAATTAATTTTAAAAAAATTATGCTCTTTCAGAAGTCATTTATAGACAAGCGTATACATCTGTACTGAGCCAATGAGTCAATGATTAATGTATTGTTATTATTTAATATATTTGTGCTTTTTTTCTGAACTGTTGTCTAGGAATTTAGTCAAAAGTGTTTTTAGCCTCCATTTGGGGTAGAGAAAGTCAGGACATTCTACATACAAAACAAAACATGTTTTTGTTAGATACTTGCTTTAACTATAGTGGTTTCCACCAAGGTCCTCTGTTCCGGTGGCAACAGAGGTTTAATCCTATTGGTCAAAGGGTCTGACAGCTCCCTACAAAAGGGCTGCTGTCAGACTCAACCTTCGCTGGATTGTTCTTACTTGTTGTACTTTAATGAAGAGCTGTTGTTGCTTTTAGCCTTGTGTGTAATAACCATTACCTGATTTAAAACTGGCGACGAAGGTGGGATTGGAAGGCAACTAGGCAAACCAAAAAGAGTATAACAATCCAGCAAGTACATCCAGCCCGGAGCTCAGCACGGCTTCGAGCAGCCATTTTTGAGCGGCAAACTCAAAACACCCTCAGAACACAAAATGGCCATGCACACCCCACCGACTCCGTATGACCCAGTCACCGAGCACTGGGACTCATATATGCTATGGTTTGACTGTTTCCTCGAGGCCAATGACCTCATGGGTCTTTCTGAAGAACATGTTCCTTGGATACTGTGGCCGGGAAGAGTTTGAAATGGTGAAAGACCTCTCTGAACCAACGCTGCTACAATCGGTCGCTTGGTCCATGCTCTGGCGGATGCTGAGGACCCACTATGCCCTCAAGCCATCCAAGCATGTTCGCTGGCATGAGTTTAAAATCAGGAACGAGAAGGAGGGTGAATCAATCAACAAGTACGTTGCGGCACTACGAAAGGCCGGAGCGTACTGCGAGTTCCGAGACCTGGACGAACTTATTCTTGACCGCATTATATGCGGCGTGCGGGACATTAACTTACAGAGGAGGTTATTCGCTAAATCTAACCTCACTTTACAAATTGCCTTGGACGAGGCCAGGGCGTCCGAATTGGCCGTCAAATCCACTGAAACTCTGCAGCGCCAAACCGCTCCACAAGACGCGTGAAAGAGTACACGCGTACATCGCGAGGCTGCAGAGGCCGAGAGCTCAGAAGGTGAGGAAGATGGCAGCTGCTGCATGCGCAGTAGCCGCGCCCAGCTGGTGCAAATTCAAACCACGTCTCCCGCCTTGTGCTAGCTGCAGAGGAGACCATGCCAGATCGGTTTGCCGTTTCCGTGTTGCTACCTGCCAGTGCTACGAACAAAGGGGCACACTGCCAAGGTGTGCCGGAGTGAACTCCCTGCTACTACCTGGCAGCCAAGAAGCACACCAAACCACAAGCAGAGGCCCAACCAAGGGGCCTGGCAGAAGCCACCACAGCGCACAAAGCTGAAAGTCACAGTCCTCATCGAGGAGTCTCCATGCGAGATGGAGATCGACACCGGGTCATCACTGACCATCATGTCATGGTCTACTCTCAAGCAGCCTATCCCTAGCCTGAAGAAACAATATCTACGCACCCCTGACATCCGCCTACGTGATTACTAGGGAAACCGGGTCTCCATCATGGGCCAAGGCACCTTCTGGGTGAAATTCAAGCATTTCAGTGGCCAACTCCCTGTGCCAGTGGTCAGCAGCAACCTGCAGAGCCTCCTGGGGCTTGACTGGTTCGAAGCCCTGGGCTTGGAAATGACCGGTATCAACACCTTGAAAGACGATGGCGCTGAAGCCATCGTTAAGGAGTTCGAGGACATCTTCGGCACTGGTCTGGGTAAGTAAGTGGGGACTCCAATCTCCTTCAATTTGGACCCCAATATAGCCCCCATAAGGCTAAAACCCAGGAGAGTACCTTTTGCTCTCCGCCCCAAAATTGACAGGGAAATTGATAAGCTCATAGGCCAGGGAATCCTAGAGCCAGTTGATCACGCATGCTGGGAGACCCCTATTGTGACACCTGTCAAATCTGATGGGTCTGTCTGCATCTGTGCACATTACAAATGCACAATCAATAAAGCGTTACAACAAAGCGCTTACCCTGTACCCATTGTACAGCATTTACTACATTCTTTAGGCCCCGGAAAAATATTCACAAAATTGAACATGCCAAATTAATGTGCCAAGGGTTGAATTCTTAGGGTACCTAATTGATGGCTCTGGGATTCACCCGGCCACCCAAAAAATTCAAGCAATCCAGAACGCCCCCACACCTCACAATCAAACCGAGCTGCAGGTGTTCCTCGGGCTCCTTAATTTCTACAGCATCTTTCTTAGACAGAAAACCACCATTGCTGAGCCCTTACACCGTCTCCTGGCAAAGAACGCAAAGTGGTCCTGAGGCAGAGCCGAGGCTGCTGCATTTGCCACGGTAAAAAGACTTCTATTGGCGGACACTTTTCTGGTACAGTACAGCCAGACCCTGCCATTAGTGCTGACCTGCAACGCTTCCCTGTTCGCGGTGGCTGAGGCGCTGTCCTCAGCCACCGCATGCCCAACAGAACTGAAGCCCCTATTGCATTTTACTCCAGGACCTTGTCCGCCACAGAGTGGAACTACAGCCAGCTGGACCGTGAGGCTTTGGCTGCAGTGGGTGGAGTAAAGAGGTTCCATGAGTACCTATATGGCCGTGATTTCGAACTAATTATGGACCACAAGCCGCTACTGGGCTTACTGGCTGGGGACTGACCTACCCCAGTGTCATTATCACTGCAGATGACCAGATGGACCATCTTCCTAGCTGCCTACTCCTACCATCTCATCCACTGACCAGGCTCCACTTTGGGGCACGCTGACACTTTGAGCCACTGCCCGCTGCCTGAACTTCTTGCTGACCCTACCCCCAAGACGTCAGTCCTCCTCATTGACTGCCTTGAGATTGGTCCTGTCTTGTCCAGTGACATTGCCCGTCACTCTGCAAAGGACTCCACCATCAAACAAATTTTGAACTGGGTGTGGAGGGGGTGACCCAAGGGGCCTGTTTGGGCTGATTTCAAAATGTATTTTAGCAAGCGTGATGAGTTATCTGTTGTAAATGGCTGTTTACTGTGGGGGGACCGGGTCATTGTTCCACCCCAAACTGTGCATTGCAGTATTAGAGGCTTTACACGTACGGCATCCTGGAATTGTCAGGATGAAGTCTTTAGCTAGGAGTTAAGTGTGGTGGCCTAACATGGACAGGAAGATCGAAGAATAGGTGGCTACCTGCACACCGTGCCAGGAGTCCATACCAGCTTCCCCAGAGGCGCTCGCTAAGGAATGGAGTGACCTCAAGCACCATGGTCTAGGGTGCACATTGATTTTGCTGGCCAGTTCATGGCCAGACATTTCTCGTAGTTGTGGACGCCTACCTGAAATCATTAGAGATAGTCCTGATGACCTCCACTACGGCAGAAGCAATCATCAAGGTACTACAGAGAATTTTCTCCACGCATGGCCTGCCCGATGTCCTGGTCTCTGACTACGGGCCCCAATTCACGGCCATGCAATTTGAGACCTTCCGAGCAACTCAGGGAATCAGGCATGCCCTGGTCACACCATTCCATCCGGCCTCCAATGGTCAGACAGAGAGAATGGTGAGATCTGCAAAAGAGGCCCTCTCTAGGATGGGCCCGGGAGATTGGCAAACATAGGTTGACCATTATTTGTTAATTCAGCACATCATACCCAGTGCCACTACAGGGAGAAGCCCCTCCGAGCTTCTCATGGGTCGCCGGCTAAGGTTCCACTTAGACTGGCTACACCCAAACTATTCTGCCGCATCGCCCCCTGACTCCACAAACAAGATTCGGAATTTTAGCATAGGGGATTCAGTTTATGTCCACAACTATGCCGGGGGAACTCTGCGGATTTTTGCTACAGTGACAGGCATCACCGGGCCTCGCTCTTACCTTGAAGAGCTCGACGATGGTCGGAATTGGAGAAGGCACATTGACCAACTCCGTGGCTGCCTCTCCAACTCCACTCTTAGACAACCAGAGGTAACTCCTACATGAGTTAGCCAAAGGCCTACCCAAACAGAGCAAACACTCACTCCTTCCACAGCCAGCTCAAGCCCGAGGGTACCGGGAAACTTATCTGGTTATGTTGCAGGCCTGCAGCGAGCTCCGAGCGAACCAGCTCTAGAGGCTCCAGCTGCAGCCTGTGAAAGGTTCCAGGAGCTTCCACCAAGCGGAGCTGCAGAGCAAACAGGTCCGTCCGACCTGTCCAAAGAACATCCTCTGACTGAACTGCTCAGGTCTGGCAGAGCTACCCAAAAGGCCGCCTACCTGCGTGACTACGTAACGAGTAGGATCCATCTAAGAGGGGAGGGGTGTTAGATACTTGCTTTAACTATAGTGGTTTCCACCAAGGTCCTCTGTTCCGGCAGGAACAAAGGTTTAATCCCATTGGTCAAAGGGTCTGACAGCTCCCTATAAAAGGCTGCTGTCAGACTCAGCCTTCAGTGGATTGTTCTCACTTGTTGTATTTTAATAAAGAGCTGTTGTTGCCTTTAGCCTTGTGTGCCTTTCCATTACCCGATTTAACAGTTTTAACACTGACACAAATATGGATAGACATTTTTGTACGATTTACTTTTGTACCCCCAGCCAAATGTATATTAAGAAGAAACTGAACTTGTATAGCACATGGAGGTCACAACTGCTTCATCGAAGCATCAGAAATTATTCTTCTGTTCCAGCACGCCTGAGAAGTGGAGTTTAAGAATAACTATGAACTGTTGATTTCCTGCTTGTTTTCTCAGTCCAAATTTTCTCACTTTAAGGGAATTACTTTAATATTTCAGTGAGCAAGAATTTATGTATCTTATGCTAAAAATAGAGTTCAAGCATGCCTATTCTATGCTTTAAAAAACCTAAATACTATGATTTATATAAATTGTTTGAATAATTTACTCTAATATTGCTAATCTGGAGAAACAGTTGTTCAAGGCACTAAAAAACCTATGAATCTCATTCTCATTCTAGTGATATCACAAGACTCTAGCCACACATACTTTCAAATACATTTATTTTATAATTAAAGAAGAATTTATTTTTAAAATGAACACCATAATTCTCTGGAAATGTAGTAGTATACTTTTCTACAATTGCTCTTTGCTCTCATTAAATTGTATGAGACGTAGCACAGCTGACAGGTTACTTTAAAATGCTTCAATATTTTTTGTGTGTTTTTAGAGGACATGTACTGTATGCTTTACAGCCTTATTTCAATTGTTTATAGCAGTATGGATATGAAAGATGTAAGCAAAACAAATGTACTAGAGATTGAATTCGTAGCCACAAATATGAAGACTTTTGACACAAATAAGATGCTGTTATAAAAAAAAACGAAGTAGTTATGATATGATAGTCATGAGAATGACGCAATTCAGTTTTAAATTCTTGAGTAGATTTTTATCAAGATGAAGTCATCTGTTTGCTTCAACAGACATGAAGAAACCTTCATATCATGGTCTTTTACATAAAAACACAATCATTTCATGAAATGTTATTTGCTTGTTTGTTATTCACACTTTTGAACTGCCCATCTCCCTCAATGAGGTACTCTGTTGCTTTCTACTTTGATTTTATATGAGATTACATCCCGTAAAGAATTCTATGCTCTGGAAACTGAGCTTTATTAAGTATTATCAGCCTAGTATGGGGAGAGTATATGTGTGTCTATGTGCTTGCCCTATCTCTGTTATGCTTTATTTTTAATTTGATTTTTCCTCTTTCTCAAATCATTTGAAGACTACCAGAAATAATTGTACTGGCCATTAGTAGAGTCACTATTATGCTAGAGTAAATTACTAAAGCTTCACATTTCTGGAAACTAAAAATAGAGAGTTGAATCACACATGCAGACTGTCCCAATATTCCAGGCACAATTCCAGCATGCAGTAGAATGTACTACTTTCAAATACAACCAGATATGAGAACAATAGTACATTAAACAATCTTTTCAAAGTTAACAGTCAATACTATATTGCAAAATAGTCAATTGCAGAGATAATAAGTACAGGATACAATCAGTATTTAGCCTTGGCATAATTTTCTAGTATATAAATATAGCCTGATTTTGAAGTGTGAAATGTCAGAGTGTTTAAAACAGGAAGTTTGGGGGGTGGGGGGGTGATATAAGACTATGTATCACAAGGCTGTAACAGAAAATGTAGATATAGGTTTACTGATAAAAGGGGCCAACATATGATTTTGCAAATTAAAAAATAACTGTTAAATTTACTTGTGAAAATAAGCATGGTAGTATGAAATACCAAAATCTCTATCTTCTGCATTTACTGGAGAGGGAGTGTACAAACTTGTGTTAGAGATACCCTTCCCTGTGGCTGAGCTCCATTGTTGTCCATTGACAGAAATCAATAATAATTTGGGAGAAAAGACTTAAGAAAATTGACGTCTTATGTAAATGCAGCTAACAATATTAACTTGATTGAGGGCAGATGAAGTAAGGCATGTTTAAGACATCTGTTTGTGGGGAGAGGAATTTGAGCTATTGGTAAGAAAGGAGATGTAGGATAAGGAGATTTCTTCTGCCTGGTCCTTTAAATGTTTTAATAATCTAAACATTATTGTGGGTAAGCAGGGATTTCTCTGTGAAATCTAAAATACAATTTTCTTCATCCTATAGTTTACTCTCCCCAGTTAGACAGCAGCTATGCTCATGGCTAGGAGCCATCTCGGTTCCTGAGCCCATTAGTAACAAGGCAACGTGGGTGGGAGAGGAATAAGAATGCTTTGACCAAGCTACGCTGTCAGAAAATTCAATCCCTCCACCTTCCCCTACACGAGAACAGACTATGAGATGTTGCAAGCTCTCTGAAGCAGTGTTCTTTTGTATATCAGAGCAAGCCATGAATGCAAATGAAAATAAGAGCAAAGTAAGTCAAAGCTAATATAATTAGCTGGATGTCTGAATGAATACACTGCTAAAGCATTTTGAATCATCAGAGCATTATTGTTGTCTCCCCGTCTCCCCAAGAAAATTTAGACTTCTGTTGATAGGTTAAAAAAAACATAGGCTTTTTAAAATTAAAGTACAAAGTGTGGGCAAGAAGAGATATTAAACAAAGGCAACTTTGGGCTGAACATTCATAATCAAAATTATAAACAGTATTAAACGTTAAACGCACATATATTCATACCAAAAACATTCAGAAAGACATTCATGCTCAACTGTAAGGTCAGGATTAAATCAATTAGGATAGTTATTACCCATGTATGACATCAGAATTCCGCTTTTGGGTTGAACTAAACTTTTCCAAAGACCCTGAAGGTATCCTACAAACACTCATACGTACAGGAACTTTTTTGCCTCCTTTTAATAAGATTGGGAATAAACATTTATTCATCTGAATCTCTCTTCCACACCAACCAGCATATGTGCTAAAATTAGCTAGAGAAGCCTTGCTTTTAGTCTCATCACTGGATCTTAGTTATGTTGCGATTAGAAGTGATTGTGTCTCAGTTATAAGATTCTGTTCAGGGAGATGCTCAGCTATATCCCTATCCCCACTGTTAGATAGGCAGAAACTCAGACGGACGCCCGTGAGGCGAATTCAAACTAGCTTTATTTACAAACAGCAAAAGTACAGCATACAGGAGAGAAGCGGGAGCTGTCCCTGCCTGACAGCTATTTATACGGAGCTGTCAAGCAGGGGAAGCCAATCAGGATGCAAGGATTGCCCATGTTCAGCCAAGCCGCGTCTTGACCAATCAGACGCGGCTTGCCTATTGCCGGCAGTCTCAGGGGAAACTCCTGATGTCACTGCCAGGACTCTACACCCCTTCCCCCCCAGCGAGGGCGCATGCGTGGACGTGGCGCATGCGTAATCGCAAAGATACGCTGGGCGGCGCCGGACCCGCCCAGAACACCTCAGAACAGCTTCAGTCGTCGGCGGAGAAGGAGGTGCCCGTGGTAGCTCCTCCCGCAAGGGAGTGGAGCTCCGGGCACCATCTTTGGGGCCTACTTCTAGCGAAGAATCCACCGCAACAGGTAAGCAGGGCCGAGGGGGCGTAAAGTGCCGCCCGTAGAGATAGTCGTGGAACTTTTTAATTCCAGACACTGCAGCCAGAGCCTCCTTGTCTATCTGGCTGTAATTTCTCTCTGCCAGAGACAGTGTCCGGGAGTAAAAAGCGATGGGGGCCTCCGAGCCATTGGGCAGGACATGGCTCAGGACCGCACCCAAACCCACGGGGGAGGCATCACAGGCTAGAGTCAGAGGCAGCCTGCCGCTATATTGTACTAGGATTGCCTCTGACGTCAGCATGTCCTTGACAGCCGCGAACGCATGCGCTTCACGGCTGCCCCAGCGCCAGGCCGTCGATCGGTCGAGCAACCGATGCAGCAGCTCGGCTAGTGACGCCTTATGCTGGAGAAATGGTGCGTAAAAATTGAGCAAGCCGAGGAACGCCTGCAGCTCCACTTTGGAGGCAGGCGTGGGGGCGTTCCGTATGGCTGCTACGTTTGATGGGGTGCGGTGGATGCCCTGAGCATCAATAGTGAACCCCAGGAAATCCACTCTTGGCACAGCAAACGAGCATTTGCTGCGCTTGAGCTTTAAACCCGCGCCCCTAAAATGATCGAGGACCTTCTGAAGTATTTCGATGAGCCCTGATCAGCAGCTAGCAGCGATCAAGACATCATCGAAATACGGAACCACGCCAGGAAGCCCATGGAGCAGATGCTCCATGAGACTCTGGAAGATCCCTGGGGCAACGGAAACGCCAAATTGTAAGCAGCGGCAGCGGAAAGCCCCATGGTGGGTGACGATGGTCTGCGCAGCCGCCGCCTCATCATCCACCGGGAGCTGCTGGTAGGCCTGCGCCATATCCAGTTTTGCAAAAATGCAGCCCTGCCCCAAGGAATGGAGCAGGTGCTGCACTACAGGGACTGGATAGGGGTTCGCCTGGAGGGCAAGGTTGATGGTCGACTTGAAGTCCGCGCAGAGGCGTATGGAGCCGTCCGCTTTGACAGGGACCACTATTGGGGTCTCCCATCTGGAGTAATCAACCGGCTCCAATACTCCCTGCGCTATAAGTTTATCAAGTTCGGCATCCACCTTGGCCCTCAAGGTGAAAGGCACCCTACGGGCCTTCAGCCTAATCGGGGCAACCTGGGGGTCTAGATTTAGAGAGATGGGGGTTCCCTTGTAGGTCCCTCGCTGTCCATCAAAAACGTCAGTGTACTGCGCTAAGACGTCTGCCACGTCAGGAGGCGTGGCCACTATCTGTCGCACCCCGTGTACAGATAGGCCCAAAGCGGGGAACCAATCAAGGCCAAGCAGGGCCACAGTGGTGGGTTTCTACCGGATCGCACCGGATCGCACGATCCGGTTGGAGAATGAACCCGGAAGTAATTTCCTGTCCCACCCCCTTGGCGTTTTTTGCATCGGGGCTGACTCCCCGCCGCCACCGCTGCGCTACCTCATGTTCCTTGTCTTCTGGCCGCGGCCCCACTCCGTGGAAAACATAGGCGCAATTACAGCCCAGAGCAGGAGCAAAGCCCCTTTCCCAACTGGCCCTTCCTCCCTCGGAAGGCTTCGGAGGGAAGCTTCTGCAGAAGCCCGAGCGAGTGACAACAAGTTCCCACCGTTACGAAGTCTCGGAGGCTGTAATTTTCTGAGCTGTGCGCGCGCGCCTGTTTTCCACGGCGTGGAGCAGCACCGAGGCTCTGCGTGGCCGCCAATGACTCCAGATGCCATCCGGGAAGACGAGGAACGTGAGGGGGGACCGTTGATGGCCTCCGGAATCATCGCTCACCGCGCAGAGCCTCGCTGCTGCTCCACGCCTTGGAAAACAGGCGCGCGCGCACAGCTCAGAAAATTACAACCTCCGAGACTTCGTAACAGTGGGAACTTGTTGTCACTCGCTCGGGCTTCTACAGAAGCTTCCCTCCGAAGCCCTCCAAGCAAGGAAAGGCCAGTTGGAAAAGGGGCTTTACTCCTGCTCCAGGCTGTAATTGCGCCTATGTTTTCCACGGCGTGGAGCAGCGGCGAGGCTCTGCGCGGCCAGTGATGATTCCGGGGGCCATCCGGGAAGACGAGGAACGCGAGGGGGGACCCTGCCTCCCACTGATGGCCTCCGGAATCATCGCTGGCCGCGCAGAGCCTCACCGCTGCTCCACGCCATGGAAAACATAGGCGCAATTACAGCCCGGAGCAGGAGCAAAGCCCCTTTCCCAACTGGCCCTTCCTCCCTCGGAAGGCTTCGGAGGGAAGCTTCTACAGAAGCCCGAGCGAGTGACAACAAGTTCCTGCTGTTACAAAGCCTCGGAGGCTGTAATTTTCTGAGCCGTGCGCGCGCGCCTGTTTTCCACGGCGTGGAGCAGCAGCGAGGCTCTGCGCAGCGAGCGATGATTCCGGAGGCCGTCAACGGTCCCCCCTCACGTTCCTCGTCTTCCCGGATGGCATCTGGAGTCATTGCCGGCCACGCAGAACCTCGCTGCTGCTCCACGCCTTGGAAAACAGGCGCGCGCACACAGCTCAGAAAATTACAGCCTCCGAGACTTTGTAACAGTGGGAACTTGTTGTCACTTGCTCGGGCTTCTGCAGAAGCTTCCCTCCAAAGCTCTCCAAGCAAGGAAAGGCCAGTTGGAAAATGGGCTTTGCTCCTGCTCCGGGCTGTAAGCTTCCCTCCGAAGTCTTGGGATGTTCTGAGGAGCCCCCCAAGGAAAAATGCCGCTGCCAGGTAGTTAAAAGTACCTCTCTGATTCTGTCAGACTCTGTCAGTCTCTCTCTGATTCCCTCTCTCACTCCCTCTCTCTGTTCCTCTCTCTGTCTGTCTGTCTGCCTCACTCTCTCTCACACACACACTGTGGTCACCTTGTTGAGTGTTCCAATCACATTTGAAACACTCAACAACTGGCCTGCATTTATGGTATTTTGCAGAATTCTGCAGTGCAGAATGCTGCAAAATACCATAAATGCAGGCCAGTTGTTGAGTGTTTCAAATGTGATTGGAACACTCAACAAGGTGACCACAGTGTGTGTGTGTGAGTGAGACAGACAGACAGACAGACAGAGGAACAGAGAGAGGGAGTGAGGGAGGGAATCAGAGAGAGACTGACACACACACACACACACACACAGGGTGAGTGAGAGACAGACAGACACACACACACACAGAGTGACAGAGATGGGGGAAGGAGGAGAGAGAGACAGAGATACAGAGAGAGAGACAGACACCCAGAGAAAATGACAGAGGGAGACAGAGGGTGGGAGGGAGGGAGAGAGAGACAAAGAGCCAGAGAGAGAGACAGAGAGAAAGAAAAAGAAAAAAAGAAAGAAAGTGGGAGAGAGAGATGAAAGAAAGAAAGAAAAAGAACTTATGACCACAATTGAGCCCAAAATTTTGGTTGCTATGCAAGAGCTTCGTTAAGTGAGTTTCACCACATTTTCCAAGTTAGCCATGCCCACCTGGTCACATGACTGCCAAGCCACTCCCACCAGGTCACATGGCCGGCAAGCCACTCCCACCAGGTCACATGGCCGGCAAGCCACTCCCACAAAGGAGGCCACACCCACAGAGTAGGTTCCAAAAAAATTTGAAACCCACCACTGCAGGGCCAGCAATGGTTTCTCCACCACCAGCAGGGGCAGACACCCAGAGAATTCCCCGTATTCCACCCTCACAGCGTAACAACCCAAGGTGGGAATTAGAGTCCCCTGGTAGTCTCGTAGGGAAGCGTCCGGGGCAGAGAGCTGCGCTTTGGAAACGCCTGGGCAGAGGCGAGAGAACTTTGCCCAGGAGAGGAGGGATCGGGATGAGCCCGAATCAACCTCCATAGTACATGGGGAGCCCTCAATTAGCAGCGAAGCCTTGATGCGGCCTGCACCTGTGGACGCGTGGAAGGCCGACTCTGCAGGGGTGGTCAGTCGGTCAGAGTCAACAGCAAAACAGGCATCACGCGAATTCCTCTGCCGCCGATTCTGCTGGGCTGCCGGTCGCGGTGCGGGGGCTGCAGGTGGAGGGCCATCGTCAGCTCGTTGGGGCAGGGACGCCCGGCAGACTTGCGCAAGGTGACCCTTCTTAAGGCAGCGGCGGCAGACGGCAGCCTTGAAAGGGCAAACGGTGCGATCGTAATTGCCACCGCAGCCCAGACAAGTGGTAGAGCCTTGACGGGGTCGTTGAGGCGTTTGCCATCTTGCAGCCTGGCCGAGGCGGGCCACCATGCCTTCCTCGGGGTAGTCATCTGGCAAGGGCACCAGCTCGTCCACCAGGCAGGTGCGGCCAGGAGGTGGGGGCAGCTGGAACATCTCAGCCATGGATTCATCTGAGAATTCGGCTGCCCTGGCCTCCGCGATCGCTCCTTCAAAAGTGACATCTGTGCGGGCCAGCAAACGCCGCCTGAGGCAAAGGTCCTTCACTCCGCACACAAACTGTTCTACCAATCCCTAGTCGATGTTAGTAAACTCACATTGCATGGCAGATGTGCGGAGTGACTGGAGGAACTGGCTGACCGTCTCCTCCGGCTTTTGGACACAGCGCCTGAAGGCGTAGCACCTGGCGATCCAGGATGGTGTTGGGGCGTAATGATGTTGGAGCCTTCTGGTGAGCATCTCCCAGTCGAGCGAATGAACGGGCTGGGGAGCCGCCAGAGCCCGGGCAGCACCGAACATCGAGGAGCCGCAGCAGCTGAGGAAGAAGCTGCACTTCTCATCGGCCAGGATGTTCCTTTTGCCGTTCGCGATGAGGAAGCATTCGAATCATTCTAGGAATGCTTCCCACGTCTCCCCGGCAGTCCCGAACGGTGCGAATGGTGGCAAGGAAGCCATTCTCGTGCCTCAGGGATGCGCGGAGAACGGAAAAAAAATAGTTTGTCAGGTTCTGCCTGAGGTGTGGACGCGTGGTGGATCAGCGGCCGCCGGATCCCACCTTCGTCGCCAGTGTTAGATAGGCAGAAACTCAGACGGACGCCCGTGAGGCGAATTCAAACTAGCTTTATTTACAAACAGCAAAAGTACAGCATACAGGAGAGAAGCGGGAGCTGTCCCTGCCTGACAACTATTTATACGGAGCTGTCAAGCAGGGGAAGCCAATCAGGATGCAAGGATTGCCCACGTTCAGCCAAGCCGCGTCTTGACCAATCAGACGTGGCTTGCCTGTTGCCAGCAGTCTCAGGGGAAACTCCTGACGTCACTGCCAGGACTCTACATCCACCCTCTGCCATCTAGTTTCAGATGACAGCTTAAAATGTATTTGTTCCTTCAGATACCTGTACATAATACTCTCTTAGAACTAAAGCATGTGAAGGCAGGACAAGAAGCAATGGCTGGAAACTAATAAAGGAGACAACCAACCTAGAACTAAGGAAAATTTCTTGAGAATTAGAACAACTGATCAGTGGAATGACTTCCCTCCAGAAGCTGTGGGTGCTCCAACATTGGAGGTGATTGGACACCCATTTATCTGAAATGGTATAGGTTTTCTGTTTGAAAGCGCTGTACACAAGAAGACTAGGTCCCTTCTGTTATTCTGTTATTTTGGATTAATGCCTAAATTTGTGAAGCAGCTAAATAATGTCACTCCATTGGGAAGAAGAGTAGCATATAGTCAGTTAATCAGACAGACAGTTAAATTCTATGCCATCTGAGGCTACAGATGATATGCTGGAGATAAATGCTAATGCATCTGCTTCGAATCTCAGATAACAGTGCAAAGGATATCCAAGAGATATATTCTTTACACTGTTATCTGAGATTTGGAAAAAGATGCATTAATAAAAATAGTCCTTCTGAAATCCAAAGGCCAGACATTAAGGGAAATAGTTGTTTCTGTTTAGAATGCTCACAAGTGGGAAATTAATTCATTCCTTATTGAGACCTACTCAGTTTGCAATTCTGAATATTTCAAAGAAACACTAATCAGATTATACATACTTTCTGACTTTGATTCTGTTCGTTATACATATGCATGCATTCTATATTCCCAAATGCAAAATGATGAAACAGAAAATTAAATGTAGGTAATATCAGAATGTTGGTAAGTGGTACAGGGGAACTAGCTACAGCATTGCTAATTTTTCGATATAAATAATTGTAATTTGTTGTAAACCCATTAATCTGGAAGAATTACATTAAAGAAGGTACACAAAATTAGTGAAGGAATGCAGACATCTGATGTTATAAACTGTAATATGATTTTTTAATATTCACATTTATTCTGAATTGAATTTAAGAACCACTCTGGTAATTGTATTTCTGTTAAGGACTTGGATTTACTGGGCAATGATATTTTGCTATGTTCTTAATTAACTAAGTCCAGAGTTTCTTCTAATATACAGACCATCTTCCATTCACTTTGTGTTAGCAATTATGGCAGGCATTTTGCTCCCAATAAGAAACATATTTTTATTCCAATTTCTTCAGTTACATTGGGATGCCATCTAGTGGTTTTAATGGAAAACTGTGAGTCATATCTGTAGTCCTTTTTATCAGATTAGTTTAGTTTATTATTTCACTGCATTGGTCACTTTTCTTAATGAAATAACATGAATATAGCTAGTGACTGGTTTATGATTATAGTCTGCTAAAAACTCATTCAGCGGGCATTCTAGCAAAACCAAAATTTAATGAATAATCAGTCACCAATGTAGCTGTAATCTGAACTTTCCTCAGAGTATATAACAGAAGACAGTAGCTGATATTTATTGCCTTGGTTCTCAAGCAGAAATCCATTGGCTATTGATGAAGATTTCCCATTAGAGTGATTTTGTTCCAAAGATAGGGCTATATCTATATATTAGAACAATGGAGGAAAGAACAACTTAAGGAATGAATATAAGGATTCAATATTTGATGTTGAATTGAATGGCATGACTCAACTTGCACTGTACGTACAGTGTGAGAAGGGAGAAAGGGGAGATATAAAGGCCAGCGGTAATTCTACCTACTGTTTTCTCTTTGCAGCGTCTTTTTTCTTTTTCATAATTTCTTTCCTGATGAGTTTGGGGAAATGATTTCTCTAGCTCCACTCACAAACATGTCATCCCACCCCCTCCCTTGGGCTTCAGCGGCAGCTCAGTCTTAGATATACCAGCACATTTAGTGTCACTCTACAAAAGGTACTTGTACCCATCTAGATTTTTTTTTATTTCTTAATACACAATTACTTTTACTCCATCTTTTTTGTAATAAAATTATAACTGTTTTTTCAAAACATATGGACAATAGATTTAAAAAAAAAAAACACCTTAAAATAATTGGTGGCACAAAGGATGGCCAGTTATTTCTGGGCTTCAGAAATTTCTTTTATTGCATAATTATTGAAATCAATAGTTTTTAATATCTAGATTCCATACTACTTACATTCTGTATTTTCAAATGAATGTATCCCATTCTGACTCCATATGTTTTCTTTTAAGTTATGGAAAAAGTGTTTTAATATGGTACACCAATGGGAAATGCATAGCATAATGGATAGTGTAGAAACATTATCAATCTACATTAAGAATCAAGAAACGGTACAGCCAGGAATCAAGCTCACCTTCCAATCCATCTAGAATTGAAAGGGACTGACAGATCTTGGGAGATGATTGGTAATGGTAAGATGGGTTTTTTTGAGAAGACAAAAAAGCTTCTAGAACATTATTATTTTAGATTGGACCTTAGTGCTTAGAACCAGACCATTTCAGTTTGCTGCTTCAGGCAAAGGAAAATATGTCACTTCCTTTCATTCCATGTATTCTGTGCTGCTAACATAACATCTTGTGCATAACTCTTAAAACAAAGGAGAGGGGCTTCCAGGTATATCTACATATACAGAACTGCTGCACAACATCTGAAGGGGCAAAACTTTTCTATAATTAAGTGCGGAAATTGCTTTTATGCAATGCCCAAAGGGGAGAAAATCCATATTTCATCAAGTAAAACTCAGTTATTAATGCATGCTATTAAAAAAAAATAAAACCAGCAGATTGACCATTGAAAAAGAATAATATTTAAATGTGATTGTTTTGATCTAAGACTGTATATTTTGTGCATTTTGCAGATACACCTAAGTTTGAATCAAAACTGCTTGTTTAATGTAGAGAGCTGGTTCAAAGTGTGACTGAATTCAGATCCATTCCATAGTTTGTAGTTCCCTCTATTTTTACAAGCTATACTTACAGTATTTTCACAGCCAATGTTTTATTCTGGCTCAGAGTTCTGGAAGATATAGTCCTTAACACATATGAAGGAAATAAGATAGGCACAGCTACTAGCACCTTCTCCAGTGCATATATAATATTTGATGTTATTGACTATATGCTACACTCCTTCCCACACTCCATATATAGGGTGTTATATCTACAGCAGATCCTTTTTTAAGTCCCTGCCATCATCCTCAGCTCTTTGTCATTTTCAGGCTGAGGAAGATTGCAGCATTGAATCTTATTAAATTTTTACTTACTAACATTTATGCTGAAAACCTAAATTAAATCAGACAGGACTTCACAAGGAAAAAAATAAAGCAATAAAATACATTTTAGAAGTATCAATATGTTGGAATGATACCAGTCAGATTCTATCCATGTATTTGGACCATAAATATTTTTATTAAAGGTATCGCCTTTTCAGGTCCCTGTCCAAAAAAACCTATATGCCGCTACCAGCCTTGAAAAGATAAAAGTAAAATCTCATTTGAGTTAAGCTCAATTTGAATTGAGTTTTCCTGGCAACAATATAGCAATGGTTTGATATTGAGATATGGTCATATGCAGCTTTGTTTGGAACAGATTGTCCTCTTTGTGGCTCATTGCCTCTTGGAGTTTTAAATGTGCAGTATACATACTTAAGAAGGAACGTTCTTTCCTGAATCCAATATGCTATGGTCTCCTTTTAAGAAAATATAGATGTTTTTCTAAAAAATATCAAGTTGGCTTATTAGCAACAATTCAGTTGTATCATACATACAAAGGGTATGTCATTTTTAATTATGTTGATGTCTGAGGGACCTGAAAGCATTTGCTTACTTAATACTACAGTGGAAAAGATGAGTTCCTTTCAGAAAACAAAATTATTTTGTACAAATTGAGGGTTATTTAATATTTTCACAGAGATAGCACTTTTTTTAAATGATATAAAAGACGCTGCATGAAGGCACACTCAATTTCCACTGACGTATCCAATTGAGTTCTATTGCTAGAATTGAATGGCTTGCTTTAAATTAATTACAGCGCTGTTTGTAACTCTGCTGTGGCCTGGGATGCCTTTACCTTCATGTTTCTCTCTATTTTCAAAATTCATTCTCCTTACTTAGCCATAATTGCTTCAGCCTCTTAGTTTAAGTGTGTAAGTTCATTAGAGAATGGTAAATACATTTCTGATGGTTTCTTATGCAAACAACAGCACAGTATTTATAAACTGGAACAACAAAGGGTCTTTTTCTCAAATAACCCAGTATAATAGTTCACTTATATCTTGGGTGGGGTGAAAATAAGATGAATCCATGTCAGAGTATCCATGTAAGAGGTTTAGGGGAATGGGATATTTCAGAAGCTATTGTACAGCAAACATGTGTGGATTACAAAAAGTAATAAACTTGGCTGACTGGCGAAAGTGAATATCTCCATTCCTGCTCTCAGCACAAAGGATTTAATCTTAACTTTTCTTAGATTTTAAAAAGTTTTTAAATAGTTTTGCTGGACATGAAAGTACAATGCCTGAATCCCAAAATCCTAGGCTAGATTCAAACTCAGGAAAGCTACTTGAAGCTACATAATATTCTCGTCTCCCCATAATCTTTATATTCTCCCCTTTTAAAAATGATAATAAGCTTGTATGTTCTTCAGTTCCTAAATTGCTAAAAACAGCTGTCTAAAAACAGCTGTGTCCTGATCTCAGATTTTTCTACAGTGTTGCCAAAATTCAAGATCTCTGTGGAACTTTTTGCATCAATTTTATTATCATTCCAGCCTCAGGATTTCAAGCCAATCATTTTAATAAATATGATTGCAAAATTGAGTATTGGTTCTTACTTTTTATTATGTGAGTGTAATATGCTGCTATTTAATATACATGGTAATGTGACCTTTTTGAAAACATTTTGCAAATTGGAATGGGGTAACAAACTACAATAGCATTCCTGAAGGGATGCTCACATTACTGCTAGCAAGATCCCATATTGTTGTCTTAATTGCCTTTCCAGTGTGCCTGACAAAGTGGTGTGTGTGTGTGTGTGTGTGTGTTGTGTGTGTTTTACCAACCAGTAAATACATACTTTCAAGTGATGCTTTCATAATCCACTAAAAGTAGGAAAGCAAGATTTACATTGATTTGTCTGGCTTGATGCAAATGAAGTCTGAATTGGTTCTCAGACATGGCCAGTTAGAAGCTTCTGGGTAGATAGGACCAGCAAGTCTCCAAAGCTCAGACCAGTGGTGGGTTGCAGGCGGTACACCCCGGTATGGGTGTACCGGATCCTGCCCGGAGCACTGCATGCCATTCCGGTACAGTGCTCCAGAGGGCCCGCCCGCCTGCCTGCCCATGCTCCTTACCTGTGCGTTAAGCTTTTGGCGCTTCCATGCACGTGCATGGCTCATATGACGCCTGCAGCTGGAGCATTGCAGAAGCTTGCAGAAGCATCGCGGAACCTTGCGGAAGCGTCACGGAAGCTTGCAGAAGCGTTGCAGACAAGTCGCAGAGCACATCCACGTGGGTGATGCCACGGCCGTTCCAACCGTACCGGTTGGAATGGAATCCAGAACCCACCACTGGCTCAGACCTAGAGAAATTACTGGTGTGACTATTTTTATTCAAGCTGAAATAATTGCTGGGGAAAATAGCATGTTTGTTGTTCCCCACATTTTTGGAGGGGAGGGGGAGGTTTGGAGAATCTGCTTTTCAAAAGCAGTGCTGGTCCTCTGGAATGGTTTCCCAGTAAAAAAAAATAGGTTAGTTCTTTCTTTAATTATCTTTCAGAAGCAGCTGAAAATTGTTCTGGGGGAATTCAGGAAGGTGTTAGCATAATCAAGGTTTATTATATAAGTTTTATTTTAAAGTCAACTTTGAATGTTTTGACTGTTTATTCTACTCTTCCCCCAAAAAGTGGTGCCTTGCGCAACCAGTGTGCTTTGAAAGTCCAGGTGGCTTTATTACATTCTGCCTCAGATTGAGCTTCCAATGTTACCGTCCTTATGAAGTTACCGTAAGAGAAAAGCAAAGTTTGTTCATTATTGTAATTTGTATCCTTTGGAACAAGAATGATAGAATTTGTATTGATAGCAGCAAAGCCATTTTGATTAAATTTGCTTTTAAAATTAAATCTGCTTCTTTAAATTCAGTCTCAAGGATATAGTATTGTTACATGAGGACTATATAAATCAGAAAACTTGTCGTTTGTCTGCAATATTTGCATTGAAAATAAAACGATACAAATAAGCATTATTCATGTTAGATCAAACAAGTTGCTAGCAAGTTGAAAAGTTTTATTAAAACTAATACTAAAAAAGCATTTTAAAACATTTTTAAAATTTATTCTAATTTGTTCTGTAACACTAATTATTTTTGCTGGAAGTGATGCATAAGAGACTATCAATATAATGAAATATGGTAGTTTTTAGAGAAGATAAATGTATGTAAAACATAAGCAGTATCATTATATGAACAAATATTAACAGAATTTCATATTGCAAAAACAAAAATATGGAAACATTGCATGATCACAGTGCTAAAACAATTTGAAGCATAATTAGCACTTATTTAGTACTGGTATTATCTCAGTAGTCCTTACAGCCGACTCTTAAAAACTCTTGTCAGCTAGCAATATCAGTGCTAATTAAGGATATTCCAAAGAGGTACATTAGCCAATGATGATGTGTAAGTTGCTTTTGTCATCTCATTTTTTTGGGAGTAATTAAGTTTCAAGAAATGGTTGTGGATCAAAGACATGGCAAAATGCTAGAAAAGGGTAAAGAACCATGGGTTCTTTGCCCAAGATGAAAATGAGTCACACTCAAGTAGTCAGAAAGCACAAAAGTGTTGAAATCACATGTGTTTCAGGCAAACATCATTCCCTAAATAGCAAATACAGGACATATGAGGCAGCTGAGTTGTCTACAGACGTCCCGTCAGTTGAGATGTCTACAGGAAGGGTCAAAAATTTAGGACCATATGCTTGAAGCAATCCCTTTGTTTTGTGTGTATAAGGGGCAAAGCCCCCAGCTGCCATTTTGATTTTTTTTAATACGCCTGAAGAAAAGCAGGGAGAAGCTGGACTGAGGGAAAGTTGTAGCTGCTCTAAGAAAGAAAGGAATAAGAGCCAACGGGGAAAGTTTATGCAAAGGGAAGATGTATCTGGTGGCAGGGTGTTGGGGGAGAGCAATTATGTTTAGTATTATTAAGAAAGCAATACCTTTTGAACATAGCCATATCTGCTTATTCTTTTGTTGCTAAGAGCTTCTCCTGTTTTTCTACCACCTTTATGAGACCAATCAATTGACAGAAAATGGATGAGGGGAAAGTCCTTCTTTTCCTATTATGTAAATAAATGAGGGAATATTTATTCTGCTCTGTCTTTGCCTTAATAGTTTTGAGATTGGAGACAAAAAGCAGGATAATATCAAATATAAGACTACAAACATGAAGTTTCTTTCCAATGATGGAATTTCCAATGGCAGGAGCTAAATGTTGTCCCATTTTTGCAAGCTGAGTAATGGAGACATTTATGCCTCTACGGAGGCGGAAGAACAGGCTCCCTCATTCATGTGCAGTTGCAGTAAAACAAAATTAATTAAATTAATTAAGTTAAAGGGTTTTTTTCTCAACCATTCCCTAGTGGGATTTAAACAGTCCTAATTATTTATTCCTGATAGTTGCTGGAGTCAAAAAGAAAACCTATGGATTGAAAACATTCACATTAAACTTGTCTCCCAGACTAACAATTTCCTTTTATTTTACTGTTTGTTAAAAGCAACTTCAAATACATCTGTCTTTTTTCTTATTTAAGAGGCCAAAAAGCTGGTAATAGTTTAGCAATAGTCTCTTTTATATGTCAGTTATTAGTAGTCAGTCAGTGTGAAAATCTGTC
Organism: Natrix helvetica; assembly: GCF_964273705.1. Taxonomy (NCBI): domain Eukaryota; kingdom Metazoa; phylum Chordata; class Lepidosauria; order Squamata; family Natricidae; genus Natrix; species Natrix helvetica. The sequence goes on along the minus strand of NC_138550.1, from coordinate 79,484,608 downwards.
TGGAAGAACTGTGCTAAATGGAACCTGGTATGACATCTGCTGTGGAAAAAAAGCTAGTTTATGTAAGGAAAATGCTGAATAAAATGTTCACTGATCTAAATGGAACAATGTACAGCAATCTTCTACAAATCTATTCAAATCTCTTCTATTAGTTCTTGACCTATTGAAATCAAGAAAATTTACTTTAGGTAAATTTGTATAGATTGTGCATTTACTCTATTTTTGAAATGTTTTTAAACTTCTACTTAAGTTGCACATTGGACAATATACTTTAAAAAATCAAAGTCAAAGTAGTGCATTTTTAATTTTTTTAAAAAAAACTATATCCTCCTTTTATTATTGTTTATGAATAACTCAAGGCAGTGAACATATCTAATGCTTTCTCATACTATTTCCCCTACATTTGCCCTGTGAGATGAGTTGGCTGAGAGAGAATGACTGGCCCAAAGTCATCCAGCTAGTTTTTCATGCCCCAGGTGAGACTGGAACTCATGGTCTCCCGGTTCCTAGGCCAGCATCTTAAGCACTAGACAAAACTGGTTCTCACTTAGTGTATCTCCAATTAAAAATCATGAAAACATAGTGATTTAAAAACAAATTAGAAGCCATTACAACAAACAACCTGAAAGAAAATATATTTCCATTAGGAAGGCCAGTAAACATTCTACTCTAAATATCCAGAGCTTGCATAAAGAAGGATATTTTGATTTTTAATAAAGAAGCTCTGCACTTTGTAACTATTTTCTTCTTTGGAGAAGATAAACTGAGACTTGATGATGAGCATATGTAATATTAATAAACATCTAAGCAGGGGTACCCATCAGAATAAGAATAGAATAGTTGGAATGGGAGACCTTAATTGCTTTTTTTAAATTGAAAAGTTTTAACCAAATGAAGTTTGATTTTTTTTAAAAAAAATATTCAAATCCTCTGGGAATGTTTTAGAGCTCTGGGGGTTGGAAAGAGGGAAACCGAATTATATTTCAAGACTGTTAATCAGATAAACTCAGAGCATTAAAGACTAGATAGCTATTTGTTAGCACTCTTCAAGGAGTTAGAACAAATTACAAATCAATTTGTAAACACCTAGAGAGAAGCATATCCATTCTTTAATAACGTAGCTAATGTAGTAGATTGAAAGACAAAGTCTGTGTAATGTGTCTTGATTTCATGAGACATTTGATGGAGGCTGGAAGACAGAATCAATGATGGAAAGGGGGTTGCACAAATTGTTAAAAAGTCAAATCCCACTTTTTGCTCATCAATGATTCACTATAAGGTTGGCAAGAGGATGTTTCTAGGTATTATGCCAACCGCACTTATTTGCTTGAAATGTCTATTTATACAGGCAGATAATGCAAGTCTAAGTTAATCAGTTGCATTTCCATTATATTGACTTCTTCAGTAACAACCTCTGCTGATACTTCACAGGTTGACTTTTTATTGAAGTGTCATACATTTAGACGAGCCTGATATCTATACATAGTATTAAGAGACAGATTACAAATCTATAATCATGATCTTCCAATGACACACTGTGCACTTGAACAACTGATGTAAATTGAAGGTAGGGCCTGGTGAAGATATACTCTCCATGCCCCTTCTCTAAGGGCTGAGATCTTTGTCATAGTCACAGTTGTTAGCTTGTCTTTTCCTGTGAGGCCTGTCCAAAAGGAGAATACAAGACAAGCAAAGACGAGCTCTTTCTCCATGCTTTTACCTACTTGTGGTCAGGCTTCAGGCAACTAAAAAGAAATGGAAAGAAAATAATAATTTGGGTTTGGGGCAAGTCAGCAATGGACCTTTGCTGAAGTGTGAGACTTGGCTGATGTCCACCAATGCCATTCATTGACACTAAGAAATGAATAATCCACTACAACTTTTTTGGCCATTGCCTGAACTTTTTTAGATTCGGTGTAGCAAGATAGCAAACTTAATAGCTGGATAGAGAGGAGCTTGTGTTCTGCTCCAGTGTTTTCCTCATATCCTGCTTTTTCATCACAATCACTACCATATCTGGGGGAACTCACAGAAATATACAATGCAGTGGTGGGATTCACTTACCTTCCCTACCGGTTCGCAAATGTGAGCGTGTGTGCGCGCACACACACTTTGCTCATATATGCCACCTTCTGCACATGTGCACTGCCTTCTGAGCTTGTGCAGAAGGTCACACATTATGTTGGGGTGGGGGGGCGGAGTCTCCTGCAGTCGCTGCTACAGATTTACCCGAACTAGAGAGAACTGGCTGAATACCACCTCAGATATAATGTCTCTACGAACAGCATAGATTATGCAGCCCCCCTCCCCTCCAAAAGGTGCTGTAATGCAATCCTCCCATTTATTTGCATGTGCAATGCACAATCATGGGGGTTTTACTAGTCAAGCCTATTAAAAGATCTAACTTTCCACTCCCATTTTTGGATTTCCCAATTATCACTTAAAATTTTTAGAAAGGTTGAAATAGGTAAGATCATTCAAAGATGAATTAATTACAGTTTTCTTCATTTTGATTTTATATTTACAGTGTTCAAACATTGCTATAAATGTCTATTTTTCCATTGAACTTTATGCTATTTCACAGGCAAGAATGAATAATTCTATAATCTTACAGAATTCTAGAGACTGCTGCTATCTATTTTGTTCAATGCAAATATAATTGATCAGATGGCTTTTTAATTTATTTTCCCTACCCCAATACTCAGGGATAGGAGAGACCCAGGAGACCTAGTACAGACCTAGGCCTGCCTGTGGTAGGCTTCCCAAGTCTTCCATTTCCCCCTGAGACACCCTGTGTTCTGGTTCTCACTCTTTGTGATCTCCACAGCTTTCTCCCTTCCCCACTGGTTCCCGCAGGCCTTTCCTTCCCACTAGATCTCTGGAGGTCTGTTTCTCCCCACTGGGTCCCTGCAGGCCTTTCCCGCCCAACACCAAATCCCCACAAGGCTTACACCTCCTTCCCACCCTCATCACTGATCAGGCATTTAACTTTTGAAGTTCTCTCGAGCTCTGGACCACATTGAGGAAGGAGGTCAAGCCACTCTTTCCCTCAGCATACCTGGGCTGCCATGGCAGGAATGCTGAAGGGTGGAATAGCCTACCCTCCTTCCTCAACGTGAGGTCTGAAACTTGGAGATCTTCAAAAGGTAACTGTATGATGAGGGGAGGGGAGGAAGCCCAAACCCTGCATGGACTTAGTGTGTGGGGGAAAGCAGGTTCAAGCTTTGAGGGAGATGGGTGAAGGAACCCCTGCAGCATCTCTAAAATTGGTCATAATGGAAATGATTGTTAAGGGTTCTGCAATGACCATAACTTTGAAATGGGGTCATAAGTACTGGGGGAGGTCTGTTGTAAATTCAACTGATCACAGGTTGAGGTCTACCTGTATTTGTGGTTTATTTTTATGCTGTGAGCCATCCACTTGGAGTTGGGTATCATTCATATTGAATAAATAAATAAATTTTTGCTTTTATGGTCAGAAATAATGTTGAATTTCAAAAAAAAAAAGCTACAGCCAAACTTAATTTGTTGAAATAAAGTTTTACTTCAAAAAAGCTGCAGCCTGGCTTAATTCCCATTCATTTAGATTGATCTGTTCTAAGTGTGGCCTTATCAAAATCAATCCATAGCCTTTTAGCTGGACATTAATGGTAACACAAGCACAATGTAGAAAAGTATTGATGGTGTGCAACATGCAAGCTGCTAATGATTTTTAATAAGAAATGCGGTATTTGTCCATTAAAATTGACCAGATACACATTTAAGATCAAGACAAGGATTTGTTTTATTCCAGATCCCTCTATAAGTACATAGAATGTTGTTGCTTGTAAAATAAAAATCAAAAAGCCAAAATCAAATGGCAAAAGTAATTGGATGTTATTAAGCTTTTTTTTTAATATCCAATGTGTACTTTGTTAATTTAATACTATAGTAATGTGTGTGTGTGTGTGTACTACACACACACACACACACACATACATAATAACATAAAATAATATAGTAAGAGCAAGGCAACTGGCTCTTGTCTTATTTGTTTAAATAACACCTCTGTCCTTACAACCATGTCCTCTACAGTTTCTTTAATCTATAGTATGAAATCTTTGCCTAGGAATACAATACAATCCCAGAGATATGTATCTCATTCATACCTTAGAGGTAAATAAAAACATCCACATTCTTGGTCCTCAGCCATCAGCTCCAGTTCTCTGCTTCCTAGACTGATTCTTTCATTTCTAATTTTTTTCTTTTCTTCGACAATTTAGAAGAAGTTTTCATCATTTCCTTTGTAAGTGATTCTTGCTGGAATTTGCATACATTTTGCATACATTTTTGTGGACAAACTGTCTGTTTTTGTAATATTGAATGAATGAAGACCCATGACTAAGCAAACAGATTGGTGGAAATAAATCACGCTGTATAGCCAGTTTGATGGTTCCTACCCACCGAACCCAACAATCAGACTACAATCTCTTAGGTGAACCATTTTCTCTCTGTCTCTATCCTCCTGCCCACATGAGTATGAAAAAAGAATATGACTTCCAATAGAAAAGAATGTGTAGTTCATATATATAAAATTGCAGTAAAATGCCCCAAAATGATCGGACAGGTGTACATTTTTGAATATTGTAGTGAGACAATCTGATAACCTTCTTCTACCTTAATTCCATTTCTTGCAGGATTTTGCTCTTCAGATTAGACACAGGTCTTCTTCTTCACCTATAGATCTAAAGAAATAAATATCAACAGCCTTTCTTTTATTCTGTTGTATCCCCTTGCAGCCCGACCCTGCCGGCCGAGATATTTCAATTCTTCCCATTTTGGAGCATTGTGAAAACACTCATATGACTATCTGGCTTGGCATCGTTTATGCCTATAAAGGCCTACTCATGGTAAGTTGAATGGTAAGTGCAGCTCAGAGCCTAGGGCGGTAGTGTAATGTTTAGTATCTTGTCTCAGGAATTCAGGAAACTTTAATTCACAGTTTTGTTTAGCCATAAAACTGACTGGGGTCACTTTATATTAGTCATTGTTGCTCTGCCTAGCTTACCTTCTAAGATGGTTTCTGGATAAAAAGGGATGATAGGAGAAAATTGAGTACTTCCCCTGAAAACCCTGAAGGAATGATAGGAGAAAAATATATGAAATAAAAACATATACCTTGGCTTTCTTGTTTGTGCTATACTTTTCTAAACGTCTACAGTATATTAGAGAGGTTTATTTCATTGAAATGTATATATGTTCTAATTATAAGTAAATAGAATATATTTATTATTGATATATTAGCATGTTCTTAAAATGAGAGCTAGTTTGGTGTGGAGTTAGGATGCTGACCTAGTTCTAGTCCTGCCTTGGGCATAAAAGCCAGCTGGTGACCTTAGGCCAGTCATTCTCATTCAACCCAACTCATCTTGCAGAGTTGTTGTTGGAGCAAAAGGGAAGAGGAAGGGGTATTATGTATGTTTGCTACCTTAAATTATTCTTCAATTAATAATAAAGGGGGGAGAAAAAACTAATCAATAAAATATAGACATGTATTTGAGTTTGTCATAAAAACAGAAATCAAAATAAATTATCTTGTGATAGCAGTGAGATTAATTTCAGGAAGCTTCCATTCCTCCCAAAGCAAAGTTATAAGATTCCAATTTTTTATTCTAATATATTTTTCTTCTGCCTAACAGAGGGTGAATTTGGGGGCAAGTTGAAAGATGGGGAATGTGGTGTGGAGACATGAAAGCTGCATATTAAAAGCTTGACTACTAAGAATATAATGACCTGAGTCAGCACTTTTACATCTAGTATTCTCACTGTCCAATGTAATCATGGTTTCTGCCCTTTAAATACAACAAGTGAAAGCAAATAGTATTGATTAGTGTTAGATCGGGCAATGAGAAGGCAGACAATGGCTTAACGCAACAACAGCTCTTTATTTCAACAGACAAGTGTGTACAATCCAGCAACTGTTCGGTCTGACAGCTCTTCTTTTATAGGGAGCTGTCAGACCTCTTAACCAATCAGATTAAACCTCTGTTCCCGCTGGAACAGAGGACCAGGGTGGAAACTATGGTAGCTAGTGTTAATATCTAACACCCCTCCCCTCTTGGTTGGGATGTTCCTATTGGTCACATAGTCTTTGAGGTAGGAGGGTCTTTGTTTCCCTCTACCAGACCTGTGCAGTTCATTTGGAACCGGTTCTTCAAGCAGGTCGGACGGACCTGTCTGTTCTCCAGCTCCGCTCTGTGGAACCTGCTGGAACTTATCCCAGGCCGTGGCTGGAGTTCCCTGGCTTTGCTCGCTTGGAGTTCGCTGTGGGCCTGCAACAAATTCAGATAAGTTTTCCGGACCTTGCAGGTTTGAGCTGGCTGTGGAAGGAGTGAATGTTTGCTCCTTTTGGGTAGGGCCTTGGCTGTTTTGTTCCGGAATTTTGTCTGGTGCCCTAAGATTGGAGTGGGAGAGACGACCACGGAGTTGGTCAATATGCCTCCTCCAATTTCTACCATCCTCTAGCTCTAATAGATAAGAGCGAGGCCCGGTGATGCCTATCACCGTAGCAGGAATCCACAGAGTTCCCCCGGCATAGTTGTGGGCGTATACTGAATCCCCTATGCTAAAGTTTTGAATCTTGTGGAGTCTGGGGGTGATGTGGCAGAGTAGTTTGGGTGTAGCCGGTCTAAGTGGGACCTTAGCCGGCGACCCATGAGAAGCTTGGAGGGACTTCTCCTGGTGGTGGCACTTGGCGTAATATGTTGGATTAGTAAATAGTGATCAACCCGTGTTGCCAATCACCCGGGCCCATTCTGGCGAGGGCCTCTTTAGCCGATCGCACCATTCACTCTGCCTGACCATTGGAAGCCGGGTGGAATGACACGACCAGGGCATGCCGAATTCCCTGGCTAGCTAAGTAGGTCTAAAATTGCATGGCCGTGAATTGGGGCCCATTGTCTGAGACCAAGACGTCGGGCAGGCCGTGCGTGGAGAAAAGTCTCCATAGCACCTTGATGACCGCCTCTGCCGTGGTAGAGGCCATCAGGGCTACCTCTAACCATTTTGAATATGCGTCCACAACTATGAGGAACGTTTGGCCATGAACAGGGCCTGCAAAGTCAATGTGCACCCTAGACCAGGGTGCTTGAGGGCGCTTCCACTCCTTAGCGGGTGCCTCAGGGGGAGCTGGTCTGGATTCCTGGCACGGAGTGCAGGTAGCCACCCATTCTTCTATCTCCCTATCCATGTTAGGCCACCAGACGTAGCTCCTAGCCAAGGATTTCATCCTGACAATGCCAGGATGCCCCACATGTAATGCCTCCAATACTGCCTTTCGCAGTTTGCTTGGAACGACCACCCGGTCTCCCCACAGTAAACAACCCTTGATTACCGACAATTCATCACATTTAGTAAAAAAACATTTTAAATTTGACCCCAACAGGCCCCTTGGGCCACCCCCTCCACACCCAGTTCAGAATCTGCTTAATAGTAGAGTCTTTAGCAGAAAAACGGGCAACGTCATTGGACGAGACAGGTCCAGAGTCCAGACAGTCAATAAGTAGGGCCGGTGTCTCGGGAGTGGGGTCGGCCAGCAGTTCAGGTAGGGGACAGCGGCTCAAAGCGTCGGCATGTCCCAATGTGGAACCAGGGCGGTGAATTAGTTTGTAGGAGTAAGCAGCCAGGGAAACAGTCCACCTGGTCATGCGTGGAGACAAGGAAACTGGGGTAGGTCTGTCCCCAGCCAGCAGCCCCAACAATGGTTTGTGATCCATCACAAGTTCGAAGTCTCGGCCGTAAAGGTACTCGTGGAACCTCTTGACTCTCGCCACAGCAGCCAAAGCCTCTCGGTCCATTTGGCTGTAGTTCCTTTCAGCGGGAGACAAGGTTCATGAGTAGAAAACAATAGGGGCTTCCATGCTGTTGGGCATGCGGTGGCTGAGGACAGCGCCGACGCCAAAAGGGGATGCGTCGCATGTTAACACCAGCGGCAGTGTCTGGCTGTACTGGACCAGCAGGGAGTCAGCAGTTAGCAGGCGTTTTACTACGGCAAATGCAGCAGCCTCGGCTCGGCCCCAGGACCATTTGGCCTTCTTGGACAGGAGGCGATGCAAGGGCTCAGCGACGGTTGCTTTCTGTTTGAGAAAGACGCTGTAGAAGTTAAGGAGCCCGAGGAATGCCTGCAGCTCAGCCTGATTGTGAGGTGTGGGGGCTTCCTGGATAGCTTTTACTTTTTGGGATGTCGGGTGGATCCCAGAGCCATCAATCATGTACCCCAGAAATTCTACCCTGGGCACATTAATTTTGCATTTTTCTTTTTTGAGCCGGAGGCCTTTTTCGCGAATTCTGGTCAAAACAGCCCTAACTCTTCTTAAAAGTTGCGCCTCGTTTGCAGCCAATACCAATATGTCATCGAAATAGGGGATGACTCCTGGTATCCCCTGCAAAAGCCATTCCATACTAACTCCGAATTGCAGGCGGTGGCATTTGAATGCACCCCTGTGCGTCACGATGGTTTGAGCCTCTGCTGTGGCGCCATCTACAGGCAACTGCTGGTATGCCTGCGCCATATCTAATTTAGCAAAAAAAATTCCTGGCCCTAGCGAATGTAGTAGGTGCTGTACAATGGGCACAGGCTAGGCGCTTTGTTGCAGCGCATTGTTTATTGTGAATTTATAGTCCACACAGATGCAGACTGACCCGTCCAGCTTGACCGGGGTCACTATAGGGGTCTCCCAGCATGCATGGTCGACTGGCTCTAGGATCCCCTGGCTCACCAGTTTGTCAATTTCCCTATCGATTTTAGGGCGGAGAGCGAAAGGTACTCTCCTGGGTTTTAGTCTGATAGGCACTATGTTGGGGTCCAACTTAAAAGAAATTGGCGTCCCCACATACTTATCGAGACCGGAGCTGAAGACGTCCTCGAACTCCTTAAAAATCGCCTTGGCGGTGCTGTCCTTTATGGCGTTGATTCCAGTGACTTCCAACCCCAGGGCTTCAAACCAATCGAGCCCCAGGAGGCTCTGTAGTGGTGCGCTGGCCACAGTCATGGGAAGCTTGGCACAGATGTCTTTAAACTGCACTCAGAAGGTGCCTTGGCCCACGATGGGGACTCGGTTCCCCTGGTAGTCACGCAAGCTGATGTCTGGAGTGTGAAGGTGCCATTTTTTCAGGCTCGGGATGGCTTGCTTCAGGGTCAACCAGGAGATGATCGTTAGGGACGATCCAGTGTCAACTTCAAGCTCGCAGGGAGCATCCTCAATGAGGACTGTGACTTTCAGCTTTTTTGGCCACCTGGTGCGGACTTGCCCTATCGTGGTTTGATAGGTCACTTTGGGTTCTCTCTCTGAGCACCCTTGGGTTTTCCACCAGGCCCCTGGGTTGGACCTCTGTTGGCAGTTAGGGTTTGGTTTTGGCTGCCAAGCGGTGGCAGGGAATTCGCTCGGGCACACTTTGGTAATGTGCCCCTTCTTGTCGCAACGCTGACAGGTTGTGTCCCGAAACCGACAGGTAGACCGGGCATGGTCCCCTCCGTAGCTTGCGCAGGGCGGCAGGCACGAGTTGAATCTTCGTGCCGGTTTTGTGCGGCTACTGCGCATGGGGTAGCTGTCATCGTCTTCGCTGTCGGAGGGTTCTTGTTCAGCGGCCTCATGATGTATGCACGTTTGCTTCTGCACAGTTTGTGGCGCGTTGTGCTGGCACTGCAAGGCTTCTGTGGACTTGTCAGCAGATTCGGACGCCCTGGCTTCGTCGAGTGCGATCTGCAGAGACATGTTTGATCTGGCTAGCAGACGTCTCTGCAGATTAATGTCCCGCACTCCACAGATTAAGCGGTCTAAAATTTGGTTGTCCAGGTCACGGAAGTCACAATATGTTGCTGCTTTTCACAGGGCCGCAACATATTGGTTTATGGACTCTCCTTCTTTCTGGTTCCGCACGTTGAATTCATGGCGGCGAACATGCCTCAAAAGTTTGGGCGCGTAGTGAGTTTTTAGAGTCTGTTGTAACGTCGCCCAAGGAACCGCTTGGATCGGAGTTGGCTCCGATAAATCCTTCGCTGTTTCGAAGACCTCTCGGCCGCAGTAGCCCAGGAAGAGGTTCTTCTTGCGGGAGTCGGGAACCCCCATAAGGTTATTTGCCTCGAGGAAGCATTCGAACTTTAACATATACGATTCCCAGTATTCGGCCACCAGGTCATATGGAGTTGGCGGGGTGTGCATGGCCATTTTTGACTGAGGCGATTCGAATTTGTCGCTTGAAATGGTCACTCGATGCCGTGCCAAAGCTCCGGGCTGGATTTACTTGCTGGATGTCTCATTGTTTGTTTCTTCGCCTATCTGCCTCTCAATCCCATCCTCGTCGCCAGTGTTAGATCGGGCAATGAGAAGGCAGACAATGTCTTAACGCAACAACAGCTCTTTATTTCAACAGACAAGTGTGTACAATCCAGCAACTGTTCTGTCTGACAGCTCTCCTTTTATAGGGAGCTGTCAGACCTCTTAACCAATCAGATTAAACCTCTGTTCCCACTGGAACAGAGGACCAGAGTGGAAACTATGGTAGCTAGTGTTAATATCTAACAATTATCTTGTGGTTTCAAAATACCTGCACCTTAAAATACAGGACTTGATAAAAAACATCAGTAATTGTAGCTTAACATAATTGTATCCAGTCTATTGGAAATACCTTTAATGGCTCCTTAGCAATGAACCTGTTTTTATAATTTAATGTTTCAATTACAGAAATATAAATAATATGTTCATCTCATGTGCTGTTTGTTAGATTTCTATCCTGCCTTTCCTTCAGGAGCTTTGGGTGCACACATAATATTCTCCTCCATTTTTTCCCCCTTACCACACAGGATTGTTGAGCTAAAATAAAATAACTGGGTCACTTATTTGTGAACTTGATGGTTATGAGTAAGCTTCAACCTGGGACTCCCAATTCCTAGGCCAACACTTTAACAACTCTTTCTAGCCAATGATCAGCAGAGATAAGGGAGCTGCTACTCTATGTTAGCTCCTTTATGTTTCTTGTTTAGGCTGTACTTAGTGCCCTCTGGTAAGTACTGTAGTTATAGGAATATGTAAGTAGGCACCATTATGGCAGTAACACCACCCACCCACCCTTCCTGGTTTGAAATTAAATACCATAAAGTGTTATCAAATCAATGATAACAATCCTACTCATTTAAAATCCTACTCATTTGAAAAGAAGAGTTAGTTATCAGATTCATCAGTGGAAATTCAATATACTTGCATTTGTCAAACTAAGGACCTAAAATTTAGTGCAGGAATTACATTGTCTAATGCACAAGAATAGAAACAGAAAAATTGCTTCCTTCTGATCTAGATTTAATATTGTATTTAAAGAGCTGCATTCTATGTGTATAATGTATGTTATCCTTTCTGTTTTACTTGTTTGTTTGGAGGGGGATCTCTTCCTCCCAATTTCAATATATGAATGTAATTTTGCTTTCAAAAATGAAAAATATGTATTTTATTACAACATGCCTTCCTTTTTTTTCTGGTTTCAGCTATTTGGCTGTTTTTTAGCTTGGGAGACTCGAAACGTGAGCATTCCTGCTCTGAATGACAGTAAATACATCGGCATGAGTGTTTATAATGTGGGCATCATGTGCATCATTGGAGCTGCAGTTTCCTTTCTTACACGAGACCAGCCCAATGTACAGTTCTGCATTGTGGCACTAGTCATTATATTCTGTAGCACCATTACCCTCTGCTTAGTCTTTGTACCTAAGGTAAGTAACCTGATTTATAATGAATGGTTTTATTTGCACATGATTTTGTACAGCAATTAGGTAGCTGTCTCCACCATGAAATTCCTTTGGAATGAGGAAGAACTATACAAAAGGGAAGACTTGGCTCAACTTCTCCTTTAAGGTGAGAGCCAATAGAATGTTATGGTTAGCCCATCACAGGATGTTTCCTGTCTCGAGTTGTTTATATAAAAAGGCTGGAAATCATAATCAAGATTGCCTGTATTAGGTCTGAATGTTATTTCACAATTACCTGTAAATCTAGACATAGGAAGGAGAGACTTGTATTAATCTGTGATGGTAAAAATTAAGAATCTAATGGCACCTTTTTCAGTTAAACAAATTTTATTGAAAGACATACATTTTTCTGAGCTGCATCTCACTTCATCAGATGCATAGAGTAGATGCACTGAGGTGGAAAGGAATCGTAGCAGTACTGAGGCTACTTGCATGGGTTTCTGGAAGCTCAGTGGTGCAGTAAGAAATTTTTGCCAGTTGGGAATGGGATTATATGTAGCTGAATAATTTTAAGTCATGTGTATGTGGAGAATGAGCTGGTTACTGCTGCAAATTATAAACTTGATACTTGAATTATCTATGTGCTCTATAACCTTTATTTTTTACAGTCTGTTAAGGGACAGGGGGGCAAAGATAACCAATGACTCAATAGTTTTTCTTGAGGATTATCTCATTGCTGTTAAAATTTTTCAGTTAATTACTCTGAGAACAAATCCAGATGCTGCCACTCGGAACAGAGGGCTTCAGTTCACCCAAAATCAGAAGAAAGATGATTCAAAAACATCAACATCTGTCACCAGTGTCAACCAAGCCAGCACATCTAGATTAGAAGGGCTACAGTCAGAGAACCACCAGCTTAGAATGAAAATAACAGAGGTATTACTTGCTCTGATTGTGTCCTGTTGACTTTGCACGCAAGCTCATTTTGTACAGCCAGGAAGCCATTCACATTTGGAGTCAAAACAAATGAAACATAAAGAACCATATTTTAGATTAGCCATGTTTACCTTGTATGTAACCCCCAGCCTCCATACTGGCCATTAGCCTCATGAATGTAGAGAATTTATCCATTTTTTTCAGAATAATTGTCTTTTCATTTCTATTTCCTAATACTGCTGTTGCCCTATTAAATGTAGAATGTATTTTTAGCTATGAACTGATAGTGCTTTCAGCTAGGATTTTTAAAATCATTATTATTAGAACAGAACAATCATCCATTATTTTGCTGATACTATTTATTGCTAGTATTACTTGTAATTGATTTCCTACACTTCAAGAAGTAAGACATTTCAAAAATAAACCCATGTTATTGAACATTGACTCATTTTTAGTACAATAAAGACAGATTTCATAACCCACCATGCCAATTTTCTAACATCCTAATCCATATGTACTGTAGTGGGACTATTCTAATTATTCTTTTATAAAGCTGTTTAATGTAATGTGCAGTGACAAAATCCAACCTACTGCTAAAATGACTGTGGCCCTGCTTAAACGAAATGATTAATGGAATTGCTGAAAATTCTGATTTATCATTCATCTCCATTTGGCTCTTCTCACCAGCAGCAAAGACAAACCTAGTCAGAAGGTAATGAGAAAACAAACATGTCCAGTTATCTGCACCTGTCCAGTACAGTCCAACAGGGAAGATTGCATTCTGTAACCCACCGATTAAAGAATGTAATTTTGCAGGATCCAGGAAGCACACCTATTTCTGTTGCAATTCCTGCCCTCTAGAATAATTCCCCTTCCTCCTGAGATTTCAGGAAACTGTTGAAAGCCTGGAAAACAGGAAGGGGAAACTTGCTTCAAATCCAATTTTTAGGTCAGGGAGAGTAGAGTAATGGCAGCCCAAGCAGATCCTAAAATAGAGAGCTGCTGCTATATATTTTGCTGCCTTTATGTACCTGCTATCACAAGACCCCTCCCAGGCAATGCCAAATTCTGAAGAGTTCCTGACAGCAAGGATTTGGATTTAATTCCTAGTCCAGAAAATTTCATGTGATGTGGTTGCCTTTCTTGAAGTGAAGTACTAGAGTGAGTAGTCTTGTTCTGAGCCTTCAGAGCAAAGTTTTGGGGTAGGCCCTTGATCCTTTTCCTTCTCAGTCTGCTTCTTGAGTGAGCTGCCACTCTATTCTTGCTGGTCCTGAGCAGATGTGTTTTGCATTTATATAATGCACATTCTAGACATACGATAATCACAGTACTTCTTATGATACATTCTAAGATAGCTGGACATAATTAACTTCCCCAAGTATCAGATAAAGAGCATAGTGAGAGCGTATTGGCTTTCCAAAATCCATCTATTGACTGTATGAAAGAACAGAATTTTTCGATGTAGAGGTCAGGTTTTCCAAACACTTTGACTATGACCATTATCCATTTTGCAGCCATCTGGTGGTGGGGTGATAAATCTGGGTATATCACTGGAGAGTTGATTATATAGAAAAAGATAAATGTTCATTTATCCCTCAGCCATTTTAACTCAGTGCAAAAATTCCCATGAGAGAAAAAATAGATGATAGATTATGTACCATCAAGTTGATGTCTAATACTAGCTAGCCAACTCAGAGTAAAATGCTACCCTTTTCTCCTATAACAAAATGGGAGAGAGGGGAGGAAATGGAATACAGTTTCCTCAAAAATATTAAAAAGGGCTTCCTTAATTTAAATCCAGCAGAAAAAATAATTTCCAACTGCACCACAATGAGTTTATACACATGTCTCAATGATTCTTACGCTAACCAATCTCCATAATGAAATGAGATTTTACTGATTACTTTCTCCTGTTCCCCAGTTAATATTGCACCATAGCTGGAACACTGGAACACTGCCATTTTAAAAAACTGGTAATAATGGAATGGAAAGGAGCAGAAATTTACATACTCTTCCCAAATCTATCTCACCAAACTCAAGTGGAACATAATGTTCCAAAATTTAGCTGGATTGCAATGAAGTTTAATTGCATTGATGATAATGACTGGGCTATTTATTATATGGAGTTTGCTACTGACCATCTGCTAGATCTGTGGCTTCATGTAGGAGCATTCTTAGGAAAAATATGATTACGTGAATTTGCTTTGGCTTTTGTTTTAAATTTAAAATGTATTCGTTTTAATTTGACCTACGGTTTTATATATTTTTACACATATGCACACAAAAAACATATACACTATGTAAAACATACCATATTTTTCGGAGTATAAGACACACCTTTTTTTCTCAAAAAAAGAGACTGAAAATCTGGGTGCGTCTTATACATCGAATATAGCATTTTTTGCCTCCTGAAGCCCCGCTCGCTTCACCGTGCATAGTCTTATGAAGGCTTTCAGAGAACTCCTGGGGGCTGGGGAGGGCAGAAATGAGCAAAAAATGGGCCGTTTTTTGCCCCCCCCAGCCCCCAGCAGCAATCTATAAGCCTCCATAAGGCTATGCATGCATTTTTTTTTTTGCAAAAAACAGGCCTGTTTTTTGCTCTTTTTTGGCCCCCTCACACACCCCCGGAGCACTCTGCAAGCCCCCCCAAGGGTATTCATGCGTTTTATTTTGAAAAAAACGGGCCCGTTTTTGCGAAAAACAGGCCATTTTTCGGAGGTTTGCAGATGAGAATTACATTGATCAAGTGCTGTGCCAGAAACAAAGTATTAAGGCTTGCCAGCAATTTCCTTCTCCAGCACGTGGATAAATACACCTGGAAACATCTACCTACCTACTCTCTCTCTCCCTCCCTACCTACTGTATTTCTCTCTCTCTCTCTCTCTCTTCCTCTATCTACCTACCTACCTACTCTCTCCCTCCCTATCTACTGTATTTATCTCTCTTTCTATTTCTCTCGCTCTATCCCTCTACCTACCTACCCACTCTCTCTCCCTAACTACCTACTGTATTTCTCTCTCTCTCACTATCCCTCTATCTACCTCCCTACCTACTCTCTCCCCCCCACCTACCTACTGTATTTATCTCTCTCTCTTTCTATTTCTCTCTCTCTATCCCTCTACTTACCTACCTAGCTACCTACACACACTCTCTCTCCCTAATACCTACTGTATTTCTCTCTCTCTCTCCTTCTACCTACCTACCTACTCTCTCTCTCTATCCCTACCTATCTACTGTATTTCTCTCTCTCTCTATCCCTCTACCTACCTACCTACCTACCTACCTACCTACTCTCTCTCTCCCTACCTATCTACTGTATTTCTCTATCTCTTTCTATTTCTCTCTCTCTATCCCTCTACCTACCTACACACTCTCTCTCCATAACTACCTACTGTATTTCTCTCTCTCTCACTATCCCTCTATCTACCTACCTACCTACCTACTCTCTCTCTCCCCTACCTATCTACTATATTTATCTCTCTCTTTCTATTTCTCTCTATCTATCCCTCTACTTACCCACCTACCTACCTACACACACTGTCTCTCCCTAACTACCTACTGTATTTCTCTCTATCCTTCTACCTACCTACCTACTCTCTCTCTATCCCTCTATCTACCTGTATTTCTCTCTCTCTCTCCCTCCCTCTCCCTGTACCTACCTACCTACTCTCTCTCTCTCCCTACTTACCTACTGTATTTCTCTCTCTCTCTCCTTCTACCTACCTACCTACTCTCTCTCTCTATCCCTACCTATCTACTGTATTTCTCTCTCTCTCTATCCCTCTACCTACCTACCTACTCTCTCTCTCCCCACCTACCTACTGTATTTATCTCTCTCTCTTTCTATTTCTCTCTCTATTCCTCTACTTACCCACCTACCTACCTACACACACTCTCTCTCCCTAACTACCTACTATATTTCTCTCTATCTATCCTTCTACCTGCCTACCTACTCTCTCTCTATCCCTACCGATCTACTATATTTCTCTCTCTCTCTATCCTTCTATCTACCTACCTACCTACCTACCTACCTACCTACCTACCTACTCTCTCTCTCTCCCTACCTATCTACTGTATTTCTCTATCTCTTTCTATTTCTCTCTCTCTATCCCTCTACCTACCTACCTACCTACCTACCTACTCTCTCTACCTATCTACCTACTGTATTTCTCTATCTATCTCTATTTCTCTATATATATCCCTTTGTCTACCTACCTACCTACCTACCTAACTAACTAACTAACTAACTAACTAACTAACTACTCTCTCTACCTACCTACCTACCTACCTACCTACTGTATTTCTTTTTCTTTCTCTCCCTCTCTATCCCTCTATCTACCTACCTACTTTTTAAAAAAAATTGCCTCTTCAAAACATTGGTGTGTCTTATACTCCAGTGCGTCTTATACTCCGAAAAATACGGTACATAAAAAGCTCAAATGAGACAGTAAGTCATGTAAAACTTTGTAAATGAGAGCATGATAATATAATATATTATAATATATTATAATATAATATATTATAATATAATATATTATAATATATTATAATATAATATATTATAATATATTATATTATAATATAATATAATAATATAATATATTATAATATAATATAATAATATAATATAATATAATATAATATAATATAATATAATATAATATAATATAATAATATAATATAATATAATATAATATAATATAATATAATATAATATAATATAATATAATAATATCATAACATAACATAACAATATAATATAATATAATATAATATAATATAATATAATATAATATAATATAATATAATATAATATAATATAATATAATATAATATAATATAATATAATATAATATAATATAATATAATAATATTCATACCTGTCTAATGTGACAGTTGAAGTAAAGGAAGGTGCTGGGCTATATATCCCATTCTAAAGATAACATTTTTAAAAGTATATGCAGGAAGCCATGGAGACAGGTCAACAACAAATAGATTTACAAAATTTTATCGCTAAAAGATATAGTTGTAATTTTACCTTGGAGTAAGTTTCTTGCTCCAGTCTATCTTTTTGTAATGTATTATTTATTAACCTGATTAACAACTACTGAAGTTTCAAAAAGAAAATTTCCAGCTTTTTTTAAAAAAATCAATTGTTTTGGTAAAAGTGGGAATAGACTACTAAAATCTAGAATTTTATTGATTTTTAAAATTTATAGGAAAAGGGTAGGTGGATATAGAAATTTTTTTTGGCAACTCCATCGTGCTAGAGGTAGAAATCTCTCCAATTCTCACAACTTTTACAGAAAGGAAAAAACAATAGATAAAAGATAAGCAGAAACAGCATCTTATTATACATTGTATCAACCATGTGTTCAGTCATCTCTTTTGCCACTTTCTAATATATCAACAATTACAATGATATTCCAGATATATTTATTTTTGTGACCTGAGTCTTTCCAATATTGTTCCCTCTCGTCTGTCCCCAGGCAGAGCTCCAGCCCCTCCCTCCTTCATGTCTTGTGTATTGTTGCCTTTTTCACTACCTCTTATATTTTCGTCCTCTAGGAGGGCACTATGTTATTTTAATGACGGCCTCTGCCTCCACAACTATGTTAATTCTAATTCTGTTTCCCTCCCAGAAGATCAACATTCCTTCTGGCAATAACCATCTAAACCAAATTCCTTTATTATAAAATTTCTTTGATAAGGAGGAATACTTCATCCTCTTATCTCTTATTCTTTTCGGAATTTGCTTAAGAATCACAATTTCTTTATCGTTATATTTTAGTGGTCCCCCCCTTTGAGCCCTCGGAATCTCATCCCTCGTGGTCTTCCTAAGAAATTTAACATGTACTTCCCTTGGAACATTATGTGTTCTGGCATATGCTGAATTAATCATATAAATCAGATCCATATCCCACCACAACTGTTCTTTATCTCTTTTAATATATTCTGCTAAAATTGTACTCATGATATCCTTAAGATCTTCATCTTCTGTCTCCGGTAGGTTCTGGAATCTGAGAAAGAAGGACATTCTTTCAAGTTCTATCTTTGCCATAAAATTTTCCAATTCTATATTCCCCTTCTGGACTGCCTTAACCTCCTCCCCCAGCCCGACAGCACCCTCCTCCAGCACACCAATTCTCTGTTTATTTTCTATTATTTGTTGCTATACACTTTTGAGCTTTTCTCTAAAATCTGCCACCTCCTTTTTCAACTTATTTTGTCCCTGCATAAGAGCCTGGAACATTTGAGTAACAGATAAATCTTTTGAACTCTCTGCAGTCCTTTCTTGTTGTGAAAATGATGAAATTTTTGTCTGTTGAGTCGTTGGGCTGGATGTAGAAGAAGAAGGTGCCGAGGCTGCTTTGCCTGAAGATGGTTTTCTGGACCCCATTATCTAAGTTCAGAGATGGGTATAAATCTTTTGCAAAAGAAATGGCATCTGTGAAGCGCGCAGCCAAGCGACTCTGAGAAGACAGGCAAATCCAAAAGTGAAAGTTAATCCTCAGTCACAGTTCCAAGCCAAGAAGTCACACAAGAGAAAAGAAAAAAAATCAAATAATCCAAATCCAGAAAGACCACATAACAGGAGAAGCTCCAGGAGTCCTTCAGGGGGGTAATATAAAGCCAGACTTTCTTCAAAGGTAGTTTCAAAAGGCAGATTTCATTTATAAGTGCGAAGAAGAAGACGGAAGCAGGTCATCTTAGCTCCCCCTTTCACAGGGAACCAGGAGCAGAACATCAAAAATTTCCATAAAGTTTTCAAAACAACTCAACAATCACCTCTTGCAATTGTGATATAAATCTTTTCACATAGTTAGTTCAAGTGACTAATTCAACTTTTTGCTCTCTCTCTCCATTCCGAGATTGAGAGATAGTCCAAATGCCGCTTTGCCTGAGAAGGGTAGAAAAAAAAAGAAACCCCCCCTCCAATCTTCCAACTTCAAACAGATTGAATCCACAACTTGCAAAAAGCTGCTACTCATCAATTAAAAGCAATTGAGGAGATTGGAGCAAACTTCTCACCTCCAGCACTTCAGCCGCTGCATGTAATTAGTTATTTCCTTCTGGAATCCATTCAGCGAAGGTGCTGCTATGCATCCCCTACGCTCCCCGGCTCCTGAGGCGAAACTGGAACCCCCCCCCATGGCTGCCGCCTATCCGAGGGGTTCCAGCAAGCCGCCCTACAGCAGGTGGTCCCTCCAAGACCGCCTGTGCTCCTAAGAGGACCCCACCGTAGAAGCGAACAGCAGACCAACGTCCGTCGCCTTTGGAAGCTGGAAGCGATCTCTCTGCTCCAGTCTATCTTGTAGGGCTGATGGAATGTTTGGTGCTTTTTTGGGGGGGGGGGGTCATTCTTTAAAATCTACTGTTCATCCTTTATTTATCCATTTATTTATGAGTTTTCAGTTTTCTTTTTAGGCCAAGTTACTAAAATTATCAAGCAAGAACTCCTGCATACTTGATATCAAGGTTTGCAAGTGAGAAGGGCTTGTCATTCCCTCCCTGGTAATAACAAAGCAATGGAGAGGAAAAATTCTAAAGATGTTGCCATTCCCTTATTTCCCTCAGTGACTTCACTAGGGATAAACTCTCTTAATAAATGTTCCTCCACTCATGACATAAATCACAATTCATAATCATAAGCCATTACAGCTTATTGTTTTGACCCTTTGGAAATGTCTACCGAGAAATGCTAGAATAACTTCATCTCTGCTTCCTTCTACCAGTAAAACATGGGTGTTTTTTTAATAGTTTAGTATCTGCTAACTTTCTGCTGAAGTGCATTAGGTTTTAACTTGATGGGCTATTGCCTATTTTTACTGTTTTAATGTAGAGAATTTTAATGCTTTAATTTCAACTCTATTGACTTATCTATGGTTTACTCTGAGCTATCCTGAACATTACTTTTAGTGGAAATGTGGAGAGTGATGAGATTCAGTCATGCTAGAAAATTCAAATCTTAAAGTGATTTTGCATGAGAGGTTTCAATGCACTTCTGTTTCTTTTGCATTGCTTAAATTAATATGATGGTTCTTGTTATTTATTAATTCATTTATAACAGAAAGCTGAGGACAAGCATTCGAAAGTTGAACATCTCAGCTAATTTAGGTTTACAATCACATTACAAAGTTAATTGAAACAAGGGCCACTTCACTCTTCAGGTATAAAAACAGTAGAAGGCTTAGGGCTGTGAATCAGCTGGATGATTTGAGAAGTAGTAGGAAATACCTCGACAGCTATCTTTAATGATCAAAGATATATCTGAGAAGGTTTTCCAATGAACAAAATATTAGCATTTATCCTTATAAATTTTACTCTATATTTTCTGCATTAAACAATCTATGGTACTTGGGGAAACAAATGGAATGTTAAGATGGAGAGATGTTAGTGCGAAGTTCTCCTTTTATTTGATTTCAGGGCACTTTTTAAAATAGAATGATCTCCTTAACTACACATTTGACAACAGCCATCATCTAGGTACCAAGAAAGAATGTTTTTCCAGATTTTTCACAATGCCATTATATATCTGCCAAGACCTTGGGGGCTTGTTAGATTCTTTGCACTGCTGTCTACCCTTGGGAGGATGAGAAGAAATAGAGGAAAGAAGTTTCCCATAGTGCCTGTAGCAGCTGTCAAAATTCATAGACCCTAAACTAAGCACCCATCCCATCTAGAACAATTTAACAAGGTCTTAACAAGTAATATGGAATGACACATGAGAAATGAAATTAAAACAAGTAGTCCTTACCTTGACTATTTCACCTTACATTACCATTTCTATTCTGTTATTCACCAAACTGAGAACTGGTTTGATATATGTAAGAAGCTTAGTATTTATGGTTAGACGAATGTATGATCAGATAACAAGATATTCATTTATAGGACAAAACTGGTGTTTTTTTTTAAAAATGTTGGGTACATTCCATCATATTCACAAGAAACCTCTGCAAAGGAACAGCACTGAAATAGGAAGGATATTTTGTACACACATACAGACACACACACACACACACACTAGCAATCAAGAAAGGATATTTTATGATTCATTATCTATAGGTGTCTCCACAGATGAATAATAGTACTGTAATTTAAGTTCTTTATATGTGTATCTTTATGCATAGTTAAAATAAAAATATAACAAAAGCTGGTGTCCATAAAAAGTAGGACGAAAACTGGAGAATGAAGGATAACAAATGTTTTCATATTTTTATAACATGTTTTTTTAATAGTTGGACAAAGCTTTAGAAGAAGTCACAATGCAGCTTCAGGACACACCTGAAAAAACAACATATATTAAACAAAACCACTATCAGGAGCTCAACGATATTCTCAGTATACGCAATTTTACAGAAAGCAAAGGTATGGAATGTATAAAGCCCAATAAATAATTGGTTATATAAAAGGCATTGGTCCCATTTGTGATAAAACAGAACAAGAGCCAGCACTATGCTATGATGGCATTATTTTGCATAATAAATGTCAGTGAAATTTTGTGGACAACCTTATTAATACAGTTTTACCCAAGCAGCCTAGAAAGACAATAGTACAGAGATTTTTTAAATCTTGATCTCTTTCCCATTCTTGGAACATAATCCACGTTGATCTGCATAACTCGGTTCTAATCTTCTATTTTATTAGTCACCATTCTAAAGTTACCATACATTGCTCCCTAATCCAGATCCTGATCTAATATGAAAAGGAGAAAAGAATGAGACCGAACACTTCATTCCTTTTCTATATAACACAAAGGAATGAATTTATGAAATAAAATGAGATCTTTAATAAACCTAACTTGATTACTGGGGCAATGAGATTCGATGTTTTCATTTATGGAGATTCTCAATCATCCAGATCATGGTTATCCAAAAGATGCTTTTCAAAAGGCAGACATACTTTCTTGGTTTTTTTCCTTGAAAATGTTTCACTTCTCATCCAAGAAGTTTCTTCAGTTCAATCAACTGAGTTTATTTATAATTCTAATTTTAGACTGCTGAGTGCGTGCATGGTTATGTGTGTGTGTGCGTGCGTGTGCGTGTGCATGTGTGTGTGTGTTGTAAATGCTAGTTTGGGGGGACAAATTTCTTCTTTCTTATATAATTTGTTTCAATCTGAATAAGAAATATTAGTAATTTGTAATACCTCCAGAATTATTGTTGTCCAATTGGAGATAGATTTTAGATCAAATGAATAATTTTGAGAAACAATATTGTAGTTTGTAAAATAATTACAAAATTGTTTTGCAAATAGTGTACTGTATAGAAAAATGCATCATAATGCTCCTTAAATAAAATTTTAAATAAACTTTGTCCAGATGGTGAGAAAACAGTGTTGAAAAATCATCTTGATCAAAATCCACAAGCACAATGGAATACTACAGAGTCGTCCAGAACAAGCAAAGATTTTATAGAAGATATCAACTCCCCAGAACAGTAAGTAAAGTAATTCTTTCTTGCTAGATGTTTGCAAGAATTAAAAGTATCTTAATTTTAAATCTGTATAGTGATTATGCAAAACATGTTCCTCAAAAAAGTTGAGGTTTGAGTGTGTTTATCTTGTACGGTCCTAGGAAGAGTTGGAAGTCAATGCCCCCTTTCTTTCTTTTTCTCTTCTCCCTTGTATCTCACACCCCCTTTCCCTAGTGGTGGGATGCAACCAGTTTAACAAGTTTGGTGAGTGTGCGTGCCTTGCATGCACTTTGCACGCACGTGCAGCGTTAAAAAACTGCCCATTTTAAGCTTAAAAACATACCTCTTATGTCAGTGCGGGTGAGTAAAACAGCTGATGCGTGGCAATCCGCTGTGCTGCGCAAAGCAGTTGAGCTAAAAAACAGTTGAGCTAAAAAAACTATAGGACAGGAAAGAGCAGGGGCGGGTGGGCCAATTGCTCACCAGAACTACCAATTCCCCTGAACCTGTCCAAATCGGCTGAATCCCACGACTGCCTTTCCTCCATTCCCTTCCCCTCCCTTAATTTCCTATTTCCTTTTCTCTTTGTATTTTATATAATAAAAAAATAAAAATGTTAAAAGTAAAATTGCAGGCAGGCAGCAGAAGTAGCCACTTCTAACCACTGCTTTTCCACAACTCTTCATCCACCATGGATGTTCTGCTCATTGTCCTCAGTTTGCCAAACCAGCTACAGAATTGTTTGAGGTTCTGGTATAGTTCCCAGTGGATGCATCCTAAAGTGGGAGGGGGGGGTCCTTTGCTAGCAGCCCTTGACAGTCCTGTATATCTGGCTTAATGTCCTTATCTTTCTGTATTCTTTCTTCACAGCATACAGCGGCGACTCTCCTTACAGCTACCCATTCTTCATCATGCTTATTTGCCATCCATTGGAGGAGTTGATGCCAGCTGTGCCAGTCCATGTGTCAGCCCCAGTGCCAGTCCACGGCACAGACATGTGCCACCATCTTTTCGCGTGATGGTCTCTGGCCTGTAGGAGGACATCAGAGCTCCCTGAACTGCTTTTGGTACTCAATGGCTGGACTGAACGTCTTGTGTCGAACTCTTGCCTTCTACATATCCTTACTCTTATCACAGAGAAACTAGTGCTATAAGGCCATTATCAAGGGAGGGCCAGCTCTGCTGCTGGGATAAAGCATGTAAAGTGAAGAGGTTAGGCAGAGGTTGATCTGTAGCCTTACTTGTGGACGTTTTTATTTCTTTGCAAAGACAGTCACCAAAACCATGTTTCTTCCCAAATTTCTATAGGAGGCAAGGTGGCTAAGAAACCTAAACTTGACCAAAAAAAAATACAACAGACCCCACTGCAGCATCACTAAGCTTTATACTTCTATTGAAAATGTGAAACATGAGAAGAAAAGGAAAATCTCATCAAAAGAATGCTGAAGTTACTGAGATGTGTACCATATGAGGGATTACATTCAGCTTCTGGAGACCATAGTTAGTTGTGCTGACCTTAATTCCTGGAACTAAACTCAGTGAGGAAGAGGAGACTTTTAGGAACAGTTCCAGCGTCACTGAGATTTGCACGCAGTCCAGGTCATTCAACTAAAGATGCGCTTGGAGCAGAAAATGCTTTGGGGGGAAGCAAATCCAAGGCCAAGATTTTAGAGTGGCTACGGCAGGCATCCCAGGTTTGGGGAGTGATACTCTTTCTCCTGTGAAGACATTGTGCTTGGTTGAATCCTGGGGTGACTTTCTGCAAATAGCAGGAAACTAGGTTTGAAAGTGCTTAAGGCTGAGGATTGCTACTGAAATCTTCATATCATAAGGTGGATTTTTCTTCCTGAGTTTGCTTGATTTAAACCACAGCATAATTAATAGTACAGGTAATTGAGCAGAGGAACAACAAGAGTAGGGTCCTTAGGCACCACACTTTGCTGCTGCAGTTGAATTCTGCAGAAATAGAGATCATACAAACACCACCTTTGCTTCACATCCGTGTGTGTGTGAGAAACAGTGGCCGTTGAGAATAAGATTGGCTGAACCAAGTTTGCCAGTGCTGGCTAAAACATACCCTTTGGGATTCGAGTTTAAAAAGAAGACAAAATTACAAATATGGTGTACAGTAATTTAAGCAAAATGGTTTTTCTCTCTTGTAAATTTCACCTAAGAGAATAGATTTAATCTATTTCCTTCCTGGGAGCAACTGAATCTGCTATGAATTAGAAAGCAACATGAGAGAACTCAAATGAAATGGGCTTCCATAAACCTACTGTTAAGATTTGATCCACACATGTGCTGCTTGTATGCTAGTGGTTCTAGGACAGCTTGCTAGGATTAAGATTACTGGGCATGTATAATCCAAAAAGAGGCACCTGGGTCCTTTACAATTGCATGGCATGGGGAACTTCAGCAGATGTATTTCTTTCCTGACCAAACCCCTGAGAAATGCTACATTGGACGAACTTCCAATTATTATGTAGTTCTGGGCTACAATACCGTCACTGCTGCAGGTTGCACATTCAGTATGGGAGGGGCTTAAATACAAGGGTTAAGATTGCCCTTGCCTTACTGCATCCTAGGATGTTTGAGTGAAAGCTTAAGTCTAAGCTTTTTCATGCCTCTAGGTTTGTTGATTTTGTTTTTAACTAGTGGAGCTGCTTGTGACATATTGTATAGTTCCACCAGTTGAAATATGTGTATTCTTTGGAAAGGCATAAATCACACAGTCTGTCAGGAGGTTGAGCAAGCTTAAATCCCAATGCCTGCTGTGATAAAGATGTGCCTACCATGTGAAAGGCACAAAAGCACACTTCAGAGCCTGATTGTTGCAGAAGACAGGCAAAATACCTTTACACACACACACACACACACAATATGTTCTTCCTGCATCCCAGTAATGTATTGATTCAGACTATTTTGTATTGCTGTTAAAATAGCAAAAAGTGAAAATAAAATCTGGCACTGGACCTAAACTATTAGCCAGACAAGAAAAACAAGCAAAGCCTGTGATATCGCTTTCATTTTCCTTAAACGCCATTCTCACACTATAACGGATACCACTTTGCCAAACAGCACTGCTCAACATTGGAGCTGGCCACCTTTTTGGAAAATCATACATTAATTATAGCTTGTAAAAGAAGGTATGGTGAAGAAGAGGTAGTTTTATTTCTATTGCACTTCCTGTCCCTACACAGGAATGACCCTGTTCCACAAATGTCCCCAGAATAGCGTTTAGTACCTGCACAAGAAAGAGATATGCCAACCCAGTCATTGCTGATGCCGCTGATCCTACCTGCCTGATTATATTTCCCATGAATCTTAATCCCTTGAAGGTATAACAGAAAAGCTCCCTGAACTCACGTCATGGAGAGGTCAGGAGGGGATCTGGAAGGGTTAGAACCACAGTGAGTAAATTTACCACAAAGGAAGTAGAACACATTACTCCGTTTGAGCACTAACCACTGATGGTGTTGTCTGGTGTGGGTGTGCACATGCTTGCACGCACTTGTGAGCGTGCATGTATGTATGTATGTTAACAGTATTCTCTTAATGTATGAATAAACTTCATCAGGACTTTATTTAATACAAATAAATATTACTTTTCAAAAAAGGACAATAATACTGTATATAATGTATACACAAACATTTCTGTAGAAGATATTATTCCAACATAGCAGGAAACAAAACAAAAAAAATCAAAAGTATTGGACTCTTGGCGGTGAGTGTGTGTGTCTGTAACTCTTTGTGACTACTGACTGTGTGCTGTTTCTTAGGTTTAAATCACGCAGTACATTCTTTGTCTAAAATGCAACTGTAGTTTCTCCCACAAGTTTTCTTTTCTTTTCTAATTTCCTGCAGAAAATAAGACCCATAAAATGACTATAGCTATTCAATGTTTCTGGGGGTGTTTTTAATATCCTGCAGCAAAAATGTCCTGTAAAAAATTATGATGAGGCTATGCCCCAATGGCATTTTCCAACAACGACAGTGCGCAAATGCTTCAACCCAGACTGGACCAGTAAGAATTATTTTTTAAGAAGCAACAGAGAGGAAGAGTGAGAGAACTTGGATAATTTCTTGTACACCCCTTATACTGCATGAAAATAAATTTTTAATAAATTGTTGCAAAAAAAATCTGTTTTATTAATAAAATAGAGAAAACATAATTTGGTGCTTTATTTGCTGACTTTTAATATACAGCTTTATGTTTTGTTTTGTTTTAATATACGTAATATACTACACAGGAAACTTTGTATATTTCCAAACTGGATTTGTGCCAGATGTTATAAAACGTATATCAGTTTCTACTTGTTTATCTTCCTATAGCTCAGTGCTTCTCAATTATTTTCTGTCATGCCCCCCCTAGGAAGAAGAAAACATTTCGCACCCCCCCCCGCGCACGACTGTAAATAGTATCATTTGTCTATAAAATTGTTATAAGTACACCTCTGCATAACATAGCACACCGGTCTTTCCTCGTCTCCCACCGTAGTCACATGCTTTCTTTCCTCTTTCCCTCTTACTTGTCTATCCTTCCTTCCACCCTCCCTTCCTCCTTCCCTTCCTTCCTGCCTCCCTTCCAGTTCCCTCCTTCCTCTTTCCCCCTGCCTGCCTGCCTTCTTTCCCTCCTGCTTATCTATGCTTCCTTCCTTCCTTGCACCTCCCTCCCTTCTGCCTGCCTGCCTTCTTTCCTCTTTCCCTATCCTCCTATCCTTCCTTTCTCCCTCCCTCCTTCCCTGCCTCCCTTCCAGTTCCCTCCTTCCTCTTTCCTCCTGCCTGCCTGCCTTCTTTCCCTCCTGCTTATCTATGCTTCCTTCCTTCCTTGCACCTCCCTCCCTTCTGCCTGCCTGCCTTCTTTCCTCTTTCCCTATCCTCCTATCCTTCCTTTCTCCCTCCCTCCTTCCCTGCCTCCCTTCCAGTTCCCTCCTTCCTCTTTCCTCCTGCCTGCCTGCCTTCTTTCCCTCCTGCTTATCTATGCTTCCTTCCTTCCTTGCACCTCCCTCCCTTCTGCCTGCCTGCCTTCTTTCCTCTTTCCCTATCCTCCTATCCTTCCTTTCTCCCTCCCTCCTTCCCTGCCTCCCTTCCAGTTCCCTCCTTCCTCTTTCCTCCTGCCTGCCTGCCTTCTTTCCCTCCTGCTTATCTATGCTTCCTTCCTTCCTTGCACCTCCCTCCCTTCTGCCTGCCTGCCTTCTTTCCTCTTTCCCTATCCTCCTATCCTTCCTTTCTCCCTCCCTCCTTCCCTGCCTCCCTTCCAGTTCCATTCTTCCCTCCTTCCTTCTGCCTCCTTCCTGCCTGCTTGCCTTCTTTCCTCTTTCCCTCCGGCGTGTCTGCTTTTCTTTCCTTCCTTCCACCTCCCTTCTGCCCTTCTTCCCTCCCTCCCTGCCAGCAGCTCCTCCAGCATCCCAGCTGGAAGCAGCAGCACAACAGTCGCCGTTACCAGGGGCGAAGGGGTGGCGGTGGCAAGATCGGGCGACCGCCGCCCCTTTGTCCCTTCCCCAACAGCGGCTGTTGCGGTGGAGCTTCCAGACGGAATGCTGGCGGTGGAGCTGCTAGCGGGGAGGCGAGCTGCGCGGTGGCGAAGACGGGCGGTCCCATGCTTCCCTCCCTCCCACCCCCGCCCGAGCAGGCTTCTTGCACAGCTCCAGCCCGCGGCTCCAATGAAAATCCACAGTCCGAAGTGCTGCCACTTCCAGGCGGCATATATTATGCCTCGCCCACGCCTTCACCGCCGTTGCACCCAGATGGAAAGGGAGCCTTCGTGCCCCCCTTTATGGAGCCTCGCGCCCCCCCAGGGGGCGCGCCCCACTATTTGAGAACCGCTGCTATAGCTGAACTTCTAGTGATAAATTCAATATATAACAAATGAACACAGGAACAAGCACAAGAAATATAAATCAACTACTGTATTGGAAATCTTTATGAAATACTGGGCATTTTTTGTGTACATATCTATAGGCATTCCTTGAAGATAGTCAAAAATATAAAACATTACCTTTTGTTTTCAGATAATTCAGTTTTAGGGATATGAAAAAAATATTCTCTGGTTCATTTATATATTTTGCACAAGAAGATTTAGACTTGTCTTCATCCTTGTTAAAATTACAGTACATTGTGATGACTAATATGCAAGAAGTGATCCATTGGTGTCACTGTATTTTTATCCCTGTTAAAATGACATACCACATGGATAACACAAGGATTATAGATATTCAAGGATTTGCTTGCAGAGTCCTCAAGAGTCCAGTTTAGTTAATTATAGCTAGATTAGAGGGAAATGATCATTGCTCCAACATCGCTACTAAAAGATAGCAAAGTCAACCAAGACTATTGTTGAGGGATGAAATTCTCATCCAATCTCAAAGTTCCTGAGACAATAGAAAACAACATTGGAAGATAATGAAATCACTGGGAGAAGGCAAAAAGCACTATAACTCTCCGGGATTAATCCTAATCTCAGATTTATTGTGTAGTCTAATCACTAAATAAGTTTCTTTTATAGTGAAGGAACAGTATCTTCTCCCTAGAATGAAGAAAAGACTTGATATTTTCATCTCCCATATACTATTATGGATTTATTCTCGTGTGTATGTGCATGCACACTTGCATGCACCTATGTGTATACTCACTGCTCAACCTTGTTGTATGTGATCTTTAAAATCCTGGATTAAACTTTGCACTTGTTATCAGTTGAAAAAAAAAAGGAACAAATATGAACATCAGGTAGTCTTCATTTAGCAACCACAATGACCAGCAACTCAGTCATTAAGTGAAACTGAACTGCAACTGTGATTATGAGTTTCTGCTTGCCTTTGCTTTAAAGATTGGCACAATAAATACAAGGCTTGGTTATAAAGTTATTTTTTCATCACCATCATAATCGCAGTGTCTAAATTAAGCAGTTGCTGAAAGAGGGCTACCTGTATGCAAGATTCAACTTTTATCATGTTTAGCTGCAATATCTGCAACTAACTATCATTCTCTCCTATTCCTTTATAGGAATCTTGGTTCATTCCTTCATGGTGAACTGCTTCAATCCAAGAATACTTTGACAGGTTTCTAACTTGAATTGCTTGTTTCATATTCTATTTCTTTGACTTGGCCATTCTAAAACAATTACCTTGTTCATCATTCTCTTAGGGACTTGCTTATATCTGTAAAATTACTTCTTGCTGCATGACTCACTTGTGCCCCAGTTTCAGTTCACATGCAGCTTCTGCTGTAGATGAAAAATCAAATCCTTGCCTAGATCAATAATGGCAAGTGAGGCAGATCCTGATTCAACAAAGCACCACCAAAACCATGAGACAAGCTGTACTTGACAGCTGACATGAAGTTCTTACTGTGAAAAGCAGTGTTTTGTTTCCACCAATCTCATGAAACATCACATGATCACGCCAAACTTAACTACATCAATTCTACTGCCGTTGTTACTGCAGTCAGTAGGCGAGGCCTTACATGACCATGATTGGCCAATGTCTCCATTGACTCTGTTGGAAGCTGACTACGAAGTGTTTTAATGGTGATCATATGACTGGGACACAGCAAGTTATAAAAACCTGTTGATTGCAAAGTGCCCAAATTTTAATCCTGTGGCCATAAGGATGCTGCAATAGTCGTAAGTGTGAGGATTGCTCACAATGTTACTTTTTCAATGCAAATGTAACTTTGAATGGTTCTAAACAGGGCAGGATTTAAGCCAGCACTACCTGTATTGCCCCAGATCTTCATTTCAACTCAGAAATGGCTTTGTAATCTTTTCCCATCCTGCTAAGCACCAATGATGTCAAAAATTTAAGGAGGGACATAAAATACCTGTAGACTTAGTTTGATGATGAAGGGAGATAAAATCTGTGAGATTTATGCAAGGCAGGGCTAGCCCAAATTAGTTTATTAAGAAAATGCATATGGTCACTCAACTCATAGTGATTCCAGGTAGTTTACAGAAATAAAACCCCAAACACAAAACCCAATAAAGCCTCTACTCCCGAGGGACAAGACAAGCCACTTGATGTATTCTGTATCACCTTGGAGTCCCCAGGCCCAATGACAAAGCTATGCTCAGGGCCTTTCAAAGGGGTATCAAAGTGAGGGCCAGTCTTTATCTATGTGGGAATGTTTCCCAGGAAAGGAATCACCACTGAGAAAGCCCTTCTTGGTCCCATTAGATTGATGATGGCAAACCTATGACAGGTGACAATGTCGTCGTTTTTGGTGACAAGCCAGACCTTGCAAGCGGCCTTGCTCTTGTGCAAAGGCTCCAGAAGCCTCATGAGAGCAGGGTCTCACACACGACTTCCACAAGAGTCCAGAGAGGAAATCCAGAGAGTCCTCTTGTCTGGATTTCATCAGCCATCAGAGTCAAGGTGTTTTCTGAAATGTTGACCTCCAAACTCCAAAAGGCTTGCTATCACAGCATTACTGGTAGTCAGAGTTACTTAATGGGGGTAGTGATAATATATCCTACTCCCCCTCTCTGGTGGGTTGGGTAGGTGTAACTGAAAAGGTAGTCCTTCAAATAATCTGGATCCAAACCGCGTAGGGTTTAAAGATAGTAACCATTACCTCAAATTGGACCTGAAAGCTGATTGGAAACAAATGTAGCTCCCACGAGAGATGATACATGTGCAAATCTACACTTTTTAGTAAAATACTCAAACAACAGGTCCTGCTTGTCACTTCAGTTGTCTTGATTGGACAGAGGGAAAATTACTTTTTCAGATATTGAATGATTTTTTTATATATAAAAGAAATAGCAAGCTTTGGTATTACTTGTTCAGTCACATTCCCTTTATATATCAGTAAGATTCACATGAAGCTCTAACAACATTCACTGCTATGTATTCAACATTTCACATTTCCAATATAAGATGAAAGAAAGGACTATTTAAAGAACACTCATATAGGATTTCAGACGTTAATTGTGACATCAGTGAAGCCTCTAAAAATGCTTCCTTTCAAAGCTTTGCTTCAATATCCAATCCATCTCCATTTCATAAATAGATTTTTACTGCTTCCTTGAACGTGGCTTTTTAAAATATGTTTTTTCTATGACTACTTCATATAAGAAACTCTAATCTCACTAAGCGATGAACTTGATATAAACACTATTCATATTTAGATCATCACTTTGAGGAAGAAACAAACAGAGATGCCCCCTAAAGTCGACAATGACTAGCAGAGGAAAATCTGCAGAGACTCTTTATCTTTACCTTTTGAACAAGAAAATTAAGAGATCTTGGAGAGGAATGGTGCTGGAATTTAAAGATGGACATGGTTTTTGTTTGGTTAATGCAATATTAAGTCATTATTGGGGAAGGTTTAATCTGAGCTCTAGTGTCTAGTTGAGAATTGAACCAATTTCTGGGGGAAAAATAAAGTCAAATTATACACAAATGGACTCTTAAATTATATCTAGAGTACAAAATACTTCCGTACCAGTGCATGTTTACAACAGAATTGATTCTTGGAAAGGGCAACTGATCATTTTCCCCAGTACTGACATGAAGAGTATGTATTATCCAATCTCCTTCATCATTTTATGGATTTAATAGTTATCACTTGCTAGTCCTAGACTGGAAAGAGTCGTTT
Source organism: Natrix helvetica (assembly GCF_964273705.1). Lineage (NCBI taxonomy): Eukaryota > Metazoa > Chordata > Lepidosauria > Squamata > Natricidae > Natrix > Natrix helvetica. Next base: position 79,451,947 of record NC_138550.1, on the reverse strand, counting down.
GCTTAATCACTTATTATAGTTGGGAACTAGAAAGATTGAATAAATAGGAATGCTGATCCTAAATACAATCTGAACAAGTCAATAATTTGTAACAGTTACTGAACAAAAATCAAAAGCCTTGAAACATACTAATTAATTAATTGTTTGACATACTGGCTATGATATTCCACCCCGGCTTCTATTCCTTTTTCAAACACAGACTCATAAAAATGGAGTCTGTTGTTTTATAATCAGTTTAATAAAGAACTTGGCAGAGAATGACACCTTAATAAATTCTGGCCAGGTGCTATCTATTTGATTGATTGTGAGCCTTCAAGGTCTCTGCTTGAAGAGATTTAACTAGAGACCCTGAGGTTTGAACAGAAAAAAAAATTAAAAATATATTCTCTCAGTGAGTAGTTTATTCCTCTGTTTTGATATGATAACATTCTTAAAACATACCTTTGCTTGCAATAGAAATAATACTGAAACAGCTATGCCAAGGAAAAGTACTTGAAGCTGATCAAATTTTCACCTCTACACAGAAAAAGCCCAGCATAGAGCCAAATATGTTTGCTGCGGTCTAAATAAAGATAATTTAGACTGAATTCCTACTGCAGTACTTATTCTACACTGTACATTGACATCAAATTAAGTATCCTTTCTACGATTAACAAATTCAACAATTTCAACATGGTTTTCCAAATAAACACAGACCAGACTCTCTTTAAGAAGGACAAAGTGTCCCAGCACAATAGAAAGGCAACTAAATCCTCTCTGACTCCAGAATCATGCAGTCAAGTGTCAGCAAGAAAGACATTACTAGCTGTTTTCTTCCATGATTGAGACTAAACTGATGTGCATGGGATCCTAAGGCAGTCTAGCATCAGCCACCACCCATAACTACTGATGATGATGACTGCAGGCAATTTTTTAAAAGTAAAAACTACTCAAGCATTTAAAAAGCGAACACCGCTGGCTTTTACCATAGCAAGAGAAATGTCAGAACATCTGAATCCTTTCCTCCAGACCCCTGGGATTTTTCTCTGAATCAAATGGCTGCTTTTTTAAAAGAAAATATGAAGAGGGAAGTTGTTTCTTTTACACTTCTTTTCTCTTTATACACTATATTCTTATTGTTTTTCTTCTACTTTCTTTTTTGCACTGTTTTTAGTTTGCATCAGCTTTTCTTCATTGTATTAGTTTGATAAAAATTTCTATTTTAAAAAAAAAACCCACCATACATTCATCTTCAGTAAAATAATTATCTCCAGAGGGATTTGGTTGTTTAAAGTGAGCCAGGTTTTGGCCACAATACTTTGGGCTAGGCCTCTTAAGTTTTGGACCTAAGCAGAGCAGCTAGAATCAAAGACTGTCGATTTCCCTTCTGGAACAACCAGAATATCCCCTTCTAACTAATACATCCTTCTAACTGGTACGATGGGAATTTGCTCTACAGCATCCACACACCCTGAGGCTTCCCAGAACCTCCCATACTGTCTCAAATAAGCTTCCATTCAATATACTCTTTGTGTTAACCAATTGCTATTACATTCATTTAACAGCCCTCTGTCACTTTATCCAATGTATACTCTCGAGATTTCCCCCTTCAGTACCCTAGTCCCACTAAGGCCCTTTGATGAAGGAAGACATATATTCTGATTTAAGGCAAGGCCTTATTCCTGCCCTCCCCGCCTCTTCTACAGAGAGTTGCAAATTTCCTTATGTTGCCCTCTTCAGCTGGTCTTTTAGAGCAGCCATAGATGGCCAGCACAGGAGCCACCAGCAAAGGGTCCTCGGCAGTGCTTGCTTTTCCTTTCAGTTCAAGTTCCTGCTGTACCAATTCCAGTCAGGTCTATCCTCTGGTCTCTTCATTCCAGGCCCATCAGTTTTACCTGGCTCTCTCATTTCTTACTTTTGTTTATTCCATCATTTATTCTTCTTTGTGGACATAATGTCTTTAAGGACATTTACGGTATCAGAAATTTATGCCGCCACCATACTGCTTGTATGTTCTTGCACATTTGGATCATTTCTGATTTCTTTGGAGGAATCAATGTTTATTCTCCCACTTCTTCTCCCTTCCATTTCAACCCAAGGAAACAAATGTTGCAATCTGCTAGCATCCATTCCTCAATTCTCCCTAACCGCCATCCCCAAATTTCGCTAGTCTGCATGCTGCAAAAACAAGGATCTTTATTGCAACCACCCATCAATCATTCTGGAAGATACAAAAATGGACTTCAAAATGGAGTCCCTGCACTCTATTGTGAAAACAACCATCCTGCAAGTTTAAGTAGAAATACACATTGTGTTTTTACAAATGAGAGGGAAGCAAGAGACATAATTCTCTTTCTCCCAGTTTGATATCCGTTCTAGGTGTATATGGATTACAGTGGACTTAGCTCAGAGGGACCTTCTATGACAAATGGCCACTGCTAAGCATACAATAAAAACTTGTTTGTACAGAACCAATATGCTCATATATCACTTCTCAAACTGCTTCAGTATGTAAGTTCAGTTTATACTTGTGTCAGATTGCATTGCCCAAAGAGCTGGAAGTCCAATTTTTGCTTCTTTTAAGAAAATCAGTTCAGGAAATGGCTGGTAGACAAGTAGAGCATGTCTAGCTCAAAGTCATTATTTAAAGGCTGTGCCAATTGATATTGAAGATCTTCACACAGTGATCTGCCCCGCAGCTCACCAGTTGCAGCCACTTGCTGCTCTCGGCTGTGTCCTGCCCCGCTCTGCCCACACGCTTTCTCCACTGCAGTTGTTTGACAGCAAGGGTATGGCTTTGGCTGCAACAAAGACAGAAGCTATTAGTAGAAGGAAACTCAACTCATCAACCAAATGTCAAACTCAGCTGGACTTTGTCAATTCAAAACATCAGCATTTATCTAATTAGCGTGTTCCTTTGCCGGAATGGAAAAACTAAACTTGTCACTGCCTGTAGGTATTAAAGATGCCAGAGCTATTATCAGTGCAAGTGACATTTCTCCACTTCATCCCATTAATAATTCAAGCAGCAATCTACTTATTTTCACTGCAATTTCAGGTCAAGCATCAATATTAAGAAAGATACTGCTACCCAGGAAGCTAAGAATCATACTGGAAGTCAGACTATAAGCAGCTTGAAGTAAGTGCCTGATTTAGATGCAATGCTAAATTATGGTCAGGAATTCCCTTGCAGGCTTGTGTACTTTTTCTTTCTGGATTCAAAGGTTATCTTTTCCATTCCCCCATGGTTTTCATTGATCAAATTTGCCATTAGGTCTATAGATTTTTATGGCTGTAAAAGTCTGTAGACTTTATCTTGCTTTTAAACCACTGCTTTTAAATGTATTTTAAAAACATAGTTTCGAATTGTGTCCTGAAGGCAAGCTGACCCCATGCTACATATCCAAAAGCCACTACAAATAATGATAAAAATCAGGAGGGACTCTACACACCACACCTTTCTAGGAATTCTTCCAATGGATAAAAGATCAGGAGACAAATTTGAACAAATAAAAATAATAGTAACCAGAAACCTGTATGAAAAACATAACCAATATTTTTATTCACAAATTCCTCACCCATATGAACTCCCTCAAAGAAAAACAACTAAAAATAAGTATTAAATTTAGTTCAGTCTCTTCTAGGGTAGCTAAATGTATCCCAGAATTAGGTGGCTAGAATTAAAAACCTGTAACTTTGCACTATTATAGAATGCAGTGCTGATTCAGTAAATGAGACTTGGTATTTATGTAGAGAATTTACACTGTGACAACCAAACTATATAAAACGTAGCTATTACAGTATGGAGTGTTTATTATTGTATTTTTATAATAATAATTATTGGGATTTTTATTATTTTATATTGCTGTTCATCTTGAAGGTGCCCAAATGGACTCACTGATATGGTATGTACGTGAAACTAGGCAAACAACTTGAAGGAGGAACAAGGGGAACAAATGTTCTGGTACACCATTTGGGCCTACTTAAATGAATGAAAATGTTAATGGCATACTGAGAAATTCAAACATTTAAAGTCTCATTAGGCCTTTACAGCCCAGAGCTCAAAAGGCACATAACTTAAAATCAGCGTAAGAGTCAAATGAAATCTAGTTCTATTTTTAATTTAAAGTTTCAAGAATCTGAACAGAAATCCTGATTATTCAAAGAAAGGAAAGGCCTCAAAAAAGCCCTGATTAAAAGAATTGTGAATATATAAAGCCAAGTTGTAAAAGAATTTCTTGTATTTGGCACAGACTAAGGAAGTTAACTCAGAGAATGGGTCACAATTCAAGAAGCCTCCAGATTCAATTAAGACCTCATCTCTACCATCTTCTGTTGGGCAATATAAAAATTAGTTTTTTGCTCTTCTTCTTCTTCCCTCTCTGCCCATCATCTCTAATACAAGAATCATATGGATACCGACCTATTTTATAGGATAGCTGAAAGGATTACAATAAGATAACGTAACATGAGGCACTTTGAATTCCCTACAGTGCTATATAAAGATAAATTCATTCTATCTTTGCACTTTTCCAGGGTTGAGAAGCACACCAGGGAAAACAGAGGTCATCGGCTGCTTGCAGTCTTCAACCTGCTGTGTAGGAATCTGGGATGATAGCCCACTTGGTAGAAAAAAAAAAACCCTGTCTCTCCCATGATGCACTACTCGAGCAGTCTCTCCTTACTTCATGATAAATATATGGGCATGTGAAATTGGGTAAATGAATTCCCAAGAATCAAATCCAGTTGCAAGTGTCTATATCCATGGCAAACCTATGGCACGTAGGCACATGGAGCCCTCTCTGCAGGCACATGAGCCGTCACCCCAGCTCAGCTCCACCGGGCATGTGCACGCGCTTTCCACTGGCCAGCTGATTTTCAAATCTCCGCCATGCATGCAAGAGATGCATGTGCATGCGTGGGGGCAGGGACAGATGCGTGGAGGGCATGGGAGCTCAGGGGAGTCACACGCATATGTGCAGTGGGGCGGGTGCGCAAGGGGGGCGTCATGTGCACATTGCATTATGGGTATGGGCGCACACACGCACACTTTCAGCATTTGAGAACAAAAAGGTTACCCATCACTGACCTATATCATAAAGTCCGTGTGCATAAAGTCCATTGCAAAGCTGTGACATATTACTGTATAATTTTGATCAACTTTATCTTAGTCACACACACAAAATTCAGTACAACAGAACCATGGGGCCAACATTTATTTGATCTAAACCTGACCAAAATTAAACTTTTATAATGTATTACTAATATTACCTCTAAATAAGATAACTTTTAAAAAGTGTTAAGGAGAATATACTGTAAATGGGGAAAAAGAAACCACAGAGAAAGACAAAGGATTCTAGGTGAGCTTGATATGCCATTCAAGGAAATAATAGTTGAAACATGAATGGGAAAGGACCAAGAGAACCATAGAGAGACCAAGACATGAACTCATTCAATCTGTTATCTGGAATTACATCCCTACATATTCTGTTACTGGGTCTTTTCTCCTGAAGTTGAAGTGCACCTGAACAAATCTGAGAACAGGGAGGGAAAGCAAGAATGAATGGGATACACGGATTTGGAAGAGGAGATAAAGAAGATTATATCCAACTTTAAGATACCTCAATCCACTATTTGTCTGATGCCCTATTCCCACTTCAAATTCTTACCCTTCCTCAAAGCCTTCTTGTGGACCCCTAATCTCTGAGAGAGGCTTTAGGAGGGCACAGAAGGGCTGCAATGGGTGGAGAATTCATCTTATGCAAACACACAATATTTCAAATCTTTATACAAAATAACAATTCAGTCAATGCTCTGTTTATCAATTGCATGACACTAAGAACATTCTGAATATTTGTTATATATTTGTATCTTTTTGAATATGCACTAACTTTCTCATTGAAAAATAGGCAAGCCCTTTGAATATTCCGGCCCAAATCCCATCACTCGTAGTCAACATGGACAGTGCCAAGGGATTATGGTAACTGAAATACTATTTCCAGAAGGTTTCAGGGTGCTTACCTGTTCTAATTAAATCTACATCTGCAAACCGATAAAATATGTGTATACTACTTATAAACATAAGACAAATGTAGTAGCTCACCTGTAATCCGTCTCAACACACTTGCACCAATCGGAAAGTGGCAACTTTTTATTGCCTGGCTTCCATTTGTACAAATGAATCTTCCCACATTCTGTCCCAATGGCGATTATGAAGCTACAGAAAAGAAATAGGTGTGTCAGGTGTTTTGCTTCTGTCATATATAGCATACTTAAATTTTGAAAGATCTCCCACATTTTAATCACCACTTCTTCTCAAGAAAGCATGAGACATAACAGAAATTACCAAAGAAACTTCTTGCTCCTTTGCATCAACTTTGCTCCCTATGACTTTGGCAGGTTGGCTTACACTTCCACAGACAACTGTTATAGTCAGCCAAAGAAGAAAACCATTGATCAAAGGCAAATCTGTTTTCTACTGAAACATTTGTGTCTCCTGAAATGCCCTCTATTACCTCAAATGATCTTTTATTATCTTTTTTTGTGCAGGAGAACAGCTTTTAAGCAAAATTCTGGCTGCAGTCAACCACAATGTCTATTCTTCTCTATGAATATCTATCCAATTTTAGGCATGCTGGAGAAAAGAGATTAAGTTGGAGCTCTTTGTGTCAGGGACAGCACGGAGGTTGATGGGGGTCAAAGAAGGCTTCGGGTGGCACATTAGTATCCCCAAGGAAGCAGGTTATTTGTTCTTGATGAATTTTCAAATCCTACAGAGATTCCAACTGGACTTGTACGAATAGACAGTATATGCCTTCCTTGCCATGCTTTGCAAAGGAGGAATGGTCTATCACAGCAGCCCTCAATCTTTGGGGCACCAGGGACTGGTTCCGTGGAGAGAGGTTTTTCTGTGGATCAGAAGGGATGGTTTTGTGTGCTGCCTGCATCCCATGAATGGAGTTTTGTTTGTTTGAGTGCCCCAATTTCTGGCAGGCCGCGGATTGATATCAGTCCACAGACCAGGGGTTGGGACCCCCTGGTCTATTGATTCAAAGTATGTACATCATAATGCAAATACTGCAGATATACCTGATTAAACAGAGATAAATTTTGCTGAGGTATCAATTTTTATATGACTATATAATTAGGTAAAGCATTCCCTGAGAATCTGCAAATTAAAAAAAAACTAGGAGAAAAAGAAAGGGTTAGGGTTATAAGAAGGATGACCACCGTCAAATCTGTATTTCCTTGGCATAACTGAGACAACAAAATGTGTTGTGTATCATGATCATGTTCAGTCTTCAGTCATTTCCGGTATATTGCTTGCCAAATATGACATCATCTTTGATCATGCATTATCCTTAATAAATATTGAGGAAGACATAGTTTGGCTGCACCTATGAACCCCCCCGCCCAAAAATGGTGTTTTGTTAAACCATGGGTATCAAACTCGTGGTGTCAGGCTGCCGTCATATGACAAATTGTGATGTTTTTCCCTTCGGGGAGCAGGAGTGGGTGTGGCCTGCATGTGACATATTCAGACCGTGGGCCGCCAGTTTGATACCCCTGTGTTAAACCTTAACCTAGAAAAATGGCAGATGGTGCAGAATTTATATAGTTAATCAAATTATTCATCAGTCACCCTAAGACAGGTGTAGGCAATCTTTTTATGTCTCTTTTTATGGATAACGGGGGAAGGGGGGGGCACCACCCATTTTTTTCAGACATTTTTCCTTTTTTTTCTGTCTCTTTTTGCTATCCTCTATTGTCATTTCTCAGCAGTTAGTTGTCAAGGCAGGGACACAGAGCTGTGACAGAAGTTTGGATTTGTCTCCAAAGATTTTAACATAAGATCAAAGGCCTCATGAAATTAAATTGAGAGAAACATGACTGTCATCCAGCCTATTCTGAAGAAAAGTCTGCATCTATTTATGGATTATTTTTAGTGTTCAGGAAAAAATCCTCAAACCTTATAGAAGTACATACATAAATATTTGCATAAAGTTATCATCATAATGATATATACGTAGTATTACATCTAAGTAGCATTAAACTTCCCCCCTCTCAACTTATGCTAGCCCCTCCCTCTTCCTATAAGGTTTATGGTTACAAGAGATTATATGCCATTTAACCGTTATGAACTCAAAAAAAGCACAGTAAGCTAATAAAACTCATAGTGCATAGTGCAAATTGGTGAAGATTTCTAGCTTTATTTTAGGAAGCTGACCAATATGGAATATTCTGACTTAATGTGTAACAAAATCTCAAGAATACAAAACATACATACCTCCCATCAAAAGCAAGTGTATAACTAGCACTAATTGCAGTGACTGAATCACCAACATCCAGAACTGTTGAACAAGGCTGGATCAGGCCCAAATCCTTATCTTTATTCTCCTCTGCTAAACATTTACCCCAGATGACGGCCTGATTGAAGTACAAAAATCAGTCAGATTAAAAATGGGATGTTACAAAGCACACGCATACCTACATACACACTCAAACACCAACACTACCATCATAAAGCAAATTGAGAGGAATTAAGTGTTCTCCTAAAAAGAGGGGTTTGCATGAGCCTACTGATGATGAATCCTTGAAGTACATGAAGTACATATTCAGTGCTGTTACTCAACCAGGTCTTTAGATTAAATTGGGTGATTCCATATAAAAAGCAACAATGATCACAGTTAAAATAAACTAAAAATTCACATATAGTACATCATCAGGTTATACAAAAACATCACACATGAGTCATTGGTATAATTCAATATTGAGAGCAAATGTTGAACAAATGTCTTTCTATTTAGCTATACGATGCTGAATTTCATAAATCCAGTTGCATACTTCAAGCACAACTTCTCTTCCTGCACTTAGAAATTTTGTTCACTACCTTTCTGCTAAACATCTGACATATTACACTTTTCTCAAAAGACTAGCAGGAAAGCAAATGCTCCACTCCACCTCATATTTTTTTTGGCAGAGGAAAAGAAGAAAGAGGGATCAATAGTAACTACTATTAACAGTCTTTTAGCAAACTAAGTCAGAATTTGTCAATACTTCTACATCTGAGCCACCACTTAGAAAGAAAAATATACTGCATTAATAGTTTTGCTTAATATTGTCCAGTGGTATCAAGAAAATAAAGGGCATAGCTTTTCATGGGCAAGAATATCAGATAAGGAGGGCTTACATCCAGTGTGGTCTGGGCCTTTTTCTGACTGGGAACAAATTCAGTGGAGCACTAGCCTACTATTTGTCAGCATAAACCCTAAAATAGGCGTAGCCATTAATTAAAAATCAAAGAAAAGTCAATCACATCTAAGAAGAAATCTCAGCCAATCCTAAACCTTAGGCCTTTCTAAAAAAATGTTGTTACAGCTTAACATGATTACCTGTGGATATTTGTTCAAATAGTTAAAAGGAATGAAAGATAGCCAAAGAACATAGTCACAGAAAGCAAGCAGTGTCTGACTACAGTTACTTCACTTACAATATATTTAAAATTAGGGTGTCCTCTTCAAAATGTTACTATAATTTCAAACATGTTCAAAAACAACAGTTGTATCTATAAGCTTTAAAACTATTTACAGCCCAGCACTGATTTACATATTATTCATTTTTGCCTTATAAAAATGATTTTGAGGATATCCTGGGGAACTTGGGTTAGGAGAAAATAAAATGCATTCCAGGCTGTTCGCTCTCAACTATTCTTACATGTTTACGTGAAGTACATGATGAGAATTTTAAAATAAAACTAGAGAAAAAGCAACCAAAAGGCAGCCTTCGAAATGCATTACCTTTTTGTCCCTGCTTCCAGTAATAAAATAATTGCTATCTGGAGTCCAATCACAGGTCCAAATGATACGACTATGCACAGCAATGTTCTTTCCTGTGGCTGCAAAGAGGCTGAAAGCTGATTCTGTAATGACACATCAACAGAGAATAAGCTTTCTTGTTGCAGCAAGCAGGCAGCTTTCCAAAAAATCACATCGCCTCAAAAATAATGAGAGGTTATCAGACATCTAAACTTGGGGTGCCCTCCCATCTTCCCCTTCAGATGGAAGACACCTCCTTTTTCAATGATGTAGAGGCTTCCAGGTGTTGATGCAGATTATGTACCCTAGGAAAACAAAGCTTGCCAGCAGCAGAAAAATATTTATGGCCATCTGGATACTGCTGATATATTTAGTTCAGGTTGTTCTCATATCTCCTCTAAGGAATTCTAGTGAGAAGATAAGGATAAACTGTGAGACATGCCAGACAAAACTTAAAAACCAAGACAAGAAAGTTATGGGCTCAGACCACCACAAGCTAGATGTCCCTTCTCTTTGAACTGGAAAGAGGTCAAAGCCACTTCAGGCTTAAAGAAAGGCTTGTTGCGATCTTAATCTCAGTCTCTCTCCTTTTCTCAAGTAAGGGTTTTCCACATCTTCTTGAATAAGGATGAGATTGAAGCTGTGATACCTAAAGATGAAGAAAGTATGCATGAAAGGTGGACAAGGGCCTGGAATCTTGTCTAAAAGATCCCTTAGGGCTGGAGTATCAATCCAGCCCAGATGCATCATGCACAGGCCACACCCACCCCAGCTCAACAAAGGGGGAAAACATCACAAAACATCACATGACGGCACCATGATACCGCAAGTTTAACATCCACACCTTAGGGGAGTTATTTAAGAATAAACCAAGTTGTTAAAGAAACAAAGGAAGAAATGTCACCAGACAAAAGTAGCTGGGCCAGACACACGTGTAACCCCTTTCCTTCCCAAAATCCCATCAACAGCTACCAAACTTGTAATTCAAGAAGGCAAGAGTAGCTGACAATCTTATCAAGCAACAAAGCAAAGCAAGCAAGGCTTTTGGGAGATAAATGGGGTCCTGAAGACCCCTCCCCTCTATGAGTCAACTTTGGATCCAGACTGACATCTTGCATCCCTTTGGCTTGTGCCTGTCAGCCTTGTTGAGGAGGACATGGATAAACATAGATGAATATGTGTGAAAAAGACATGAGAAAGATGTACTACATTGTAAGTAGTAACGTTTTGCTGTTATTTTAAATTCACTGGGTCTCTGTATATTCCGAAGAACCAATTGTGCCTCAATGTTTGGTTGCAAGTGATTTGACTGTGGCTATTGACCAGGGCTGTGAATGTATGAGTGAGTGATCATAAGCCAAACCTGGAAGTGCATGTAACAGGACTATATTCCAAATTTTATGGGAGGGCCTCCTGTTTGGGAGCCTATCGAGTGCATCAGTGTGGTCTTAGAAGATTTATGAACCCACAACTCAGAACAACCAGTGTTCTTATATCCGTTCTGATACAGCCATACTCTCACACTCAGCCTCTGGCTTTTGACCCCCATACCAACTCTGACCATACTTTCAGACTAGAGATGCTATTTTATGCTTCACTATTCCTTTGAGCTTGGTGGATAGGCTTAGCCAGGCTTTTATTGCCAGAGTGTTCTTTTGTTTTATACTCTTGCTCTGCTTGTCCTCATCTCTACTTGTCTCAAAACAAGACAGTCTTCTTTAGGAGTGCTATTGTTTTTGAAAACACCCTACAGATCAATGAAGGAATCATTAGCATTCAATATATTCTGTTCTTTCAGCACATTTATCTACAATTTCTGTCTTCCCTTAAAGAAGTCAAAGTTTCGTGGTTATACTTCTTTTATAGACATTCTACTCAGAAATCAAGTAATTCATTATGTATGTACAGTAGCAAGTATCAGACACCTGAATGAAGTGGCAGCTATGTCACTAATGGGGTCAATAAAGTTGTCATGTTTAGCAATCGCTCATCATCATAATGATATCATTAGCCTAAAAATATTGTAGGTTTCCAGTGGTGTCACTTAAGAGTCAAACTATTGCCAGAACTGATTTCACCACGTAACACAAAATGCAATATTTTAAGGCAGAAATTCTCAAATCCAGTGACACTAATACTCTATAAAATGGTCTAGGAGTGAAGAAACAGGGAGACTCATCATGACAGAAGTTCATTGGCTAACTTTGAGCTATGCACTCTCTCAACCCAATCTCCTTCACAAAATGAAGGTTTCAAGGAAAAATAGAAGAGGGAGCATTTTATGAGATGCCACAACAGAGAAGGCACAATTCAAGGGTCCAACAAGGTGGTACTTCAGTACTATATTAGATGGAAGGGACTCACAGCATACCCTCCCTGTTAGAACTGGTGGGGTGGGCAAAAGGAATGAGGGACAAGTGGTCCTGCAAATAGCCTGATCTTAAGCCTATAAGGTATTATAGGCACCATAACCAATATTCTGAATTAGGTGTAGAAGCCTACTGAGAGCTAGTGCAGCTTGGGGAATCATGGTGTTATAGAAGCATATCAAAAAACAAAAACTGCCAGTCTGGACCAGCAGCAGCTTCCAAATGCTCTTCAGGAATAGCCATGCAGATCACATAACAGTCATTCAAACAGGAGGTCACTAAGTCACCATAAGAAAATTGTCCTGGTCCAAGAATCAGTGCACGTGGTGCACAAGACAAACCTACACAAATGCTCCCACCTGCTACAGCTGCCACCTCTTCAAGCAGGCACCATATGTCCAGAAGTCCCAAATTACACACCAGCTCTAACTAGGGAAATGCATTCCCAGGCAGAGTTAAGATGGAAAATCTCAAGAGCTGGGGGGTGGGGGAGTAACCCACAGTCACTGTGTCTTGTCAGTGTTAAGCTGAAGCCTATTCTTCCCTACTCAGACTCCCATAGCCTCTAAACACTAGGGGGGAAAAGTCACCCTCTCATTTCAAGTGATGAGTAAATCTGCACCAGAGCTCCAGGAACAACCCCAAGCTCCTTCCGGAACCCAACAGAATCCTTCAAGTGCCTGGAGTGGACTGTTCAAATGAGACAGCCTCTCTCATTCATCAACTTCAAGAAAAAAAGACTATTTTCTTGCCTTAACACAGCTTCTTTTAAACTACTTACAAAACACTAGCAAGAAAGATGCTTCAGGCAATTTTTCCCCAATGCAGCTATGCTGAGATAACAATCACAGCCCCTCTCTCCCTCCTCCCCACTTTCAACTGGATGCTCAGTGCTGGTAAATCTTCCTTCCATTCTTGCAATTTCTTCCTTGTTGCAAGCCATTGCCATTCTTTAATTCCCTCTGCAGAGTGGATGTCGTGATATGGCCAGAGATTTGCACAAAAACCTTACCCACTCCCTCACAATTACACCTTTTTTGACAGACACAAATGTGATGTGTTAAACAAAACTCTCAACCTTCACTGCATCGAACACACTTTTGTATGAAGCCTAATTTCTGTTGCAGTTTCCAACATATTAAGAAAAGCTTTGGATATGCAGAATTCAAATTAATATTTCTGCTTTTAAAAAGTACATTAGCCTAAAGCCAATATATTTTTCCCAAGCATTAATATCAATGAGAGCAAACACTATAAAAAAACCCAGATATGGCAGTGAATTATCGCAGCTACTACATTACACAGAAAGCTTTTCCAGATACTGGAATTGCTGGATGAGCTGTCAAACCAAAGAAATGCCATTGTTTCACTTTTAGAAATGGAAGAACAGAATTGCTTCAAAGCTTTGAAGCCAAATTAAAACAACCCTTCCACATTTTATACATCTTGGTCCCCAATTTTTTAGGAATACCATTCACAAAAAAAATCTTTGGAAGGAATTAAAAGGCATTCTTAAAAAAAGATCTAGACCCCTTTTCTTTAAACAATTTAAAAAGCTGCATCGATTTTCAACCAGCAATCTTACCTGATTCTGTTGGAGAGTTATGGTTAGATTTCCAAAGTGACCAATTCCTGTCTCTTGAAACTGCTAGCAAGAATTTATCATTTGGGGAAAAAGACATCTGTGTCACGGTCAGATTGTGGAAAGGTAAGCTCTGGAATTGTTTCCAAGTTGTGGTGCTCCACAAAATAATGGCAGCATATTCTTTTCTAGAAGCCTGTAAAACCAAAAAAGGCAGTACTGAAAATAAGCAGACACAATCTTGAAAAAGGACCCGAGACCACACTGGAACTACAGCTCTCCAAGTGTACTTAATCGTAACTCCCATTAAGAAGGAGCCTAAATTGGAGTTGATGGTAGTTGCTGACCAACAATCAGTTGGGCATGAGGTTATGGAAGGTTACTATAATGGATAAAAGTTAAAGAAGGACAACCCATCTTCTTATGTCTAAAAAACAGTCTATTAGCAAGAATCCTACCTACACTTTTTTGTTTATTTTAAACTATTTTTATGGAAGTGAATGCATGCTTGTTTATTATTATAAATGTTCTATGCCTCTTCAAACATTTGACTCTAAGTAGTTTATAAGCAAGAACATATAAGGTTACCCAAAAACATAATTATCAGGGAAAAATGGCACTCATACCTAAAAATAAAATCAAAGTATTGTGTGTCATCAAATAACAAAAATTCATCACATACTCAAGTATTTCTACCCACTCTCATCCCTGTCCTCAAAAAACACACCGAAAGGGCCATGTTTTAAAAAACTTTCTGAATATTAAAAAATGAGTATGGGATTCTTACATCTATGAGTTCCTACAAAGAATGCTCATTTCCCAATCCTCTCTTGTTCCAACTCATGAAGAATAACTGAAAACCTCTGTGAAATATTTTTATTTAGGCATTTTTAATCACATTTTTAAAAAATGTATCACAGCTGTGGTTTCCTATTTTCACTATTTTTAAAAAATGAATAATGTCTCAACATGAAATCAATTATCCAGAGCAGCCTATTCTTAACTGCTGAGAACATTAGCATCCAGCGGCTACTGCTTTTAGACTAGAGGGATTCTTAATATTATATATATAAATAATAAAGAAAATGAGAGAGATATATAATATTGTGTATGTTATATACGTGTGTGTGTGTGTGTATCACATATTATACATTATATAACATGTGGGATGCAGAATTAGACTACTGAAAATGATAGGATTCTTCTGTTGTTCCTAAAACCATCCAATACAGTGAACGATCCGATATTTATCACTTTGGATGTGAATTTCAAAGCTATTGTTTAAAAGTATTTCCTTACCTTACACGCAGAGGCTATCACAGTGCCTGCATTATTGCAGGCAACACAAAATATTTCATAACCATGTCCATATCTAAAATAATAAAGAAAATGAGATTGTAAAAGGAAAAGTAATCTCAAGTGCAAGATTCATATATTATTAATCAATTCAAACCTTTTGAAACTTGTTAATATTCAGTGAAACAATATCCCAGTCCATAAACCCTGCATATTCCAGAAGAAGCCTAGACATAACTTCGGATGCACATTGTCAGCCCTACAAAGTAACCCAGACCAACAATTCACTCGACAGGAAGGCCAAATCTACTATTATTTGGATTATCTATAAAAGAAACTTGCAAGTGTGACTATGCTGTCTCTCCTTCCCTTTTTATATACATGTGAACTAGGGAGGTGTCTAAGCCATTTAACCCATAGTTTCTCATTGTTTTGAACTTAAGCCGTGTTTTTCTCTTCAAATCTGGTCTAGCTCTATTAAGGTCATCTCCTTTCACCCTCATTTCTTGCATATCTGTTGTTGCATCATTTTGTTAGATTTGTTAATTGCATCACTAACATCATTCATGAATTTCCTTTTGGTTTGCCTCTGCCTTGGAACTGTGAACTGTCACTTTCGGCTTTGTTTTGGGGATCAGCACAGCTGAGAAATCCTCAGACGCCATCTTCCTGGGAAAAGACTCACATCTCTGTGTGATGTGTGACTTGCACGATGGGCAAGTCACTTTTGGCCCACTCATCTGCCTCCTCCAGTCCTAGTATGCAACAAACGAAAATTACCTCACTGTTACAGCAAGAGGGGACTGGAGTGGGACCAAAAGAACTATCTGTTTCTCAAATGTTTCAAGAATTTATGAGGGGTCAAAATGAATTGAAAAAAGAAATGACAGAGCTTAAAGAGGAACTCAGAGATGTTAAACATCATATTGCAGAAAATAAACATAAAATTGTGGTGTTGGAGGAGGGAGCGGCTGAGCTGGGGGAAGAAATTAAAACAATCCGGAAGGGAAATGCAGACTTGGAAAACTTTTTGGCAAAAATAGAATTTGAAAGAATGTCCTTTTTTCTTAGATTCCAGAACCTACCAGAGACAGAAAATGAAGACCTTAAGGATATCATGAGTACAATTTTAGCAGATTATATTAAGAGAGATAAAAAAACAGCTGTGGTGCGATATAGACCTAGTTTATAGGATAAATTCAGCATATGCTAGAAGTCATAATGTTCCAAGGGAGGTACATGTTAAATTTCTCAGGAGGACCACAAGGGATGAGGTGCTTGGGACCCAAAGGGAGAGACCATTGAAATATAAAGATGAAGAAATCACCATCCTTAAGCAGATTCCAAAAAAGATAAGAGAGAGAAGGAGGAAGTATTCCTCCTTATCAAAGAAACTATACAATAAAGGAATTTGGTTTAGATGGTTGTTGCCAGGGGGAATGTTGATCTTCTGGGAGGGAAACAGGATTAGAATTAATACAGTGCAGGAGGCGGAAGCCTTCATAAAAAAACATTTTCCCCTCACAGAGGATGAACACAGCGAAGGTAGTGGAAGGGACAGTAGGGTGCAAGACAAGAAGGACGGGGGGGCTGAGGCTTCCTCTGGGGATAGGGGGGAAGGAGCAATATCGAAAAGGCTCAGATCACAAAAATAAAAGTATTTGAAATAACAGCAATTGGTGACACTCTAGAAAGTGACAAAGGAAAATGAATGAACACATGGTTAACATTATAGAATAAGATCTTGTTTTCTGCTTATCTTTTGTATTTGTTTTTAAGATTGTAAAAATTGTGAGTTTTGGATGGATTTCTATCACCAGTGTGGGAGCTGCCAAAATGTTTTGTATATCCCCTTACCTTTTCCCCATATATGTATAAAAACCAATAATTTTTTTATTAAAAAAAGGGAAAAAAAGAAAATATAGATGTGTGAACTACTACTAATTCATACCAATGGTAATCAAATATCTGGAAGTGTACATAGTGAATACCCGAAACAAAACTCCAAAATCTGTAAAGGGCATCTAATTATAAGTGTTAAACACTACTGCATAAACAATATAATTGAAATTATATATAATACATATACATGTGTGTGGTGTGTGTGGTGTGTTGTATTCTATTGTAAGTATTTCAAAATTCGTATTTTCACAATTTGATCTTTTCAATCTTTCAGCATATTTTTAACCATGTTATCTATTTAAATATTTATCAAAATTAAAATTAATTTTAAACTATGATGCTGAGGCTTCAATATTGTCTTACAGACATGCAATTGCTAAATGGTCTATTTTTGGACAATTATTCCAAACTTATCTATTTCTCTGCTGCTATGGCAACTTTCAACCTACATTTTACATGACTGCACATAGCTGCTTTCAAGATTATTTCAAGATACCAATACAACGAGGAACAAAAAATATTTTCCTTTTGCTTGTCAAAATACGTTTGTGACTTCAAAGTTTTAAAAATCATTTGGGTTGTTATAGAAAGTAGACTAATTAAGGGTAATAATTAGACTCCCTCCCATCAAACGTCTCTTTCAAGGAATTAGCTGAGAGGTTTCTATTGCTTACAAAACAATTCAAAGGACTGTAACTTGTTGAGAAATGGGTACCGTTGTTACAACTATCCAAGAGGATAAAAGTTTTAGTAAATACTAACTTACATAGGGAGTTTTGGCCACCACTTTACCAATTTTATAATATCAGCAGGATAGATTATTCTGATTTATACTATATCATATACTTCTAATTAGTTTGCAATATTCTTATTAATGTTCAAACAGAAAAGAGATAATTTTTAAATAAAGTTTTTTAAAAAAACCAATAGTGCCAACTGAAATTCTCAATTACTTTTAGCTAACCAGATTCTGGAATTTGTTCTGAAACAAATGAAACAAGGAAAAGACACAATTTTAAATCCACACTTTAAAAGCACAATTTTAATTTCATGATTTTGTTATAGGGTAGCAAGAAAAGAAAAGCAAATCCAAAATCAAATAACAATTTCTCTTACTGTCAGAAACCTATGCTGAATTCAAGTGGCATTACCTGGGTAGAGATATTTTCTTCTACAGACTGTCTGGATGGAGTGATGCTATACAAATAAATCTCTGCAGCAATATGCATTGCCATGTTTGCAGATAACAGCTTGCAGTTTCCTGATAACAGCAGGAAGATGGCATGTGGAAGGCCTATCTATGCTGGTGAAATGAATTATTTTCTAACTTAAATTCCTGCAAGATAAGGTCTGCAAGTTTGCTAAAGGTCTTAGTACAAGAAACCTACCAAATGAGGCATAACAACGTAATCGTTCAAGTACAACCAGGTATGACAATTTCAGGGATTTTATATCAGTGAGCTGTTTTGTGTGATATCCATGTGGTCTAGTGGTGGGTTCCGATCCGGCCCAGGATCGTCCACATGGACGCGTGCAGCGCATGTGTCGTGCCTGCCAGCAACGCCTCCACAAGCCTCCGCAACACTCCAGCTGCTTGCAGAGCGTCGCACAGGCGTTATATGCACCATGTATGTGCGCGGAAGCCCCGAAGGCTTTAAAGGACAGGTAAGGAGCTCAGGCAGGTGGGTGGGGCCTCCAGAGCACCGTACCGGAACGGTACCCGGTGCTCTGAGCAGACTCCAGTACACCGCACTGGGGCATATCGCCTGCAACCCACCACTGATGTGGTCTATTCACATAACTAACATTCATGAGGTAATCTCTCTTGATGCTCAGCCCCCATGTTTCTTAGTAATTTGCTATTTAAAAAAGACCAAGATAAACAATAGGGATTGACAGTAAATATTCAAGATAAAACCAATCCAATAATAGATGCAGTCAGAAAGAATGGCAGGTATCATTTCACCAAACAGTCTTTTGGTGTTTTGCAACTAGCCTCACACATATGGCAGCCATTACACTTACAAACAAACAAACAAACACACACACACTCATTTTCTTCCTTATAAGGTATGCTATGTTAGTTATCTTTTGATTGTGCCATTTGAAAGATGTGAACTCCTGCTTGCCTTTTTTTTTCCCCTGAAGATTTTGCTGTGAAGCAAAATCAACCTGTTATGAGGGATTTGTCAGCCCATTAAGGATATCCTTGAGGACGTCTGCCAGAAATTAGGTACTGGACATTAGTTCATATTGACCTCCATTTAGAACTGATCCAACTTCTGGCCTTTCAAAGAGTACTTTTTTCTCCTAAAATATATAATTATCTACAAATGTTGCTGCTGGATACTTTAAATGCCTCCCTTATTCTAGCAGAGAGAATTGCTTTACCTCAGATCTCCTAAGAGTTCTCAGGAAGAGTGAAGAAAAAATATTCTTCTCTTGTTATTGTTTTAATCAATTGACTTGTTCTTTTCAATTACAGATTACATTTGAGAACAGTAATCAAGGATATTATTCTGTTTTAAAACAATTGGGTGTTATTATTCAGCTCATTGATATTTATAAAAGTGCAAGTTAAAAAGCTGGATATTATTTACTACTTTGGAACCTGTGTTTATACTCAAATATTCAAGTAACGTTAATTAAAATATAAAATACAAAATTCAATAGAAGAAAATACATGTAGCTCAGGATTGAACTGTGGACTCTCTGGTATTCTCCAAGTGTGGTTGCTTGCTTGCTGATGTTTTATTACCTGACTAGATAATAGCATCAGTGTGAATGAGTGGGGTTTTTTTAGCCCCTGACTAGGATATCATTTTTCACTTGAATGTCAAGGAACTACCAAAGAGAAAACTTCATCCTTACCCAGCAAGGACATGGCAAGCTACCATGTATAAACAGGAAGAAAACCCCATATTCAGTCACACTGATGATGTTACCTACTTGGGTAATAAATTGCCACAAAATGCAATATATTAAAATCATAAATTAGCATGTATATTTAAAGTAAGCCATCATTTAAATCTGCTGAAAAACATTTCTCTATAGATTTTTTTACACATAGAAAAAGTAAGGACCAAATACAATTTCCAAAATAATGTATCCTATAGGCTAGGCTAGGAGAAAATGATCTTCTGACATCAAGACCCTCTTCAAAGGACTTTCCTACAGATTTTAACCAGATGAATTCATAAAAGGAAAAACAGTCTCTCAGAAGGGGCATTTGGGGCTCTAAAGGCTAATAACAATTTCTCCAATTGTACCATGTAAAGATTTGACAACCAGTACAGACATCATGGGATCCCTATGCCCTATACCAGTTAGCAACTAACTGCTGCATTTAATGTGGAATCAAATGCAATTTATAGATACAAGTACAACCTGTGCAATTCCATTTAGAGTACAATGTAATACTGTAGTCTGGACAGGACAGAATCAGGGTACAGATTAACAGGTAACTGTTATCAGACCTGAACAACGGCCACAGATGGAGCTTCAGCTAGAAAGGAGCTCCATGATACAGCTACCTGTGAAACTAATGGCAATAGAGAATAGAGAAAATGTCCCAAACTGTGTAGATCTTTTTCAAATGGCAGAATGATCTTATGTAAAAAAGGCTCAATTTCAATCCACAAGTCCAGTTTCCCTTGGTACCAATAGCATCTTTCCCTTATTTGGATTTAATTTCAACTTGTTCTTCTCATTCAACATGTTTTTTTTCCTCTTTTGGAAAAGTATTGTTTCCAGAAAATATTGGCGTGGGAGGTAAGTGTTCCTTTGCTCTACTGGTAAGAGCGGCAATATCAATAATTGCTTATCTGAACCCTTTATTTTGCAAACAGGAAGCTTGCAACAAGGAACATCCTGTTTTTAAACTGTCACTTATATATGAGGCCCACTGGTTGTAATGGTATGTGGGAATGATCTTGGGGGGCAGGAGTTAGCTCCACATTCCAGACAACCATCATACAAAAGATATCTCAACCTACAGAAGGAAAATGGGTATGGAAAGTATCTCAGAAGGGATCCTCTGTAGTTTTCCAGAAAGACTTCCAAGATTTTATTGCTGTAATCTTACAATAAAGGTAGTTTGTTAGTGTTCATAATTTGCGCTTCTTGTCTGGACTACCTCAAAGGGCTGAGACTGGTTTACATTTATCCAATGATTTCCCTACAAACTGCTCCATTTTGTACTTTACTAATATGATGTTCTGAATTCCTTGATAAAAGATGAAAAGTAATGCGTGAATAATTAAAGGGTCCACAAACTCTGCCTGCAACCATCATCTTAGAAGAAAGGGATAGCAACATTATTCATTTGTTTTAGGAAAAGGATTAGGAAATCTAATCTAACTCTTATGGGTTGTTTAATCTGCATCTTTAATAAGCTCAGATGGGCAGCTCTGGTAATAAAAGTTTGCCCTTGGATGGGTAGTTAAAGATGATCACAGGAGACAATCTTTATAATAATCAGATAACTCATTAGAGAGAAAAGGTCAGAGGAATGGGTATTAAATATGAAGTTTAATAAATTAGGCAATGCTGTACTGAAGTGAACAGATCACACTTTCCTGTTATAGGGACTGTCTCATAAGTAAGAGATTTTTCCTTCCCAAAGTTCCAGGTTGGAAAAGAACAAAAGGGCAGGGCTACATTTTATATGGACTAGGCATGAGTATCAAGGAAAGGTTCCCTATGTGTTATTATATCATGAAGATCCACAGGTGAATTAATGTACATGCAAAGTATTAAAATACACACATTTCTTTTTCTGTTCAAGAGTAATGAATTTCCAATTCCATTTATTTTTTTCATTTAATCTTATTCAATTTCCTATATAACCAGAGATAAGGAAATGTGCCTTATTATACAGAGAAATTTTCCTGATAATTATGAAAAAGGTGGTTATGTTTAAAAGAAAAATGAAGCTATTTAATGGCAATATAGGCATTATTTTACTTATATTATGTCTTATTATGAATGCAAAGGAAGATTAAGATTAGATGTAAATTTGAAATGGATCCATGCATGTTGTTGAAGAAACTTCCAAGCTTCTTTAGAAGTCTTACATGATTGCCCCAAGGCAGATGAATGGAAGGGAGTTCTCCTTGAAGTAAACTATTAAATATGGAAGCATTTCCAGTCACACTCTTTGCTAGATATAGACAGTTTTGGCTAAGATTTGGCCTTTGAGTGGCATATTGGGAAGCTCATTGCGGAAGTAGTTAAAAATGACCAGTTTTGGTTTGATTTGCATTTAAATATTAAATATAACTCTTCATTTATTTAATTATTTCTTCTTCTGTCACATCAACAATCACAAACACGACAACCCTTTGAATGCACTGTAGGCTGCAATTGAGTGTTGAGACGGGGCCTAAAATTGTGCACCTCTGTGTAAACAACGAAGAGAAGAATTTTTGTATGTAAAAAGTATAAAGTCATGATTGTGGAGACTGAAAACTGTGTATTATTCAAACTGCACTAAACACAGATAATACCCAGAGTCCACTGGTTGAGTGGCCAGTAAATTTAATAATAATAATATCAGAATTGGTGTGACCACAAAATAGATAAAGTAATAAAAATGAAGAAGCTAAAGTGCTCTTGAACTTTAAAATTTGAACAGACAAGTACATACCACACAACACCCCAGACTTGACAAATACCTGCCACACAACATCCCAGACTTAACAATTGTCGATAAGAAAGACAAAAAAGTCTGAATAGTAGAAAGCAGAACAGAAGATAAAGAACCAGAAAAAATGACAAAATACAAAGACCTGCAAACAGAAGAATGACTATGGTAAAAGAAAGCAAAGATAGTGATAGGCTTTCTTGGGTGAAATCCCAAAACATCTGGAGTAACATTTGAACACCATCAACATTAACAAAAGTTAAGGGAACAGCTTACATCCTGTGATTATACCTTTAACATTATGAAATACCATATTTTTGGGAGTATACGATGCACCTTTCCCCCCTCCCAAACACCGTGGAAATATTGGTGTGTCTTATACACCGAATACAGCCATTTTTGGCCTCTCAAAGCCCCATTCCCGCATCCCATTTATGTGAAAAATGGCCCATTTTTTTGCAAAAACCGAGGTTTTTTTCCCTTCCTCCAGCCCCCAGAAGCACTCCACAGGCTTCAGCAGGGCTGGGGGAAGGCAAAAATGCCCCCATTTTTGCAAAAAATGGGTCATTTATTGTAAAAATGGGGGCGTTTTTTCATTCCCCCAGCCCTGCTGAAGCCTGCAGAGTGCTCCTGGGGGCCAGGGAGGACAAACTTTTTTTTCTTACTTACCTCTTTGAAATCTTGGTGCATCTTATACACCGGTGCGTCTTATACTCCGCAAAATACGGTAACATCTCCCTATCCCAGGTCCTTGGGAAGAACTCGATAAGTGGATGAAGTACCAAATCCAATATAAATATCTGACTGACTGTGTGACCAACCATCAACTAGTAACTGATACACAATACTTAAGCATAGGTACAGGAAATGTGAATATTTGTGAGTCCAGTTTACATCTAAAAGGCAAGGCCTCAAAGAAGTACTTCTGAGAGATCTATGAATGTGTAAAAGTCTTGATGTCTTACAGTATTGTTCATACTGCAGAGTTCAATGGTTTTATTTTTTCCAAGGCAAAAGAATGTGGGAAAGAAATTATTTAACATGGCTCAGAATTCTGAGCATCTGTCTGTTCATAGCAAGATAATAATTCTCGCAAAAATGCAACAAATGGGGGAAGTTAGAAAATGAAGTTAGAGATAGAGAGCGAGAGAGAGAACTTGAACATGGGCCAGATTAGACCAGAAGTTACAGAGAAGAAAATTTCAGAAGAAATTTCCCAATGCATCCCTTTGGAACAGAACATGAATTAGACTGGAATTCAATTCTAAGCCTCCTATTTATTCAGAGTGGAGCATATTCAGCCTGCCCACACTTCCTAATGACACATATATACAAAACACATAACATGAGGGGAGATCATGCACAGACACATGACTTCTATGCCTGCTTCTGGTAAGAATATGAAAAAAAAAAATCTGGAAGCCGTTTTTCTGCACACTTTCTTCACATTGTTTCATCACTCTCTTTAGCCAAGAGCAGTCCAAACTTTTCCATGTTTGGATTAGCATTAAAATTCAAATGGTAGAAATATAAGAAAAATACTCTGATAAATCTTTTGTCTGCTAAGCCTGCTAAATGGCTTGAAGCATGAAGTAGCATTTCCCTTTGTTCAAAGCTCTGCACTTTCACGAAGAGTGGGATACACAAGCTAGTTTTAAAAAATACAATCAGCTATCTGGCCCTAATTTAACCCAGAACTCCACATTTAACAGGAAAATTGTACAGGTAGTCGTTGCTTAACAACTAGTTGCTTAATGACTGTTCACAGTTACAACTGATCTTCCCAGAGCTACAGCGTTTTTCAGAGTATAAGACGCACTGGAGTATAAGACGCACCAAGATTTTGAAGAGGCAAATTAAAAGAAAAGTTTTTGCACTATGCAAACCTCCCAAAAACGGTCCGTTTCTTGCCCCCCCAAAAGGGCATGGATAGCCTTTAGGAAGCTTATAGAAAGCTCCTGGGCGTTAGTGGTGGCAAAATTGAGCAAAAAATGGGCCGTTTTTTGCTCATTTCTGCCCTCCCCAGCCCCCAGGAGCTCTCTGAAAGCCTCCTACAAGCTATGCACGGCCATTTTGGTGAAGTGGGTGGGGTTTCGGGAGGCCAAAAATGCTGTATTCAGTGTAAGACGCACCCAGATTTTCAGCCTCTTTTTTGAGGGAAAAAGATGCATCTTATACTCCGAAAAATATGGTAGTTATGATTTTGAAGTTCTGATAGCCATACACACCTCCTACAGTTGGATGATCACATTCTGGATGTTAATAACCGGTGTGCATTTACAGCTGTTTACAATGTCACAGTCATGTGAGTCATGATTTTTAGTGGGTTTTGCCATTTCCCACCTTTACTTCCATTACATTCATAAGTTGTGAACTACCTACAAAATTGAAATTACTCAAAACCCGAGGACTTTAAATGGTTTCCATTTTGGAGGTATGTTTTTACATCTATAAACAAAGTAACTTACAACTTTTGAGTTTCGGGCCACAGTGTATTCTGCAAGAGATGATCTTCTGTGGGAGGTTCTGGAATAAATAATTCAATTCAGTATTGTTGTGCTTATCCTGAACTGGTCAACTTGTCAGCTGTTTGAAGAACCAGCTTTGCTCCAGAATTAGATACTGAATTTAACATATTGCATACCTGAAAGACTACATGGCTGAAAGTAATTTTCACGGTACTGTCTGGAAGCATTACTGAGATTTTCTTCTTCAATTGTTTGAGCTGTTGTATCTGCAGCTGCAAACGTACAAATGTTATTGCTTTAAAAATCATCAAGTATGGAATCTGCAAAAATATGGCATCTGTTACCAAGCACTAAACAGAAAGAGACAACTCCAGCTTCAAGATAAAAAGAATATAAAGACAAGTTAAGCCATAATCTACACAGCATGAGTAGGAAAGTCAGAAGATATTACACTGCATGGTAAAATAATTAGGCCTCATGATACAAACCATGACAGGAGCTAGAATAAGTTAAACTTTCATAACAAGATGAAAGAAAGAAGCTGGTATAACAATGCATTCAGATTTCCTTATGCTCTTAAAAGGGATCATGACAGGGAAAATGCAGTATGAAAAGATAAGATAAGATAAACCATTCATTCATTAATGATGTATTCTTCAAACTGTTGGACTAGAAACAGGGACAGCAAAGTTTTAGTCTACTCTCAATCAAATATAATGAACCAAAAGAAAAAAGAGGTAAGATAAAACATTTGTAGAAGAGGAATACCAGTCATCCAGAATTACGATAATCAACTATTTACTCTTCAATGGGCATATATAGGCTTACGCTACAAGGCAGGAGTTAAGCAGGAGTTTGAATTCAATTCCCAAAAGGTGCTTTGGGACTCGGACATGATGGTGCAGTGCCTGTGAAGGACTGCCATTCAATTCTTGGAAAAGACAGAGCTGCTTTAAAGAGCTACCTGATGCTCGGTACCATGTCATGCTCCCACATGTTCCCAAACACCTTTTGGAACTGAATCAAATCCCAATGTCCAAAAGTATAATCCACAGAACTCAAAAGGACTTTTCAAAACCGTGGCATTGGACTGAGAGGGATCCAGATTTTAATTTTCCATCATCCGCAGGAGTTTACTAGGTGATGCTGGGTTATTCACTTTTTCTAAGTACACCCTACCATATAAAACTGTTGTTGAGAGGAATAATAGATCTTATACTTAAATATAGGTACACACCAAATAATAATACTAATTGCTATATCATTTCTGCATATGTAAAGCTGTATGAAAAACACAGATCTAATTAGTACATATTAGGCCTGTGCAGCACTTTGGATTCAAAGATGAAATGGACAGGGCACACTCACATTGCAGCTCTCTTCTACCCTCAAAGTAGCTATATCTTTTTACAGGATCGCCCAGGTACCCTTCTCTGATGCAAGCTGATCCAGGAAAAGGTTTCATTTAAAGAGTTGCAAACAACTTCCATCCCTAAAGCAAGTCCAAAGGACAGCCTGCCCTTTCATGTCAGAAAACAATGCAACTATTGTACTCATATAAGTAGTATTGCTTCATTATCCTGTACAGTGGACAATCAAGGCTGATAATCGGCAGGCTTGCATTCAAGACCCGGCTGTGCCGATCCAGCAGCTTAACCGTGAGTAGATAAATGGGTACCACTTCAATGGGCAACTTAATGGGGACATGAAAGTAGTCCCCAAGAGAGCATTTCCTGGGCAATAGTGATGCCACTAGCTAAGTCCTTCAACCAGGAAGCACTTTGACGCTCCCAACCTAACTGTAGTAGTAGTATCCTGTACAATGTATCCTGTAGAATGTCGAAAAATCCCAGAATGGATTATAATGGCATATTCCTATACTGAAAATACAAGCTCTTGTTCTCAACAGGATAGTACAGACAGGATGTTTAGCTGATGTGCATTTAATGCCCCCAATATACTCTTTCCTGGGGGGAAAATGCTACACTTTGAGGAAATTCTTATGCTAATCATACTTTTTCCTGTACATCCCCATCTGTAATAATAAACATTTTCCTGATCTTATGTAAATTCTTAAATTTCTTGGATTGCTATGAAGTGCATTTCTTTCTTTTAAATTCCCCTTTGAAATTCCAAATGACATAATTTTTCCATCTGGTCAAAATCCTAGGACAAATTGCTTTACAATTTATTTGGTTCCTTTTCCCTCAAGTAATGTTCAAATATTTATTCATTATTTATTCAAGACTGGAACTTTCTAACTTCTGGTATGTTACTATGAGACTGCAGAGTCAACCTCCTCCATTTTTAACTGTCCCATTGATCCAGAAATGGGCAATCAAAGAAAATCAATATTTCTATTCCTCTACTACCATTACTTAGAAGCATTTAAGCTGTCTAGGCCTATTTCTGAAGCAATTAAAGCTTGCAGTTTCATAACAATTATGCTAACATTATTAATAAAAAGAAACCCATTCAAAAAAGGAAACACTTAAAAATATACAGAAGAGAATAATTTGATCCAGATTGTGAGTCACGAATTATGATGAATTGCTTCTATTCAAGAATCAGAGTTTTCTGAAATTACATAGGCTATTACTGAACTCAAACAATATACCAACATGTGGAAACCAAGAATTCAAGGCCCATGTCTAACCTGCCATCATTTGCTCAGTCAATGCAGTGTAAATATAGTAACTCCACTGAACAAAATAAATTGCTCAAAAGAAATTAAAATATGATAACCTACTAGAACCTGCATGACAAATATTGTGAATGTATTAAGAGATCCTCTGTGGCTAATTTGAATTTCTTTCTGCTAGATTTGCTGAAAGATTGAAGCCTCACACTCACAAAATCAAGCACTATATGGCACAGCAGAAGATCCCATTCATACTAATCTGAGAGTAACTTCCACTAAACTCAGTAAGGTTTAGTTCTGAAAAGATATGCAGAGGGTTGCACTACCAGAAGGTTTTGAGACAGAAACATTTGTATCATTAGGATCTTTGAGATCACTTGCTTACTAAGCTCTGTTCCATCAATTCAAATACATGGCTTCTCTTACAATGTTAGAGAAAGGCTACGGATGCTTTCTTCGTAAGACTATGGTGATGGGTGTTCAGTAGGAGTATGCAAAACATTTTGAATTCCAATCATTTTGAAACTGAAAGGTTCTGTTTTGATCATTTTGAAAGTATTCTGAGTCCAAACCTGTGTTTCTTATATTTGAAACAGAGCTGCTTTGAGCTCAAAAGGCCTCCAAAATTGTCAAGGCAACCCATTTAACGAGGTAGCTGTTTTGTGAACAAAATGAGGTGCCTGGGGCTTAAAAGAAAGGATTTCAAATTTGATATGGTCTAAATTCAAAATGTTTTGCATTCAATGACCTCCCTGCTCCAGATGGTAACCAGCAAAAGCAAAAGTGACTTCATTTTTTCGATTACTTTGTATTTTTACAAGGTATTCCATCACTAGAACATAACGATGATAAATATGCAAAACCAATCATATATAAAATCATAATAACAAACTAAATGATGAATTGGGATATCCATAATATAGTAGCACAAGCTTCAAAATTGATTTGGAGAAATGCTTGGGATAAGCCTCTACTATTCATTAAAGCAGTCCAACATTTTTCACATTTTGGAGCAAGCTTGAAAAACAGATCCAGCTGCATTAGGAGGTGCAATGAATCAACTCCTTAAAGTAACTTCATTTTTTTCCCAGGCTTGGTAGAAGCTTGGAAAAGGTAGGTGACTTTAATAAATAGTACAGAGGTACTATGTATGAGAAACATTTTTCAAATCATTTCCAAAGTACACACACATCTAACAGGAAGGAAGGAAGGAAGGAAGGAAGGAAGGAAGGAAGGAAGGAAGGAAGGAAGGAAGGAAGGAAGGAAGGAAGGAAGGAAGGAAGGAATTAAATGCTGCAACAAACCATGGTTTAACATAATGGGAACAAGACAAGTAATCTTAGCTCATACCTTCCTTCTGATTTTCTCTTTTTTGAGAAAAGCCTCAAGAACAAGAACCAAATCTTCCTTTGTTTGACTAATTCCAAATGAGCATTATACTCAGAGCCTAAACTATGTCACTTTAAACTATGATTTCATGAAATAAGTCAATCTGACTTTATCCAAGTATCAAGAAATAAACATCAACATAAAATAAAAGAACATATATTACACAGTCTTAAGTCCTAATTTGTTCTCTCAAATGGGCATTTTTTTTCTAGAAAATGGCAAAAAAGTCAAAAATCATAGAAGTCATGTGACTGTGATGGATTGCAACCAGTTATAAATGTGAGCTAATTGTCAAGCGCCCAAACTGCAGTGATGTGACTGTGGAGGGGCAGTGCAATGTTTAATATGGCTGGAAATGCTTTACGGGCCATAAAAGCATCTTTTCCGAGGTTGCCATAACTCTGAATAGTCCTTTAATGACCGGTTGTAAGTCGAAGACTTCTGTAACTGCATTGAAGCGGTGTTTACATATTATACTTAAAGCACAGTGTGCTTTAACCACCATCCATTGAACAATTCACAGTGACCGAGTTCTTGTGCACTGATAAGCAATATATCAAACAATCTTATGGTTTAAATTGATATGTCAAGCCTTCTGTTGCCAATTTAACAACAAAATGGAGACAGAAATTTGCAGAAATTTGCCCATGTAAAGTAAAAGGTAAAATTTCCAGGTGACAGAAACTTTTTACCATGCATATATTTTAGGCTGCAATTTTCAAAATCTCTAATTATTGGAGATACTTATTTGCATTATGAAATTTAGAATCCCAAACATCTGGATAGCACTAAGAACTCCCCACATTAATTAAGGATCACTCATCTCTCAGCTAATTTCTCTCATCAGCCTGCATAGCACAAATATGATCAAAGAAACACTCACATACACAAATACGCAGTTAAGTACACACAAAGGCAGATATTACCTTCAAAGACAGCCTTATTGGATAAACCTAAGGCTGGTACAGTAGCCCCTTCTGGAAGATTCATCATTTGCTAAGAAGAAGAAAATATTATTCAAGAGTGTCTGAATCTGCTCATTTCTTTCCATGAGTCACAAATCTAAAATGCAGTATATATGATACTAAGGAATTCCTAGAAAAATCTCAAATTAATTTAAAATCTTTCCTTTGGTTTTAATTTTCTAGGTCATTCAGAAGTATTATTGAGTTCATACGTCATGCTAACTGTTCAACCATGTTCAATGAATAAAGTACAATTATCTGTATCCCATATTAGGTAATAAGTAATAAAATCATGGTTTTAAGTCACAAATACAAAACATCTTCAGAAGTAACAATTATACCATACAGCACAGATTATGAGCATTTTCTAAGAATTTTGAATTGATTGTAACTAAGCAGATGTTCAAATTTATAATTATATTCACATCTCCACAAAAACAAGTTTAATACTACGTACTAACTCAAACTCAAACTTCAGCATCACTGGTGTTCGGGAAACCATAGTTTGCAGACCAATGTCTACAAATTAGACCACATCAAGAAACTGACTCCACAGGAAGACTAGAACTAGGGTATACTTCTAGAGCATAGAGTAAGACCAGAATATAATTCTAGTCCTTCTTGTGGAGTTAGTTTCTTGACGAGGTCTATTTCACAAGACTAGCAATGCCATTAATTCTCTCCATGCCATTTTTGGTCTCTTCTGTTAAAATTAAAAGTGGGAAAGAGAGTCAAAGGCCTCTACGAGCTACTTCTTTGCTTCCTTATTTTTAAACTCTATCTCCAAGTCCCCCCAAATTACCTAAAACTGTAGTTTTTAGCCTGATTTTGTTCCATTTTTGTCATTCTGGGAAATTTTAGTTGCAGCAGTGAGAACTTGGAGGCAAACTATTTTTACAAGTGGACAATAACCCTCCAATCAGACCTGAATTGTTCACCGAAAAGGTTACCATAGGCTAAACAGTGGGGATGGGTGTGGGTTGACTCATAGAGGTACCCCACTCCCCCGGCCGTTCCCCCAAAAATGCAACCTGGAAAATGTTAATCCTCTCCTCTCCAATGATACTATAACATTCTCAAATGGCCTACAAAAGGTCAAGAGGCTTCTTTATAGGCCCTGACCATTCAAACCTCAACCCGCCCTTGAAGTAAAGAATATCTGAGTTAGTTCTACATTTCTGTAATATGTTTTAAAATGTGCTCAAATTCAAATGAAGAGATGCAAACATAAAAAGCAGCAAATAGTATTTTTAATTCTTTTAAAGCAACTGAATACATAACTTACACCGGAATATAATTTCTCCAGAGATGTTCCAGAAATACTCCTGAAGTTCTCAATGAAATTTCTAGGTGCAGTAAACACACGAAGCACTTTCTCATCTGCTCCAGATACAAACTGAAACCGTGCTGTCAGTGCTATACACTGCAAATCGTACCCATGGACTTGGGGTCTTGCTATTTCATGCCATGACACCTAGTAAAAGGACCATTGCATTTATACAAGCACCAATCTTAGACTCTATAGGAAAATTTAACATTTTAAGTTGTATCAATCTATTATCAATTTTAGAATTACGGTTTGCTGAAAAAATACATTCAGTTCATTTCCCACAAAAATGCATTCTCCCCTTTATTCAGATCTCATTGAAAATGCCAAGAATTTTCTTTCTTTAACAAATAATTGACAAACAGTGATGATTTGTCCAATATCTGATAGAAAGGGACCAAAATCCTATCCTGGTTCAAAATACAACTTTTATGCCCCAGTTTGTCCTCCCTCTGAATTTTATTTTAACAATCTTTATTCCTCACTCGAAAAAGAAGATGAGCAACACTATGCTGCATGTATGATATAATTAAGTATAATTATAGATCTTATTTTTAAATGACTAATTTTAATATAAACTTCTAAATGTTTATACTCATGTGATGTCATAATACCATAGTAGCTAATTACTAAACAGTAAAAATAAAATACACATAAATTTTAGGAGAGTTTAAGAAATGTTAAGAAGAGCTATTGTTCAGATTACATATTCTGTTGGAAAAAGATATTTGTTTTAAAACTTGGTTGTAAAAATCCAAACAACTTTCAAAATTTTAAATGTGTTTATCTGTTTGCTACCATTCAGTGGTCATCCAGAGTCTTGCAGTTCAGATATACTAGATCTAATCTATATCCAGGAGTTGTACCCAAAACAAGAACATTGTGGCTAGTAGGTTTGGAATAATAACATCTTGGTTGTTCTGGGTTTTGGCACAGCCCAATTTGATAGGATTCTTATGGGACAAGTAGGGCAAGCTTAGAGTACCTCTCCCATCTTCCTCTGCAGGGTCCATGCATCAGTTTGGCCACCAATCTTCCTGGTATTTTCTTTTGCTGAGCTCCCTTTAATCCTGTTTTGCTTCCTACCAATCTTCAATTCAAGTCCAACATATCTAAACAATCCACCTACTCCTTCTTTTATATCAATCTTAACTATAAATCTAAGCAGAACTGGAAAAGGAAGGTCCTGCAATGATCAGAGGAGCAAATCTGATATATTGTATTTGAACTAGTGAACTACTCATAATACTTTATGGGGACAGTAGATAGAATAGCCAACTGGCCATGTGCCCTTCCCTCCTCCAATTTTCCCAAAGTCCATCTTTCCCTATCTTTGCCTTTTTCCCATTCTACCTGAAAACTCGAATTTTAGGTCAACATTCAGATCAAGTATGCATGTTGTTGGTCTCAATAGGCAGAACAGAGCAGAAAATGAACTTTACAGTCAGAGTAGAACTATATCAACTTACAACCACAATTGAGCCCAAAATGCCTGTTGCTAAGCAAGACAGTTAAGTCGACTTTGCCCCATTTTATGATCTTTCTTCCCACAGTTAAGCAAATCACCGCAATCGTTAAGTTAGTAGCATGGTTCTTAAGTGAATTTGGCTTCCTCATGGACTTTACTTGTTAGAAGATTGCATGTTACATTACCCCAGGACCCTGCAACTGTCATAAATACAAGTCAGTTGCCAAGCACCTGAATTTTAACCCCTGAGCATGGGGCTGCTGCAGTGATCGTTAAGTGTGAAAAACAGTCATAACTCACTTTTCTCAGTACCATTTTAACTTTGAACAGTCACTAAACGAACTGTTGTAAATTGAGGACTACCTGTATATTGAGATAGGCTACAAAAAAAGAATCCTGGAAGGCGGATTATACTATCCTTCCATTCCTTCCTCCAGTGAATCAGGGAGTTGTTTACCCGAGCTGCTTCTGATTATTATCTTGCTTCCCAGGCTTAAAGAACATTTTACTCTTTTTTGTCTAGGTACAGTAATTGTTTTTACTTATTTTGAGAAGGTCACCTCCCTTATTCTTTCCACACAGACTCCATGCCCAGAATAAATACTCATATTTCTGTCTGAAAATGGATGATCTGAAACTAGCTATTCCATCTATACAATTTCACAAGCTTGAAAAACATACCTCTGGGTTGCTCTCTCTTTTCCACGGAGCAAATATTCTTGTGGTTTGGTCAGAACCAACAGAAATTATAAAGTCTCCCTCTGGATCCCATTTCACATCTTGGACACAATTAAAATGTCCTGAAATCATCACTTCTGGAGTCCATTCGCTCTAAATCAAAAACATTTATATTGTAATCCATGAATGAGGTAAAAGTTGGGTACTCTTCACTAAGAACCTTGAGCCTGGTGAGATTTGAACTACCAAATTGTAGTCAGCAGAAGTAGCCTACAGTACTGCACTCTAACCACTGCCACCATGACTCATAAGGAGAGAAGAAGAGATCATATAAGAAGAGATCATCCTGGGCTGAATAAATAAAAGCTAATGTGTCACTGCGTTTATTTGGTTTGCCAGCTGTGCCTACAATCTATGGAGAATGAACTGTCTCTTATCAGCAATGATTTACTGTGCATGTCATTACATCATACCTTCTTCCTTCCTTCCTTTGTCTGCATGCCAGGCAGACAGAGGCTCTGCCAAAGATGTAATTAATTTAGTTAGTAAGTTTGTATTTTTACTTTATTTACAATTAAAATGTTTTTTATTAGATTATGCCTCGGGTTTATTTCGTTTACTTAAAAGGTATGCTTTCAACGAATGCCAAGATTCACACCTTGTTAATTCAGGGCGGAATTCACACCCTGACATAATGGATCCAAAAGTTACTTCACATAGCCATTTGTTTTTCCCACAAAGGCCAACAAGTCCATCCTAATTATCCAAAAGTATTCAATTCATTACAGATCAGAAAGAAGGCGGGGGAACCCTCCTCAATGGGCCTCAATTTATAAAAGATGTTTAAAGATATACAGTGTGGTTATATGGAATGAGCAAAGAGCCATTTCTTTATATATAAAGATATTTCATATATGCTTTGGTGATAGAAATCAATTCTCTTTTGCCTTGTTTGCAGAAGTTTGTTTCCAAAGATGAAGGGCTCCATGGAAAGCATGGGCAAGAATCATTGATCCGTCTGGGCTGAACTGACAGTCAAAGAATCCAAGCGTATTTCCTCCCACTTCTCCTATTCGGACCTTTTGAAAAAATAAGATACAATATGCATGAATGCGTGTGCCTTCCTCCTGCTAATTAAGGACTGTGAGTAAAAGACAAATGATTTAGAATTACATTAAAAGTTAAGTTAAAGCAATGTCATTCTAGATGTATTCAAATGCCATGCACAATTTAAAAAAACATTAAGTCAAGCCTTTTGAAAACAGGTTTGCAAGACAGTTTATATAAAATGAATAATTATCTTGATAGAAGGATATTTCCCTAGGGGCTGGGATTAAATACTACAATGTAAAAAGTAATATAATCAATCTCTAGAAATTATTTCACATATTTTTGTATGAAAGTTATTTTTAAATGCTTGGTTAATTTGCCAAACTCAAAGGCAGCAGCAATGTTAACAGTGCTTCTTCCAACTGCCTAATCAACCAAAACTGATTTCCTACAAAATAGTTGTTAAGTGCTAAGCCGGTTTCACCCTTCCCCTATCCAGTGTAGGCTCTGCTTCCATGTGTAAACCATGCCAGATTTCCTTGTGACAATGGTTGAGTAATCCAGTTTCAATGAAAGTTCCAATCTCCAATTAAAAGGTACCTTAATTTGTACTTGAAAACATGTAACTCAACACTGTGGCTAATGCCGGGCAGAGAAATCACTTTAGAAAAGAAGCAAATTTTTGAGAACTCAAACTCTCGTCGGGCATGGCAAGGTCTGCGACAAATCACAGGGCAGAGCAATAAAAATAGTTTGTCCAGCAGTAATGACTCTTTGGCCGAACAGCTAAATCAATTCTTCTGCCGTTTTGAGGTGGAAACAGGAACGCCCATCATTCCAGCATCTACCACTGATAGTACACTACTAAGACCTACCATCGATAGACAACCACTTCTACTGCAGTTCTCTGATGTGAGACAAGCTTTCCAGAATGTTAACATCCGGAAGGCAGCTGGGCCTCATGGAATCATGGGATGAGTTGTTAGGGACTGCCCTGCACAGCTAGTTGGAGTGTTCACGGATATTTTCAATCCATCCCTGTTGCAGTGCTCTATCCCTACCTACCTGAAGACATCCATTATAGTGCCAGTCCCTAAGTAGACAGTAGTGGTATCTCTTAATGATTATAGACCAGTAGCTTTAACATCTGTTGTCATGAAATGTTTTGAGAGATGTTGTTGAACTATATTAAGGCTAGTCTTCCATCTACTTTGGACCCATACCAATTTGCATATAGGAGAAATAGATCAACTGATGATGCTATATCTATTGTTGTCCATACTGTATTAAATCATTTGGAACAACAGGGAACATATGTAAGGTTGCTATTTGTGGATTATAGCTCTGCCTTTAACACCATTCTATCCAATAGGTTGTTTCTTAAAATGTCCAATTTGGGTATAAATCAGAGGATTTGTTTGTGGATAAAAGATTTTCTGACAAATAGACCACAGTCAGTAAGGATGGGATCTCACCACTCTTCTACTCTGATATTAAGCACAGGAGCCCCCCAGGGTTGTGTGCTAAGTCCCTTCCTTTATTCTTTATACACACATGACTGTACTCCATTGTATATCACCAACACAATTATTAAATTTGCAGATGACACAACAGTGGTGGAGCTCATTAATAAGAAAAATGAATCTGCTTATAGGAAGGAAGTACAAGGGCTGACATTGTGGTGTAAAGAAAATAATCTTACACTTAACACCAAAAAAACTAAAGAACTTATAATTCAGGAGAAAGAGAAATGTACATTTACCATTGTACATAAATGACAAGGAGGTGGAGAGGGTTGGTAGTTTTAAATTTCTGGGCATTTATATCTCAGATGACCTCTCATGGACCATGAATGCTAACATGCTTGTGAAGAAGGCACAGAAGAGGCTGTACTTCCTGAGAATGCTAAGGAAGATAAATCTATATCAGCATCTACTTCTGTCCTACTATCACAGCACTATTGAGAGTGTCCTGACATACGGCATTCTTGCATTCTCTGCAGCAGACAAAAAAGCTCTACAGAGAATCATTAAAACTGCCCAGAATATCACCAGGCTCCAGCTACCAGTCCTGGATGACATCTTCGTATCTCGCTGTTTGAGGAAGTTGCATAACATTCTCAGAGACTCTTCCCATCCTGCTTACAATCTTTTTAGACTGTTGCCTTCTGGCAGAAGATACAGAAAATTAAAACTAGGATCACAAGTCTTCTGAATAGCTTTTATCCCAGAGCTATATTTGTACTCAACAAAGAACTAAAGGGTCACCATCAGTGAGCTATTGGACAGCACTACTTGGTCTGTTATGTGGATGTTAGGGTGGTTTAGGGGTGGGGAATTTTTTGGTGGATGGGGGTATGTTTGGGGATTGTTATGTGTGTTGGGTCTGGTCTCTGGGTGTTATGTGAATTTCATTGTATGTGTAAACAATGTATATAGGTACAATGACAATAAAGTAAAGTAAATAAAGCCTGCGTATTTAGCTCTATATTTCTTTTACTCTGATGATACAAGCACGGAAAATGAAAAACCATATCTACCTGTTCCAACCACATTCCAGATTCATCATCTGGAGACCACAGGATCACCGTTTTGTCCATTGAAGCAGATAGCAACCTCATTGGCTGTTCCATCCTGCCATCTGCAGTATCAGGAAAAAAATATCCACATGTTTTCATTCATTTTTGTCAAATACAAGTTTTTTTTCCCATGTTTTTTTTTATTTTTGAACATAAAATACAACATTAAAATTTTTTCATCCATTACATATAGCATGTCGTTTGGTTACAAGTGCTTTTACATCCGTATTTTCAATTGCATATACAATCCCAGTTTTTCCATCCAATATAGCCAAAAACCTCACTTTCATTGTGCAGCATTGTTCAATTACGATTAATATTTCTTTCTTTTCAATAAGCTTAATTCTCTTACATTCTTGATTGTCTGCTTAACAACAACATACCTTTATGCAAATATACAAGTTTTTTTTAATCACATCTGAAGAAAAACCTAAATAGGAAGTCTACAAGAATGCCACACGAAACAACTATACATGGCTGATGTTGGAAAGAAGGTCGCAATTTATAATGTCCTCAAAATTGTGCATGGATTAAAATCTTGTAAATTAAACCTTGGCTACTGTGACTCTTCACAGTGAGAAAAGCCATAATTTGTTGTGTCACATATTTTCAATTTTCTATTCTTTGAAATAGAAGGAGTAGCTCAACATGGAGCTCTCCATTTTGGCAACAAAGTCCACATTCCTTGTAATCTCTATACATCCAGTAGCACAAATTGGAAATTACATACTTCTTACCTTTGAAATATGGTGGCTGCCAATGAACTCCATATACCCAATTTTCATGGCCAGCTAACACTGAATCCAAGGTAACTGCAAAGGATTTATCTACACCTATCACAAAAGAAACAAGCGGAAAAGAGAGCGAAAAATAATAATATTCCGGCCTGTTTTAACAACAGCCAAGCTCACCTTCTTTGTATTTGAAACTACATATACCAAGTAAAACTCTGCAAATTCTGTTACATGTGTTGAAATCAATCAGAATGGAAAGCAAATGTCAAAGAGTAAATTAATTGTCAAGACTTATCTAGCCATTGTATAAATGATTCAGCCTTGCTAATAACCCAATGACAAAATTTATGATTCTGTGTCTGTGAATTCATCTGTGAAAAAAAGATATGAAGAGGACAGAAGACTTCTGTATATTCAAGGTGCTGGATGCAAATATATATTTCACGGATAGATAAAATGTAATACACAACTGACATGGAAAGGAAAAACTATACATTCACTCACTATATTCAGTTGGATGTAATAATTTATATTCCATTTATGGAATATATTAATGTAAAGAATGTAGATGTATATTACGAAGACAGCACAGACAACATTAAATTCATGTGCAAGAACAGATACCTATGATGTCGTGGGGGAATCAATCAAATTAATTGAAAGAAAACAAAGTGAAGCCCGTGTTTCAGCTAATTAATAGCACATTCTTTCACAATGCATTAGAAAAATGATATCATCTTTTATTTAACCATCCTGGAAACATTTTTATTTGAAAAAAAAAATCCAATATAAAAGAAGAGATTTACCATTGCTATTTTTTATGGTGAAAATATTCTCTTTCAACCTAATAGTGTCCTCATCTTGGATTTCCCCAAACAATGAAGTTGCATGCATCTTCCAGATTCTTATCAGACAATCCTGAGCACAGCTTGCCAAATACAGATCTCCATCTTTTAAAAAAAAATTAAAACAGTCATTAAAGAAAGAGTTTAAAAGGGAAATTCAGTGCCCCCCCCACAAAATCAATATTTACGATGGTTACTTAATAAACAAAACAGTGCCCAGCTTCTATGACTGCAAAACATGAGAAATCCCCCCTGAAAGCTAAATTCAATGAGATTTACCACAAAATGCCCATTCAACTCCTCTTATCCAGTCTTCATGTCCATGTAGTAGTAAAGATTTCTGAAACTGAAACAAACAAAAAAGGACCCTCAATATGCAGCATAAACATATATTGCAAATTTCCATTGTGCAGTTTGGCGGTTCCCTAACATGCACTTTTGGTGCTTTTTGCAGCTTTCCTGGTTTATGACCATAGATATCTCTATCATAGTAAATTCGTTACTGTAACTTTGAAGATTCTTCAATCTCAGTGTCTCTCAAATGTTTTGCAAGTACAACTCCGAGACTTTTATTACTCATAAGGATTGGAACTCAAAGCATTACTATATATTCTGCAGAGCTTCATATAGGGTACCAAGCTGGGAACCACCACAATGTGTTTTGCGCAAGTTTGCTTTGGAACCCAATGCAACTGCTTGAATTCTGACTAGTACTCACTTCTATCTTGTGTTGGTAAATTTTTGGAGAATTGCCCATAGGCATCCAAGCTCAATTCAAAATGAAAATACAATAACAGAAATTTAGTATTCTAAAATACTAAAGAACAGAAATCAGGTGAAGGAAGGAGCATATTGGCACATTTGACTTCTGCCGGGTGAAGGCAAATTCGGATGCCCAAAGCTCCCAAAGAATTTCATGAGGTCACAGGGGAATTTTGCAACGATCTTGCACTTTCCCTGCAAAGTGGAGATGACTGGAAGCTTTCCCCGCTCCCTCATAGGTTCTGTTCCTTATTGAGCAAGCAATTCCAGTCAATGTGCATGAGAAAATAGTGGTGCCCATGGTTGTTTCTATGTAGGGTGACGAGGGCTCAAGTCCCTTTTCAATGCAATTTAATATTTACATCAAATTGCTAAAGGAAAGCACACATTATTTGAGATAAAGTAATATATCATCAATGTACTGATGATACCCTGCTGTACACACAGCCACTCTGGGCTCTACCAGGCATGCTTTCAAAGTCCTGAATCAGTGCATGGAGGCTGTGAAGTATTTTAAGCACCAAAATTGCCCAATTTCCTCAGGACAATCTTTGGCTGAAGTAGAGGACTAGAAATTTCATTTTCTAGTTTCATTACATCTAACAAGGCCGTTAGACCCATTTCCTTCCTTTTCCCAGCTTCCCCCCTGGAGAAGAACAAATTAACTATTTAGCACTGAAATCCCAATAGATTAACCTGACATCGATAAATGAGCCTGCTTTGAAACAACTTTCTTTGAACATGGCTAATTGGTTATCAAAATGACACCTTCAATCAGCTGAAGACAGTTACCCTCCTGAAATATTGTCTCTAAACTAGGGATTTTAAACTTTGAACTTAAGATTCAGGAATTAAACAGGGTATAAATCTTGAAAAGTTAAAAGTTAAGAAACAAAACACCACAAGAGAAACCCTATAGACTAAGAAGCAGAAACGATAGCTACCTCTCCAGCCTGTTGCACATATAAGTGAATTCTGCAGTCATCACCACCACAAGCGAGTACTGGTACTGAAATAAAAGATCATTGAAAAGTTGCATTCATTAAATGTAATGAAGCAAAAGAAAATAGAAACAAAATAAGGCATTTATGGGAGAGGAAATGATTGTCACACTTGCCAAGAAGTAAATCATATTTCATACTCTGGGATTTACTTCTGAGAACATATGCATAAGCTTACGGTTCAAGGCAATGACTGTATATCTACTAGGGCTAGGAAGCATTTTGGATTCAATTCCAAAAAGGAGCTTTGGCATTTGTAGGTAGGATCTCTTTGTTTAAAGCACCTTCATATTTCCCCTGAACTGTGTGGCAGCAGTAGAGAACTGCTATACAATGCTTGGAAAAGAAAAGGTTATTTTGAAGAACTACAGCCAGGTACAAGTTTCAAGTTCCTGCATGTTCTAAGCCAGCGATGGTGAACCTTTTTTGGCTCGCGTGCCATAAGTGGGGGGAGCGCAGGGGGGTCGTGTGCGGGAGTGCCGCACCCATAATGCAATGCGCGACCCCCCAGTGCGCATGCGTGCACTACAGGTGCTCCCCCCCATTTTTACATGCTTTGTTTGCCCTCCTCAGGCTCCAGAGGCTTTATAGGAGCTTGGGGAGGGCGAAAACAGCCTCCCCCGCCCCCCCGGACGCCCTCCGGAGGCTTTGGAGACCTTCAGGAGGCTTCCCTGAAGCCTTCAAAGCAGTCAAAACGACCCTCCGAGCAAACCGGAAGTCACTTCCGGTTTGCTCAGAGGGTCGTTTTGAGCGCTTCGAAGGCTTCAGGGGCCGTCCAGAGGCCTCCCAGACGCCTTCGGAGCGCTCAAAACGACCCTCCAAGCAAACCGGAAGTCACTTCCAGTTTGCTCAGAGGGTCATTTTAAGCGTTCCGAAGGCTTCAGGGAAGCCTCCGGATGGTCCCTGAAGCCTTCAGAAAGCTCAAAACGATCCTTAGAGCAAACCGGAAGTCCATTCCTGAACTTCTGGTTTGCCCGTAGGGCCGGTTTTTTAGCTCCGGAGGCTTCACAGAAGCTCATGAAGCCTCCAGGGGGGGCGGGGGAGGCTCTTTTCGCCCTTCCCAGGCTCCAGAGGCTTTATAGGAGCCTGGGGAGGGCGAAAAATGGCTTTAAAAAAGGGTGAGTCAGCTGGCCAGCACGCACTGGCCAGCTGACAGGGCAGCGCCTCGCGTGCCCTGACAAATGCTCCGCATGCCACCTGTGGCACACGTGCCATAGGTTCGCCATCACTGTTCTAAGCGATTCTTTAGAACTAAATCCACAGCACCACATAGATCATATACTTGGAAGTATATCCCACCAAACCCAATGAGATCTTCAAAGGGATTATGGTTGTTCCAATATGGGATGCTGAAGGTTCCATGTTCTACTCCACCATGAGTCAGAAAAGCTTACTGAGTGACTCTGGGTCCATCATTCTCTCTCGTTCCCTTTCCTATTACACAACACTAATAGAAATAATAACTATGCAATAATAATAGGAAGGTTGAACATGCTGCACGCTGTTTTGACATCTCATCTGGCAAGATGTAAATCCAATAAAAAGTAAAAATTAAACTGTTATTAAACAGATTCAAGGAACTCACTCTTTAAAAATAAGAGTCAACTCACAGAAAAGGTATAATAAACTTAACAAACTAAAAATCTAATTCTTAGGAATTCCCCCCGCTCCCCCCCAGCAACAACAATAGATCAAAATATCTTGCTCTAAAGATTTTAGTGGGACTTTAACAGGCTTTTTAAAAAGGAGATGACAGGTTAATTATCCAGTAAATCAGAATATGTGTTGATCAATGATTTCTCACTTAGCAAGTTCTAGTATCAGACAGTAGAAAACTAGCCCTTAATAAGACAACATGTATATGGCACCACTAGGCATTTCTTGAAATGATAAAAAAAAATTACACAGCCACTCTTACTGTCATTGCCAGGTAAGAAGGACAACGAAACATCCATAACAAATCCATTTCCAAACATCAATGTCTGAAGGCACTTAACTAAGGAGAGAGAAAAAAAGAAACTTTCATTATTCACAGTGAACACTTAAGATATTTAATAAAAATATAGAAATCATGTATTAGTTATTACATTTCAAAAGCAAAAATGAGCTTCAAAGCATAAAAGTAACACCCTGCCTCCATCTCCTTAAAGCAGTTCAGATTTTCCCCATCGTTGCAAAGCTGCCATATGTTCCCTCAAAAAATGCATTTGATTTCAGAAATTGCAGGCAGATCCTACATAACTATCTTCCTGCACATTGAAGCACCTAT
This sequence comes from Natrix helvetica, assembly GCF_964273705.1. NCBI lineage: Eukaryota > Metazoa > Chordata > Lepidosauria > Squamata > Natricidae > Natrix > Natrix helvetica. Next base: position 79,409,185 of record NC_138550.1, on the reverse strand, counting down.
TTGCCTTTGAATCCAAAGTATTGGTCAGCTTTGCTAACTGTAGTCATAAAGAAATTTAAAATTTACCCAAGATTAATGTAAACGGTGATAAAGCCCAAAGAAAATCAGTAACAGAGAAGTTGGTTTTAGTCAAGGAAAGATGATAGTCAGAAGGCAACATAGGACTTTATGACAGCAATGGCCATACTTCTTACTATAAATATCATAATAAGTATATATTTATTATATTATTATATTTCATTATTTATCCACAGTACCTGATGTTTAAGAGAATCAATGCTCTTGAACAGCAACTGGACTATTTTCAGCAATTGCTAGTTTATTTTCTACAGATGCCTGCAACTCTCATGCACAGTGATTTATCCATCTTTTTATGACAAAGATTAAAAGTGCATCGCTTTTTTAGTCATGTATAGCAAACAGCTTTCCAGACAACAAGATCTGAAACTGGTTCATATGAATGCATATGAACTTTACTTGTTTATTCTTTGTATAATAATTAAGCTGTAGTTCCATGGCAGCAACAAAAAGGAATAAAACAAACGTGGAGTGTATGTCAGCAACTCTGAAATACAGTCAAAATATGAAGTATGATGCAGCACTAGCATCTGTTCTAATCCAGCTGCTACAACCAGTAAAATGAAGATTATTGCAAAAAATAGGGAGTATCTCTGCCAGACACGGTCTATATTTTTTGCAAGGAACACAGTTTAAAAATGCTAACCTCATATATTCATGCATTTCTAACTGGATGGAGATGGGGCTTGATAGCGAAGCAATGCAGGGAGACTCATTGCAGGAAAGGGAGGATTTTACCTTTTCTTCTCTCCATAATTAATTGCCAGCTGCTGTCTTGCTTTAAGTCCACACAAAGTCAAATGAGCATTGGAAGCCTTTGGGCTAGACCAGAATTCCCCAGCCTTCTTGGCTTTGTGGACCAGCGGGAGGAGGGGAGGGGATGGCTCGGCATGACAGGCAGACATGCCCACGAGCAGCTCCATTTGCGGCACACACCAGCACATGGGCTGCTTGCACAAATAGAGCACACGCACACATTCACCTGTTCACGCAAGTGGGGATGCGTGCATGCTCACCCGCCACTTCCATGGTCTGGTTCCAAATGGCTCAAGGCCTGGAGGTGGGCTACAGCCCAGAGGTTGGGGACTCCTGTGCCACAGCCTTCTAGCCTAATAAGGTTAGTGTAGGTACATTGGGTAGAATACATTTCCCTCATACACAAGAAGTGAAGCAATCTGGAATGTGGTGCTGGGCGGGGGGGGGGGTACTTGAGGTATTCTTTGATACATGGTACCTTCACAGAGCAAAGGAAAAGGAGTTTTTACCTTCTGTTCCTTGTCTGGACCAAATTTTGACGGTTGAATCTGAAGCTGCAGATGCTATTAGTAGGCTTGATCCTACTGCGTTTTCATTTTTCATGTAAACAGCATCTAATGCACAAATTGCTTCGGTGTGACCTTCGAGGTGCACATCATTCACAAGCTAAATAGAAAATTATAAAATTACAAAGAAGAATAGCCCTGAAATTCAAATGACAGTGTCATACGATTGTACAATTTTCAACCTTGTGCAGCCATGGAAATAACTGGAATGTAATACAAGTGTAACAATAGAGTTTGAGCAGAGAAAATAAGTAGCTCTATAACTGTGTGTTCAAATTTTTTACCCTCAATTAGAAGTCATGCACTCTGCAGAGCTTTTATTTGCAATTTATATTGGATTTTATGTTAGACTTTGCCAAGGTAAAAACTAAAATTTTATAGTGCTCAAAAAACAAAAGGATATAGTATTTGTTTCAACGCTTTTCTGCAACTATTCTAAAAGGTTCAGATAAATTGGAAAAAAAACATATTTGGGAAAAAGTTTTAAGGCAAAGGAGAAAAGTAAGTTATTCCAACAGAGGGTTGTTTGATTACAACGGTCGCGGGGAGGGGGGGATGTGAGGACAAGAGAAGATCACAAGGTCGGTTGGGAGACCGTGGCTGCTGGCTACGCCCGGTCGTTTGTACCAACCCCCGCAACCTAGGTGGTCAGGAACTACAGAGCCCGGGCCTACGGCTGATGCTTTGCAATGCAAGGTCCGTAACCAACAAGGCCCCCCTCATTAATGAGTTGATCTCTGAGGGGGAGCTGGACCTTGCAGGGATAACGGAGACCTGGTTGGGCCACGAGGGTGGTTTACCCCTCGTGGAAATGTGCCCACCAGGTTTCCGTGCATTCCATCAGCCGCAGGCCCTGGGTAAGGGTGGTGGGGTGGCGGTAGTTATACGGGAAGGTCTAGAGCCGAGGGAGTTCACTGTTCCTCAGATATCCGGGTGTGAGTCCCTTGGTGTGAAATGGGGCCCAGGGAGGCAGTTGGGTTTGCTGATTGTATACTTGGCTCCTCGCTATACATCAGCGGCCCTGCCCGAGCTCCTCGAGCTGATCTCGGAGACGGCGGTTGAGATCCCCAAGCTTGTGGTTATGGGGGATTTCAACCTGCCGTCGACGGGAGCAGCATCTGAGGTGGCTCGGGAGTTCATGGCTTCCATGACAGCCATGGGCCTGACCCAGTTAATTCAGGGCCCCACACACGAAGGCGGCCACACATTGGACCTTGTTTTTGTATCTGAGCAGTGGACGAGTGATCTGGGTGTAGGGGACTTAGTTGTTACACCCCTGTCATGGTCAGATCACTCATGTCTCCAGCTGGACTTCCCTGGCGCTACCCCCCACCGTGAGGAGGCGGGACCAGACGGTCCAAGCTGGTACCGCCCCAAGCACCTGATGGAGCCGGATAGGTTCCAGACGGAGCTTGGGCCACTACCTGTAGCCCTGACCCGCGCTCGGTCGGAGGACCTAGCGGCCGCCTGGAATAGGGCGGCGGCTGGGGCCTTGGACCGGGTTGCGCCTTTGCGACCTCTCCTGCGGCAGCGACCCACCCGGGCTCCTTGGTATACCGAGGAGCTGAGGGTGATGAAGCGCCATAGGAGACGTCTAGAGAGCAGGTGGAGGTCCTCACGCTCCGAATCTGATCGAACACAGGTAAGAGCCTACTTACGGACCTACCTTGTGGCATTGAGAGCGGCCAAACGTAGACATTGTGCCGCTCTTATTGCGTCCGCGGATAACCGCCCTGCCGCCCTGTTTAGGGTGACCCGCTCCCTCTTGTCACAGAGGACGCGGGGGGCACCCTTGCAGGGCAGAGCAGAGGAGTTTGGGGAATATCTGCAGGACAAAGTCGCTCAGATCCGGAGCGGATGGGCCCCCCTCAGTGGACCGGATGGGCCGCCAACAGCGAGTCTTGTGAGACCATCCTGGGAGGAGTTTGATTCTGTTGCCCCCGAGGATTTGGATAGGTTGCGTGGACGGCTGCGACCCACCACATGTTTAATGGACCCGTGTCCCTCCTGGTTGGTACTGGCATCTTGGGAGGTGACCCGAGGCTGGCTTCTGGGCCTGGTGAATGCCTCATTGGGTGAGGGATCCTTACCAATCGCCTTGAAGGAGGCGGTGGTGAGGCCCTTACTTAAGAGGCCTTCACTCGACCCAATGGAGCTAGCTAATTATCGTCCAGTCTCCAACCTTCCCTTTCTAGCGAAGGTTGTTGAGAATGTGGTGGCGCAGCAGTTTCCACGACACCTTGACGAATCCGATTATCTAGACTCACGCCAGTCCGGCTTCCGACCCGGGCACAGCACAGAGACAGCCTTGGTCGCGTTGGTTGATGATCTCTGGAGGGCCAGAGATAGAGGTTGTTCCTCTATCCTGGTCCTATTAGACCTCTCGGCGGCTTTTGATACCATCGACCATGGTATCCTATTGCGCCGGTTGGAGGGGATGGGAGTCGGAGGTACCGTTTTGCGGTGGTTCGGGTCCTACCTCTCCGACCGGAAGCAATGTGTGTTGACAGGGGGACAGAGGTCGACCCCGAGGCCACTCACTTGTGGAGTGCCACAGGGGTCGGTCCTCTCGCCTCTCCTGTTCAACACATATGTGAAGCCACTGGGGGAGATCATCCGTGGTTTTGGGGTTGAGTATCACCTCTACGCTGATGATACTCAGCTGTATATTTCAACCCCAAACCACCCCAACGAGGCTGTCGAAGTGATGTCCCGGTGTTTGGAAGCCGTCGGGGTCTGGATGGGGGACAACAGACTTAAACTCAACCCCTCCAAGACTGAGTGGCTGTGGCTACCGGCACCTCGGTTCAGCCAGCTCATTCCATCGCTGGCCATAGGGGGCGAACAATTGCCCCCTGTGGAACGGGCGCGCAATTTGGGCGTCCTCCTTGATGCCCGGCTGTCAATGGATGACCATGTGGCAGCCGTGGCAAGGGGGGCGTTCCACCAGGTTCGCCTGGTGCGCCAATTGCGCCCCCTACTGGACCGGGATGCCCTACGCACGGTCACTCATGCGCTGGTGACGTCCCGCTTGGATTACTGCAACGCTCTCTACATGGGGCTGCCCTTGGGACGCGCCCGGAGACTGCAGTTAGTTCAGAACGCAGCCGCGCGGGCTGTGATGGGGAGTACGAGGTACTCCCACGTAACACCTCTCCTGCGCGAGCTGCACTGGCTACCTGTGGTTTTTCGGGTGCGTTTCAAGGTGCTGATTACCATCTTTAAAGCGCTCCATGGCACGGGACCTAGTTACTTGCGGGATCGCATCCTCCCACATACATCCCTGTGGCCAATTCGCTCACACAGGGAGGGACTTCTCCTGGTGCCGTCCACTAGGCAATGCCAACGGGCGACACCAAGGAGTAGGGCCTTCTCTGTGATGGGCCCAACCCTCTGGAATGACCTCCCCCCCGACATTAGAACCACTACTGACCTCCGCTCCTTCCGGCAAAAATTGAAGACCCACCTGTTCCGATTAGCAGGCCTGGCATAATCACAACTGTCCCTCCTGGCAAATGTTTTATCAACTGGTTATTTTTAGGGGTATTGTTTTTAATATTGTGTCTATTTTAGGGGTTTAAAACTTATATTTATATTAGCTTTGTACAGTTCTTTTAATTACATTTTAACCTCCTCCATGCCAACTGTACATATTTAACTTTTTATTGTATTTTGTTATATTCTGCACGGACTGTACACCGCCCCGAGTCCCTTTTGGGAGAGGGGGCGGTCTAGAAGCATTAAATATAAATAAATAAATAAATAAATAAATAAATAAATAAATAAATAAATAAATAAATAAATAAATAAATAAATAAATAAAGTAGCACAGATTTCCTAAATACAATAATCTCAGGCTAAATGTTGGCTAAGTCATTTAATGTATCTTCAAAGAGCTTCCAGGTGCCATTTAGATAAAATATGCCTTTTATAAAACCTTATTTTAAAAAAACTAAGTACTCATCAGTTAATGATGAACAGGATTTTTTTTAAGGTGAGTGATGTATGTAAAAATTTTTGCAATTGCATAATATTTTTCCAAACACATGTTAAACAATCATATACCTTACCTAACAATCATTAGAGTTATGGGAAACATCGAAGAAAGCAGAAAATATTAAAACTGATTATGGAATATTATAATCTCTCCTTGATTTCTGTCCTTTACTAGGCCTCCAAGTACTGTATTGACAGCCATTGGTCGAAGCACCTGTTATTTATTTAATTCCTTCTCACTCCTACGGGTGATATGTGTCTTCCTCAATCTCAAATTTTCCACCTGAGGTCTGGGAGTTTGATGGTTCTGTGCAATATCTTAGCTGTCCTTAACACTGCACTCTTCTGGGCTGAGAGCTCTGATGTTCTTGGGATCTGTTGGAGCCACTTTCCTACCTTGAGAGTCACAGCCCTGACTGCTCCTACCAGTACCACTTCTGGGACCCATCTGGTCTTTATGTTTCACATCCTCTCTAGTTCCGCCTTCAGGCCCTGGTACTTCTTTAGCTTCTCATACTTCTTCTTCCCAATAATCCTGTCACTTGGCACCAGTATATTTATCACCACGGCTGTGTTCTGCTCCTTGTCTACTACCACAATGTCTGATTGATTTGCCAGTACCTGCCTATCTGTCTGGATCTAGGTCCAATGGGATCTTACCCCTGTTATTCTCCACAACCTTCTGTAGAATCTCATATCTGGACTTGAGACGGTCTAGCAGAAGATCCCGATTTTGTCTGTGCCATTCAGCTGCTGTTTCTGCCTGCATTCTATACCATCACTATATTCTCCAAGGCCTTTCTTTACAGTCTGCAACTCGGGTCCTGTCTAATATGGTTAGACCCCCTGCTTCTATGGATTTGATCTTAGCGTCTGCTCTTGTGTTTTAGTTCAGCCCTTTCAAGCCACCGATAGAATTGTCAGCCACTTCAGCTGCCTATCAATTGTACATTGTAAGCATGTCTTGTTTTGCCATGACACTTCCTCTGCTTGATCATCTTCCCATGTCTGCTGCTGTTTCAGACATTCACTTAGCAGCTCAACCTTGGGTGTCATCTTACTGATCTGCCACTCAGACAAACTGGCCATCAACAAGCATATAGACATGAATGGCATCTACATACCATTCAAAAGAGAAAATCAAATAAAGGAAACAAAAATACCAAAACACCTCTTCATCAACAATCAACACCCATATGAGCAAAGATTAACATCAAGACTAATATTAGACCAACAATCAAGAAACAATCAAGGATCTGCCAAACAAAATAACAAAACCAACAGCCCAAATCAAGGAACCACCAAAACCACTCCCATCAACCCTGACATGCAAGCTATTAGAATATAGTAAACCCTACTCCCTATAGCACGATGTTACCTAGTTTAGTAATTAAACATCTGCAAGAAGACAACCAAGCTCAGAGAGCACCAAGAGTCCCACAGTTCAATCCTGAACTACAAATATTATCTTCTATCAGCATAATAAGCTGTGTCACATTTCATAATCCAACAGTAGTATTCCTGTTATTGTGGAAGAGATGAAGTTGTTCTCTTACACAACAGAGTTATATCTCCTCTTGCTGCTATAGCAGCTGGCAGCATTTAAGGATGAAAAAAAAAAACCCACAATAAAAAAACCTCACTTTCCCCCCCAGCATTGTAGCAGGTTCCAAAGTAAATAAGGCTGCAGTATTAAGGCTGATTACAGAGGATGATTCTTTTCAAAGAATGAGAATGTTTCTGTACTATAGCTTAGGCAAACTATATTTTGAGATTTCATGTAAGCACAGCATGTGGCACTAATTATAGAGTTCAGATATCAAAGAATCTCAAGCATCATTTTAGAAAAGTTTCAAGTTCTTTGTACTGCAAACACAAGCTTTTAAGGAACTCTGATTAGATTTTTTTCCCTTTTACATTAAGGACAAAATTTGCCATATTGGTCATAGCTCAGACTCTTATACAGGCAGTCCTCATTTTAGTGACTGCCTCATTTAGCAACTGTCCACAGTTACAACAGTGATGAAAAAGTAACTTTAGAACCAATCCTCCCATTTATGATCTTTGCAGGCCCTTCAAGCAAAGTAAGGCTTAAGTAAGGTCATAAGTATAGCTGCAGCTTTACTTTGTGACCTCTTCGCTTAACAACCAAGTTGCCAGTCCCAATTGTGGAATTAAATGAGGACAACTTGTATAACTATTTTTCATTTCATAATGTTTCTCACGATTAAATAAAGTATGAACTTGGATGATAGCAATAGATTTTTGTGTATACTTTGTATATACACTGTTTAACACAACACAATTGGAGCTGTTTCTTTCATAATACTACAAGGAGATAACATCAATAACTGATGATTTAAGAAAGTCTGGTCTGGTTTCTTCTCTCGCTCAACTTATTTTTAAAAAGTCATGTGTACAAGGTTATGTCTTCACTTACCATGATATTTCTACATACCTTCTCTTTTTGAATTTCCCAAATAATAAGAACTTTGTCTGAAGCACCAGATATTAATTCAGTTTCATAAGCTATTATACAGAGGGATATAAAAAGATTGAATAATCCAGGTCAAAATTATTTTTCATGTATTACTCTGTAATCTAAGATGCTCTTTTTAAGAATAAAATGTATTTGTACATAATGGTAGAACAGAGTTAGTTTTCACTTTATTTCGGCTTATCACTTCCAAAGGGAAAAAAAATAGGAGTCTTGCACTCTAAGGATAATAAATCAACATTCTCCAGCTTCACTCTCTGCAGAAAATTAATTCTCAAAAGACTTAGCCAGTATATTTTATAGTCATGCTCCCTGGTAATTTTAAAATGATTCCAACACATCTGGAGTCTAACAGATTGAAAAAGACAATAAATCCTGAACAGAATCTCACAAATTTACTAGAATAAAATTTATTCATTCTGCTTTTCACTAAACAGATGATTTCATTCCTTTATATAGAAAAATATGTAGAGGTTTACTACATACTTTTTCACAGTGCTTTGCTTAAAGTGCAGTGATTACTCACGGCAGACTTCCATTTCATTAACTATAGCAACACAAAAGTTGCTGTTTTCTCACAGCAGCAACCCACCAAATTAAGTGAAAGAAGAGATACCAAATACCACATCAGAGCTTCTAGAGCAGCTGGCCTCAACCTTTCCAGTTCTTCGGACTGGCCAGTGGTGGTGGCATGGGGGGGGGGGGGAGGGCAAGAGGAAGGTTCTAGTTGTAGGAGCATGTGCGTATGCATGTATGCAACTCCATTTGCACAAGTGGCGGGCTTGCGCACCCATTTGTGCAGATGGAGTTTTACATACTCCATCGCTTGCAGGACCCGAGGGTCATAGATCCCTGTTTTACAGCACCAATACTGCCACCTGTTGGTCATTTATAACAGTAGAGGCATTACTTTTCATTTAAGATGGGTGTGGGTAGGTGTTTGTGTGGGTGTGTTTGATATTGATTATAGTCTTCTCAGCAGATATTTATTTATTATGTATTAGATTTATATTCATTAAATCAAATCAACTTATATCTTTTCCTCATTTTCCATTCATAAGAATTCTATTAATAGGAACAAATTCTTAGTTCTATTGGTTAAAAGATTCCTAACTCCTAGCATCCTGGCGGCCCAAGAATCACAAAATAAGTCTTCAGTATTAAGTTATTAAGTGTAGCATTTTAACCCATTGTGGAGTAGGTCTTGTGAATTGAGAGCTATTTCCTCAGCAGGACTCCTTAATCTTTTTTACCTGACAGAATATTGAGAGTATACTTGCGGAATTCTTGCAAAATTTGTGGTGGTCTTGTGTCTTGTACATTCGTAAAATGGCTGCTGTGGACAATTTAGCAAGTTACAAAGCACTATTTTACTAGAACATTGCTTCCATATAATGTACATTTCCTATTTTTTAAAGAAACATGTATTTATTTACTATAAATAACTCAAGGCAATGAACATACTTAATACTCTTCCATTCTCCTATTTTCCCTGTAACAACAACCCTGCAAGATGAGTTGAGCTAAGAGAGAATGATTGGCCCAAAGCCAGCTTTCATGCCTAAAGTGGGATTAGAACTCATGATCTCTGGTTTCCTACCTGGTGCACTTTCTTGCCTTATCCACTAGACCAAACTGATTAACTAGAGATTATTTTCTAATTTCTGGTTATTTTGCCATATTTCCAGGAAGGTCTATACATTTCCAGTTTTGGGGGTTCAATTAACTGAATGTCCAAAAACCATTTTGAGGTCAAGAAGCACTACTAGAAATAAAAATATCATTGGCAGCTTGTTTACCAATATTTCATCACTCTTTTTTTAATGAAAAAAAAAATCATGCGGGCAGGAACCTTGGCAGGTCACAATGCAGATTCCAGACTTCCTCAACATAAAACAGGAGGATTATCAAGTAGCTTGATTAAAAGCACTAAGATAGAAGTATGGAATTCATGTTAAATTCTTCTAGAATCATGCCAGGTCATCAATTTGATTTATTAATGAAGTCACTAGACATAGTAGAGAAGCCACTTCACATATATAAAAGTATCATTCCAACTTCTAAATTCCTAAAATGTTTCAAGCATTATTGGCCTAGAAAAATGTATACCCTTAGGAGATGCATTTTGAATGTACTAATATCCACCAGAGGGCACTCACACAACAATAAAATAATACTGATTTTTATGGACCAAGGGAGTGGAGAGAGATCAGTTAAAACAGTTAATGTAAATTTTAGATAACTGATAAATAAATGTTTTAGGGGAAAAAATAAGATTTGACTATTATTTCAGGGTGTATTTAAAGTGCATAATGTGGCAGTCCATGGTCGAATTAAGGCTTTCTTGTTATTATAACCCAAATAGTACTTTAGAGAACTTGCAGAACAGGGAGGGGAGGATCTCCACTCTGTACCCTAAACTTATGCATGTTTAAAATATTCAGAGTTACATAAATTCCATAATATGTTGGACCAGGACATTGGATAACCCAGTCTGTTGTTAATATTGAAATAATGCATTGTGACCTTGGTTTACGCAATTTTATGATGTGTTTTGTGTGCTTTTGTTTTGACTATGGACCATCAAGTTGGGGTTTGTCTCAAACATCAAACAGATTTTCTCCATGATGATCTGTCTCTGCCCTGGGTCTTTCAGGTCTTCATGTTTATTACATATTTTCTTCTATATTTAAATTGTATGTTAGCCACTCAGAATTGCAATCTGTGAATTGAGCACTCATAGAAATTGTATGAATAAAATAACATGAAATAAATCTTTCTAGAATTTCCCACTGCTTTCCCCAAGCTTTGCCGCTCTTCTAATTTCCATGTGCTGTTTTTCCACCCTTACCCAGTCTTTCACTTGCTAAAAGGCTACATACAGCTCTTTTGATCCTTTAAAAACAAGGTATTGTTGGCTTATGGGGCAAAATGCAGCACATTTTCCACTACCCTGGGACAAAATGAGCAAATATAACACTTACATTAGCAGAGAAGACTATGACAGTCTCTGTATCATAGCTCCCCCTACTGATAAGAAAAATACATTTTTTTTCTTTTTATTATCACATACAGTGGGGCAAAAAAGTATTTAGTCAGCGACCAATTGTGCAAGTTCTCCCACTTAAAAAGATGAAAGAGGCCTGTAATTGGCATCACAGGTAGACCTCAACTATGAGAGACAAAATGTAAAAAAAAACACCAAACAATCACATTGGCTGATTTGGAAATAATTTATTTGCAAATTATGCTGGAAAGTATTTGGTCAATATCAAAAGTTCATCTCAATATTTCGTTATATATCCTTTGTTGGCAATGACAGAGGTCAAACGTTTTCTGTAAGTCTTCACAAGGTTGGCACACACTGTTGCTGGTATGTTGGCCCATTCATCCATGCAGATCTCCTCTAGAGCAGTGATGTTTTGGGGCTGTCACTGGGCAACACGGACTTTCAACTCCCTCCAAAGATTTTCTATGGGGTTGAGATCTGGAGACTGGCTAGGCCACTTCGTAAGAAGCATTTCAGGACCTTGAAATGCTTCTTACGAAGCCACTCCTTCATTGCCCAGGCGGTATGTTTGGAATCATTGTCATGTTGAAAGACCCAGCCACGTTTCATCTTCAATGCCCTTGCTGATGGAAGGAGGTTTGCACTCAAAATCCCACGATACATGGCCCCATTCATTCTGTCCTGTACACGGATCAGTCGTCCTAGTCCCTTTGCAGAGAAACAGCCCCAAAGCATGATGTTGCCACCCCCGTGCTTCACAGTAGGTATGGTGTTCTTTGGATGCAACTCAGCATTCCCTCTCCTCCAAACACGACGAGTTGTGTTTCTACCAAACAGTTCTATTTTGGTTTCATCCGACCATATGACATTCTCCCAATCCTCTTCTGGATCATCCAAATGCTCTCTAGCAAACTTCAGATGGGCCCGGACATGGACTGGCTTAAGCAGGGGGACACGTCTGGCACTGCAGGATCTGAGTCCCTGGCGGCGTAGTGTGTTACTGATGGTAGCCTTTGTTACATTGGTCCCAGCTCTCTGCAGGTCATTCACTAGGTCCCCCCGTGTGATCCTGGGATTTTTGCTCACCGTTCTTGGGGTCATTTTGACCCCACGGGGTGAGATCTTGCATGGAGCCCCAGATCGAGGGAGATTATCAGTGGTCTTGTATGTCTTCCATTTTCTAATTATTGCTCCCACAGTTGATTTGTTCACACCAAGCTGCTTGCCTATTGCAGATTCAGTCTTCCCAGCCTGGTGCAGGTCTACAATTTTGTTTCTGGTGTCCTTTGACAGCTCTTTGGTCTTCACCATAGTGGAGTTTGGAGTGTGACTGTTTGAGGTTGTGGACAGGTGTCTTTTATACTGATGACAAGTTCAAACAGGTGCCATTGATACAGGTAATGAGTGCAGGACAGAGGAGCCCCCTAAAGAAGAAGGTACAGGTCTGTGAGAGCCAGAAATCTTGCTTGTTTGTAGGTGACCAAATACTTATTTTCCACTATAATTTGCAAATAAATTCTTTCCAAATCAGCCAATGTGATTGTTTGGTCTTTTATTTTACATTTTGTCTCTCATAGTTGAGGTCTACCTATGATGCCAATTATAGGCCTCTCTCATCTTTTTAAGTGGGAGAACTTGCACAATTGGTGGTTGACTAAATACTTTTTTGCCCCACTGTATCCTGCCAAAATAATAAACTTAAATTTTAAAATGAAAGAATAAAATATAATATTCAAAATCAATAAAATAAAATATGCATATATAAACCTGTCTTTGTTCTTTTTGGAGTGTAGCATTTACCCGAAAAATCCAAAGCTTGGAATGGCTTTTAAATCAATGGAAATTTGGCTAATTGCAATGTATCAAGGCTATCATGGTTTTTTTTCAGTGTTCCTATTTACAGTGCCTTCACTTTATAAATGAACACAAATTTTAAATTCTCCATCAGCATTTTCTATTATTCTAGGTACAAAGTAGAAGCATTACAAACAGGCAAATTCTTCTGTGCACTCTTGATACTGTACTTACATCCATTTTTTCTATGAATCCACTTAACACAATTAATTCTCTCAGTATGACCATTCAGTGTTCCAACTACTTTTCTTTTCTAGAGGAAAAAAAACACACATACAAGCCAATTATAAAAAGGAATTAGGAAAATTTTGTTCTTCAGAAGAAAAAGTTAACTGCGGAGATGCTGAAATAGTATCTTACTTGAGATATATGTTTTCAAGAATAACTGATGACAAGATTAAGGGAGGTATTTTTATTGGTCCACAGATCAGACACATCATCAATGACAAGTGGCTTGAAGATCTGTTAGTGGGGCTAGACAAAATTGCCTGGAAAGCATTCAAGGATATTGTTGAGAATTTTCTTGACAACTACACAGCACCACACTACATTCAGCTGTTTTGACAAACTTACAGCATACGGGGCCATGAAGTGCAACATATCATTGAAGATTCCTTTTCTGCATTCACACATGGACTTCTTTCCTGAAAATCTTGGTGCAGTCAGTGAACAAACATGGAGAAAGATTTCACTAGGACACTGTCACAATGGAAAACCAGTATCAGGGCAACTGGAATCCATCAGTGCTGGGTGACTGTTGTTGGACATTGCAGTGAAATGCATCAGACACTGAATGCAAGCAAAAATCAGCAGCAGAACAATTTTGCTTTTTCTAGTCCAGTACCTGCGCTTCAGTGCTACGCAGCATGATGACTGACAATTGTGTTTAGTTAACCAACGAATAGCATGAAAATGTATTGAAAACAGATCTTTCCATCTGTGTATACAGTGTAGTACCATGAGTGTTGCCATATGACTTGGAAGGCCCAGAATTTCATTGCCTTTCTGCTCTGAAGTTTATAGGCTGAGTAAGGTTAGTAGAGCTGAGTAGGCTCAGTACAAACTGAGTAAAAACAGAGGGGTTTATTTCTACGGCAAGCTGCTTCTAGAAAAAAGAGGTTAAAACATGTACACTGTTTAATAACTTCAGTTGTCCTTAACGTCAGCATTTGATGAAGAGCGGCAGGAGGGGTAATAAACTAAATATACACTTTCTTGTGCTTTTTATCATTTTAATTTTTTTAAATAATTATTTGTTGTTCGCTTTGCTGTATGCCGCTAAGAGTGACTTGGCTGTGAGATTGGCAGCTATATGAATGTAATGTAATAAATAAATAATGAGGATTAATTTTTTGCATCAAAGTGTTATGGGAGAGTCACTGGCCCCAATAAAGGCAATGTTCTGCTACACTGGCATTTATGCATGTCCCAAGAAAATTCTGTAATCACTTTTATTATGTTTTTATTATCCCTTTGTTTCATAAACTTCAGAAGTTGTCCCAGGTCTCTTCCACCGTTTCATCTCTATAACCAACCAACTACACGAAGCGAGAACGGTAACCAGTAATGTTTATGACATTAAAGGCTCACTCGCCATTATAATCAACACTTTCCAAAGCTGCTGTACCTATAAGAACACCAGACGCAGAAACAAAGCGATTCACTTTTCCCCATTACTGGGGAAGACAACCGACTAAGTTGCATCAAGACACCCCCAGAAGAAGCAGGAATCAAAGCGCCCCCTCCTCCCGCGCCTCTATGCCATTGTACGCCTCCAAAACACATATTCAGGGAGCTCGCTAGCTGAACACGAAGAAGCCCTCTGCACTAAAATCCTCGGCCTCCCCTCACGCCTCACCTGTGGGTCATAGAGAATGACGGAGCGACAAGACCCGAACGCCAATAGACTTCCTCTCCCCCAAGAGATCACTCCGGGGCCGACGCGGTTAGCGGAGCAAGCTACATGGCACAATTCTAAGGAGGCTGCCATTTTCCTCTCGCGTTCCAATGAAGTTGACTCCAAGCGGCCGCCGTCGAAAGGCTTGTCAGTAGAGCGGAAGCGACAAAGCAGTGCTTCCCAACCTTGGCAACTTAGAGAGGTCCGGACTTCAACTCCCAGAATTCATGCTGGCTGGGGAATTCTGGGAGTTGAAACCTGGACATCTTCAAGTTGCCACGGTTGGGAAACACTGGGATAAAATATGGCAATAGGTTTAAGAAAACGGGCTGGCATTAGGAGAGTTTACAAACCTACGATTACGTCAAAGTTTTCATGCTGATCAGTTTGAAAATTCCATAACAGACTTGCTTGCTTTATTTGTGTGTGTGTGTGTGTGTGTGTGTTTGTAAGGACTGTCGACTCCCCCATTTTTGGACTACTACCATCCTACTAACACATCATTCTTTTTTTTGAATTTTTGAATTATTTTTTTCCTTCTACAACACCTTACAGTCATTATATCAACATTATTAGGTCATCATACCTGTACATGTAAATATTATTTTGCTTCTGTGTTAATAAACCTTTATACACAGTTCTCTCTCTCTCTCTCTCTCTCCCTCTCTCTCTCTCTCTCTCTCTCTCTCTGTGTGTGTGTGTGTATGTATTGTTTTTCAGCTTAATTAATTTTATTCTTATTTTGCAGCCATTTGTACCAATTGTTCCAAATTTCATAATATTCCAGCTCTTCTTTGTCTTTTAATGTTAGTTTTAATTTGTCCATCTCTGCACAATCCAAACTTTCTTGTATCACTAATTTGTCCGAGAGGATATTATTTTGTTTCCAGCATTGGGCAAACGCTATTCTAGCTGTGGTCAGCAGATGTGTTAATATGTACTTTTCTTTGTATATTTCCCTTTGATTATTCCCAGAAGAAAGAGTTCGGGTTTGTATTTTATTTGTTCTCCTGTAATTTCTTGCACCCATTTCCAAATGTTTGTCCAATATTTTTGAGTTTCCGGGCAGGTCCACCATATGTGATAGAAAGTCCCTTGTATTTTTTTACACTTCCAGCAGGTCGGATTCATGTTTGGGTACATTTTTGCCAATCTCGTTGGTGGTAAATGCCAATGATAAAAACATTTTAACTAACCCTAACACATCATTCTAACCTCATCTTCTTAGAAATCAGTTGTCCTTCCATAGCCAAATTTATAGAAATAGGGAAGGTTAATAAATAATTGATCTGGAAAATTTTCGGGGGTGCTAAAATTACTGAGAATCATTGGCAATTTCCCACTTAATTTAATCTCGGGTAGGCAATGCATGGGCAAAATGAGATCAAAATAAAATAAATATGACAGTATGTTTTACTCCTTCCTGTTTTTAATTCTATTCTTAAGTATATGTCTTTTATATGGTTTTATCTATTGTACCTGTAAACCATCCAGAGCCATTTGTCTAAAATGTGTGCCCATCTTCTTGTAGTGGCCCTAGTTATTACCTCTTATTTTCCCTAACAATGCAATCGGGTAGGTTTTGCTGAGAAAGAGTGACTGGCCCAAAGTCAGCCAGTTAGCGTTCATGACTAACAAGAGTACTAGAATTCATAAGAGTCTCTTGATTTCTAAGCCAGTACCTTAACAATCCCACCAGCTCTTTGGACAAATGAATAAGCACACAGTTATTTTTGAATAAACACACGAAGAATTGCACAAATCCCATTCAGTCTGTTGAAAAAGAACTTTTTAAACCATGGGTCTCTGAGCAGATATGTTTTGGTTTGAAATGGGCACAGAGGGCTGAAAATGAAGATCATGTGACCCTAACAGCTTCATAAGCACTAAAGCATTTCTTTCCTAACTTTCTTTTCTTCTGGAGTCATGAGATCCAGATTTTGGAAGTATTCTGTAAGCCCATTTGAAGTATACTAGTTCAAAAATGATTGCCCTGTGATGCACCATTTCAAGCAGTTGAAGGTCATGACTATAGAGTTTTAGTAGTATGGATATAGATAGATAAAATCCCCATTTTCTACTGTAGGGAGTTATCACCTAGCCCTCTCCCAGAAAGATGAAATATCCTAGGAAATATTGATAAGGCAGAATATTATATTTTCCTGGATGTGAAAAAAGGGAGAAACACATTTTAAACACAAAGTAAATTCCTGCGGCTTCCAGCCCATCCCCACTTTGTCAATGGGCCATTAAGAAGACCAAGCTAGTCCACTTTACATAATAAAGAGTTCTCCTCTTCAACTCCAGAGTGATGGGATAAGGCAGGATAATATAAGCCTTTATTCAACTGACCACATGGCATCTGAACTCAATCAAACCTGGATTCAAAACAGCCTAGAGAGTTGCCCCTGCATGGCCCCATGTGAGTCTGACAACCAATCAGAATACATTTCTTACACAGGAACAGGAAACAGAGAGGTGGGACTGAACAGGTTATAAAAAGCCTAGCAAGCCCCTCCATCTCCCCTTCTCTTCCCTTCTCTTCTTCTCCACCAACATTGACGCATGTGATCACCTTTTCTGTTCAGGACTCAAACCATGCGGTCCTGTCCACCATTAAAACCATCTTTCCAAGCAGCCTCCATGTCTCCAGTGTCTTTTTCCCCACTTGGAGCCGAACCCAGAAGGACATTTCTTCCAAAACTACCTCAACTGGTTATTTGCTAACTCAAAAAGAATATTTAAAGAAAAGGCTGACAAATGCTGTTTCTTCTTCTGCTTCACTCTTATTAGAAATAAATAAAACTTCATTATTCATTATGAGAGTCAATTGTTCACTTCTACATAATTTTCCCATGTTTTCAGCAACAATCCAACCAATTACAGACATATGTTCCTCCAGAAAACAAAGTAACTTTTTTGAGCGATGCCATCATTTTTTTTTTAAAAAAAAGCTAAGTTTCCAATCCTGCCCTTTTTATTTGAAAGAATGCACTCTTCCTACAGTAAAAATATTTGGAACTGTGGGTTTTGAGAGACTTTCTAATATGGAGTTGAGCCATTAACAGCACCTTATTGTTGTAAATTCCACTGATTTGTGGTAGTAGACTTGAGTGGGAACTAAGCAACAGACATTGCTAAGCAACAGTTTCTGTTCTGGTTGAAAGATATGACAGGATACAGAAATAGTGCTACGGTGAATGAGAATGACGTCTGTAAAGTAGAATAGGGAGAAATCTTAACACATTCTAAGAAGAATGCAAATCCAATTTTAGGAGTATGCATATTATTGATAACCACTGTTTACTCAAATGTGTTAGAAGCATTTCTGGAGAATTCTATCCAAGTAAGATTACCAGCTTTTTCTGCTGGTTCCTAAGCATTTAATTGTAGCAGAATACCCAGAGAATTGGCAGATGGAACTTTTTATCACTTATGCCAGGGGAAATTTCATTGGAATTAGTGGTACAAGAACAGGCCCTATATATGATGGCATAGACATCATTTGATGCAAATTAAATATTGAAGGCAACTTCAACCCATCTGTTAAAAACCTTTCATTGTGAGTTCATTTCTACAAATTCAAATGTTTAAAACCACTGTCTATAAACTATGTTCATGTTTTAAAAGATATGGACAGGGAAAAGGAACTCCATCACTAATATCTTCAAATATATGCCCATTAGCAGGATTTGTTATATTTTTCTTGTATCATTATATCATTGCCGCTGTTCACTTTGCTCATGGAATCAGGAGAATCTAATTTGCTAGTATCTTCTCTGCTATGCACACTGGCAAGAGACCAACAGGAAATCAGGTCAAGCATTCTATGCCACACACTTGATGGTTTTTTCAAAGTCGATATCCAACAAATACAGAAAGTGATCACTTACTAATTATGGTTGCCTGCAGTGTATTAAAGCATGCACTCAATCTCTCATGTTGGCAAGACACAGATTACTTTCCTGGAATAGAACATGCCACTTAGTCAACAAGTTTAGACTATTGTTAGCTGCTTCTGTAACCAAACACTTCTTTCTATACAATTTCCTTAAGAGACTTAACATGTGTTAAGTGTGCTATATTAAACCAAAACTCAAGATGTTACAGAATAACCTTGAATACTAAATAATTTAGCATTATTAATTTAGCATTAATTATTAGTATTACTTGTTAAATGTTAACAAATGTTTTAAAAAACTTCAATATGGCAAACTTTAATTTCTTTAGCCAGATTATAGCCCTTTATATATTAGAATGGATGGAATGTTTTATGATGGCAGGAATAGCTAGGAAGCATCTTGTTAATTAATGTCAGCAATGCTTCATTCTGTGGAGTTTTATATCCCAGCATCCATTAATAATCAGATTACCAATTTTAATTTGATAATCAAATGCTTCCTCTTCCTCCCATTTAAGACACATAATATCATTCTCAATATTTAAGACTGAGCAAAGCAATAGAATGAAATAATTAGGATGGCTGTAAAGTAAGACATTAAGGAAATTATTCTTGTGGGGAGTTATCCTTGCCTTTATATAAATCTCTATACTCTCTCTCTATATTGTTTATTATGTTTGCTGATATTTATGATTTATGGTCTACACCAGGCATGTCCAACCTGTGGTCCATGGGTCAGGTATGGCTTTGGACAGCTAATAATAGGCCCACACATCATAACATTATGACATTATTTAACATTGTGTGATTTATATATATCAAATGTTGTGTGTGTGTTTGTGTATACACATACATATGGTACGTACATACATACCAGTGGTGGATTCCGGATCCCGTTGCACCTGGTACAGTGCAACGGGGCCAGGCGTCCACCACATGCACGCATACAGCACATGCGCAGTGCGCACATGTGTACTTACCGCCTGCGATGCTTCAGCTGCTCGGCAGAGCATCGCGCAGGCGCCGTACGCTCCATGTGCATAAGCCCTGATCAGCTCAAATACAGGTAAGGTGGGCGGGCAGGGGGGCGCCCTCGGGAGCACCATACCGGAACGGTACCTGGTGCTCCCAGCAGGCACTGGTATGCCCGTACCAAGGCATACCTGTCGTATCCCACCACTGATACATACATACATACATACATACATACATACATACATATATACATATATACATACATACATACATACATACAGTTTCTCTTCACTCAATGTGGCCTAAGCAAGCCAAATGATTGCCCCAAGGTCTATATGGTCACCCAGCTAACATGTGACTCTGGGTCTCTAACAATAAAAACAATAATAAACAGAAAAAAATATTTGTCTGTTACATCCCGCATATAAAACATTTTTCCAAAGGTTGTCAAGACAGGAATCTGATCTTTGTGCTTGTGTTTTCTTTTTGAGGCTCAGTCATATTTTAACACCTCCATGCACATTTTTTAATGGGACTAATTTCCAATCACCTTCTGAAATTTCTTTCTTGCTTTCATTTTCTCAACTAGGCCAGCAGCCCTGAAATTCCATGCACTTAATTAGGTTCAAACTTGCTTAACTTCCAAGATTAACCAAGAAGGGCTAAATATGCCTATTTGCTGTATACTTACTCTAATGGTGCATGTGATTTTCTGGCATTGAATATTTTGATTGCATATTTTGAATATGTAAATGTTATACTTAAATATATCTGGTGGCCACAGAAAGATGCTAGTGAGAAAAATTGCATTCTTGATTTGACTGCAAATCTTGATTCCATATGTACATATATTACTTCGATTTATTGTATGTTTGCAGCTATTTGCATAATTGTATCCAATGCTTTTTAAAAATGCTATGTGACCACACAATTTGTTCATTTGAGACCAGAGTAGCATTAGTCACTTCGCAATATACTCATAAGAAATTGTATTCCGCTATCAATAGGATTAAAGTTAAAAGATTGTAGTCTTATGATTCAATCAATTAAAGCTGAGGGTTTTGATTTTTCAAGAGCATAAACTCCTTTTCCATTTTCAAAGACCATTGAACCTTTTCTGAAATTGTAGCAATTGGTCTTCTGGTTATGTTCTGACCCAGCCTTAGCAGAAACAAGAAACAGACTCCTTGTCACAAAAAAAACCCTCTTTATTGATCTCCTGTGAATTAATGGCATTCACACACCAAAAAGTCCAGGCAATAGTCTTTCAAAGAGTTAACTGCAGTAACAGACCTTATTAGTTCCTTGCGATAATTGCCAGGCCATGAGCTCCCAGCCCCGATGAGCCAAATCTTCAGAAATCCGATCTGTTGTCTCCTATGACCACCACTCCCCTTCGCTTCCATTTATTCCCCAGCCAGGGAGAGGCCATTAAGTGTCAACGTGTGCCCTGCTTCCCAAATCAACTCCTTGTCCTCAGTTGTTCTCCTCTTCTAACAGCTCTGCACATATGCACATCTGGAACATGCCATAACCATCACAATTATGACAAATCACAGCTTGAACTATCTTGCTTTGCATGTAATGAGTCTATCTCATATTAGTTTCACCTTTTAAGTTGCATTACTGAAATAAATGAACTTTTGCACGATATTCTAACTTTTCGAGTTTCACCTGTACATTCAGAGATCAACCACAGTAGTACTCATCTTTAAAAAGCAGCTGCACTCAGAGATATCTTTAAGTTAAGAATAAAAATACCCTTATCTGGTTCAGCACCTAGTTATACAGAATATTTTTCAAGATAAACTTGAGAGACAAAAGAATTACAAAATACACATATCAGAGCAGAAGTTCACTGCCTCCTCCCTGCACAGCAGAACCCAGGGCAGACGATCCAATGCACTGCCTACAATTTGCAGCCAGAACCAGAGCATTGGAAGTGGTGGCACACAGGACCTATTATGGATGGTTTGGGAGATGGATCTTCTAATGGGAACCCATCTTCAGAGAAGCAGTGAATTAATCCTGAAGAAAGAGAGCAAGGAAAAAGGCCTGAGAAGAAATATAGCAGATGCAAGACGTCCTGCTTTGTCTTTTTGTACTTAAGACCAAAAGCCTAATTTCTTGCCAGAGAGGAAGCACACAAATCACATGCTGGGTTTTAGTGGCCTCTGCCACCAAAGTGCACATCCAGTAGTCTGACAGAGGAGGAAAAAAACAAGATTAATGTTTTTCAGCATAATAGCATTACTTATTATGTGGGAGCAAAAAAGAAGCCCAGTAAAACCTTTTCCCACTAACACATTTTATTAAAAGGCATAAGTATTTGTGAACTGCAGCTCATTTCATCGAATCATAGCTGCAGTTCACAAATACTTATGTGTTATGTGGAGTGGTTCAGTTGAAGTAGGATTTTATTAGGGATGAAGTAGAAAGGAAGGAGGGGAAGACAGATTAGTTATACAGATGCATGTTTCATGTGAGATTGAGATCTTCTGAGATTGCCTGAAACTTTTTGATGATGTTCAGCAATTGTTTGTTTAATAGTAGTGCTAAAATCTAGGGTTCCCCTCCAAAAATGGGTACTTTGATATTTACCATATAGTATCCTTGGGGGTTGAAACCTCTGGTGTTACTTTGTCTTTGTTTTGAGCCTGAAATCAATCACGCCCATTAATAGTTTTGCACAAAATTTGATCCCTTTGCCTATGTAGAATTCAGAGGTGCATTGCTGGCAGATAATGGTCTATATATCTTAGTAGAAAAGGGGCATAGGAAGGCATCTCTAATCTGATATATTTGTTGGGGCTTAGATGGTTCTGTTAGTGTAGATGTGGGGGCAAAGTAGACATCTACCATGTTTCCCCAAAAGTAAAACAGGGTCTTATTTTCTTTTGACCCCCCCAAATAAGTGCTTGGGCTTATTTTTAGGGAGGTCTTATTATTTTTGAGGTGCAGGAGGCAGCAAGCATGATCATCTCATGGCTGCTGCTGTGTTGCAATATTTTGGGGGAGGGCTTATTTTTTTGGTAGGGTTTATTTTAGCACATGCACTCAAAAGCCCAATTGGGCTTCATTATGCAGGGAGGTCTTATTTTGGGGGGGAAAGGGTAGGTTTGTTGAAGGATCTGGTTCCATAGTAGTATCACTGCCCTATTGTTTCTTATGGCTTGTGAGAATATGTTTCAGGTCTGTATGCAACAATGGTCCTGCCACCCATCACCTGAGAAAGTGCAATGTCATGTCCTAATATAGGCTACAGCTTATTAATAAGGTACTTGAGTGGTTTAATAATTCTTATGTGTGTGGTGGGGTTGCAGAAAATATAGCATACCTGAACCATAGCTGCAAGGACAGGTAGGTGTTGGAAGCAGTGTATTAGGGATGATCGTTAGTTTTCACCTGAAATTAACTAGAATTCCTAGGAAAGCCAAAACACAGGTTTTTACCATATCCTGTCTCCAAAAACAAGAAGACAAATACTTTAGGGTGAGGACAATAAAAGCATTGTTGGATGTTTCTGAAAAAGTTAAGATACGAAACAAACTTATATTTAAATAATGTGGGTAGATCTTTCAAAGGAAGTTCACATGTCTAAAGATATGGATATAGAAAACACCTCCTCCTAAAAGGTTATATGCTGACAAAATACTACTAAGTAGCAACAATTTAATGTATTAATAAATGAAAGTTATGAGAATGGCGGGGAGGGCCATTTCCTGCATAATGTAACTGTCAAAATTTGTAACTTTATCCACCATCCCTTTCCCTGATTATTTTTCTTAAAACCAATAAAATTTTGTTTTTAAAAAGAAAACACCTCCTGTCATGTTTGTCCTTGATAGTAGAATACCTAACAAACGCTGCTTATTGGCACAACAGGCTGACTAAGACAGGGCTTCCCTACCTCTCCTGGCCCTATCCCACTCAAAATAATGCACCAGGATCAAGTTAGACATGCCATGGCTCTGAGACTATACATACATTTGTAGTTTATTTTTATCTAAAAAAACAGGCAAACATGGGAGACAGGAATCAGATGGGGTCAGCTTGTAGGAAGGACATGGGGGCCAAAGACAAAATGATAATGTGCCATTACAATGAAAGGTCTGTACATATGTCCAAAAGGGGCAATACTAGTGTCACATGCTAATAATGGTTGTTTTGTCATTTAAGTCCTTGGAATAGGATGGGAGATTAATACACTTCACTCACAAATGGTATGTACTTTGGCTATATGCTGTTTGTTTTGGAATATCCAGCCCTTTGCTGTCTCACTAACACCTTTATACATTTCATGTCATATTCTATATAGTATAACCAAGAAGTTAAGAAGTATTGTTAGATAAAAGAGGCAGAGAACAGAATGTGAAAGAGATAATGTTAGAAAACAAGAAGCAGATTTTATTTAAGTTCAAACACCCCATAAATAAGCTTTGCCTTGCATTCTCAGGTGCTGCTTTGATTTGAAAGAGAGATAAATGTTATAATATTCAGCATGCTGTCTCAACTGCTTATAAATTGCCAAAGTGGCATAGCGGGGAAAAGAAAACAAGTCATGATGATCAACAGTTCTAAAGCTAATACCACCTTATCAGATCAGTTCAGAGGAATGAGGTTATGTTTTTCATTACTTCTTTATGAAATTCCTTCTTTAGATAACTGAAGTCGTTATAACTTCCAAAGTGCTGTCTAACATTTAAAAGGAGGCTGGATTTTTTAATGTAATGGGCAGAATTACTCCCTCCAAGACTCCCTCCAAGACGGAGTGGCTGTGGTTACCGGCGCCCCGGTTCAACCAGTGGGTTCCATCACTGGCCATCGGGGGCGAACAGCTGGCCCCCGTGGAGCGGGCACGCAATTTGAGCGTCCTCCTGGATGCCCGGCTGTCAATGGATGACCATGTGACGGCCGTGGCAAGGGGGGCATTCCACCAGGTTCACCTGGTGCGCCAATTGCGTCCCCTATTGGACCGGAACGCCCTTCACACAGTCACCCATGCGCTAGTGACGTCCCGACTGGACTATTGTAATGCTCTCTACATGGGGCTTCCCTTGAGATGCACCCGAAGGCTGCAGTTGGTCCAGAATTCGGCTGCGCGGGCAATTATGGGAGGTACTAGGTACTCTCATGTAACACTTCTCCTGCGCGGGCTGCACTGGCTACCTGTGGCTTTTCGGGTGCGTTTCAAGGTGTTGACTATCATCTTTAAAGCACTCCATGGCACAGGACCTAGGTATTTGCGGGATCGCATCCTGCCCCATACATCCCTGCGGCCGATTCGCTCTCACAGGGAGGGACTCCTCCGGGTGCCGTCCACTAGGCAGTGCCAGCGGGCGACGCCCAGGAGTAGGGCCTTCTCTGTGATGGGCCCGACCCTCTGGAATGACCTCCCCCCGATATTAGAATAACCACCGATCTCCGCTCCTTCCGCAAGAAACTTAAGACCCACCTGTTCAACTTAGCTGGCCTGGCCTAACCGTAGTTTTAATCCTTCTAGCCTGTATTTAAAATTTTTAGGGGTAGGTTTTTAGGTTGTTTTTAATTTTTATCATACTGTACAGCCTAGTATTTAATTTGATTTTAGGGGTATCTAAGAGTATTTAATTTTGTATACTGTTTTTTATTGTGTTGTCTGTACACCACCCCGAGTCCCTTCGGGGAGAGGGGGCGGTCTATAAATTTAATAAATATAATATAAATAGAATGAATGAAATAGAGAGAGCCTTAAATGTGCTAATTATAGTTTATTATTGCATCTGCACCCTTTATGATACAAAGATCTGTAACCTCAATAAATTCAGTATAAATTTGTCAGTGTTTCCAGGGATGGGACAAAAGCTTGTTAGAGAAAAGTTACATTTTCTATTTTCTTAAGAATTTCCTGCCAAATATACATTTATTATAAGCATCCTCCTTCTCCAAGAAGGAAAAATGTGCTAAAGGTTCTTTAAAATGGATACCTATTTAGAATGGAATGTGTAGTAGAGACAGAAGGACAAGCAGGGGGGGGGGGTTTCTCATTTTTTACTTTTGCCATCAACATGAAAAATTCATGTTAGATAATAAGGATAATACCGCTGAACTATATATCACACCCAACCTAGTATAACCAGTGGTGAGGAAGTCTTGGAACTAATCAGCAATAACCTGTTGTGGCCTACCAGCTGCCAGCAGAGCTGGCCGCAGACTCGGACGATGAGGAGTTTGAGGAAGAACTTGGGCCAGCTCTGGAGTCTGGAGAAGGCACTGATGGATGCTCTGCATTGGACGCAGAGATAGAGCCAGGGCTGTCCAACATTTCCCAGCCACTGAAGAGGCAGCTGCCTTTGGAGGCTGCGATAAGTGGGGAGGAAGAACAGCTGGGGCCTGTTCCAGATGTGCATATGTGCAGAGCTGTTAGAAGAGGAGAACAACTGAGGACAAGGAGTTGATTTGGGAAGCAGGGCACACGTTGACACTTAATGGCCTCTCCCTGGCTGGGGAATAAATAGAAGCGAAGGGGAGTGGTGGTCATAGGAGACAACAGATCGGATTTCTGAAGATTTGGCTCATCGGGGCTGGGAGCTCATGGCCTGGAAATTATCGCAAGGAACTAATAAGGTCTGTTACTGCAGTTAACTCTTTGAAAGACTATTGCCTGGACTTTTTGGTGTGTGAATGCCATTAATTCACAGGAGATAAATAAAGAGGGTTTTTTGTGACAAGGAGTCTGTTTCTTGTTTCTGCTAAGGCTGGGTCAGAACATAACCAGAAGACCAATTGCTACAATTTCAGAAAAGGTTCAATGGTCTTTGAAAATGGAAAAGGAGTTTATGCTCTTGAAAAATCAAAACCCTTAGCTTTAATTGATTGAATCATAAGACTACAATCTTTTAACTTTAATCCTATTGATAGCGGAATACAATTTCTTATGAGTATATTGCGAAGTGACTAATGCTACTCTGATCTCAAATGAACAAATTGTGTGGTCACATAGCATTTTTAAAAAGCATTGGATACAATTATGCAAATAGCTGCAAACATACAATAAATCGAAGTAATATATGTACATATGGAATCAAGATTTGCAGTCAAATCAAGAATGCAATTTTTCTCACTAGCATCTTTCTGTGGCCACCAGATATATTTAAGTATAACATTTACATATTCAAAATATGCAACCAAAATATTCAATGCCAGAAAATCACATGCACCATTAGAGTAAGTATACAGCAAATAGGCATATTTAGCCCTTCTTGGTTAATCTTGGAAGTTAAGCAAGTTTGAACCTAATTAAGTGCATGGAATTTCAGGGCTGCTGGCCTAGTTGAGAAAATGAAAGCAAGAAAGAAATTTCAGAATGTGATTGGAAATTAGTCCCATTAAAAAATGTGCATGGAGGTGTTAAAATATGACTGAGCCTCAAAAAGAAAGCACAAGCACAAAGATCAGATTCCTGTCTTGAGAACCTTTGGAACAATGTTTTATATGCAGGATGTGCATGTGATATTCTAATTTTCTGAGATTGTGGATTTGTGGTTTTCATCAACTGTAAGCCATAATCATCACAGTTATGACAAATCACAGCTGGAACTATCTTGCTTTGCATGTAATGAGTCTATCTCATATATTAGTTTCATCTTTTGAGTTGCATTACTGAAATAAATGAACTTTTGCACGATATTCTAATTTTTCGAGTTTCACCTGTATATCTCAGTAAGAACACTTTTACAAGTCAAATGAAGGGTTTGGAAAGTAACTTTCAGAGACAAACAGAATTCAGTGGGCTATCTCCAGTTGGATAATACAGAACCAGGGGTGGGCTGCTGGGAATTTGCATGGGTTTGGGCAATTCTGCTGGGCTCAGCGAACCCCTAAATGCCACCACTGGCTGTCTCTGCCTACCCCTCCCCTCCCCGAGTCTCTACATGGCCTGTTCATCCTGCAAGGTAAGTGCAAGGCCCATGTGGAGGCTTGGGGAGGTCAAAAATAGGCCTACTGGAGGTTCCGGAAGTCCGGAAATGGGCCTGTTTCCAAAAAACACCACCCCCACCATCCCCGCTATGGTGCAGGAGGCCGACTAGGTCATGCCAACCATGGCCACGCCCACCCAACAATGGGGCAGCAAACCCGTTGCTGGAACTTTAGAAGCCCACCCCTGCACAGAATGCCATTTCAGTGATCCTTGTGCAAGTACAAGTTGCACTACAGAATGAATAGCCCTAAATCCAAAAAAAGGTCACACGTATCTATTACTGTACAAAGAACCAGTTGTCTCTGCAACCTAACATATCATTTCAAGTTCCATCTTATTCATCTATTTTGTATTCATCATGCCCAATTTTAGGACAATTACATGATGCAGAAATAGTTTTTCTAATTATTATGAAAACACTAGGACTTAAATTTTGTGGACTGTGCTCAACTGGAACAATTAATTCCTTCCCTCCTCTGCAATTGTTGGTGCTTGTTTCAGTAATGTCCTTCTGCTCCCCAGGCACGACAGGAAATGCAGTTCCAAAAGGACCAAACTTGCATGTTCTCTTGAGGATACATTATTTACAACTACCGTTGTAAGTATTTTCTCAAGTAGATATTTTCTTAAGTGGATAGCTGTAAAACAGATGTATTGCAAATAAAAAACCAAATCAGTTTATGGGGACAGGAAAACCTGAATGAAACCTTAATGACATCACAAAGATGCCCAGATTTCTTGGTCTCAAAAGGTTAAATGTCATGGAGCTAAAAGAGAAGAGAGCTGGGCGTCAGAAAGATGTTTGCCTGCCAGCAAAATGAAATTGTAAGTTTTGCGGTAGGAGAATTTCCTTGAATATCACCTCTTGGTGCTTATGATTTGTGTCTCTTGTTGCTACTATACCACATCTCAATGGTGTAATTTTAAGCTGTCTAAGTCTCCAGACTCTTCTGTTAACATGCATCTCTATATCTTTGAATTGACTGAAATGTTTGCCATCATACATTGCCCTGTCCTGATGGCCAAGCTCTGACCTACATCAGTAACAAGACCATTGAGTGGTACTTTGTTTACAGTTTTGTAAAGAACATTAAAGGAAATAAATTGATGGATTCCCCTAGCCTAGCTTCATTTCCCCTCCCGTCAACTTGCAGGAAAATATAGTTCCCTGCTGAGTTGGACTAGAAGACCTCCAAAGTCCTTTTCAACTCTGTTACCATTCTATTCTATTCTATTCTATTCTATTCTGTTCTGTTCGTCACTCTCATTATTGGCTGGGGAGGAAGCAAACTAACTGTTAAAAAGTACTTGAGGGCTTTATCTTCCATGAGAGGCTAACTATCATCTGAAAAACTGGCTCCTTTTAAACATAGGTTTAACATTATTGTGGAACCTAGCTATTCTGGAAAATTGCTACTTATGAAAAAAAGAAGCAGAGAAAGTGTAACCCCAAAGGCCAAAATCAACTAATAGGAACTTGAAGAGGTCATCTCCAGTATTATCTAGGTGGCATCTCAGGTGGTTAGTATCAGGAAAAGACAGAAAATCCAACCAAGAATATTTTTCCTTGGAAAAGAGGGATTGAAGCAGAATCCTTCTATTTGGGAAACTGAATTAAACCCCTTCCCAAGAGGAGGGGAAACCACACATAAAGTACAAAGATACAGCTATGTTGCCTATGTCTTTGATTTCAGTGAAAGAACAAGGCATTTATTAATCACAATGGTTCCAATTATTATCTGATTCATTAGGAGGAACTGAGTTTCTGGGCACAGATCTCTCCCCCCCCCCCCCCCCAGGATCCTTTCAGGCAAGCAGAATATTAGCCAGACTGCAGACGTTAAACTTACAAATAGGAAAATTAAACTGCTGAGAATTGATGTTCCTTCCATCACTTCTACATCTGCCTTTTACATTTTAACTGCTTAGTTGCTTCAAAACTGTTTTCTTTTTTAATGTTTCATTTTAACATTCTGCACATTACCGATAGGTGGAAAAACACAAAAATCACTGAATAAATCAATCACATCAGCCAGTTGCTCACTGGATTCTAATTTTGGAGATATCAGTGAATTCCTCCTCTCCTCTTGAAAACATAATAATATAAATATATAGTTCCTCTCCATGTTAAGCCAGTTGCCTTCTCAAATTCAGTGGTTATATTTGTATTTCAGTTTGAAATTGTTATTTCCCCTACCAGCACCAAAAATATTTTTATAGAAAACCTTGTGACTTGCAACTATAGGTAGTCCTTGACATGACCACAACTGAGCCCAAAATTTCTGTGGCTAAGCGAGACATTTGTTAAGTGAAATTTATCCCATTTTATGACCTTTCTTATCAGAGTTATTAAGTGAATCACTGTGTCAACTCGCAAAGCTTCCCTAACCTGTTCCCGCGCGGGGGGAGGGAGGGATGGAGAATCGAGCCTCGCAGCTACATTGAAGAATTTGCACCTCAGTCAAAACAACCCACATCCTAGCCGGCCAAAGTCAAGGCCCTCTCCACAGAAACCAGTAAGGGCTGGAGGGAGTGACTTCCATGACTCATGAAATTGCTTCGTTGGGGAATGTGGCTGATGACACACCTTGTGGGGAGGGGGAAACAGGGTCAGAGGCAAGGTGCAAACTGAGTGGGGTCAGAGCTGCCTTCACTAGGTCCGTGCCAACATGGCGCTCCTAATAAATAACTGGATTTTCTTGAAAACTGGCATGAGGCTCCTACTTTTATTAGGACATCGATCGGAACCCTGACACACTGCAGTTGTTAAATTAGTAAGATGGTTGTTAAGAGAAGCTAGCCTCACCATTGACTTTGTTTATCAGAAGGTCACAAAAGGGGATCACCTGACCCCGGGATTCCTCAACTGTCATAAATATGAACCAGTTGCCAAGTATTTGAATTTCGATCACATGACCATAGGGTCGCTTCAGCAGTTGTAGGTGTGAAAAACGGCCATAAGCCACTTTTTTCAGTGCAGTTGTCACTTTGAACAGTCACTATGCAAACTGTTGTAAGTTGAGGACTACCTGTATAAACAACCTTACGTAAAGAAGTAATTTGAATGCATTGGTAAATAATAAAGGCCATCAGCCAGAGGTGTTTTATTGGGTTTTATTGCTATTATTTAAAAACTAAGAAAGGAATCATTTCATTTTTAAATTCATAGATTACCTTTTCTCACACACACTCACATTTCCTGCCCATATATATATATAGATACAGATATAGATATACATTAGAGTCAGCATGGAGGATGGTTAAAGTACTGGATAAAGAGCAGGGAGACCCAAGTCCAAGTCCTTCCTTAGGCATGGCTGGCTGGCTTTGGGCCAGTCACTCTCTCTTAGCCCTAGACTGAGAAGTCAGAAAATACCAACCAACCAATCCATACTGGAGCAGTGTTGTAAATTATTGTCTAAAACCTGGAGTGAAAAGGCCTTTATCCTGCAGAGAATTAATTGGGGCTGTTGATAATATGCACCTGCGCATACACGCACTGCTGCGTGGTGATACAATCAAATAATGGCTTGCTGCAGATTTATACCTCTACGAGAACTATAATAAAGTTTTTCTTTTTAAAAAAACCTTTAAACTGTTGTTATTGATCCTGCTATTAAACAAACTAAGGCTTTGTTAGAAAGACTGAAGGGACTATTTGGTAAATGACCCATAGCATGTGAATTTGTAGTCATCATAATTAAGCATAAAAAATTCCCCTCTCCCTTGTAGCGCTCCTGGTTTGGCATTAACTCCATAACTGTCACATCAGGAAAGTTCAATTATTTCTTTTTGGCTCCAAGCAATACTTATAAAAAAGAGCTGTAGCTTAGGTGCAAATATAAATGTTTTACAGGTGGACCTCAACTTATGACCATATATTTAACAACTGTTTGAAGTTACATTAAGTGTCCTTAAGTGTCCTTGCACTTAATGTCCCTGTGCTCTTGTAATCAAAATACAGGTGCTTGGCAATCAGCATATATTTATGATGGTTGCAGCAACCTGGGGTCATATGATTGACATTTGTGACCTTCTCAGGGGGCTTTCAACAAACAAAATTAATAGGGAAAGCTAGACTTGCTTAACAACCATGTGATTCATGGTTAATGACTATTGCAAAAAGGTTGTAAAATCAGGTGTGACAAAAAAGAAATCATCAAACAAATATACAGTATAACAAAAATGACCTCCAATTTTTTGCAGTATAGACATGGTAATACAATAACCTTTCTCTAATTTAAAGAAATAATCAATATTTAAACTATCTTAAAATATTAATAATAAACTCTAAAAATCAATATTCATATTCTCTTGATTTTAATCTAACATATAACATAAATTGTCAAATATTAATAAGCATATACTTAAGAAATCACAATATTTCTCAAGTCAGATCAGATCTAATCCTCAAATCCCAAAGTAAAAAGTTGAAAGAAAAATACTGATACTATATATTGTAGTACCAATACACACACACACACACACACACACACACAGGGAGGGAGAGAGAGAGAGAGAGAGAGAGAGAGAACTTAATAGTGCATACAGTTCCAGTCACCAATACTTGAAGAAGATATTGTAGAGCTAAAAATGTGTAAAAACTTACAAGTCTATGAAAAACAATTAATTGCATCTGATGCTTTTTAGCTGTATATACCTCTGTGTGTATAACAGAGGTATATAAATAATGTATGAAGTGGAAACTGTGGATGAAGAGGTAAGTGTATAAGAACTCTAGATCATTCATTAAAGCTACACATGGCAAGATATACATGTAATACAGTACATCCAAAGGAATTCACTGCAATTGTTATGATGGCTACCAATTTAGACATTTTAAAAAGACGATTGGACACATTAATGGAGGATAAAGCTGGCAATGTCTACTATTCTTTTTAAAGAACATTTAAATTTGATTTTAAAATATTTAAAACAATGGAGTCTATTAGAGGGGGGGGCTAATAAATTCAAATAAATAACTAGAATTCATTTTAAAACATTAAGGAACAAAATAAATGACTACATAACAGAAAAAAGAAGAAAGCAATAAAGTACACAGTAAATAGACAATAAAACTGTTGACTGTGCATCCAGGATCCAAGGTCACCCAACTAGCTCTCTTGTGTAAGGTCAGACTAGAACTCTCAATCTCCTGGTTTCTAGCCTGGTGCTTTAACCATTAGACCAAAGTGGCTCTCTTTACAACATTTTTTGCTGAAAACCGGTGATGGTTCAGTAAAAATGCTCCATAGTGTACAATGGATTCGCTTAACAATCACGATGTTCACTTAATGACCACTGCTGTTTTTGTTGAATTGGGTCAATCACATCATGACCTACTTTACAACTGTCATGACGTATGAGCATTATAAATTCATAATAAGAGTTATGAATCCACCTACAGTAGCCTCATTGTGAGATAGGCAGCTAATAAATTTAACAAATAAATAAATGTCAGGCTCCAATATAGTCATAACTTGAGAACTACCTGTATTCTTTTTCTCTGGCATAGAGCAGAGATGTCGAATCCACAGCCCAAGGGCCAGATGTGTCACATGCTGGCCACGCCAACCCCCATTTTAGCAAAGGGGGGGGGGGGAAGTTGCAATGCATTGCATGATGGGAATGTGACGATGCAAGTTTGACATCCCTGGCATAGAGAATCCAGAGCTTTACTGCCTTTGCAGGGTT
This sequence comes from Natrix helvetica, assembly GCF_964273705.1. Classification (NCBI taxonomy): domain Eukaryota; kingdom Metazoa; phylum Chordata; class Lepidosauria; order Squamata; family Natricidae; genus Natrix; species Natrix helvetica. The sequence goes on along the minus strand of NC_138550.1, from coordinate 79,376,001 downwards.
TAGTTTAACTAGCAGCCATTAAGATCTTTTTTGTAAATTCCAAATATTAATAATGGATTGCATAAGAAGTCTAATTAAATAAAAGTTGATAATAGGGTTTTCCCTAAGGGAATCCCAGTTAGGATTATCAAGCGAAGTTTGGTAATCTTTTTATAATTTATTTTCTTCTAGAAATGTAGATATAACTATGAGTATTAAAGGCATAGCTCTCAAACTAAATTAAATGTATTATGAAATTGTTTTTGAATTCATATAAATAATAATAATTTGGCTATTTTTCACTGGAGGATAAACACTTTCCACTTTGTTAATCAGCACTGTATCCATATATTGATAAACAGTTTAGTATAAAAGAACTTCACCCACCTGCACTATTCTCTTCGTCCTCAGCTAGAATTAAATATTTAGCAGTATTTCACCTGCTGATAAAATATTTAAGCCCCATGGCAATTGTAGTAGGAGGCCTATAGAGATGTTGGTACTATAATTATTCACCAAAGATATACCCCTAGATAGATTGTGAGCACTTTCTTGGGCTTATCTTACTATCTATTTTGCATCCTTTCATTTTGATAAAATATTTAAGCCCCATGGCAATTGTAGTAGGAGGCCTATAGAGAGGTTGGTACTATAATTATTCACCAAAGATATACCCCTAGATAGATTGTGAGCACTTTCTTGGGCTTATCTTACTATCTATTTTGCATCCTTTCATTTTGTTTCAAAAGCTCTCATTATTGTATTCATTTTTACAAACAACCACAACAACAGAAGATACAAATATGGACTTATATACCTTTAGAAACAAAGTAAATGTATCTTGGTCTGAAGAAAAGTGTGTCTAGGATTACAGCCAATGAAAAAGCAAATTGATATCCATATCTTGGTCAATCCACCACTACAGTGCCTAGTGAAAATCAAAGACCTAAAAATAAAAAATAAAAAGGTTAATCTCACAGCATTCTTAATATCCATAGATCCAGCACTAACAAAAAGAATCCACTGAAGTATCATTAAGCAATATACCCAACCCAACATAATACACTGATTAAATACCCAGACTCATAGAACTCATCGACCTACATTCGATTTGATGGACAAATACACTGTACCAACAAATCAGAGAAAAACACTCATGGAATCACCACAGTCACGCTGAAGATGCTATGCAATGTCTAGAACAGGGTGTCCAACCTTGGCAATTTTAATACCTGTGGACCAACTTCCAGAATTTCCCAGCCAGCTATGCATGCTGGGGAATTCTGAGACTTGAAATCCACAAGTCTTAAAGTTGTCAAGGTTGGACACCCCTGATCTAAAAGCATAGCACTCCCACACAAACAACCAAAAGTATGGATCTGCTTAAAAATAACACTTTCATTATAAGAAAAGGAACAGTTACAGAAGACACATGAGACAATCAACAATATCTTTAAAGGAATAAAATGTACAAGAGAAAAACACACACTATCATCTTGGATATCTTCATCAGCAGAGAAAACAATGGCAAATTAGAGACCTATGTTTGTTAAAAAAACAAAACCTCACGCTAATCAAGTGCTTCACTATCAAAGCAACAACCCAACCACCCACAAAATAAGCTATATAAGAACTTTATGCAGAAACATACTGCAGTAACCCAGAATGCCTTAAAGAGGAAACATACCACCTACACTTCTTCCAAAACAATGGATACCCATCTCACTTGTGTAGTAATTGACTACACAACCCACTGCAACACAATCATTACAACTTACATAAAGTCTCTCTAGTAATCTTGAAAGCTCTCAACATCACTGTAGTATGCATAACAACAAAATCTCTCCAAAATATCTTAAGTAAACCAAAATGCCCATTACCAAGAATGAAAAATAGGAATCATCTATGATGGGGATTGTCAAACTCATGTCGTCAGGATGGTGTCATGTGATGTATTGCAACTTTTTTTCCTTCACTAAACCGGGGGGTGGGCATGACGCCTCCAGCCCATGGGCCGCGAGTTTGATAGCCCTGATCTATAATATACAATGAAAGGATTATAATACTATTATAGCATGGAGAGATAGAAGATTGGCAGACCGCATTCATAAACCCCAACTGGCTGTCAGAAGACATGATGAATGTGCTTTATTTTGCCACACTCAATCACAGATTTAACTAGAAGAGTTAACATTTTGTCTCAAGCTCAGTCCAAAAATTCTAGGGAATTCCTAGATGCTTGGCATTAAGACAACGCAGCCATTAATAGGTACAAAGAGACAAACGTCATTTATAAATCATTTAAAAGATACAATCAAAAGAAAGGAAGGAAACAACTTAGAATGCATTCTTCCAGCAACCAACTACTTGATAAGCAGAAACGGAATCAGATAAATAATCAAGAAAGAAACAATATCCAAATCAAAGAACCATCAAGAACCACCATGCATAAACAACCAGCAAACCCTACTTTTTCTTACACTGATGGTGTTGCCTTGCTAGTAACGAAATATTTGCAAGTAAACAAACAAGCTCAGAAACCCAATAGTTCAGAACAACAGAGATGGGAGGGACCTTGGGGGTCTTCTAGTCCAACCCTCTGCTCAGGCAGAAAACCCTATACCATTTCAGACAAGTGACTGTCCAATCTGTTCTTAAAAATCTTCAGTGTTAGGGCACCAACAATTTTTGGAAGCAACTTGTTCCACTGATTAATTCTTCTAACTACCATTTATTGTGCTGTCATTGTTCTGTCATAGTTTTAACAGTTCAGCCCTGAGCTATTTATGCAATCTTCTATGGATAGCCTTATCAGTTAACCCACAAGCCTACTAAGAAGAATGACCAGTGGAAGTGCTTTAGGAAGCAAGCAGAACCCCCACTAGTGCAAATAGTGCATTTTCAGAATTACTCTGACAGGTGTGTATATGCAGTGTCACCATTAAATTGGTAAAACCTGCTACCATCATCTCTCAAGTCCCAGTACAATCTGTGTAGTGGAAGCTACATTATGAGAAGTATTTTTGTTCTTCACAGGTAGGATACAGATGAGGATGAGGAGAGAAATCCTCAGGTTAGCAGTCATTAAATAAAAATGGCCTCCCTCCAATATATCAGATATGTTGGATTACAGTTCTCCTCATCCCTAGCAGTACAGGTAGTCCTTGATTTAGCAAATTTCTCTTGCTAAGCAAGACAGTTTTTAAGTACGTTTTGCTACATTTTACCACTTTTCTTGCCACAGTTGTTAAATGAATTACTGCAATAGTTAGTAACATGGTTGTTAAGTGAATGTAGCTTCCCCGCCGACTTAGCTTGTCAGGTCACAAAAGGGGATTACATGACCCCAGAACACTGCAACTGTCATAAATATGAACTAATTGCCACATGGCTGGATTTTGATCACATGACCATAGTGATGCTAATGGTTGTAAGCAGCGGTGGGTTTCACATTTTCTTACCATTGGTTCGCTGCGTGCACACACTCCCGCTTTATGGGCACACGCACCCTGTCCATGCATGCGCCTGCCCTTCCACGCATGTGCTTTGCTTGTGCACGCACTTTTTGCACATGTGCCCGGCTTCAAAAACATGCCTAAATAGGACGGCATAGAGCTGGACCGATTTCCGTTACCAGTTCAGGCGAACCGGTCCAAACCAGCTGAATACCACCTCTGGTTGTAAGTGTGAAAAATGGTCATAAGTCAATTTTTTCAGTGCTGCTGTAATGTCAAAAAATCACTAAATGCGGACTACCTATATGGAGATTACAATATAATGTATTTATAATTGCACGTATCTAGTATTCAGACTACTTCTCTCTTTTGGTTGTTTACTCTGAATAAAATGAATTGAAAAGTTAATCTTTTTGTATTAACTTTGTAAATAAGAGTACCGTTCCAGAGCTGGAAGAGTGCAAATGTCATGAAGAATATGGGCTGAGTGAACTCGTAGTGCTATTTAAAACATGGGGCAGTAACAGTAAATTCCCTTCCCTCTCCCAAGGAATTTACATGCAATCCATAAATGGCATTCTGATGATTACTGTAGTTATTTATTTGTGTGTGTGTACAGATGTGTGTGCCCACATTATGTTTGCATCCCACTCGTCTGTACTGTTGCCAGGATAACTACAGTGCCATGTCTGTGCAGTCACCAGCAGTCAAACCTGAAGGAGGTTATGTTTTTGCTTTGTTCCAAAGAAACTCACAATGACATACTTGGAGTTATACATCTTCACAAATACCCTATATGAAGAGACAGTAGCTTCTTCTGTGTCACTTGGGTCAGCTGTTATTAGCTCTACTCTTCAAGCCGCCACCCGAAACCAAACGTCCCGGTCCCAGTAAGGCACATCCGAATCAGCCGCCCCAGGAAGCTGAAAGTCACAGTCTTCCTCGAGGGTGCCCCCTGAGAGATGGAGATAGAAACCGGGTCATCTCTCACAATCATCTCATGGGCAGTGCTGAAACGGACGATCCCCACGATGCGGAAGGAGGACCTCAAGAGCCCCGATGTCCGCCTCCGCAACTATCAGGGAAACCTGGTTCCCCTCGTGGGGCAAGGCATGTTCACCGTCCACTACAAGCGGATCACCAAGAAGCTGCAGGCGATCGTGGTGCGGGACAACCTCCAGAGCCTTTTTGGACTAGACTGGTTTCAGGCTCTAGGGATGGTCATGGCCGAAGTCAACGCCCTAGACGAAGCAGGCCAAGCACCAACCACTGCTGCCCCGGGAATGCCGCAGAAACCATTTTTAGGGAGTTCATTGATGTTTTTGCCTCCGGTCTGGGTGAGTACAAGGGTAACCCCATATCGTTCAGCCTAGACCCCAATGTGGCCCCAATTGGGCTCAAACCCAGGAGAGTGCCTTTCGCCCTCCGACCGAAAATTGACAAAGAAATAGACAAACTGGTGATCCAGGGGATCCATGAACCAGTCGATCACGCCTGCTGGGAAACACCAATAGTGACTCCGGTCAAGCCTGATGGGTCTATCAGATTGTGTGCTGATTACAAATGCACAATCAACAAGGGGTTGCAGCAAAGTGCATACCCCGTACCCATAGTCCAACATCTGTTGCATTCCCTCGGCCCGGGGAAAATATTTGCAAAACTGGACTTGGTGCAGGCATACCAGCAGCTGCCAGTAGATGGCACTACCACAGAAGCCCAGACCATTGTAACGCACAGGGGGGCGTTCAAGTGCAACCGCCTACAATTCGGAGTTAGTATCGCTCCGGGGCTGTTCCAAAGTATCATGGAACGACTGTTGCAGGGGATACCAGGAGTCATCCCCTATTTTGACGACATATTGGTATCTGCCGCAAACGAAGCACAACTTTTTTAAAAAGTGCATGCTGTATTGGACAGAATCCGATCAAAGGGCCTCCATTTAAAAAAGGAAAAGTGCAAAATAAGCGTACCCAGGGTGGTGTTCTTAGGCTACATGATCGATGGCTCCGGGATTCACCTAACCAACCAGAAAATCAGGGCCATTAGGGAAGCCCCCACTCCAAAAAATCAGACCGAGCTCCAGGCGTTCCTCGGACTCCTTAACTTTTATAGTGTGTTCCTGAAGCAGAAAGCAACGGTTGCTGAACCACTACACCGCCTGCTAGGGAAGAACACGGAGTGGACGTGGGGGAAAGCCGAAGCCAAGGCGTTCACTGCGGTGAAGGGACTTTTATCAGCAGACTCCTTCCTGGTCCAATACAGTCAAACCCTGCCACTGGTGCTGACCTGCGACGCATCCTCCTTCGGAGTTAGCGCTGTCCTAAGCCACCGGATGCCGAACGGCACGGAAGCCCCCGTTGCGTTCTATTCGATGCTGTCTGCCGCCGAACGGAACTACAGCCAGCTGGACCGGGAAGCGCTGGCCACAGTGGCGGGGGTCAAGCAGTTTCACGAATACCTGTACTGCAGGGACTTCGACCTGGTGACGGACCACAAGCCGCTACTGGGATTACTGGCTGGAGACTGCCAGACCCCGGTGTCACTCCCCCCCCCGCATGAACCGTTGGACGATTTTTCTGGCAGCATACTCATACCAGCTCATCCACCGTCCGGGCACCACATTGGGGCATGCAGACACACTGAGTCGATGCCCCCTACCGGAGCTGCTCGCCGACCCGACACCCAAGGCCGTGGTACTCCTGATCGACTGCCTAGACTCGGGACCCATCTCCTCCAGAGACGTCACACACCATTCCAAAAAAGACCCCATCATCAGACAGATTTTGAATTGGGTGTGGAGGGGGTGGCCCAAGGGACCGGTGGAAACAGAACTCAACCCTTTCGTCACGAAATGCGACCAATTGTCCGCCATCCGGGGTTGTCTATTGTGGGGGGACCGGGTGGTCATCCCAAAACAGTTGCGAGTAGCCGTGCTGGAGGCTCTCCACAAGGGTCACCCTGGGATAGTAAGAATGAAGGCGTTGGCACTGAGGTATGTGTGGTGGCCCAATATGGACAGAGACATTCAGGAGTGGGTGGCCACATGCACACCATGCCAAGAGTCCAGGCCGGCTCCCCCAGAGGCACCTGCAAAAGAATGGGAGCGACCCCAAGCACCATGGTCCAGAGTCCACATAGACTTCACAGGGCCAGTGCACAGGCAAACCTTCTTCATAGCTGTGAACGCATTCTCAAAGTGGTTGGAGGTAGTGCTGATGACATCCACCACCACAGACACTGTCATCAGGGCACTACGGAGGCTGTTCGCAACCCATGGGTTCCCCGACGTGCTCGTGTCTGATAATGGCCCACAGTTCACGGCCAAATCATTCGAAGAGTTCCTAGCGGCACAGGGAATTTGGCACGCCCTCATCGCCCCATTCCACCCAGCGTCCAATGGCCAGGCGGAATGGATGGTAAGGTCTACCAAGAAGGCCTTAAGCAGAATGGGCCCGGGCGACTGGAAAACGCGAATAGACCACTACCTCCTGGTACAACACATCACGCCAAGCGCCATCACCAGCAGGAGCCCAGCAGAGCTACTCATGGGACGCCGACTCAGGTCCCACTTAGACCGGCTGCACCCCAACTACTCTTCCGACACGCCTCCCGACTCCACGGGAAGGATCCGGACATTTACCATAGGCGACCTGGTCTACGCCCACAATTACACAGGGGGGACCTTGTGGTTACCCGCAACCATCGTCGGAGTTTCAGGCCTGCGATCCTACTCCGTCAGGCTCGAGGACGGACGACATTGGAGGAGGCACATCAACTAACTCCGGGGACGAGTGGAGAACTCCCCACTCCGGCAAATGCCACCAACACCATCACAGGCTGAGCCACAGCACCCACAGACCACTACGGGGGAACCCAGGGACTTATCTGACTCTGACGGGGCATGGGCAAGTCCTCCGCCGACGGTGCCAGCCGAGGGCTCTGAAAGCTTCCAGGAGTTTCCACCTAACGAGTCCAGAGAAGCAACAGGTCCGACCGCCCAGCGCGGAGAAACTCCACCATCTGAACTGCGCAGGTCCAGCAGGTCGATCCAGAGGCCCGCCTACCTGCGTGACTACGTCACTCGTTAGGATGTTCAATCCTAGAGGGGAGGGGTGTTAGATACTCCCCCCTCTAGTTGTTGCAAGGACAATAATAGTTTCCAGTCAGGTCCTCTCTTTTCAGGAGGGAACAGAGAGAGACCTGATTGGCTGAAGCGTTGGCCAGCTCCCCTTTAAAAAGGGAGCTGCCAGACCTCTCACTTAGTGGATGCCTGTACTTGACCAAATAAAGAGCTGTTGTTATCTCAGCCTTTTGTGCCTTTCATTACCCAATCTAACAGCCTCCATGTTTCCATTGTCTTTCTCCCCACTTGGAACTGAACCCAAATGAAATGGTAGTGTTTCTCACTCAATGCAATTCTGATGATGGAGTAGGAGCACACCCTTAAACAGTGTGCCGTGGATTAGAAGGCTAGTTAGATCTGGTTTTCATACCCATATATGTGCTCCTAGAGAGTTTCTTTCTCTTCTTTCTCTTTCTCCTCCCTTCCCTTCTCTTTTTTTCAAGCTGACTAAACATTTAAGAAAAAGAATGGTCCCCAAATTCAGAAGAGCCCTAAATCTGGCAAGATTTAACACCCTTTCACTTTTGGGGAAATTATGAGGTATACTATTCAAAGAAGACTTTTCCCTTGTAGTGATGATGTTACTGAAATATTACACTATAATTTGCTATATGCTCTATTATAAAGCTGCCTGGGTTGCAGTTAATAATGCTCCATCTCCGTCAGATTTCTGGACCACCTAAATTCATTTGATTTTACAGTTATTATTGTGTGATCAATGTGATTTTATTTCTCTGAAGATGGTTAACTTTTCCTTCAAGATACATTGTATTTCCACTGCATCAGTGTAATAATTATTAGATTCTATAGTCATTTTTATTTGCTATCATGGGATTTGTTTTCCTTTTTCAAGTGGTCAATAACTGTAATAAAATATACTGCATTGCATTGTGCTGGCTGCAGAGTTTGCAAGAACAAATAATCCAATTTCCCCTTTACACTGAAAAAGGAAGTGGCCTTATTTTTTTCCAAATATGATTTATGCATTTTGTTAATAACTTGTGATTGGTCCTGTCATTCTAACAAAAGATTTCTATTTGGTTTAAATCTTGCAAATATTTATTTCAGCTAAGCTCCATAAGATCCACATAAGAAGAAAAATCTCCTTCAGCATTTCCCATCCTCCCAGGAAAAAAATACATGCTGCTTTCCTAGGCTGGAAAGCAGCTTTCAGCTTGAACCCCAGAAATAAGTTATGGCAGAAACTGAACACCTCCTCCATCACCAGGCTCTAGCATATGTCCACTAGCTCTAATCCTGAAATTTCACAAGTAAAATACTATGCAGGTTATTATCACTCAGGGATATGCTGAATACATCTCCCTAAACTAATTTAAAGTAACATAGTTCTATCCTTCACCCTATTCTTTTTCACTGTTATAGAAATCAAATTGTACAAGTTCTGCATCAAATTCCACTGCCCTTGTTATCTAGTAGGCCCGTTTTGATCTAATTAGTTAACAGTCATCCAGTTCTCAAGAAGTCTTGTTAAATGTCAACATTTGTGGGCAATAGATAGGATTAATTAAGTTAATTGCTTTTTATGTTTCTAAGTCTTATTGGGGGGCGGGGGGGGACCAGATAGACTAAGTCCATAAAAGCTCCAAATCTGGCAAACATAATTTTGAACATTCTGATTCAGAGTAGCCCCCAAGCATCTTCTAGCAACTCTTTAAAATATCTAGGACAAAGGTTTTGAACAACCAGAGATATCACCTTTTTAAAAAAACTGTTCAGTCAAAATTTCTTGGGGTTAGATATTAGACGTTCTTCACTGTATTTCTATTCTTCTACTCAGGCTGGAGGCTGACCTGATATATACTGAAATATATATGTTGCTTTGCCATTTAAAATACTAGTTCAAATAAATGTATTTGACTTGTCTGGTTGTTTGCAACAAGGCTGTGTTCTCATGGCTAAAGGAAATAAATTGAGATGTACAATTTCCTGGCCTCTCTACTTAATATCATAGTTGATTTCAGGAGAGTCTATATGGATATAAAATGGCAGATCTTTAACTAAAACCTGCATACCTACTCTTTTGCCCATTTTTTAGCCTGTTTGACTTATTCAAAAAACTCTTTCTCCTATCGCAGAAGAACTTTTACCTAAAGCATGGACAAAACTTTATTCTGGTAATCTATCATCTCTCTATCCATGTACGTTTTTATCTTTCTTAGCATAAGGATCTAATCGTGTCACATCAATCTCATAGAAATCCAAATATTCTGTTCTTTTCATTCCCATATATACAGTATGTTAATGACAACTTCTAGGATGGTTGCAAAATTTTGTGATTGCCTTTTTAATCCTTCATACGAATGTTTTAGATTTGTATTATGGATTTGTTTTTGATTGCTGCATTTAAACAGCCAGTAGCAAGCATTCTACTATGGTTGTAACTATTTTAGGAAGTTAAAACCCACCCCTCTGCTAGAACACTGAAAGATCCTGGGAAATATTAAGAAGGCAAAATATTATATTTCCCTGGATGTGAAAAGGGACAAACATGTTTTTAAAGACAAAGTAGCTCCCTGCAGCTTCCTGCCCCTCCCCCGCTTTGTCAATCAGCCATTAAAGCTGAGCTAATCTACATAACAAAGGTAGGATTAGCCTTATACAGAAACTCACCACAAGGCACCTGGGAAAATTACATCAGCCAGCAAGACAACCAAACCTGGACTCAAAGCACAGTCTACAGAGTTGCCCCTGCATGGCCCTATGGGAGTCTGACAACCAATCAGAATAAAAGATCAAGATCAGAGGCCAGACAAAGCATAAAACCAGGAATTTTCAGCCTCACTCTTTTTTCTTCTTCACCCAATATCTTGAAGCATGTGACCCCCCTTTTCTGTTCAGGAGCTCAAACCATATGGTCCTTTCCACCATTAAACCATCTTTCCAAGCCATCTCCATATTTTCAGTGTCTTTTCCCCCACTTGGAACTGAACCCAGAAGGACATTTCTTCCAACACTATGAAGTGTGAAGCATAGCATCAGGCATTATATGTTTTTGATTGTGTTTATTTTGGTCCAAGATTGTAACAAAACCTTTATATATCATGTTTTCATGGCAGCAATATGAAAGTTTTCCACTATTTCTTCCAAGATGATTTTTTTAAAGCTTCTCGATTAACCCAACAACTCTGGAATTCCAGTGGTCTCTCAAGTATTAACCAGCTCCAATCCTGATTAACTTCCAACTCCAGGTAGTCTTAACCAGATGCTGCCATATGGCTTAATCTAGTGAACAGAGGGTTTATGTACAGAAGTAAGTTAGAGTAAAAAAAACTGAGCTCTTCAACAATTTTGTGCTTTCCTAGAACTACTATACACCTTAGTCCTTGGTATAAGCAAAGGTTCTCTGGAAAGGATCTTAAGATCTTTCTAACAATAATCTGTTTGCCAACAACCCAATCATCAGGGAGGATGGGGAGAACAATCTCAGGAAATCCTGAGAAAGATATCCTAAGTGATCCATCAGCACATCCTATCACTTCACTTGCCTTTTCTAGTGCCCTGAATGCTTTCATTCCTCATTCCCATCCAACCGCAGTTGATTTTTAATAATATATGATGCTGAAACAAAGTCCCTCAGGTTTATATGGCCCAATGCCATGGCCAGAGGTCTTATTGTGGTGGCATTCATGAAAGTGAGAGTGCTTCTTGGATAGCTAGCTAGCAGCACTATAAGACAAAAACCATTCATGACTATTCTTCCTTTTCCCGCTTTTACTGTGTTTTTTTTTTCTGGTGAATAAAAAATGAGAGTTAGAAAAACACAGAAACAAAAACCTGAACTAAATATGTAATTAATTAACTAGGGTTCTTAATTCATATGTATTGGACACCTTGATGGTTAGTAAGATATCCAAAAAGAGCTTCTATAGTAAAAGCCATTAATGTTCGAAGTATGATCACTTGTATGAAATCATCAAATGCCAACGAAACTCTGAGAACAGTCTGCATCCATTTATATTTCTACAGATCTAATAATGAATGAAAACATAAGACTGGCTTAAAGCCATTGGTGCTGTTATCTTCTTTAGAAGAGTATGTGACTTTAATCATGTTGGTGACCATAAGCCTTGAAATGTTCTTGAAAACAAGGTTAATGCTTTCTAAATTCAATCCACAAAAGAAAGGATAGGGGTTTGTTTGTGTATTGCTTTTCAGGTGTTTGTATGTATGTACACCAATTAAATAAACTGGTAACATATGCTAATTTTTACTAATTGCTTTTTGAATAATGCCCACACAGTGAATACATTTTCTGAGCAAGTATTGAGGAGAGGTTCCTTAATTCCCTAGATTCCTATGGTTCCAAATGTACAGTTAACATGTCTATGTAAAAGGAATTCCAAAGAACATAAGTGACTAGTTTCTATGCAGGTTGAATTTTGATAATGGAACAGGCTTTCCCTATTTCCTTTTAGAATGACTCTTTTTTCTTGCTAAGAAGGCTACAATATGTGTCAGGTCTGGGGAAACCAAGGACACAATGAATTGCTCAAGTAGATTCTTTATTGCTGTTTGCCAATAGATAAAAATCTTGCCAGATTAAAGCACACTCTGAATTACTGTCAGATAAATGCTGTGAAGATTTAGGGAGGATCTTTTCTGGGCCTCTTCCTTCATAGTGATGCAGTGCTGATTTGTCTCTTTACTTCTCCCTCCTATAAGGGAGGGAGCGCCACTTTCTACTACGTTATGGGATCAAGCAAAAATATGTTAGTTTAATAAATTATTATGTATGAGTAATCTACATTTAGATTCACAGTCTAAGACTGGTGGAAATTTATGCTTCAAATGCTAACCGAGGTCCTAAGAATGACTAAAGTAACATCAAAGAATAAAGGCATTCCAAGCTGTTTTGTGTAAAATATTTGTGCAAGTATTAAAGTGTCCAGGTCTGATAAATTCAATATTTGAAGATATTGAGAAAGTCTTCTAAGTATCATTCTGAAGGCTCCAATCATGATTGGTAGAACGGATTTCTTTTTCCCTAAGCATCCAACTTCTATCTCAAGTCTTGGTATTTCATCCCCCCCCCCCCAATAGTGTTTCCTCAATCCTAGCATCACCCAGAATATCAACATCAATGAACCACTTTCTTATTTTCAATGTTGTATCATGCATGTTATGAACAAGATGCATTTCTGCTTGGGTCTTCAAGTCACATAAGACCTTATCTGATCATTTTCCAAAATCTTCTCAACTTGATGGTTACAACAGTTTTTACTACATTCAAATCTAAACCCCTGGCAAAGTTTCCAATGAATCATTGCAGCAACTTGGTCATCACAGTGATTGTAGCCAATAGATGTCAAATTTTATTTTATCTTTATTGAATTATTTTGTGTACTTAAATATGGGATCTAGTTGTTGTATATTATTATTTGCCTAAAATTGGAAAAAGTCTAGTGAAGGTGTTCTGTTCTTCCCCCAACAATTTCACATACAATTTATGCATGTATGTGAGGTGAAGAAAACAACTTTTGCCTGTAGAAAACTTCATATTCAATTCCTAACATTATCAGATTGGTACGCTTTTTGTGCAAAAGCAAAAGAGCAGACAGTGTATTGCAGACCAGTCTACCTTAACTTGAACTACCACCTCAAAGTGTTGGACTAATTTACAATTAACTTTGCCAGCACCTAAGAGAGCCACTTGCACAGTAGCTGTTCTAGTCCAAAACATTTGACTCCCCAGATTGAGAAATGCTGTTCTAGAATTCAATGGATCACTGGTTGCTCTTGATAAAGGCAGCTCCTGTGCATTTGGACTGATGGCTGTTGTGGGGTATTGACCGCATTGTCCAAGTATAGTTTCTTTATTGTGTCTTTGCACTAAAAACACTAATACACCCAAGAGCAGAATGGTGGAAATATTTGACTTTACCCACAATAGAGGAATGGATGATGAAGATGATGGAACTTACCAAAATGGTCCAATTGACAGTTTTAATTAAAGACATCCAAATACAATTTATTTCATTATTAAACTTATATGCTGCCCATCTTGCCAATGGCGACTCTAGGTGGCTTACGCTCATTCCATAAAAATGCCACATAAAACATTAAAACAATAAATAGAGATCTACAATTAAAATTCAGTTAAAATTAAATTGAACAAGATGGAGAAGAAGGGAGCAAAGTGTCCATAGAGAGGAGGCGGATGTTATTTAATCCATTAGCCACTTCTAGAATGCCACATGCACCTTGGATCCCAGGGCAGTTGGCAGAGTCATGTTTTCAAGCCCTTTCAGATGACCAAAAGAGCGGGTATGAATCTCACCTTGGGGAGTGTAATTTTCCAGAGGGTGGAAACCAGGGTTGAAAAGGCTCTTCTGGATCTGCCACCTGAAATTCCTTAAATAATGGGATCCGTGGCATGCCTCTTCTGGCAGCATGGGTAGGGTGGGCTAATCCCATCCGAATGAGACAGCTCCGCAGACAACCTGGACCCATAAAGGGCTTTAAAGTGTTAGACAACACATTGAATTGGACCAGGAAGCAAATTGGCAACCCGTGTAGTTCAGAACAGTGAGCCAGCCGGGGACCCCAAGAACTGCCCATGCATTCTGAACCAGTTGAAGCTTCCAGGTATTCTTTAAGGGTAGCCCCATGTAGAGCATGTTGCAATAGTCAAAGTCTGAGACAACCAGGGCTTGAGTGACTGAATGTAGTACTCCCAATCCAGGAAAGGGTGCAATGGGTGTACAAAATGAAGTGGTGCAAAGGGTACTGTTCTGACCCAGCCTTAACAGAACCAAGAAATAGAACCCCTTGTCCCAAAAAACCCTCTTTATTTAACTACTGTGAATTCATGCATTCACACACAGAAAAGTCCAGGCAATAATTCTTCCAAGGGTTAACTGAAGTACAGACCTTATGAGTTCTTGGATAATTGCCAGGCCGGGAGCTTCCAGCCACAAAGCTGTAAATCAAACTCTCTCAAAGTCTCTGAGACACAAATCACAATGAGCAAATCTTCCTAAAAAAATTGAATTGTTGTTTCCCACAACACCACTCCCCTTTTGCTTCTATTTATTCCCCAGCCAGGGAGGGGCCACTCAGCGTCCACATTTGCCTTTTTTTCTGAGTCAGCTTCTGGTACTCAGTTGTTCTCCACTCCTGACAGCTCTGCCCATATGCGCATCTGTAACAGGACCCAGCTGTTCTTTCTCCCCACCCATCTCCAACTCCGAAGGCAGCTGGGAAATGTCAGACGGCCCTGGCTCTATCTCTGCTTCTGATGCAGAGCATCCATCAGACCATTGCCAGACTACAGGACCGGCCCAAGTTCCACCCCAACCTCATTGTCTGAGTCTGCTGCCAGCTCCACTGGCACTTGGTGGGCCATAACAGGTCCCTAGCTACAACTGTCAAGCTCATTGAACAGGAGTCATGAGTCCAGGAGAATCCCAAAATTGCACACTAGGAAATGCCACCCATCCAGAGCTAAAGAAGTTAAAATCCCAGAAACTGATGTTCCACATACCCAAAGCCACACAGTCTTACCAGAGTTCAGCTGAAATCTGTTGTCCCTCATCCAGACCCCCAAAGCCTCCAAGTATTTTGAGAGAGTAGCAACAATAATCCCAATTGGAAACCTTTATTGACTTGTTGGTTTGTTTGAAACAGAAAAAATGAAATTTTGACTTTATATCTTCATAAACATGAAACAAATGTTTAAACATCAGTGTGTATAAATTACTATTATGATATTATAAATCATAATATAATAACAGCATAATAAAGCTGTTAAAGTTTTGATGATTAAAAAGTACTTAAAAATTACAGAAAAAATGTAAGCAATTCTGTAACCATAGAGTAAGAGGTTAAACTACATTTATAGCTACTGTACAAGAAAATCAAGTCAGTTCTTTAAAATTTTCTTTCTTCTCTTCATTTTTTCTAGTTTCAACTTTTTCATATTTCCTTTTTTCTGTTCATTCTAAATATTAGTTCTTTAGTTCAGATTTTATCTTTTATCTTAAAAGTTTTAATAAAATTATATAAAATGTGATGACCAGCAGCTGAATAAGTAATTGTATTTCAACAAATAGCATTGTACAAAATGATATAAATGTACTGCCGGTATGTATGCTGCCTAATTAAGTACTGTTCCTTCAGCTTTGCAATGGGATTGTAATGATAGCAACATCAAGTATCAACAGCAGATCTCACCTTTTTCTGATGCATTCACAACCTCTCCAAGTATTAAAATAGCTGCTCTTAAACAAAAAATCTGACATTAGATAAAAGTAACTAGGTAACTCATGTATTTTCTTTGGCAGCAGTCTAGAAGTGGTTCTCCACTGCCTGCTTCTGGAATATTTTTGTTTTACTTCCAGTCTAATCTTCAGGCCAGAGATGTCTCATCCAAGTATTAACTAGATCTGACTCTACTTAGCTTTTGGGAATCACTCAGATCAACCGGTAGCTGCCATGTTCTGTGACAAATGCTACTTAATTTTAGCCCCTTCCAGTGGTATTCTGAGCAAAAGTGTGTCAAGATAAGATTATGAGGATCTCCATGTACTTCACACGTGCCTGAGGCTTAAACCCTACCAGCTTGAATTCAAAAGGTCCAAAAGAATAACAAGTACACATTTGTAATAGTTAATATTTCTTTTTAATTTTTTATACCTTTTTTTTTGCTCTTCTTAAAAACATATGAATCCCTCTTTATAACCGTTTCATGAAATAATTTACAACATGAATAATGAGGCACAATAAAACTTGAATTATCATAACTGCATTAAAACATTTATTTCAGGTAAAACTATCTAATAACTGAATCCTAAAGCCCCAACCCTATGTATGTTTACTTGTGAGAAAGACTTACTGAATGCAATTACCGTAATCTTATTTCTAAATATGCATAGAATTAGGCTTTATGATTGCAATCATGTACCCCTTTACATTCAGTATGCTGATGTTATCCAGCTGTATATCTGTATCATGAGTCAAGAAGTGATGGTGTCAAGGTTTTGTCCCAGCACCTGTTTTGCCCCAGCACCTGTTGTGGAGAAGAATAGGCTTAAACTCAGCACTGAGAAGACTGGCAACCTAGTTTTGAATTTTTCGTTTAAATGAAAAGGCTGCATTTTCTCAGATAAAACTAGGGCACAATTTGAGGGTTCTTTGAATTCCCAGCTCCTACATGAAGACCAAGTGTGGATAAGACGGTCTTTGCTCAGATTTGGTACACCAACTGCCCTCTTTCATGGACTAAGAATGCCTTTTCACAGTCTCTTTAAGCTGATTACCTTGCATGTGAACTACTGCAATGGGCTTTGCACAGGGCTGCCCTTGAAGGCCACTGTGATGATACAGCTGGCCCAGAACATAGGGTTGCAAGTAGTTATGGGCTTCATCTCTGCATGCTTATCTATCACTTTTTCAGTGCAATTCAAGATGCTAATTATCACTCCAAAGCACTTCATGGCATACTTCTCTGAGGGATGATGTCCAATTCATCTACTCATCTGATCGAATGGGCATGTTTGAAATCCCATCTATTAAACAACCCCATCTAATGGGACCTTAATGCCTTCTCTGCCTGTCATCTGGGTCTGGAATAGTATCACACTGGAGGTTCAATCAGCCCTGAGCCTTAAGGGTATTTCTTTTTCCCTGAGCTCTGGTTTAGGTTGGGGATCTGTGTTCCCCTGAATACTTTAACATATTGATGCATGTCTGTTTTCCCTGACTTATTTTTTAAATTGATTTCATATATTTTAAAAATCTGCATGTGGTCGAGAGTCACTGAGAGTTAGGCAGCCTTATACAAGCAGTCCTCAATCTACAACCACAACTGAGCCCAAAATTTATGTTAAGTGAGAAATTTGTTAAGTGAGTTTTTTCACCATTTTATGACTTTTCTTGCCCTATTTGTTAAGTGAATCATAGCAGTTGTTAAATTAATAACATGATTGTAAAGTAAATCCGGTTTCTCCATTGACTTTACTTGTCAGAACATCGCAAAAGGGGATCTCATAACTCTGGGACACTGCAGCCGTCATAAATGTGAGTCAGTTATCAAGCATCCGAATATAAATTACATGGGGATGTTACAATGTGTGAAAAATGGTCCTGTCTCTTTTTTCAGTGCCATTGTAACTTTGAATGGTCGCTAAACAAACTGTTATAAGTCAAGGACTACCTGTATGTGGAAACTTTATGCATAAAGTAGGTATACATGATAAGCTGATATGTCAATCAGTGTTTTATTAATATTTTTTTCAGTTACTGTACTTAGAAGTGTTCAAAGGTCATGTCAAAAGAATGTGTTGGAACGAAAATAGCAGTGATTCACACATTTAACACAATGTAGATATTGGGACCTGATTTTTATTATGTCTATCTATGTATAATTCTTTTTGTCTTCGTGTAGCAATTTAGTCAACAAATAAACAAACTGCACAGTACGCTGCCATCATCGGCTCATTTAGCATAACCAAATGGAAAGTAGCACAGATGGAAAGGAAAGATTTTTGTCCGTGGTTTACGCGCGCATGGACGCGTGTTTTGTAATAAAGATCTGCGACCTCTCAAGAATTTACATTCACGCAACGCAGTTAATCAGGTCAGTTACAAACTTACCGGCTGCACTGCCCAATATGTTCAACTCGATCAAGTTTAATTTTAACTTAGTTTTGGTTTTTGACGGTCTCTGTAATGCTGCCACTCCAAAGCTGATTGCTTACTTAGGATTTGGGGTACTGAAGTGCGTGCGGGGCGCTAGAAATAAAAACGAGCAGACGCGCAGACGGCAGGAGGCTGAATGTTGATAACAGTTACAGCCCTGTGTAATTTTCCCGCCCGTGAGTCACGCCCGAAGAATCGGCGAGATCACACCGATCCGCCCAGGGGAGACCCGTGCCCCGTTTGCAGCTGGAGGGAAGGGCGAGGGCAGAAGGCGGGAAGACGGAGGAGGAGGAGGTGGAAACCGGGCGGAGCCCAGTCAAGCAAGAGAGCCTTGGCTTCGCCTCCCGCCTCCTCCTCCTCCTTCTCTCCCCGGCAGGTCCCGTGCGGGCGGGAGAGTCGGGAAAGAGCGAGCTGTGCAGCGCCGGAGCAATGGCCGCGTTTCCCGGTGTTAGCGGCAGCTGCGGACTCGCATGGCCGCGCTCGCCGCCCGCTTCGGCTCTGGGTTGGGAACCGATGCTGGGGCTCCAGATCCGTTCGCGCTCGGTGGAGCAGACCCTGGTGCCGCTCGTGGCGCAGGTAATGAGCGAGTAAAGCCTGGCGAGCGCCTCGGCTCCCGCGCGGTCATCTCAACCCGATCGGTCGGTCGATCGCTCCGTCCTCCTCTCTCTCTCTCTCTCTCGCCGGCAGGAGCCTTAGGTTACCCGCGCGCCCTCTGCACCCCCCAGCCTCATTTCCTGAAGTCCTGATTTTCATTTCGGGTGCATAGTGTCCGCACTCCCTCCGGATAGCGGCCTTAACAGACGGCTTCCCAAGGAAAGTATCTTCGCTTTACATTTTCGGTGGCTCTGCTGCCCCACTCGCCCCCTCTGGGGCGTCGTGAGAAAGCTACCGGAGTTGGGGACTGATGCGATGTGCGCGCGCGCGCGCGTTTGTGTCTGTTTAAAAAAGCATTTTAAAGTAGCCTGGAGCAAGAATCCCTTTTCTCTCCCCCCCCCCTCCTCCCTCTGCGCGCGCGCGCTTTCGCTCCCTCCGGAAAGAACTTAGAAGCGTCGCCCGAAACCGCGATTTGGAAACGCTGGGTTTGGCCCGAGCCCAAGTTGGTGAAGCGAAAACCCACTTAAAACAACTTGGTTTTCAGAGTTGCAAACAGGGGTTTAGGGGTCTTCTGTCCGGTGAGAGAACATCTTAGAATTTCAGCCCGGCCTTTGTGCTTTGTTTTGGCTTTCTCTCGGGCCCAGGAGTCGTTCATAACTTTTTTGTTTTGTTTTAATGCTCACCCTCACGAACTGTAATCCTTGAAAGAATGTTGACTGCCTTCCGGAGGATTAGCAGCGCATCCCGCGTAGCCTTCACTCGCAATTTCAGTAGGGTGAGGGGGGGTGGGATATACATTACAGGAATGTTACCTTAATCGAGGTCGATGCACGCCTCGTAATCTTATAAAGCAGCACTTCTCCGGTCTCCGAAAATTCAGCAAATTCAATAAGAGCAGTTCATCTGCAGCTCTCTGAAGTTATTCTTCAAGTCGCCCCATAGACTTTATAAATCCAAAGTCAGAATAGAGACATTCTGAGAAAATGTGCTGGAAATACGATTGAGTATTAGTAAATTTGTGCCTTTGGAACCAGTAAAATTTATTTTCCAGTAAATGTAGATATGTTTGGAATTTGTTTGCACACAAATCAAGACTTGCCATTATGCAAGGGTTGAACTAGCTGAAGTAGTATCTTAATTATCTGCAGTTCTCATTCATTTCACAGGGAACATTTTGATCATTTTGGTTTAGTGGCCATCAGTGCTTATCAAAAGGAACTGGGAAAGTCAGTCTGCTTCTGGATTAATCCCTATTCAGGAAGTACATTTCAGCAGGACTAAGAAGGTTGCTGAATCTCAGCATTAATTTTATTGAATGTTAAGTCTGTGGGTGTGGACAGAATTTCAGTTATTTCAGTTGGAAGCCAGGATGAATGGAAATGGAAGAAAAACTGATTAAAATGTATTTGAATTTTACAGGCATCCTTGGTGAAGCATTCTTTTTAAAATTCTAAACAGACTATGGTTATTTGGATGATAAACTACTATGACATTTTTCCTGTATCAATTTATTTACAGAATGCATATAATACATGATTATATATTCTTCTGGATTTGTGGTCTGTGGTTAATGAGGGGAAATGATTTGAAACAGAAGTTGCTCTGCTGCTTCCAAACTAAATGGTTAGAATTATTTAAATAGTTTAAAAAATAGTTTAACAAACTCATAGAACCGTGATGGCAAACTTATGGCACGCGTGGAGCCATTTGTCAGGGCACGCAAGGCGCTGCCCTGTCAGCTGGCCAGCATGCATGCGCGTCCTGGCCAGCTGAGTTCACCTTTTTAAAAGCTATTTTTCGCCTTCCCCAGGCTCCAGAGGCTTTATAGGAGCCTGGGGAGGGCGAAAAGAGCCTCCCCTGCCCCCCGCGGAGGCTTCAGGGACCGTCCCTGAAGCCTTCAGAACGCTTAAAACCACCCTCCGAGCAAACCGGAAGTGACTTCCGGGTTGCTCGGAGGGTGGTTTTAAGCGTTCCGAAGGCTTCAGGGACAGTCCGGAGGCTTCCCTGACGCCTTCGGAGCGCTTAAAACGACCCTCCTAGCAACCGGTTTGCTCGGAGGGTGGTTTTAAGCACTCCGAAGGCTTCAGGGAAGCCTCTGGACAGTCCCTGAAGCCTCCGGAGGGCCTCCGGGGGGGGGGGTCGGGGAAGCTCTTTTCGCCCTCCCCAGGCTCCTATAAAGCCCCTGGAGCATGGGGAGGGCAAAAAAAACATGTAAAAATGGGGGGGGGTCGCGCGTTTTGCACGCATGCGCACTGAGGGGGCGCGCGTTGCATTATGGGTGCGGCACGCTCGCACTCAACCCCCCTGCGCTCCCCCCACTTGTGGCACGCGAGCCAAAAAAGGTTCGCCATCACTGTCATAGAAGATGCTGTTCCATTTTTTAAAGATTATCTTTGCTCATTTCCCTGTAGCTATTCAAAAGTTTCTTTACTGTACTTAATGCAAACCTTTTCTAATGGGTAAGTTAAAAAGCAGCTATTTACTTGCTTACTTGCATCAGACCCAGTAAAAATATTGTAATAGTTTATATCATTCAATGCATTCTGAAGCATGAAATATTAGAGAGTGAATTTCAGTGAATTAAACAGAATAAGTGACCATGCCTTGCATTAAGATTTTGCAAGCGTCTTTAAGACAAGAGACACAATGTTCAATAGTTCAGGGACTGGCTTTGAAAAAATAGGAAATCAAGAAATATTGAAACAGGAACCGAAGTAATAGTTTAAAAGCTAACATTTAGGAATATTTACAAGTAGTCCATTTATTCTGGTTTGACTACAGTACTTTATTAAATACAAGATGCATTAGTGATAATTTTAGGTTAGAATTAATAGGCCATTCTGTGTATATCTGAATAAACAAGTAATATGCATTTAGCTTTTCCAGGAATTCAAGTTGAATTTAAATGAACTTGTTCAGATAAAATAGAAGTACCATATTTTTCGCACTATAAGATGCACCTGACCATAAGATGCACCTAAGTTTAGAGGAGGAAATCAGGCAATGAAAAAGACAGCACTGTAAAAAGATCCTGTGGCGGCGGCCTGTATTTTTAGCTTCATAAGAGGCATAGACATTTCCACCCACTTTTGGAGAGGGGTGTCTTATGGAGGAAAAAATACGGTATATGAATGCACAGAAGGCCAAACATCATCATGAGATAACTATGATTTTGGCTCTAAATTGCACAGAATAAATTTACTTTTGAAATTGTAGAGTACAGGTAGTCCTTGATTTATGACCACAATTAAGCCCAACACTTCTGTTGCTAAGTGAAACATTTGTGAAGTGAGTTTTGCCCTATTTTACGACTTCTTGCCAGAGTTGGTAAGTGAATTACTGAAATTGTTGAGTTAGTAACGCAGTTGTTAAGTGAATCTGGCTTCCCATTGACTTTGCTTGTCAGGTGGTCATAGGTGATCACATGACCCTGGAACTCTGCAACCATCATAAATATGAATCAGTTTACTAGCATCTGAGTTTTGATCATGTAATCATGGGGATACTGCAATGGTCATAAGAGGAAAAATGGTCATAAGTCACTTTCAATGCCTTTGCAACTTTGAACAATCACTAAATGAACCGTTGTAAATCGAGTACTACCTGTACTAGATTACAAGAGCAAGAATAACTAATAGAGATTATTTACCCAGAGTTTAAAAGTATGTTAAATTGAATTATTCCCCTCACTGATCTAAATCTTTGCTATTCTTGTTATCATGCAACTGGAAAAATAGGGGTGATCCTTCATGCTTCACAACCTACTTTATTGGATTGAACTTCCACAGTGAATAGCTGGTCTAATATTACTGCATTTGCTCATAAAGCCAGTGCATGTCTTAATAACCTGTTGACTGAATTATCACAGCAGTCTTCCTGCCACTTTTATCTGATGCTTGATCTTTGTAAAATTATTACTGTTGTCAAATCATTTCCTCCTCTGCTGCAGATATTTGTAGCCGTTTCTTGTCTTGGCTCTATATGGAGAGTGTGTGTGTGTGTGTGTGTGTGCTGGAATATTTGGGAAGAACTTACTATTCTATCAAGGTAGAGTTTCTGTTGTCCTACTCTGCATTTTATCATAGAAAAATTGCTTTGATGTTTATAGTGAAACAATGGGAGTCAATTCTGAGTATTTTCTTTTACATAGATTAACTGTATTATCCTCAAAGACCCTTGAGGACTACCATATAAGTTAGGGATTTATTTTTATTTTAAAGAAAAACAATTAAATATTTTTTGTGAGATTGCCAAATCTCAAGGGAAGATAGTGTGTCAGCTTAAAAACAAGGATAGCCTTAAATAAATATCTCTCTTATTTTACAAATTCCAGAAGTTACTTGCAGTACTTTCTAAACCACCACCTGTCTCCAGAATGGAAACAGTTGCAATAGAGCTGTCAAACTCGCGGGCTGCGGGCCAGTTGTGTCACACGCTGGCCACGCCCCCCTGGTTTAGTGAAGGGCGAAAAATTGCAATACATCACATGACCACAATGTGTCATCGCAAGTTTGACACTCCTGCAATAGAGGAACTAAGTGGATAGTTTGGAGATGTTTCTTTTTTTAAAAATGAGCCATGCTTAAATGATTACAGTACTGTGATCTGAACCTGAACAATATGTACTGAAGAATCAAATTGTAACAGCAATAATTGTTTCAGTAAAACAAAAATAGAATTGAAAATTAATTAAATGTTGGCAGTATGATGCCGGTGGTAAGAATTGCATGTGCTCCTTGGCAGAGTAAACGGCTTATGAGGGGTGGACAAAAGAATACGCTTAATGTTTGAGAGAAGCTTGTTTTAAGGAAGCTGGTGATACAGATCAGATGGGTCACTGATATAAAGAAGATAACAGCAGATTTTCCTGTACACCGCTTGGAGAGTCCAAGCAATGGGTTAATTCAGTCTGCTTGCCCTTAGGACTGAGGAACTATTTTTCCTTTAGCCACACCTCCTCCTGGTGTGATCAATCCCCCAGAATTCTTCCTCAGTCAGCCCGTTTGGACGTAATTAGCTAGAGCTCTGAGCTGAATTAATCCTTTTTTGGCTTGGACTCTCTATTTGCGTTTATTTCTATTTCCTAACATTTCCCCAACTTTGTGAGACGTTTCTCTTCTCATTGCTGCGTTTTTCTCCAGCAGAATTAACATTTGAAGGCCAGGAGGTAAGCTGGAAGGTGGTGGGGGGTGCCCCTCAGCCGATCCTTATGGGATGGCTTCGGAGGCCTGCCGCTGGTCGTTTAAAATGGCGCGGCTGCAGCGGCGAGGTTCCTACGTTCCCAGGCCCCTCGTTTGTTATTTTAGACGAAGTTTTTTCGTTCCCTGGCCTGCTAGAGGACCTCTGCCGCAGGGAGGAGTGAGCGATCGTCGCCATTCGAGGCGCGTTCGCTCCTCGCTCTCCCTTAGCCCCACGCTGTTGCGGCGGCCATTTTAGGTGCGAAAAAAGCACGCCCAGCCATGGCCGCCATTTTGCATCAGCCTCGTTATCAGGAGACCGCTGGAGGTGGCAGGGCCTAGCAAGGGTTTCTCAGGCTGGGATCGCCACCTTCGTCTTTTTGCCTATTTTTGCGAGCGGTGCTGGTTCCTGGGCCATACCAACGGTCATTATACCGGCTCAGGGAGGAGGCCTAAGTAAGCGCAGGCCAAAGTTTTTTCTAGTCATTCTCCTCCCTGCTTCTCCTGCGGAGCCTTGCGCCTCGGTGCAGGCCCCAATCCTACCCCTGGGCCTCTGACTGGTATTAAGCATGGGATACTTTCATACGTATTGACTCAATTACTGTGCATATAGCAATTTTGACAAATCTTTTTGTTTTGTTCCCCTTGCAGCAACCAGTCTCTCTCTCTAACTTCTGCCTTGTCATAGCCTTGCTCCATCTTGTGTGGTCATTGACTATGGACCTGCCCAGTCCCCCTGATTCCCAAGATACTAGGCCGAGCCTCTCTCAGGCCCCTAGCAAGGGTTCCTCCTCATCGGGGAGTGGGGGTGCGGGCAAGAGTGGTGGGGGTAGCTCTGGGAAACAGCGTTCCAGAACCCCTTCTGTGGCTGAGGCCAAGGATGCTGAAAGGCGCCAGCGGGCCCTTGACAAGCAGTTTGAGAAGGCCAGATGCCAGGCAGACAGGGAGCAGTCCCTCTCAGGAATCCCTCCCTCCCGGGAAGATCTCCAAATGGTCCTCGCCGAGGAGGTGGAGTCCCAGGACCTATCACCAAACAGGTCCTTTGCAGAGCCGGCTTCCCCGGCACCCTCTTGAGCCTGTGAGCAGGCCCCTCCCCCTGGGGATGCTAGTATACATGACATGCAGGATGAGGCTTCACCCCCCCCTAGAGGAGGGCTTGGATCCTGATTCTGACTCAGAGGAGTTATCTCCCCGCATGCAGGAACTAATGGCCCGTGCCATTGCCAAGGGCATCACGGAGGCCATGAAATTTAAGAATCCCACTGCAGTGGCCCCAAGGGGTCCCAAACCCGATCAGGCAGCTCCCCCCCCCAAGCAAGCGTGCTCGCCATCCTTCCCTGGAATCCTCGGTGGTCAGCGAGGCCTCTGCCATTGAGGACCCTGACCCGGAGGTGCTAGGTCTCTCGGACGACGAGGACCTCCCCCCTGAAGCGCCCGCCTTTGCGGGTCTGTTCAAGCCCAGCCTTTTCAAATCTGTCCTTCACAAGGTCAAGGCTGCCACCAGGGTGGGGATCAAGCCCAAACCGGCCGCGCCGGCGGCGGATGCCACTCTGGCTAATCCCAATGCGGTCATGTTTGATGTCCCAGCACCCCAACAGGAGCTGGTTCCGGTCCCGGGGCTTTTTCTCGACCTAATCCAGCGCCAGTGGGCTCAACCAGCCACGCAGTCCTCCCCCAGTGGGGTAGATAGGAAGCTTTATACTATGGAGCCAGTGCTGGAGGACCTTCTGGCCCTTCCCACTGTTGACCCGCCCATCGCTGCACTCACTTCTAACTCCTCCCTACCGGCCGACCTTCTGGAAGGCCTTAAGGCGGAGGACAAGAAGGCGGAAAAGGCGTGCCACAAGACCCACCTGGCGGCTGCCTGGGCCATTAGGGCTTCTTCATCCGCCTCCTTTTTCAATAGGGCTTCTGTGATCTGGCTGCGCGAGCTCCTAACCAAGCTCCCGGCGGGAGACGTCTGCCTCCACCAGGACGTGTCTAAAATAATCGCGGCTTCCCAATACGCCGCTGACGCTTCCCTTAACGCCACTAAATTTGCCTCCAGGGCACTCGGCTCTAATATCACTTCTCGACGGCTGATCTGGCTCCGCCATTGGCAAGCGGACCAGAAAAACAAGTGGAAACTGGCTTCCGCCCCCTTTAAGGGGTCCAAATTATTTGGCGAGTCCCTGGATCCTCTCCTCATCGAGTCCAAGGATAAGAGGAAGATCCTCCCTTCTCTAAACAAGAAGCAGGAACGTAAGACCGCTCCCTATTCTAGGAGGCAGTCCTTTCGTGCCTCCGAGCCTTCCACCTTTGCCTCTTCCTTCTCTCCCTCCAATAGGTCCTTCGGTCAGCAGGGCGACAGGTCCCAGGACAGGGCGCCTTTTCGGGACAGAGGCAGGCAGCAGTTCGGCTTCCGCAAGTATAACCGCGGTGGGGCCTCCAACAGGCCGTTCCGTAAGTCTAAGTGACTGCCCGGGCTCGGCGCCCATCGGGGGTCGCCTCCAGCTGTTTGCCTCCCATTGGGCCCAGACAACCGAGGACGCTTGGGTTCTGCAGATAGTCAGGGAAGGCCTCTCCCTGGAGTTCCTGTCCCTCCCCCCCCCGGACCTTCATCCGGTGCCCGGTCCCATCCTGCCCTCAAAAGAGGGAGCGTATGGACCAGGAAGTCAGACATCTCCTAGACATCAGGGCCGGGGAACCCGTTCCCCAGGGCGAAGAAGGGAGGGGGTTTTACTCCATCCTCTTCCTGGTGCCAAAGAACTCGGGGGGGTGGAGAGCCATCTTGGACCTCAAAAACCTCAACAGGCACATCGCCTACCGGAGGTTCAAGATGCAGTCACTGCAGACCATTCTGGCGGGGATTCGACAGGGAGATCTACTCACATCTATAGATCTCAAAGAGGCATACCTCCACATTCCCATCCGTCCACAGCACAGGAAGTTCCTGCGCTTCTATTATGCAGGTCGCCACTTCCAGTACAAAGCTCTCCCATTCGGCCTCTCGTCCGCTCCTCGGACGTTTACCAAAGTGCTGGCGGTAGTGGCGGCCCAGCTAAGACGCAGGCCCATAAGGCTCCAGTGCTACCTAGACGACATCCTTATCCAGTCGTCGTCCAGGCAGCAGGCATTGCGGGATCTCCAAACCACTATGAGATCCCTCAGAAATCACGGCTTCACTCTAAACATAGAGAAGAGCCATCTCACTCCAACAAACAGACTTGTACACCTGGGGGCGGTGATAGATACCAGCTTGTGCAGGGTTTTCCTCTCCCAAGACAGGTTGGACGGTCTAAGGTCCATGACCCACAAGGTGTTGAGCTTGAGGCAGGCTCCAGTGGTCCTTCTGTCGCAGCTCCTGGGAAAAATGATCTCCTGCATTTCCATCGTGCCGTGGGCCCGCCTGCATTCCAGGGCGCTTCAGTGGCTGCTGCTGCCGCACCAGAGGGCATCCAGGAGCAACTCTCCCAGGCCGATTCGAGTTCCGCCGGAAGTCAGAAGGTCCCTCCGCTGGTGGATGTCTCCGGCCGTCCTCAAGGGCCACCTATTCAAGGAGCCCGAGAGGTTACTCATCACCACAGACGCCAGCCTCTCCGGCTGGGGAGCCCACATGGGTCCCCTGGTTGTCCAGGGCAAGTGGTCCCAAGTGGAAACCAGTTACAGCATTAACCTACTGGAACTGAGAGCTGCTCGCCTGGCCCTGCGCCATTTCAGCCGGTCCATCCATCGTCAACATGTGCTTCTGATGACAGACAATGTGGCCACCAAGTCCCACATCAACCGCCAGGGCGGCACCAGATCCAGAGCACTGATGAGAGAGGCGGAGTCCCTGGGCCGCTGGGCGGAGCGCCATCTGGGATCTCTCCACTCCGACCACATCTCCGGAGTGGACAACACACAGGCAGACTGGTTGAGCAGGACAACCATAGATCTTGCGGAGTGGAAACTGGACCCTCGCCTGTTCCACCAGATGTCCAACAGATTCGGAAATCCGACCGTAGACCTGTTTGCGTCCAGGGACAACAAGCACCTCGACCGCTTCTACTCCCGGTTCTTCACCCCGGGGGCGGAGGGGACAGATGCACTGCGTTGCAAGTGGCCCCGCGAGCTACTGTATGCCTTCCCTCCCCTGCCTCTCCTTCCTCAATTCATCTCCAAAGTCATCGCAGAGGGAGCGGAAGTCCTCCTCGTGGCCCCACACTAGCCCCGCAGGTCGTGGTTCGCCAACCTTGTCCACCTGTCGGTGTCTCCTCCGTGGCGCATCCCTCCGGACCAGATCTCCCTCAGCCAGGGGGCCGTGGTTCATCCAGAGCCCCAGTGGCTCCAGTTGGCCGTCTGGCACTTGAGGGGGACCAACTGAAAGGCCAAGGCCTGTCAGAGGAGGTAGTGAACACCATTCAGGCGGCGAGACGCCCTTCAACCACCAGAATTTATGATGCGTCCTGGGCCGCCTTCGCAAAGTGGTGTGAGGAGCTGCTCATCGAGCCGACGACCGCGCCTGTTTCCAGAGTCCTTGATTTTCTTCAAGCGGGACTCAACAAGGGCCTGGCCCCGAACACCCTTCGACGCCAAGTGTCCACCGTCTGGTCGGGCGACCATCTTTTGCCTCTCAGCAAAATCCCGAAGGTGCGCCTCTTCCTCAAGGGCGCCTCTAACCTTCGCCCTCCCACCGTTCATCGCTACCCCACTTGGCAGCTGTCCGTGGTCCTGCGGGCCCTCCCCGGCCCTCCATTCGAACCTCTACGCACTACTTCTCTTCGATTCCTGACGCTGAAGACGGCTTTCTTGATTGCCATCACGTCAGCTCGCCGGATTTCGGAGCTGGCGGCTCTTTCTGTTCGCCAGGACCTGTGCGTCATCCACCCTGACAGGGTCATTCTGAGGCTGGACCCGACCTTTACACCCAAAGTAAACTCATGGTTCCATAGAGCGCAAGACATTGTGTTGCCAAATTTTTGTCCTCATCCGTCGCATCCCAGAGAGCGCTCCTGGCACAATCTTGATGTCAGGAGGGCCCTGAAGGTTTACATCGCTCGTACTGCGGAGTTCAGGAAGTCAGAGGCTCTCTTCCTCTCCTTCCAGCCTGGTTCTCTAGGGAAGAAGGTCTCTTCCTCCACGATTGGCAGGTGGCTTCGTGCCTGCATTGCAACAGCCTATGAAAGCCAATCCAAAGCCGTTACGCGCGGCATCACCGCACACTCCACACGTAGTGCTGCTACCTCAGCGGCCTGGGCCACCCAGGCCTCGATCCTGGACATCTGCAGGGCCGCTACGTGGTCCTCTCCTTCTCCTTTTGTGCGACACTATAAATTGGACATTTTCGCCTCAGCTGAGGCGTCCTTCGGCAGGCGTGTGCTCCAGGCGGTTGTGTCAGAGACCGAATCCCGGGAGCCTTCTTCTGCCCACCCAGATGGACAATAACTTGGGTATGTCCCATTGCTTGGACTCTCCAAGCGGTGTACAGGAAAATGACCATTGGCTTACCTGAAGGGTCCTTTTCTGTACACCGCGGGAGAGTCCAACCCACCCTGGCTCTCAAGGCCGGGATTCGGGTTCTTCGTGTCAACAGTACATCATCTTGGACGCTTCGCTCCGTCCGCACGAACTGACTCCTTCTAAGAATTCTGGGGGATTGATCACACCAGGAGGAGGTGTGGCTAAAGGAAAAATAGTTCCTCAGTCCTAAGGGCAAGCAGACTGAATTAACCCATTGCTTGGACTCTCCCGCGGTGTACAGAAAAGGACCCTTCAGGTAAGCCAATGGTCATTTCCTATTTTTTTCTGATTTTTTAAAAAGAACATATAGAGTCAATTCGTTTATGTCCCACTAAAAAGTGATGGGAGAAAGAGATGTGGGGCTATAACAAGGGAGTTCAGGAGTGGCATTCTGCCTACAGATTTTTCATTCCTCCTGCAGAATTGCAGGCAGGTGCTCAGGAAGGAAGAGCGTTTTGTTTTTCATGATATATGTCTGTGAAGACCTTGAGCTTTCAATGCCATCATGGTGTTCATGAACTATTACATTTTCAGGCAAGAAAAATGTTGAAATGATTCCAGATTTATTTACAAAAGTATATTCTTATACTTTCTAATACGGAGATAAGCATCAAATTTATGACTTGTCTGTTGAGTATACATTCAAACCAATATCTCATTAAGTCCCTTCTGGGAGAGGGGGCGGTCTAGAAGCACATAAAAATAAATAAATAAATAAATAGTTTTTTAAAATAAATTTATATAAATTGTATTGATATAATTGTACATGACTGCATACAGGAAGATTGTAATTGGAAGGCTGTACATGATTCGTTATAAATAACTACCCAGAGGGCAGTTATTATACAATGAATACTGGCTGAGGCAAAATTATATCTGAAAGGATATTATCATAACTGCAAGAGTTAAAGTACAAAACAGGTTATTCTTTTTGATTCAACATCAAGATACATAACTCAACATCAAGATATAAAACAAGATGAAGTACTACAAGCCTGTGCAGATACAGTGAAGATAACTTTTATTTCTTCCAAGTGTGATACTTTTCAATGGGTAATTTCTTGCATTTTTGTAATCTGAACCACTGAGTAGAGATATATTTACTTGGAAATGAGTCTCATTAAATAAAAGAACTTATTTTGTAGTGGTATTTATCAATGTATGTGAATCAGTCTTAAGTGCCTACAATTATTGCTGTTACAAAGTATTGAAAATAGATAGTCTGTAAAATTGACTTGGAGATTGGTAAAAAGTATGGAGTGTATTGTGAGATGAGAGGGAGGGAGGGGGAGAGAGAGGGAGGGAAGGGGAAGTGGGATGGCGGGAGAAAATATATTGTATATTTTCTCCAAAGAACAATCTTTTCTCAATCTGCAATATAAACTGCCTTTGAAACTGTAGGGAGGGATGTGGAATTAAAAAGGGATGTTCTGAAATATCAAATTATTGATATGGGGATGTGATTAGTGTGAACCAGTCTTTTGGACCTTTTGAATTCAAGCTGCAGTCTACCTGTATCTCTCAGGGGAGCAAGTCACATTGAATTTGAGTTGACATGCAGAAAATTGAACTGTCAGTCACATAAGGTGAATTTAGTTACCTGTAAAAAACAGTTTAGTTACTCTGCCTGTAGAGAACAAGTGGTGCATAACAAGTGGACCAAGATCAATAATTTATAACATTTGGCATCATTATGTCTGTGTTCTTAGAAGTGCAATTTTGTCATGAAAAGCTTTAGCACCAATGACTAATGCCTAATCACAAGATTAGATTACTGTGGTGCTCTTTCCAAGGGGCTCCCTTTAAATACCACTTGAGAACTGTGGTTGGAGCAGGGCAGCTGCCCGTATACTAGGAGGAGGCATCCATTACAGCTTATTACAGCCATATTACAGCATCTGTAGGTGGCATTGTGTTGACTTTCAGTAGGTGATTCAAAGTTCCAGTTTTAACATTTAAAGCTTTGTTTGGCTTCGCTGTCAGTCATCCTCAGAACTACTGCCTTCCTGTAGTGCCAGTTTACCTTGCATGCTCATTGTGAATAGGGATGTTTAGGGTATCCCATATATATGTGAGAGAAGGGGAGAGGTGTCCTGGAAGTAGTGGTTTCCAGTGGCAGCCCCATTTGGTAGAATAGTGTCAACAGTGGTCTGTTTAGTATTTACTCTTTTATCTACCTTTTTTATATTTATTCATTTCTTTTATTTACAGATAGTCCTCCGCTAACTGTAAGTGGGAGTGGGGACTTTGTTGTTAAGAGACACGGTTGTAAAGTGAAAAATCATGTGATGGTGGGAATGCTGCAAGGTCAGCATGGATGGACCAGTCATAGGTCTCCCCATTCAGCACCATCATAATTTTGAGTGGCTAATGAAAAAGTGTCGCTGAGGACTATCTGTATTTAGATTTTTAAAAAACATTTTAATGTTTGTGAAGATTAAATTTTTCTGGAAGATCTTTGAAATCCAATTGTTGCTGCTATTAATCTGTGTGATGTCAGGATTGTATTTTGTGATTTGCCATTTTTTGGTTACTTTAAATTACTTTAGTAATTGTTCTCCTACTTATTTCTAGTTTATTATGTGCTTGCTTTTAATTGTTTTGCAAAACCCTGAGAATAATCTGGTTACACCAGTCTGTAAATACAAGATATGAATAAACAAATCAGTTTAGTACAGCGGTAGTGTTGTATCTTCTCAAGAGTTACATTCCACTGTGCATGTGTACTATTTGAATTATATTTTGTACTGTCTACAGTCATAGCTAATTGATGTGCTTATTCTTGGGGAAAGGAATGTTGACAGCCTGTGGTGTATAATATTTTTAAAAATGGTCTGCCAATTTCTGGTCCTTTCGGTTTTTTAAAAAAGCTGTGGGGCCTTTCAGCTAAGCTTTTTGTAGTGTTCAGTAACTTGTAAACTAGGCTGAATCATTCTTTTTATGAGATTTGGTCTTAGCCTCTGAAAGCAAGATTTCTCTCCCCCCCCCCCCATTTTACTCCCTAAAGTGTAAGAGAATGGTGGGAAGAAAGTAGAGAGAAGATATATAGAAAAGGGAAGAAATACAAGAAATATACCGGTATGTGTTCATGCAGTTTCTCTGCATGTATGCATTGTGAAAGCACACAGAACAGAAGTAAAAGGGAATATAGATAGCATGTTTGTGAGTATTAAATATGGCAGTAGGTGGTAGATGTCATTCATTTCCCTTTTGTTTTTTTTGCTGTGCTCCTAAATCATGTATTTTGTGACAGGTAGAGAAGCGATGTGTCCCTCAGCGGTTTGAAGGGAGCCTGTGTGAGTGCTTGAAGGAAGAGGGGCAAATCCCAAGATGGATAACGATGGACTGTCGGTGGATGCAAATTAGTGGTCCCTTTAAAGAATCGCTTGATCAGTGGTTCAGGGACTTGTCGGACCCAGTACACAGCACAGATGAGAGAGCTGCAACCTGTCATCTAAGAGTGTTGGATGATGGGCCCACGGTCAGTCCATCTTGAAGGAACTCAAGAATGTGGCAAGTTATAGCCTGTGGAGGGGCTACCCTCTTGGGCCGACACTATGCACAGAAAGCTTTCCACATGGCATCGTAGATTCTATTTGTCCAGGGTCTCCTGACCACTTGAATTGCGTTGATGATCGCTGTGGAAAGGCTTTCTGCAGTCATTGAGCGCCGCTCAGCCTCTAAGCGGTCAACTTGGCCCACTGCGGATCTGGATGAGCTATGGCTCCCTGAGTGAGTGATGACTTGGATGTAGGGACCCGCCATGGGGGAGCGACTGACAGTGACAGGAAATCCGCAAACCATGGGTGGCGCGGCTAGTGAGGTGCTAGGAGAATCAACTCCGCCTGCTCTTCCAACATTTTTCTGATGACCTGTTGGATCAGGGGAAATGGTGGAAACGCATACAGGAGACCTGGAGGCAAGCGACATCGGAGGGTATCTGCCTCTTCCGCGCCCAGAAATGTGTACCTTGCGAAGAACCTGGGTACCTTTCTGTTGTTGCTGGCGGCGAAAAGGTTGATCACTGGCACTCTGAAACTCCTGGTCAGCGCCCGAAAGTGTGATTCATGAATCTCCCATTCTGCTTGATCCACCTGGGATCTTCTCAACCAGTCGGCCGTGATGTTGTCTGTGCCCGGCATGTCTGCCCATATGGAGAGGAGATGTGATTCCGCCCAGCATCCCAGTCACTGGGCCTCCATCATTAGCCGTCTTGATCAGGTCCCGCCTTGTCTGTTTACATGGGCTTTTGCCGTCATGTTGTCAGTGAGGATCAACACGTGTTTTCTGTCGATGGTCGCTTGGAAGTGCAGGAGTCCCAGGCGAATTGCCCTCAGCTCCAGAAAGTTGATGGTCTCTTGTCGTTCTGTGTGGGATTATTGGCCCCATGCTACGTCCTTTTCTGAATGAGCGCCCCAACCTTGTAGGCTGGTGTCAGTGGTTATTGTCACCTGATGGGGCTCCCGGAACAAGAACTCCTTCGCTATGGCGTGCAATGTCCACCAGGTCAGAGAGTTGCTCACCTTCGGAGACAAAAGGATCTTCGCTGATGAGCAGATGCTGTTGTACTTCTGGAATGGTAGGAGCAGTCACTGAAGTGGCCTGCTGTGCAGTCTGGCCCAGGGTACTATTGCAAAGCAAGAAACCACTTTGCCTAGCAATTGAGATAGCAGGAGAAGTTGGACTCGATGCCGTCTCTTTGCTTGTAGGGCTAACTCCCTAAGGCTCTTATGGCACTCCCTGGATAAGAAGATCCTGCCTGTCTGGTGTCTATGAAGGGGCCTGGGTGTACAATGTGTGTGGTCGGTACCAGGTGGCTCTTTTGATAGATTTATCTGAGGACGCTTAGTGTTTCCTCCAGATCCCGATGGGCCTGACTGGGGGACCTGGTCAACAGGAAAATGTCGTCCAGGTAACGCATTATTCTAATGGGGCGCACGCGCAGGTGGGCCGCTATCACGGCTAGCAGCTTGGTAAAAACCCTGGGCGCAGAGGGGAGGCCGAATGGCAGGGTCCGATATTGGTAATGGTTCCCCCGATAGCAAAATCGAAGGAACCGTCACTGTTCGAGACAGATTGGGACATGAAGGTAGGCCTCCGTCAGATCCACCGAAATGAAGAAGTCATCTCTCTAGATGCCGTCTAAGATGGTCAACCCTCTGGAATGACCTCCCCCCCGATATTAGAACCACCACGGACCTCCGCTCCTTCTGACAAAAATTGAAGACTCACCTGTTCCGATTAGCTGGCCTGGCATAATTAAAACTCTTATAACTGTTACCTCCTGGAAATTTACTTTTAACTGGTTTTTTAAGGGTATTGTTTTAAATTTAATTGATTTTAGGGGTTTTAAAGTCATATTTATATTCTTGCTGTACAGTTCTTTTAATTCTTTTAACCTCCTCCATATTCATATTTATATTTATTCATTATTCATCTGTTTATCTATTTAATGAATTTTATTGTGGATGATTTATTTGCTGTGTGGACTGTACACCGCCCCGAGTCCCTTTTGGGAGAGGGGGCGGTCTAGAAGTGCGAAGAAATAAATAATAATAATAATAATAATAATAATAATAATAATAATAATAATAATAATAATAATAATAATAATAATAATAGTGCATCTTGAACTGCCGGTAGACAATGTGGTGGATCAAGGCCTTGAGATCAAGGATCACTCTCCAGCCTACCGAGGCCTTTGGGACAATGAACTGTAGGGAGTAGAACCTTGTCCCTTTTGCTCCTCTGGAACTGGCTGAATGGCCTGGATGTCCAAGAGGTGCTGGATGGCCTGGTCTACTAGGCGCCTCTTTTCACGGTCCTGTGATAAGGGGCACAGGAGGAAACGCCTCAGGGGGTAGGAGAGAAACTCTAGGGAGAGGCCTAATTTTATTGTCTCCCTGACCCAGACATCTGTTGTTACGTCCTCCATCGGTCGGCAAAGAAGGCCAATCAACAGCCAATGAGAAAGTTCTCCATGCAGTCACTTTTGTCTGCGGAAGGGACGGGAGTTTCCCGCACCTCTGAAGGATCTTCTAGGGGGAGGGAAGCATTGGTAACCCCTACCTGTTCTGTTGTTGCAGTCCCTGTCTACCTGAGTAATGTCTGGCCACACAGGAGAACCTGTTTCCCTTGTCCGGGTTCCGAAAGGATGACCTGCAATAGTAGGGAGCAGACCTGTTCTCGGCCTTGAGGAAGATGGAAGGAAAAAATTTTCTCTTAACTTTTGATTCGATAGGTCTGGGCTCCAAAGGGACCCCAAACAATTTGTCCCCTGTGAATGGTCCTGAGGCTAGGCACCACTTATTCTTGGTATCAACCTGCCACGGGCACAACCAAAGTAAGGGCCTGGCCACTATAGGGGACCCAACGGACTTAGCCGCAAACCTGGCCACGTTAAGTGAGAAAATGGAAGAGCCACCTTCAACTTGTTGAGGTCCTGATAGGACCTCGAGTCACTGACTGGGATCCTGTCTCATAGCTGTTGAAGCCACAGGAGGGCGCGGTGAATGCCCTGAACGTGCAGGCGGCTAATTGGTGACCCTTAATGAGGACATGTTCTGATCTTTTATCCTCCGCCTTTAAGGCATCCTCCGTTTACCCAGTGATGGGTAAATGATGGTTGGCTCTCTGGTATGGCAGAAGTCGCCACTGAAGAGTCCTGGCATGCAAGAGTCCTGGTGGTGCCCACGGCATCACCTCAGTGCAGGAGATGAGCTTCCCCAACAAGCTGTAGAGAAGGGCTATGGGAATGTAATGGTCCCTGCAGACCTGCTTAACCATCTTAACCAAATTGGACCTATGGTCTGGAGAGAGGAAAACCTTACCCAGCGGGAATCGATAACTGCCTCCAGATGAAGAATCCTGGTTGGCGGGGAGAAGGAACTCTTCTCAAAGTTGACAGAGAACCCTAAGCGTTGAAGGGTATCTATGACCTGTGAGAGATGCACCCTCGTCTGGCCTGGTGACGCCCCCTGGACGAGGATGTCATCCAAGTAGCATTGTAACCTGATGGGGACCTCCCTCAGGTAGGCGGCCACCATCGCCAGGACTTTGGTGAAAGATTGAGGTGCCGAAGCCAGACCAAAGGGCAGGGCCCTACACTGGTAGTGGACTCCCAGGTACGAGAACCTGAGGAACCGTCTATGCTTCAGGAGGATGGGATTATGGAGGTAAGCCTCCGTTAAACCAATGGAAGCCAAGAAGTCCCCCTCCCGAATGCCTGCCAGAATAGACCTAAGGGAGGCCATCTTGAACCTTCGGTAAACTAAAAACTGATTCAAGAGCTTCAAGTCCAGAATGGCTCCCCAGCCCCCGAAGCTTTTGGCATGAGAAAAAGGTTCGACTAGAACCCCCAGCCCGCCTGGTCCGGCAGAACCAGCTCCACCGCAGCTATGTCAAGCAGGTGTTGTATAGCCTGACGCATCTGCCTGCATTTCTCTATGCGCTGAGCCGGGGAAAACGTGTGGAAGAAGTTTGGGGGGATGGAGAGAAACTCCAAACGAAGCCCAGAAGTAACAGTACTAAGGAGCCAGGTGTCTGAGGAAATTTCCGCCCAGGCGTCATAAAAGAGCGCCAGGCAGCCACCAATGGGTGCGGTCGAAGACGACCTACTTGCCCCAATGGCAAGGGTGACCATCTCCCCCTTGAAAGGGGCGCTTACTCTTGAGATTGGAAACGGGGCCTATCCCTGTTGTAACTCCTCTCGGGCTGCCTCTCTGACCTGGTGTAAGAATACCTGCTCTGCTGTGGCTCCTGCTCCTGAGGTCGATACGAGGGCATGTGGTAGAATGGCGTAGCCTTCTGCTCTGCCTTCTTGGCCGACGTGGGAAGGACTTTCTTTTTATTCTTGTCCTCCAGGAGGATCGGGTCAAGGTAAGTCCCGAAGAGGAAGTCCCCTGTGTAATCGGCCAACACCAGCTGCCATTTAGACTTGTTGTCCACCTGCCACCCCCAGAGCCATAGCAGGCGACGAGAGGTGATGGACGAATCCAGCGTCCTGGAGGCAAACTTCATTGCATTCAAGGTGGTGTCCGCCGAGAACTGCGACACCATTACCAACTTATTCAGGTCTTGGTGAAGGTGAACATCCTCGGTGAATGCGCTCCTGGATCTTCTCCATCCACAGGATAGCAGTACAGATCAAGAAAGACGTGGACGACGACACCTTGATGGCCCAGGCCGAGTGGAACATCTTCCTTAGCGTCATCTCCGCCTTCCTGTCATCTGCCTTCAAGTTGTCAGCCACATCCTTGGCCACCAGGGAAGTAGGGGATGCCAAAGTGACCACAGGAGGATCCACGGTGGGCAGCTGCAAGGTTTGGGAGACATCTGGCTTGATATTATAAAAATGCCAGTCATTGCTGCCTGGATTGGGAAAGGCCGTAGGCTTTTCCCACTGCTTTTTCACCACCTCCAGAAACAGGTGCAGGGCAGGAATCTCCTCCTTGGCAGACTTGGGCCCGGAAAAAACTGGGCCCTCGGGCTTTTTAGCCACAGTCCCTTCCTTAGCCCACTCTTTAGCCCCCTCACCACCCCCCTCGGCTGTGCAGTGGCCCATGCCTTGCGCAGAAGGGATTGGAATAAATTTGTTCGGGGGATCCGGTTTGGAATCCTCCTCATCCTCAGAAAGATCAGGGCCCCTCTGAGCCTTATCCCCTAAAAGTAAACCTCACTGGCCAGGGAGGGAGATACTGGGTGGCTCACGGGACGGGGGGGGGCACCCGAGTAGAACTGGTCGCAGGAATCTTGCCCTTATCAGATGCCAAGGACCGAGCAGCCTATTGCTGCAAACCTGCAGCAATGCCATTTGAAATGGCCCTCTCAGTAAGATTTTGCAACTCCACGGGCAGATCATCCGCCTCCAGGGAATCCCAGCTGGAATTCCCTGGGGCCCTATTCGCTTCAGCTTGGGGAGACAAAGGAGGCCAAGGTGAGGCCTGATCCCTAGGTGCACCCCCCTGCAATGCAGAAACCTCTATGTCCAAATCCTGGTCCTCCAAGTTAAGGGGTGGAGAAGGGGAAACCTCTCTAAAAAATCTCCCTAAGGAAGCTGGGGAGCCAGGAGGAGAAGTAGGCCTGGTCTGCGCCCCCCAAGGGGGATCTTGAACAAGAGGAAGAAGGGCTAAGCCTTGCTGGGCCTGCAGCTTCTATGCCCTAGAGAAGGTCTTTGTGAGGGCCTTATGCCTCCTAAGCTCACCCCTCTGAGTGGCACGAGAGAGGCAGGTGGCAGCAAAGGCCTTTTGCCTCCTGGCAGAGGCAGTAGGGCGCTGCCTTGAAGAGGTGCCCTCCCTAGGGGAAAGTGGAGAACGGGACCTACCAGCACCCTCCGCCATCTTGGATCCATGTGCAATGTACTGATGACCCTCCTTGACACCTCTGCATTATCCTCCCTCACCTCCTCTTCGGCTGCAGCAAACGAAAGAGAAACGATCTGTCCGAGATCTTGCAAGCAGTCCCCAGGTGAACGCCAAGCTCGGCGCGCTCCGGGGACCACCGCAAAAGCTTTTCCAGGCTCTCAGCTGTTTTGAGCCCTCCTGCCGCCGCCACGGCTCTTTCCAGCACGAAACAGCTCTTCACACTCTTCCCAGTGCTCCCTCGATGCCGCGGCTAGATCCTAGCCGTCATTCGCAGCCAGACGATTCTCGAGATCCTCAGAGAGACCGCAGGAGTGGAAATCCCAAACCCGTCAGCCTCCCAGCGTTTCCTCAGCTGTAGCCAGCTCCACGTGGCCGGGTGGCTCAAAATGGCCACCAGCATGGCGAACAAGCCACCCAAACCTCAACAGCAGCCTGCTCCCACCTAGTGGCCAGCCCCAGGCAGCTACAGCCAGGAAACTTACAATCAAGAAGGTAGCAAACTTAGAAGAGAGGCTGGAAAGGTAAGGAGGGTCCAGAAGGCTATAATCATGGAGTCCAATTTTATACGTCTTGTCACTTGCCGGACTGAGATGAACCTGGAGTCAGAAGGGTGGAGCACAGAGGCGTGGCTTCAGCTTCATCACAGTTTCGTGGCCAATTGGGCGTGATTATACCACAACTGGGGACTCCTGTCCCTCACTCCGGAAAATGCCACCATTTTTATATATGAATTAGATGTGTTTTGCAAGGAAAGGGGGAGAATCCAAAACCAAAAATAAGCTCTTAGTTGGCAAGCTGAAATATTTGGAAGCTGTTATTTTTTGCCAAAGAAGGTGTTACAAAGCACTGACCAGAAGGGTATCCAAATTTCTGCGCCTGCCATATTAAGTCCGTTTTATTCTTTTCAATCTGTAAACAAGTACACATAAATGTCAAATATGCATTCAAATTTGGAGAAAGATATTATATTTAACTTTGTACTTTTAGGTTACATATTGAATCATTATGAGTATAGAAAATATTATTCAAAAAGGCATCAAGACACAGCAAAAGACTACCACTCTTTAAAGAATAAGTTTTTTAAATTTTCTCAAGTGCAGTATAAAATCAGAATATATTTAGTGATACTGTTTACTGGAGAAAAGCTCCTGAAAAGGGTACATTGATTTTGAAGTATCATACAACAGTAAATAATTGTATGATACTTGACATTACATGGCTTATGTAGGCTGGTTCTCACATAAGGCTAACACCCAATACAGCATTACATGCCTAAACAGGAAGGAACACACACATAATGCTTGGCATTCTATCCCACCCACCTTTCCTCTTCCCCCATGCAACTGGGAGATGGATAAACTAGAGCTGCGTGGTTTATTTGCAGATTCCTGGTTTGCTTTCTTATATGCAGATTGGAAATTATGATTTTAAAATAATATTCTTTGCTCAATAAATCATCCATGGAAATCTTTTTTGTGGTTTATCTAAGTAAAGAGTTTATAGTTTCACATTCCAATATTGGTTTACCCAAAAATCACAAGCCAAGAATCTGCGGGACTAAAATGAAATCTGCTTTAGTTTGACTGTTGAAATAAATTCCTTTTGGCAGAATAAAAAAGGGGGAGGAATGCTCAAAACAAGAGAGACAGCAGAGCCCTTGAGCTCAACATTTCATGCAAGCACATAAGACTTGTTCAAGGAAACTAAATCATGGCTTAGAATCCACTTAGGAGTTGTGTGCTCGCGCATACCTAGGAATCTTTGGAATTTCTCTACATGTTAATTCTTGATTCTCTCTATAAAGACAGTTTAGAAATGATCCTTCTCGTATACAGTGTAAAGAAAAAAAAGCTATTATATTAATCCACAATATCTATATGTTTAGCCTATACTTTTTCCTTAGAAAGACAGAAAGTCTAGAATGCAATATGTCCAAACTGCTAATTTAATTTTAACTACATCTCATTATACTTCACCCTTGGCATTCAAACATCAGGAGCTTATTCCTCAAATAGTCTTTACATGTTCTTGAAGGGATATTAATATTCCCAAGAGTTAAATCTGCTGGTCAGCAGCATACCTGAAATATTTTATTAAAAGAGTTTTGTACAAACAAATTTTCCCCCTTTTCACCCCCCCCTCCACACAATATAAATCTCATACAAATGCTATACCCCCCCAACCCCCCCGCAAAAATTCACATTCAGATATTATACCAAACACTTTACCCCCTCCTCTCCCCCCATCTTAAAATAGATTACTCATAACCCCTCTCCTCCCAACAAAAACTATATAAATTACTCTTAAATTAATAATAACACATTGATCATTTTCTAAGCTAATTTAACATCTATAACTCTTAATATAAATTTCTCCTAGCCTAACAATGTTTCATTAGTCCCATCTTCTAATTTATTCATACATATATATTGCCCCACCCTCCACCCTAACCCTCCCCCACCTCCCACACAAACCCACCCCCCTGACTTCCGCTGTATACCACTCTAACAATTCCAAACATCCCATATACTATTTACTCAGATCATCTATCGGTCTAAACATTCTTACCTAAAGGCTAGGTAATAACTCCTAGTCTGGTATTTATTCTGTATATAATCAATCCATTTTGCCCATTCCTGTGTGTAATCCTCCTGTTTCTGAGCTTTTAAGAAAGCTGAAATTTTTGCCATTTCAGCGAACCCCGCCACCTTCTGAATCCATTGATCAATTGTCGGCAAAAAATCTTTTTTCCAATG
Organism: Natrix helvetica; assembly: GCF_964273705.1. Classification (NCBI taxonomy): domain Eukaryota; kingdom Metazoa; phylum Chordata; class Lepidosauria; order Squamata; family Natricidae; genus Natrix; species Natrix helvetica. Next base: position 79,334,415 of record NC_138550.1, on the reverse strand, counting down.
TTGCGCAATCAACCACCTAGCTGCTGTAACCATATACAAGGCCAATTTTGTTTCCCCTTTGGTAAAATCCTTAACTATACCCAATAAAAACATTTGTGGAGTGAATTGTATTCTTTTCTTAAATACATTCTGCATAACCCACCATATTTTTATCCAAAAAGCTTTAACCTTGTTACAAGTCCACCATACATGAAAAAAGGTAGCATCTAGACACCCGCATCTCCAACATTTTGGTTGAACATTTGGGTACATGCATGATAATTTTTTAGGATCTAAATACCATCTGTAAAACATTTTATAAAAATTCTCCCTTAAATTCTGTGACTGTGTAAATTTAACATTCTGAACCCATATTTTTTCCCACGTTTCCAACATAACCACTTCACCAAAATTCTGAGCCCATTTAATCATACAATCCTTAACCAATTCACTTTCTGAGTCTCTTTCTAACAGTACATTATATATTCTTTTAACTTGTTTTGGACCAGTCTCTTTTATCTGCTTAATCAGTTCCACTTCTTTATCCATAAAGCCGACCCTGCGATCTTCTTCCCATCTCTTCTGAAGCTGTATGTAATGTAACCAATTTAAAGTAATTCCTTCTTCCAACAGCTGTTCCAAAGTTTTTAACTTCCATTCGCCCCCATCAGCAATAAGCACATCTTTATATAAACACCCCCCGAGTGACTTAATATTCATAATCCCCATGGTGTCTGCAAGATCCAACCAAAGCGGTATTTTATAATCCCAATTGGGCCGGTGCTTCTTCCATATTCTCATCAAGGCACTACGGAGAACATGGTTGTTGAACACTTTATCCACCCTGTCTTCATAAAAAAGATATGCATGCCATCCCAGAACAAGATCATGGCCTTCTATATTGAGCAATTCCATTTTTGTTTTCCCGAACCAATCTGCTACATGCGTTAATACCGCAGCTTCATAATACAATCGAAGGTTTGGGAGTCTAAGGCCGCCTCTTTCACGTGTATCTTGCATAATCTTCATCTTTACTCTCGGTTTTTTCTCCTTCCAAACAAATTTATTTAATGTTGTTTGCCAATTTAACAATTTAACATACCTGAAATATTAAGCCTATGTTAAAAATCAAGGGAGTGTTTAGTTAATCTGAGCACATCAAACAAGAAGAGAAACAAAACAACTTCAGTCACTTAGCACTCTGCTACTATCCATGTTAATATAATAGGGGGAATGTTTAATATGGAATGTCATAAATCTTTATGCTAAAAATGTTCATATGGGAAAGTATGTGCATAATATTCAAAACCTGCAAATCTGAACACAGGCTACCTGCATTCCTCTCAAGACATTGAAAATTTGAACAGTGAAAAGGACCACATATAACTTTATATGTATCACTCATATTTACACTAATCTATCTTAATTTCCAGTTTGGCTCAGTGGAAGTAGGAATATGAAGTCTGTGACACTGCATCATACACATAGTTTCTTTATTAGATCATTTCAATCACATGGTCCCCGAGGCTTAACATATCCTGAAACCATTTCTCCTCTGGCTGGATGGGGTCACATGGAGAAAGTGATTTACCTCTTTCTAAACTTGGCAGGTGGAACAAAGTGCTCTTTCTAGAGGGATGGGAAGATGAAGCTCACTTCAGCTGCCTCTTTTCTAGGCAATGGATGGGGGATCACGCTGGACTTCTTTTGCCTTTTCTTTGCCTCCAGGGAAGCTGGAGATGCTACCTGATCTGTCAGAAGCAGAAGTCAAGATGTACATAGTGTATATGTCTTCTGCTCATCTACGGTAGCATCAGGATGATGAAGCATATCTTCACTGCCCTGATCAGTTAGTCCTTAATAATGGTACCCATGGAAGACAATAATAGCAGAAGGCAATCAGTCAGCAGAGCAGAGGCCACAACCTTCTTTTAAACATCCCTAAAAGCACTTATGCAAAGTACATTATAATTCTGCAACATCTAAGTAAATTGAGGAACAGTATTTCTCTTACCTCAAATTGATGTCTTATTAGTAATTAGTAATATTTTTGTAGGGCTTCAGACACTTTTTACAGCCAATTATCTTAACTATTAAGTTAGCTACGTAATTCTTGAACATGGAATCTGACCACAGAACTTTCAGAAGCATCATCTTTCAAGAATGAAAGAAAATTTCACGCCATAAGTTTGTTTCCCTCTCTCCCCCCAGCATGCTTTCTTCACTGTGTTATGTATTTGCAAGTCTGAACACAGTGATGTAAGTTGCAATGGCAATCTCTTTCCTAAACATAACAAGGAGAGGGAGAGAGAGAGAGAGAGAGGGCGGGAGGGAGGTAGAGAGAGAGAGAAAGAGAGAGAGAGGGAGAAGGAGAAAGAGACCCTCCTCAACTGTGCAAAGGCTATCGGAGCAGTTAATGTCTAGAGAAAAACAAAGTTTGTGGGGGAAAGGGGAGATTCACTGAGCACCACATCCAACATCTTTTGAATTCAGGGCAATTACCTCTGCATGAAAACATTTTTCTCACTTCAGCAACTGAGCAAAGTAATGTCTCTTGCACAGTAAACTGAAGCATGTTAACTCAAAGGTTCTAAATGTTAAAAAAAATAAATATTGACCCCCCCCTTTTTTTTTGATCCAGCAGCTGAGGGCACAAATCAGACACACAGAAAAGGATATCAAGGAAATATTATTGTTTGAATATGCAAATTTCTGTTTGCAGGGGGCTATATCTAAGAAGAGCAACAGTAATAGCACTTATATACCGTTTCATATTGCTTTACAGCCCTCTCTAAGCAATTTACAGAATTAGCATATTGCCCCCAACAATCTTGTTCCTCCTTTTACCAACCTCAGAAGGATGGAAGTTTGAGTCAACCTGAAGCCAGTCCGGATCTAAGTCAACCTTGAATAGTGGCCAAGACTGAGGTTGAGATGATGATCTAGAGTTGAACCAAGATTTTCTGAATTTAGAGAGGAGAAAGATGAGGGTCCCCTTTTGTTTAAAGTTAAACCATTTCAAAGCTTATTGTACACTCTATTTGTCTACATATCACTTCCATTGCAAAATGAATAGGAAAGAATGTTACTAATTTTTGGCAACTATAGACAGCAGAGATTTGGGGAAATGCAAAAAAGGGGTACAGGCCCACTCAGATTGCCCACTCCTAACCTAACCTAAGAAGAGTTAATGGGTGGAAAGCAAGGTATTTCAGTCTCTTTTTTTCTTTCCTGTGCTGTGCCTTAAAAATCTTTTAACAGAAAAATAAAATAATAAATAAAATAAAATGCAACAGGATTCATGGGAGTCTGGACTGATATTTGTGGACAATATTATGAATGTCTTAAACCAATGCCTACTTTCATTGAGAAAGAAGGTGCCATCTTCTGAATGAGCCCTGACATTATTTTACTAGATGAATATTGAAATCACGCTGCTGTAATTCTAAAGTGCTTCCAAATAAACTAATTTGAGCATGGCTTCTTCATGCAGATGCACCATCAAATATTAAGTCAAGATATCCTTAACAAATGTGACCCCAGAACTTGCACTATATCTACAGGCCTGGAATTGAGTGACTTAATTGAATTTGAGGATGAGAAAAGTGGCCAGTTATCTTTCAGCATTCTTATGTCTTTTATGCAAAATCACACTTTAAGCAGAGTTTTTCAAACTATGTTCTGGGAGAGTCTAAGGGCAAAAACAAAACAAAAAATTCACTAAATCATACAGTCACTAATTTTCTTATTACTAGAATTTTGCCTCTTATTCCAGGATGTACAGTTTATATTTAAACTAACAAATTCTGTAGTCTAAAAAAGTTTGAAAACTCCTACCTTAGAAAGTGATTTTTTTGGTGGCCATTACATCTGCCCACTGGTTTTCGGAACTAGCGGCTCTTTCTATGCATCTAGATCTATGCACCTTTTATTCAGACTGGGTAATCCTAAGAGTGGAGCCAACATTCATTCCTAAGGTGAACTCCATCTTCCACCGCACCCAAGAATTGGTATTATCAAATTTCTGTCCAGATCTGGTGCACCATCTGGAGTGTAGATGAAACACGCTAGATGTTTGAAGGGCACTACGAATTTTCCTTCGCAGAACTTCTCCTTTCCGGCGCACAAAAGTGACGTTCATTTCATTTCAACTGGACACTATGGGCCACAAGGCATCATCTTCTCTACTGGGGTGGTAGATCAGGACTTGCATTGCGAAAGCTTATTCTTCACAAGCTCAGCCTGTTCCAGAGCACATTGCAGCCCACTCAACACATAGCGCAGCCACTTCAGCAGCTTGGGGTGTGCGAACTCCTCTACATGAGATTTTCAGAGCAGCTATGTGGACGTTACCATCATCATTTATTAGACACTAACGGATCGACAGATACGCATCGGCCAATGCGGCATTTGGGAGGAGAGTCTTACAACAGGTTAGAATTAGTCAGCAAATAATGCCCCGGACAGTATCCTACCTGTAATAGTGGACAAGCTCTGGTATGTCCCACACATGGATGCTGTCTCCACTGACACAGGAGAATGGGTGTTGGTTTACCTGATGTGCTCCTTTCTCTGGAAAAGTGGAGACAGCATCCAGCCCCACCCTTAGTGGTCTGGTCCAAAGTTACTTGGAGAGATCATTTCAGCATGTGCAAGTCTGCATGTTAGTCTTCGTCAAAAAAGCTGGTTATGGCAGCAGGAAGAGGTGGGACTTAAACTCTGCAGACTCAGTTCTATTGGATGGCACATAACCCACACATGGATGCTGTCTCCGCTTTTCCAGAGAAAGGGCGTATCAGATAAGCCAACACACATTCTCATGGTTTGTCATATGAAATTCTATTTGATTTTCAAAGATTTAACCAACTTGATGTTTGTATGTGTATGTAGTAAAATGTTCTTATCAGGGTAATCTCTTATCATTTGTATTTCCACTTTGGCTGCCTTCTGTATCATGTAATTCACACTTTTTTATAATCCTGTATTTCTGGTTCCACTCTTTCATATTCCAGTGCTAACCAAAAACCAAAGGTAACATTCCCCCTTTTCTGCCTGGAATTGTTAGTCCCCTCTTATGTCCAATTTCTGAAACCATAAGATTCCAGATCTCTGTTATAAGATAGACAAAACAATTTGCTTCTTATGTAAAGGTAGTTACTTTCTTTAATTATTTCTAAAATCTTAAAGTAAAGCTGTCCTGAGGTCTCCTTGTGAGGAGCAACCATTCAGAACCACATGGATAATAATCTGTCCTTGTCTAGGCTATCTAATATTATAATTTGGAGAGTATTGAAATATTCCAAGGATGCAATTGTAAAATGAGTGGATGTGTCTGCCATAATAAATAGCAGTGTATTAACTTGTGATGATGTTTTGGACATACCTGGAACCTTCAGGAGAGACATAATTTTGGATTTCTTTTAGGATGAAAGTAACTGCCCTTCTGTAAGCTGGATATGTATAATGGGAATGAGCGGATCATGAGGATAGATAAAAGTCTTTGGTTTCATCATTTTCTCTTATCTCCTGAATTTCATTTTGTTGTTCTCTTTTCCTATTAGCAGCTCAAAACAGTAACAAATAGTTTAAACTGAGTTAGAATGTTTCCTGTGGTTTTCTCAGTCCTGCTAATTTTGCTGTTTTGTTGGTTCTTAATTGTCTATGCATCAGTAGAACAGCTGGAGAGTGTAGGGCTGGTACAATGATGTTCTTATTAAGTAGTAATGATAAGTAAGAATATTGATTTACACATTTCATTCTTCTTAGAAATAATTAGGAAAATTTCTAAATTAGGTTATAGGTGGTAAATATAAAAAGATATGTAAACTAGCTTTTGCTCATGTCTACATAAAATCATTGCTGCAGCCGAAGGGGAATTGATAAAAAAAACATTTCAACAAACTTAATTGGCATACAACATTTTTAGTAGTCTGCCTATTTGTATGATCTTTTAAGAATAAGGTTATAATAGTTTACTGTATAACCCTAATAAAAAATTAAAAAGCAGTTTTCATAATTTATGTATTTAATTTTTTTTGTAATTTTTATTTTTAGACAAATATAAACAAACATAAACTCTCTGGTACAGAGAGTCTTCCTGCAGCCAGCCCACAACCATAGAGCGTAGTCCCAGAGCGGCCGCTGCCGAAAGACTCGGCAGCGGATCTCCGGAGTTTGAAAGCCAGTTATGCTTGGAGCAGGGCCGCGGCAGCAGTGGGGCCGCAGCGGTCACAGCGCCCTGGCCTAGCCCTGCAAGGAGAGTTGGGCATGGTGAGGCAGGGAGGCACGCGAGCTGGAGGCAGAACAAGTGCTTGCGCAACCTCTCTTTCTAGCCGGGCAGAGCGCCACATGGCTTAGCGCCTTTGGGATATTACTGGGTTGGTGAGTGGCGCTCTGCCCAGCTGGAAAGGGGCATTGCTGGGCAACTGCTCATGAGCATGGTCACCTCATGGCGGCTTTGTTGCGCTGCTGCGACAGCGCAACACAGCCGTTTGCCCCTGAGGCTGTGCCCTGCTCTTCGGGTACCCGCTCACAATAGAGCAGCCACCTGGCAACCCCAAACCAATAAGCCCCCCCCCCCGATAATAATGCCCAAGCAAAATTTGGGGGGGGGGTCAAAAGAAAATAAGACCCTGTCTTATTTTCGGGGAAACACGGTAGCAGCAAAAAACAATCAAGCAATTGGATTGGATATATATGTGAAAATTATAAAGTGAATTCTTCATTTTATGTTCTTCTACCAAACTATCATTCTGTACTTGGTGGACTTCTGGGTTCTTCAATTAATACTTTTAAAAATAACTCAGCAAGCTTAAAGAAATCTGCCTGACCCATTTTTCAGTCAATCACCATGTTAATTAAGAACTAAATCAATGCCTTAGTAATTCCAAATTTGTATTTCTAAAGAACTGCAAAGTTCCAAATTCAATACAGCATTTTGAGGGAAAAATCAGTGTTTTATATATCCCGATAGCAATATAGAATCAGTTTGATTTAACTGCAAGTTTAAGGGAAGAAAGTACATTTAAATTTACTGATTTATCAGATATAGATTTACTCTAAAATGCTGGATAATTTTCAAAGAAAATAGCAACAAAAAATACCTTCTGTGAGTAAAACTGTAGTGTGAAATGAATGAAGCTAGGAAGCATAGCCATTGGATAACTATGAACTCTTTTCAGTTTTGATACATAAAGTAATTTGGTACTTGCCATTTCTTTATATATCTAAAGAAATAGCATTTTAGAAAAATAGAAAATGTAACTTATAGATGTAAATTTTGAGAAGATAACATTTTACATATTGATTGACACATTCCTTGGAGGATAATGAAAAATAGAACCCTGGTGAACTTTGACACTATTCAGAAATTGAATTTGCCACATCTTTCAAATGGCTGCAATGCATAATATATATGTTTTTGAAAGTAGGCGATTCAGGCATAATTTGATTCACTGTGTCTATAATATAAGTTGGGTTTCAGTTATGAGCACCAAGAAATATTTTTTTTTTCCAGGCCCATGAACAGACTATGTGATTAGAAACAAGTCAGATGATTTGTAAAAATAATGAAGTAAGTCTATGTTTGTATGAATGTCAAATAAGCTTTTATTGAATGCTGAATTGAATTTTGCTGAAATTCAGCCCCAGTTCATTAAAAACAGAAATAATTAAAAATGCATATATGCAAAGTATAATGTCCATTTGTTGCATTTAGTATTATTATTATTATATTGTCCATGAAGAGGTTGTTTTGCCATGTAATTCTTTTAATATCCATGAAACACATTAGGAAGTAATTGCCTCAAAAATAGCATTGATATGATATTTAAATGCTTTTCTTTAAAAAAACAGTAGACATATTTTTGGATTATAGGTATATCAGTAGTTAGCTGTTTAGGGTATTTTGCTGGTCCCCATTTGAAGATGGGCATGCTAAACAAGCCTTATAACACAGACTGGCTCCAATAATACTGTTGTTGCCTCCATTTCCAGCAAGTGCACAAACTCGGCTACAGTCCTCTGAAATAGGAAAAGATAAATAGAGATAAATGCAAGCATCAGCAATGCACTGTTGCTCATTTATCACTGGAGCTGTTTAGAAAAGATGAAAGAAGGATTTAAGGGGTTGGTGAAACTGGATTCCCACGTCCAAACATCTTTTCAAGGACAATATAGTACCCTCAGGATAGCTGGAATGCATGATCGCAGGAGAGAAGACAGAATAGAATATGTTTCCAATTCTAAGGCAATGACCATTGTCATTAGATGAAATGGAATGTTCCGGTGCTAGGGGCAAGCATGCCCACTTTTAGTTCAGTGCAAACAATGTACCCTGATTGTTTTTGTTACTCATTGTTCCAGAAAAATATCTTAAATATAAATATGTGCCCCAGAGGTTCCAGCGACTAGCCAACCTTGCCTGATTTCAGTTGATCAGCCCATGTTAGTATTTGAATGAAGGACTGCTTCAATTTTCCAGAGTTGTAAGCGAGACTGAGTATTTGTGGGAGGTGGGGATCCAGAAAATAACTGCAAAGCATTTTCATATTGTTGTCAGCAAAATTGGATTGTCTTGAGAGTGTCTTTATAATTTGAAACAAAATAATCAAATTCTATACTTGTCTAAACAAGATTTACAGATGTTTCTTTTAAAAATAATTAACCCTGTTAATGTAAGGGTTATTGTAATTATGGCCCTGAGTAGAAACATGGGTTTTAAATTGACTGGACAACCTTTTGGAGACAAGCAGCAGTTAAATTTTTGGTGGGGCTGAATGCACAGAACAATTATATCTGCTTCCCAAAAGGGAACTGCTATACATTTTTGCAATAACATTAGAGGGAGTCCCAGGGAACATATAAAAACATAAGCCTTCAGGCCTGCAGGTTTCTCTTCCCTGTGGCAGTAATACCTACTTAATATTACTTTATAGAAAGAGTCTACCACACCTTTCAATGAATTTCCATAGCTTTCTGCAGTTAAAAACAGTTTGCGGCAGAAAAATATTAATAAATGCTATGGCAGATAACATTCCTAAAGGATGGTCTTTGATTAAAATAAGGAGAAGGTATAATTAAAAATCTCATTGGCAAACCAACCTTCTAAGGGTTCTCCAATAAATAGGCTGCCACCAACACTGAATCTCCTGCCATGACTCTTGGGGAATTTATAGCCTTTCCATTAAGAATTTGTGCCTTCAACCATGCTGCTTTTTTTTTTTTTTTTTTTTTTGGTGATTGCTTAAAGAGGTCCTTGTAGTTTTCTTGGCAAGATTTCAGAGACTATTTGCCCTTTCAGCCTTCCTAGATTGACAAAGTGTAACTGGCCCAAGGGTGGATTTCAAATTTTTTTACTATCGGTTCAGTGTGCGTGGCTAAGTGGGGGGCATGTGACTGAGTAGGCGTGGCCAACTTGAACATTGCTGAAAATTTTTGACAAGGGGGGTGGGTGCCAGGCTGGGGCTCTTCGCTGTCTCCTTGACGGTGCTGGGGGTGAGCCGAGCAGCCGGCTCTTGAAGTGGCAGCTGTAGCTGATGAGCTTGGCCTTGGGCTCTCGCTCTGTCTGCCTGGGACGCACCATCTGCCCAGGAGATGAAGCCCAGGGAGGAAGGTAATGGCCTTTCAGGTGGTACCGCCTGGCATACTTTGGAGGCAACAGACCCAACAGAGGCAAGGGCTCCTCTTGGGGGGGCGGCCATGCTCGCCTGCTCCTGGCCCAAAGCCTCGTGCCCCCCCCGACGGGCCCAGCACGCTTGGCTGGGCGGGGAAGTTGCAAGGCTTTGGGCCAGGAGCAGGCGAGCACAGCCATGGCACCAAGAGGAGCACTTACCTCCATTGCCTCTGAAGGCAGAGGGCAGGTGCGTGGCAGTGGGGAGCAGCGGGCGCTGCTGCTACAGCTGTGAGTGGAAGGCGCTGGGTATCAGGAGCCACACGTCCACTTCGTAGAAGTTGCCCGGCTCCATCGAGTAGCTAAAGTGTACCGTGGCGCATGATTGGAGTCCGGCAGGTATCCAGTGGTGGCAGCACCCGAGGTCGGGATGGATTGGCTGATCTGACTGAGTCATCCTTGCCCGGCTATTTATACCTGCCAGTCGATGGGTGCCCCGTAATATCTGCCTCCTCCCCAGCCCAGCAGTTCCTCCCTGTCCCACCTCTGGCACCACTTCCGGGCCAGCTGCCTGGATGGGCCTTGGGAGGAGGCCATCCCTGCCCAGTTTGCAGCGGCACCAAGAGAGCCATAAGCCTAAAGACGTCCCGGGTGCAAGCTGGGATCTCCTCACCCCCTCAGTTGGGAGCCGCTGGGTGCCGACTGCCCCAATGGAGTCCCTTGGGCCGCTCTTCCGAAAGCCAGGTGGGGCATGAAGGTGCTCTAGCTCTCCACCGCACCACAATGGGAAAACACGGCCCCCACACCCTCCGGATGGAACACCTGAATTGGCCTTTGTGGTCGTTCTCCGGCGGGCATCATTGAAGCTTCCTCCCCTCCAATCGGCCTCCTACAGCCGTCTCATGGCATGCAAGTGGCACAATGCCTGGTTTGCTTCTCAGTCCCCATGGACCCGCTAGTTAACTGTCAGCGGCTGGGGGCAGAAAGCTGCCACTATCTTCGCACATGCGCATGCTTTGGACTTGCAAGTATAATGGTGGTGATGGCAGTTCCTTCTTACTGGCCAACCAGAGCCAAAAGTGCTTTCTCTTCACGTTCTTGCCCAGCTCCTAGAGAGCCACGCTCATGCTGGTGATCCGGAGGGCAAGGGGAACGAGCCGCTGCCTCCTACCTGGGGAGGCAGCTGGGCAAGGGCGATGGCAACAGCAGAGTCTGGCGTTTGGGAAGGTAAGGTTAGCCCGCTCCCAGCCGGGCCCTGCGGTGCCTCCACCAGCTCAGGGCAGCGGACCAGCTGCATCCTGTATGAGCTGAGCCTGCGGGGAGCCCTCCGTGTGTTGCATCCCCCTCCCAGTCTTCACCCGTGCCTCCGCACCATTTTCAGGCACCCAACCTGCTGGGCTGCCCCCCCCCCCGGTGCCTGTTGCAGCTGCAATACTTGCAATTCCCTTGCAATGAGTTAAGGATAGTGCTGTTCTGAATTTTGAAACAGTGATCTTGTTTGGGTCACTGGCTGATTTATAGTAAATAGGGTATTAATAAAGTAAACATATAAAGGGGACAAGCTGGATAATCCAGTTGACCTTCTGTATTTAAACTTTTTTGTTTTAAAATTGAATTGACTTGTTCTAACTCCATTGGTAAAAAAAGGTTTCCCAAGAAAAGCTGTAGAAATATAATTACCTGGAAATGTTTTTATTTTTACTTTTAGTAGATGGAGTCAAAAACATCTGCTATAATTAAAGGGGCAAATCCAACTGAATCCAGCATTTATAATTATAATCCAAAGGCCAGATTCTAGTGACTTCTGCTTTTTTTTTTTTAGATCACTGTATTTGGGACACAGTGAGCGACCTGTGAAATTTGTCTCAAAAATTACTGTGTTTCCCTGAAAATAAGACAGGGTCTTATTTTCTTCCCCCCCCCCAAATTTTTTTGCTTGGGCCTTATTATCGGGGGAGCTTATTGGTTTGGGGTTGCCGGGTAGCTGCTCTCATGCGAGCGGGCGCCCAAAGAGCTGGGCACAGCCTCAGGAGCAAACGGCTGTGTTGCGCTGTCACAGCAGTGCAACAAAGCCGCCATGAGGTGACCACGCTCATGAGCAGCCGCCCAGCAATGCCCCTTTCCACCCGGGCAGAGTGCCCCTCACCGACCCAGTAATATCCCAAAGGCGCTAAGCCGTGTGGCGCTCTGCCTGGCTGGAAAGAGAGGTTGCGCGAGCACTTGTTCTGCCTCCAGTTCGCGTGCCTCCCTACCTCACCATGCCCAACTTTCCCAGCATGGCGGCACCCTAGCCCAGCCCTGCAGGGAGAGCAGCTGCCCGGCAACCCCCCTCCTCCAGCTGGGCACAGGACCACCTACCAACCTAGCAGTATCCCAAAGGCATCAAGCAATGTGAGCGCCTTTGCCCGCCCCCTCTCCCCGGCTCCTGCAGGTTTGCATCTTCGGGATATTGCTAGGTTGATGAATGGCGCTCTGCCTGGCTGGAGGGGGGAGTTGTCCAGGGTGCTTATTATTGGGGGAGGGCATATATTTTTCCCCACAGGAAAAAAAATGGCATGGTCTTATTATTAGGACATGTCGTAATTTCGGGGAAACATGATATGTTTGGACTTTCTCTTTTATTGCTGTCTTGCTGTATGGACCCAATTGAACCCACTATAATAATTTGATGTATTTAACAACAATTGGAATGAACTATTTATTTTGAGTAAAATAGAAAGCTTATATAGCCGAGTCCAATTTCTACCCTTTGGGATATGTAGAAAGAGCATTTTAGGCTCCAGAAGTTTGGAAAACCTAAGTATTTAAAAATTCTGATTTGTTTGGTGGTGTGCCCTCCTATTTGCCAGTTCTGTACCTTGGGAAGTTTGGAAAATACAGATATTTTAGATTTGGAATACTTTATCAGGAGATTCTCATTATTAGAACAAAGCTACCACTTCATTGCTATAGAATAGTAATTTCATACACCATTACCCAGTGTAGGCTGCTTAAACTAGCCACAAGTGAATTTATGTATACATTAAACTGTGCTGGAGGTACCACACAATCCTGTTTTACTTCTGTACTCATTGGTATTTCTTTGGTTTTATGTCCTTGGTCACTGCATCTGACTTTCATTCTTACATCTTTATACATTCTAGATATTAGTAGAAGCAGACTTTTATCAATTGTGCTAGTTTTACATTTGTGCCACGGTCTAATCCTGAAAATCAAGCTGAATGCACCCTTAAAATTAGTGAAAGGCACAAATGCAGATGTTGCAGCACTATAGTATGGTCCCTAATGTAAATCTGTCCTCCCCAAACTTTGTCTGTTTATCACTCAGAATAGATTAAGACCAAGGCCAGCTGTGGAAGTTTATCTGCAGGTATAGTATCAATTTAGACCTGGCAGGAAGGGGATAGAGGTGAAATTAAGATTCGAATACAGAAGCACCCTTTTACAAGTACTCCCCAACACATTTTATAAATGTTTTTTTAGTTAGCAATTACTTTTATTTCCATTTATTTTGTTTAATATTGCTTTCTGCTCTGCTTATCAGACTTGGAATTTTAATTGAATGTTGCTTTTTTTTGTCCACTGGGTTCTGCCTGGACACTCTGTACTCCCTCACACAAAGAAAGGCATTGGGATGGAGAGAGAGTGAATTCTGATGTATAAACATTGCATTGCATACATTATTCAAATAACAAAAATTAAAAGACCTCAAAGGAACTTTAAAAAAAGGTAAAAAGGAACATTTAAGTAAAATTTTAAAAAACTCACCATAGCAGTGGCCAAACACAGGCAAGGGAGAGGAAAAGGGTTTCAAGATCTGTTATTTAGGTATTATTTTGAATGGAACTTCTTGGGAATAAAGATACCAAAACAATATTTAATACATGGCTTTGGCTGTCAACTGTTTCTGTTTTTAGATAACAACTCTGATTAACCATAAGGATAAACCAAAGAAGTCCGATAAGACATTGAAAGCCGTCCAACAGGTGGGCCAAGCGGTTAACCTAGCTGTTGGAAAATTTGTCATGGTGGGTGAAGCTATAGCCAATGAAAACCAAGAGCTGAAAGAAGAAATGAAGGCAGCCTGCATTGAAGCAAAGCAAGCAGGTAGGTGAAGGTTTATGAACCTGAGAAGCAGGGCATCATTTACTATAAAAATACCTGCTGCCTTCTGTTCTCCTGGATTTAGTAAATCCTTCTCATCTTGAATTTACCTGCAACAGAGACTTGCATTTTAATCTCTTAAATGTTTGGAGAAATACCACAGGAGATTATTTTAGTTCAGATATCTCCAGTCTTGTTGAAATTGTATTAACTTCTACTTTTGATCTCTGGAATTCAGTAGGGAAGCATTAACACAAAGAAACTGTGGAATAGTCATGGTTCTCAAAAATATCTGCTGTGATTTAAAACAGTAACTCTAATTATGAATTTGTTCTTTGGAGAATGAATTGCAGTTCCTAATTTCTCAGAATATTGAGTCATGTGAGATAGGTGGTATTCTAGATACTTCATGCTTAAAATGGGTCTGAATTCTTTTTCGTTAGGAGCATTTGGTGATTATAACAGCCTTCTTTCTCAAAATATGAAAGCTTACAGAAGTACTACAGTCTCTGCAGCTGCCGCTCCCCACGCCGTGGTGTTATCCCGGTTGCTCCCCCCCTCCACCTTGCTTATGGACATGATAGATTGGATCAGCAGGGGGTGGCTGAGGCAGCTGGCATGGATATTGATGCTAGCGGAAGATGGCTTCGGTAGTTGGCGTGGGCATGGTTGGAGTGGGGGGGGTCCTTCATTGTGGCCCCCTCCGGTATCACCGCCGTTGCCTGGGCCACCGTACTTGGCCACTTGGCCCCTCCTCCTGTGACACTATGGTCAACGGAGTGCGGCCCTGGCGACGGATATGAGTGCGGCTGGCATGGATGGAGCTTGGCTGTTGGAGTCGTTGAAGTTGGAGCAGCCGCTGCTGTCCTCACTGCCGCCATCACTGGCCGCTTCACCACCTCGCAATCTATCATCTACGATTTTGACAGCTGGCCGTTACTCTTACATACTGTCCTTAACACCGACCATTTCTATGATGGACACAAGCTTCCCGCTACCCCCTTGAACACTGTTGGCTGCCCCCCCCCCCATGGACATGTCATCTCCTTGTTCCATCTCCCCATGATGTCATCCCGTTTGGTTGATACCACACTCTCCTCTATTTTATACTGCGACAGAACTTTACTCCCTTCGGGAACTCCCCCTTTCCCGGGGATGGCCTTCTTCTATCAAGATGCTTCCTTAATGACGGATCTTGGGATCCCGAGAGGTGGCATGCGAAAAAGAGATTTCTTAGGGGTTTTTTACAGGGGTTTTTTAATCAAATTTTAAGGGGGGGCAAGGGGGTTTGATTCGGATGGCTCAGACAGGCTTGGGGGGGAGTCTGCCAGGGCACAGGCCAGAGCTAACTAATGGGCGCGGGTCGGGAGTGCTGGGAAGGGTTGGGATTCCAGGGGAGACATTAAGCCATTCCATTGGGGGGTTTACCATCTCTACTGTTTGTGGGAGAGGCAGATATGGTGGGGCCCCAGGACCAAATTATGTTCAGGGGACGCGGGTTCTCTGTTTAAGAACGATCGTGCTTTCCAACCCTCGGGTGCTCGGGATTACAGGACCCTGGTCTCCAGCTGGGGTTGCTTAACGCCAGATCTGTGGTGCATAAGGCTCCCCTCATTTACGACTTCATACAAGAGGGTAGAGCAGACCTGGCGTGCATTACGGAGACCTGGTTGGGCCATGAGGGGAGTGTTCCCCTTAGTGAACTATGCCCATCAGGCTTCCGGGCGTTTCACCAGCCGAGAGCCCAGGGCACGGGTGGGGGGGTTATTAGGGAAAGTCTCAGACCTCAGGAGGTCACTGTGCCTCAGATAGGCGGGTGTGAGTCCCTTTTTGTGAAATGGGGCCTTGGAGTTCAGGTGGGCCTTTTTTGTTACATACCTGTCTCCCTGCTACGTTTCATTGGTCCTGCCGGAGCTGCTGGATGTGTTAGCTGGATTGACGGTTGATCTCCCCAGGCTTATGATTCTGGGGGATTTCAATCTGCCTTCCATTGGCGAGACATCCAAGTCAGCTCGGGAGTTCATGGCTTCCATGACGGCTATGGACCTAACTCAGTTAATTCAAGACCCCACCCATAATAGGGGACACACGCTTGAGCTGATTTTTGTCTCTGGGCAGTGGATGAATGATCTAGATTTAGGGGATATTTCTATTCAACCCTTGTCATGGTCTGATCATTTCCTCATCAGGCTTGACTTCCATACTGCTACCCCTCGCTGCAGGGAGGCGGAACTAACTAGATGGTTCGGCCCCAGACGCCTGATGGACCCTGAAAGGTTCCTGATGGAGCTTGGGACTTTTCCTGAATCCCTTGCTCACAACTCGACTGAAGCACTAGTGGAAGCCTGGGATAGGGCGGCCACTGGAGCCTTGGATCGCGTTGTGCCTTTGCGGCCTCTGACCCGGTGTTGATCCCGGGTGGCTCCCTGGTTTACCGAGGAACTCCGGGAGATGAAACGCCGGAAAAGAAGCCTAGAGAGTGGTTGGAGGGCCAGCCAGTCTGAATCTGATCAAACACTAGTAAGAATTCATATTAAATCCTACTTAGTGGCAATAAAAGCAGCAAAATGGCAATATTTTTCCGCAGATAACACCTGTTTAGGGTGACCCATTCCTTACTTAACCAAGGAACTTGGAAAGACCCCCTGCAGGGTAGGGCTGAAGAATTTGTTCAGTATCTGCAGGATAAAATTGCTCAGATCCAGACAGGCTTGGACTCTGACTGGGTAGATTCGGGCGAGTCGACGGGGATGAATCTTGTGGAGACAATATGGGATGAGTTTGACCCTCTGACCCCCAAGGGCATGGACAGGATTATGGGGAGACTCAGTGCTGCCACTTGTGTGCTGGACCCGTGTCCCTCTTGGTTAGTTTCGGCTTCCCAGGAGGTGATACGAGGCTGGCTCCAGGCGATTACCAACGCTTCATTGAGAGAGGCATTCTTTCCCACTGCCTTGAAGGAGGCGGTGGTGAGGCCCCTCCTTAAGAAGCCTTTCCTGGACCCAGCTTCTTTAGCCAACTATCATCCAGTCTCCAACCTTCGCTTTGTAGCAAAGGTTGTCGAGAGTGTGGTAGCACGTCAGCTTCCCCAGTACCTGGATGAAGCTGTCTACCTGGATCCGTTTCAGCCAGGTTTCAGGCCTAGGTACAGCACGGAGACGGCATTGGTCGCGTTGGTCGATGATCTCTGGCAGGCCTGGGACGGGCTGCTCCTCTGTCCTAGTCCTATTAGACCTCTAGGCGGCTTTCGATACCATCAACCATGGTATCCTACTGCGACGACTCAGGGGGTTGGAAGTGGGGGGCACCACTTTACGGTGGTTCTCCTCCTACCTCTCGGATCGGTCACAGTTCGTGTTGACTGGAAGGCAGGGATCGACCCCGAGGTCCGTCACTTGTGGGGTGCCCCAGGGGTCGGTTCTCTCACCCCTCCTGTTCAACATATATATGAAACCGCTGGGCGAGATCACCCTTGGTTTTGGGGTACAGTATCATCAATATGCTGATGATACCCAACTTTTCATCTCTACCCCAAACCACCCAAACGATGCCCTCGACATGATGTCCCGATGCCTGGAGGCTGTGCGGATCTGGATGGGGAGGAACAGGCTCAGGCTCAATCCCTCCAAGACTGAGTGGCTGTGATTTCCATCATCCCAATTTGTGCATCTTGTTCCACCTTTGATGATAGGGGAGAAATTTTAGCCCCCTCAGAGAGGGCCCGCAATCTGGGAGTCCTCCTGGACATGCGGCTTAGTTTAGAAGAACACCTGATGGCCGTGACCAGCAGGGCCTTTTACCAGGTTCGCCTGGTACATCAGTTGCGCCCCTTCTTGGATCGGGATGCTCTATGCACAGTCACTCATGCCCTCGTCCTTTCTTGCCTGGACTACTACAACACTCTCTACATGGGGCTGCCCTTGAAGAGCACCCGGAGGCTTCAGCTGGTCCAGAATGCGGCCGCGCAGGTCATCATGTGGGTACCTAGGTGCTCCCATGTTACACCCCTTTTAGGTGGCCTGCACTGGTTGCTGGTTGTTTTCTGGGTGTGGTTCAAGGTACTAATTATGACCTTTAAAGCGTCCATGGCTTAGGCCCAGGGTACCTGTGAGACCACCTACTGCCACCAGTAGCCTCCCATCGTCCAGTGCGATCCTACAGAGTTGGCCTCCTCAGGGTGCCGTCGGCCAGACAGTGTCAGCTAGCGACCCCCAGGGGGAGAGCCTTCTCTGTGGGAGCGCTTTCCCTCTGGAATGAGCTGCCCCCGGAGCTTCGTATAATCCCCGACCTCCGGTCCTTCCGACGCGCCCTAAAAAGTTGGCTTTTCCAGCAAGCCGGCCTGGCCTGTTAATTTTATCTAATTTTTAAAATGTTAGTGTTATATTAATTCGGTTTGTTTCTTGGATTGTTTTTATTTTTTCTTTTAAGTTTTGTAATATCTGTTTTTTAATGCTGTACGCTGCCCTGAGTCCTTTGGGAGAAGGGCGGCATATAAATCCAATAAAACAAACAAACAAACAAACATATTAATTGATAGGGCAATTAAAAAAGATACACCACCGTTCTCCATATTTTGTAAGAATAAGAATGAGTAACTCCAACATAGGTAGTCCTTGACTTACAACAGTTCATTCAATGACCTTTTGAAGTTACAATGGCACTGAAAAAAAATGACATGATAGTTTTTCACACTTACAACCATTGCAGCATCCTTTTGGTCACATGATCAAAATCCGGATACTTGACAACTGGCTCATATTTATGATGGTTGCGTAAATGTCCTGGAGTCACGTGGTCTTCTTTCACGACCTTCTGATAAACAAAAGTCAATGGGGAAGCCAGATTCACTTAAGAACTAACAGTTACTAACCTAACAGTTGCAGTGATTCACTTAACAACAGTGGCAAGAAGACATAAAATGGGTCAAAACTCACTTTTAACAACTGTCTTGTAGAGCAACAGAAAATTTGGGCTCAATTGTGGTGGTAAGTCAAGGACTACCTATATATATATATTAAACACATCTGTAGGTCTATATGTTCTACTCAGTAAATTTCCATACTTCATGAAGCTGTAAGAAGTTTCCTTGGTCCCCAAATCATAGTCACTGAAGAAGATAATGAAAACTAAAGCAGTGACATTGCATATATGTTTTACATTATTAGTTATTATGCCAAAGAATAGCTAGGGATCTAATCTCCAGAAAATGCGGTTTCAGCCTCAAAGATGAGCAAAGGGCTTTTAAGGAAAGCAAGCACTATGACAATGTAGAAGCTTTGTTTTTATTTACTAAACTTATTACTATTAGCCATTCCAGACCAAAAGAAGGAAGCATAAGTTTAAAATGTTTTAAAATAAAGATGAACACGCTTACTTCTTTCTAAAACATAAGCAATGTCCTACTGTATCAGACAGTAGTCCGTTAAGTCCAGCAGTCTCTTTTCATAGAGATTCCCCATTGTGCAAGGAAGCCCATTAGACTCCAGCAGGTGGCCTTCAGAGGCAGTTACAGTGCCATCAAAGTTAATCACTATTGATCCCCATGATTTCCCTGAATTGGCCCAACACTTTTTTGAGTTAAGCTGGTAGCCAGCACCGCATCTTGTGGTAAACATCACCACCATCACATGGTAAGGGTAATGCATAAAATTTAAAATTCTCTTGCTGCATCACTGATGTTGGCCTATATTCTCTTTTGTAAAATATGTTTTTTACCAGTTGATTCTGTATTCGGAGGAAGGCCGAACTAACTACTTTTTGCTTATAGGTGAGACCATTGCACACCTCACAGGCATTGCAACCTTGGATCGTCCAGAATCTGATGGTCAGATAACAATTTTTACAGACAAAACAGGAGTGATAAAGGCTGCAAGGCTCTTGCTTTCCTCAGTTACAAAAGTATTGGTTCTGGCTGACATAATAGTTATTAAGCAAATTATAGCTTCTAGAAACAAGGTAATTATGATTTTGTGAACAGCGATTGTACATTTGCATACAGTTTTATACTGTATATTATGGAAGTGATAATTTAATATTTTTAACTGGCATTGAGTTCAGTCCAAGGTCATTGTGTGTGTTTTTGTCTCTGTGTACATACATACCTTTTCTTATTAATAAGAAACCTAAAGCTAAACTTTAGCCAGATAATACATTATAGATATGTATAGCCATTATGGGAGCAATAAATAAGGCTTTCATCCAGTAATACATAAAGTTAAACTGCATTGTGTATTGAAAGAGTACATAAATAATCTTGACTGTATGGCCATGCAGAATTGGTTGCATCTTAAAATAGAAAACAAGAACTGATTTTGAGAAATTCTAAATTTGTCTTGTCAGTGATCTATCGTTCATGGTTTCTTTTCAACACATTTGACAGGTCCTTATGACAATGGAACAGTTAGAGAAAGTGAGCAGTTTTCAGGAATTTGTGCAAATATTCAGTCAATTTGGAAATGAAATGGTAGAATTTGCCCATTTAACTGGAGAGCGACAAAATGTAAGTGCTAGATAAAAGTCTTATCCGTTCAATGCTTTGTAGAAAACATTAGCAAAATTACTTCATTCTCAATTCTGCCTTCTTACAGAAAAAAATAGTCACCTGGTTAAAAACTTACAATTGGTGTTCATAATGTGCGCATCCAAACTGCAATTTATCAAATATTGTAAGACATAAAAGTACCTCTGAACAGTGAGATCCCATCTGAGCTGTCACGGTTAATAACCATAAAAGGCAGAATACCACTGACTTTAGTAATACTAGGGACTTTTAGTCTCAGCATCTGTCCTAATTGAGCCACAGCAGCAGTGTTTCCTCCCAACTGTGAAGCACTGGCAATCTTGGATGACCCAATATTTGCAAAAGTACAAAAGAAAAAAAAATGAAATATGCTGGGAAACTGCCATCGTTAAATAAAAAACAAAACCCTCACAAAGCCTGAGTAGTATGGAATGCTGACTGACCATCAGTGGGAAAATGTTCATAAATAGATTGCTGGGTTAGCAGAAATTCTTTGTCAACATGTAGACCATAGTGAGAAGTCTGCAAGTAGCTTCCCACTTGAGCACCCAAGTCTGCTTTCCAGAATTTGCCAGCAAACTACTATACTAAAGAAAAGCACCTTGATTTTTGTGCCAAATGAGATGTTTTTCACAGGCATAAGACACTAATGTTGCTTAAACAAAGAGAAAGCCCCACATCTAGTTCCAAAAAGAAACAAAAAAATGGCGTTTCGGATCTTTTGGACATATATTGTTGCCTTGCCCTTTGTTGTTATCTACCTAGAAGAAAGTGGTAGAAAAGTATGTTTACTGGTTTAGTCTAGCAAACAATTTCTTTAATTGTTCTATACTAGCAGACAGCTCCTTTAATTCTGTTGAAACCAAATCTATCTTACATCTAAATTGTTAAATCTTTTGGATTCCTTCTCTGTAACTTCTACATTGTAAAAGAAAATGTTTGTGTTATGTCTGTGGAATGTTTTATTTTGTTAAATCAGAGATATGAGACATACCTCCTTTACTGACTGAAGCTATTTCAGTTGTCATTCTCACTCTATTTGGAATTCTAAGAATTAGGCAAAATTAACATCTTCATCAATGACTATAATAAACACTAATAGTGTTTCCTGCAAAATAAGACCAGATATATATATATTTTTGGACCAAAAGACCCATTAGGTCTTATTTTTCAGGGAATGTCTTATTTTGCGTCTGGCACCCTGCTCCCTCCCACCATCTGCTTGCCTGCGGCCGCAACACCTTACAAGGCTTCCCAGGGCAGATGCACTTTTCACCCGGATGGAGAAATGATGGAGACTCAAAGCTTCGTCTGCTTGCAAATGGGATGCTTTGAAACTGAGCTGAGCTCATTGGGATCGCCGGCCTCCCCCCCACCCGCCCCTGGCCACCTCTGCCAGGCAAATTTTGCAAAGAGGGAGATGAAGCTTTGTCTGCTTGCAAATAGGATCTCCAAGTCTCCCTCATTTCTCCATCCAGGCAAAAAGTATTTGGGCACCTATGGGGCACTTGGGAACGGAACATAAAATCACATTTTTGGTATCTGTCCTTTGTTTTAATAATTAAAAGATATGACATGCTTTGTTTTTCAGTAGATGTTCTGTACCTTCCTTTGCCAAGAATTATTGTTATCCATTAGGATATTTTGCTTTTCTTTCCTTAGGATCTGAAAGATGAAAAGAAGAAAGCTAAAATGGCAGCTGCTAGATCTATTCTTGAGAAATGTACCATGATGCTTCTCACTGCTTCCAAGGTAAATTTTTTCTTTTTGTTATGAGCAAAACAAAAGTTTTGAGAGCCGCTCTCCAGAAAACATGGGACAGCATTGACTAAAGCCACATCAGTCAACATGTCTAGAGATTGGAAAGCTTTCTGAGGGATACCAGAGGAAATGTTGACCAATGCAGTGGCTAATTGACTGATAAGCCGCCTTGGCTGAGTTGCCCAAGGTGGGGCGACACACACACATTAATGGGATTAATGGGTAAATAGCACAGAAAGATCCAAATAGTGTTGATGTATCTATTTACCTGCTTGCTTATTCCTCCCCCTCCTCAAATTATTGATTTTTTCAGACCTGTTTAAGGCATCCTGATTGTGAATCTGCCCGTGTTAACAAAGGAGCAGTGTTCCACAGAATGAGACTAGCTTTGGAACAGGTTATAGAGATTGTAGCAGACACTCGGCCCATTGGAGAAAATGAATCGGGCCCAATGAGTATCTATACTGGCATCAAGGAATTCAAGGTATGAATCAGATGAGGCTTTTTTGGAGACTATTTCTAGGTGCAAGAGGAAAAACATTTCATTGGTTTAGATTAGAACTTTCCAGTGATTTTCAAATACTTCAGTATGTTCAAGACTTTTTAGTGCACTTTGTTCATAATCTATCCAGGATTTTATGAACTAAAAATTGCATGTATATGTATGGTTGAAATATGACAATTCCTAGAGGAGAATGTGTCTGTACCTTGGTGGAGGAGATTCACTCAAAAGGTAGACAATGTTGGATACAACTCACACTATTAGACTAGAAAGTTGACCCAATTTGATGAAACAGAAATATACTCATAGCTCCAATCCAATATGCTGGTAGCTTCTAATTTGTATTAAAAATGGCAAAACTATATATAGGTAGTCCTTGACACGTTCACAATTAAGCCCAAAATTTCAGTGGTTAATTGAGATATTTGTTAAGTGAATTTTGCACCATTTAATGACCTTTCTTATCACAGTTGTTAAGTGAATCCCTGCAGTTGATACGTTTGGAACACGGTTGTTCAGTGAATCTGCCTTCCCCATTGATTTTGCTTGCAAAAGGGGATCATGTGATCTCGGGACAAGCAATGGTCATAAGTATGAGAGAATTGCCAAGCAGCTGAATTTTGATCACATGATCATGGGGCTACTACAAAGGTTGTAAGTGTGAAAAATGGTCATAAGCCACTTTTTTCAGTGCCATTGTTATTTTGAATGGTCACTAAATGAACTGTTAATAAGTCGAGGACTACTTATAATAAATATTACTGTACAACTAACACATGCCATCTGGATGGCTTTTCTATAATATAATCTTAATCTTCTACCTCACGGGAGTAGTACGGATTATTTCTCTTGCAATTTTGCTTGTTTTAACTTTTGAGGGGAGATGGGTGTATGAAAACTTGACAGATCATCTGGGAAGCTGCTTTGCACAAATATCATCTGTTACAGTTCTCTATTCATATCTTGACAAACTTGAACATTGGGCACTATCTAATAAAATGAAATTCAATGGTGAAAAGAGTAAGGTTCTACATTTAGGCAACAAAAATGGAATGCACAGGTACAGTATAGGTGGTACCTTGCTCAGTAGTAGTAACTGTGAAAAGGATCTTGGAGTCCTAGTGGACAACCATTTAAATATGAGCCAGCAGTGTGCAGCAGCTGCCAAAAAAGCCAACACAGTTCTAGGCTACATAAACAGAGGGATAGAATCAAGATCATGTGAAATGTTAATACCACTTCATAATGCCTTGGTAAGGCCACACTTGGAATACTGCATTCAGTTTTGGTCACCACAATGTAGAAAAGATGTGGAGACTCTAGAAAGAGTGCAGAGAAGAGCAACAAAGATGATTAGGGGACTGGAGACTAAAACATATGAAGAACGGTTGCAGGAACTGGGTATGTTTAGCTTAAGAGAAAGAAGGACTAGGGGAGACATGATAGCAGTGTTCCAATATCTCAGAGGTTGCCACAAAGAAGAGGGAGTCAAACTATTTTCCAAGGCACCTGAGGGTCTTTAAGAAGATGTTGGATAGCCATTTGCCTGAAATGGTATAGGGTTTCCTGCCTAGGCAGGGGGTTGGACTAGAAGACCTCCAAGGTCCCTTCCAACTCTACTATTGTATTGTATTGTATTGTATATCAGCCATTTCACATAGATGGTTGGGTAGGATATTGCCATGTGGGAATTGAAATTATCTCACTGAAATCCGTCATCCTTTCCATAAGAAGTGTGTATTCTGAAAAGAATGCAGCACGATGTTGGTGTTCTCTCACCCATGTGTAGGACATTGGTGAGAGAACCCCAATCCTTCACAGTCCTAACCAGCAGTTAGCCCAAACATTGGTAAAACACCCAATTAACTGATATGTGAATCTCAAACGTGAGACACGCATAATCAACATAAAGACACCGAGATGCCATCTTTAATTCAATTAAAAGATATTTCAGTCTTTTTTTTTTTTTTAGTATATCATGCATCCCTTCTCCCTCTTTTCAGAATAAGGTGGAAGGTCTGCGAGAAAACCTTTATCTTCTACCAAGGGAGAACCTTAGAGCATTGCTGCGTCTTGTCCTTGAACTCACCGAAGATTTTACTGATTCTGCTTATACAAGCCATGAAACACGGGGACGCATCTTGGAGCTCTCCAAGCAAGCAAAGTTGGAATTGGAGCAGTTGGTATCAGCCTGGATCAATGCTGTAAGAAACATATTTTTCCCAGCACAACTGTTGGTTTGAGAACTAATACTGGTACTAAATCAATTTATACACCTGCCTGATAACGTGTATCATACTATTGCAGATTCTATCCTTGCCATTTAAAACCGGATTTTATAAATGTTTACCTAAATCAGAACAAAATCTCAATATAATTCTTTTTATAGCTTTTATCCTATCATTAGTAGCCAGATTCAGAAAAAGATATATGTGGTACATATTTCTCCTCTGCTATGCTACTATTGTTTGCTGTTGTAATTTATCCTACGTAGTATTCTTTATAGAGAGTGGGACAATAGCACCTACTACTCTCAGCTAATATGGGTAACGTAAAAATGTTAAACCCAATACATGTGGAGAACTCCTAAAGATTTAAATTTTCTCAAAATGTAGGGAAGAAATTAAATTCATGTAGAACTGAAATACAGGTGAGCCTTTGGATTAAAATTGGGAACCAAATTGCCACTGCCAAGCTAAATGGTCATAAAGTGTTATGCCACGTGACCATTTCACCTAGCCTCAACAGTTCTTACAGCCCCAGTTGTCATTGTTAAGCAGTGACCACAGGGGTCAGTAAGCAAACTGATATCCTGTCAGCTTCTCCATTGACTTTGCTTATGGGAAGCCAGCAGGGAACATTAGAAATTGTGATCATATGTCTGTGGCTCATTGTGATGTGATAATTGTGAGCAGGGCACCAAAAACCTAGATGACAAACATATGACCATGAAAACACTGCCACAGCTGAAACTCTTAAGGACCTGTTATAAGTACCACTTGTTCAGTGCCATCACTAGTTTGAATGGTCATTGAAAAATAGATTGTAACCTATCTGCAATATTGCTTAACCAATTAAATATATTTTATTGGCTTTACAACATACCATATATTAGAGCAGTATATCTATCTGTATGCTAACCTGTGAAGCCATTGTTTATAAATTACAATGGTTGGGTTCATATGTTCTTCTAAATTAAAATGTGCTTTGTTTGGTTTTGGTTAGTATGATATATGAGCACAACTATTACGGTTTGGAAAACTATGTAAGGAAACACTGGATTAGTATGATGTATTAATCCAGCTAAACTTGCCATATTTGTCTTGTCCACATTAAGTATATTAACAATATACTTAAGGACAAATTTTGCTAAATAAGAACAAAATTGATTATTGTCATTAATTATTCATATGGAAACTTATTGAGTTGTCATATTGCACTAAACTATAAACTGGTTTGATTTTAGCACATTGTTCATCACATTGCGTAAATCAGTCAGTTGTTTCTTATTCAACAAACTATGATTAAACCATGGTTCAGCATGATATATGAACTAATGTAGAATTCATGCACCTCTATCTTAGGCATATCTTTTCAAAGCCACATTTCAAGGTTCAGTGAGCCTTATTTCCAGATAAAATGACTATTTTATTTTAAGATTTTATTTAAAAAAGCAAATGGCCTAATGTCATGAATTTGTGGAATTTGAAATTGTTTTTGTTTAGCAAAATCAGAAGAAAAGAGAAGTCACAGAGGACTTGGAAATATCCATTCTAAAAATGTGCCAATGCATGAATGAGCTTCAAAGAGAGGTAAGTTAGAACCCAGTACAAACTGGAATATATTTGAGTTATGTGTAATTTCCTAAAAATGAATTATTATAATCTCAATAGAGATATAATGATATAACAGTTTTTCCAACTGTCTGACTTTGTCATTTAACCAGCACGTTGTTTTGAGTAGAACAAGTCCAGTTTATGAGCTGCATAGATGTGGGTAGGTTGTCAGCCTTTGCTGTGGCCCTCAGAGTCCCCTCCGACCTTGAATATCTGATGGCATAGTTTCCTGCTTAGACTGGAAGAAACAAAATTCTCAAAAAGAGACATAACAATTCACAAGCAAAGAGCATTTCTCAAAGATTACTTTCAAAATCTCTTTCATTCACAGGTGTGAAATGGCTTTCAGCTACAATTCCTAACCCCCCTCCCCTCTTAATGAGTCTTGGTCACCAAACAATGTTCATCCTTGCCCAGGAATGAAGCTGACCTAGAAGAGCACAGGCCTATGGAAAGAACTTGCCTGAAAGCCCTATGCAAGTCAATTTAATCAAAGAAAGCTATAAGTACATGAGATCTTATTTTATAGATCCATATTACCATTAATTCAGGGGACACAGTGGCTCAGTGCCTAAGATGCAGAAAGGTTGGCAGTTCAGCAGTTCGAATCCCTAGTGCCACACACCGGAGTGAGCTCCTGTTACTTGTCCCAGCTTCTGCCAACCTAGCAGTTTGAAAGCATGTAAAAATGCAAGTAGAAAAATAGGAACCACCTTTGGTGGGAAGATAATAGCGTTCCGTGCGCTTTCGCCATTTAGTCATGCCAGCCACATGACCACAAAGACGTCTTCGGACAGCGCTGACTCTTCGGCTTTGAAACGGAGATGAGCACCGTCCCCCAGAGTCAGGAAGGACTAGCATATATGCGCGAGTGGAACCTTTATCGTTACCTTTTTATTACCGCCACATTACTAGGATTTTACCATCATCAATTCCTCCTCTTGCATACACACATTATACCAGTACAGATTCTTTTTTAGTCTAACCAGCATTTTAAGGATCAAGGAAATTGCAGCCCCCAAGTGTGACAGACTGCAGTCTTCAGTAGCTCAGGTTAGGAAGACCCATGCTTAAGCATGTTGAAACTTCTACTTGAGCTGCCTCTGAGTGCCGCCACAACAAGGTCTCCATTTCTCAGAGATTTGGGCACAGAGAGAACTTTCCCAACAAGGGACATTAGTTGGTAGCGTCAAGTGATGAAAACAGGGTTGCAATGGAAGCTTTGTCCCTTTTGTACATTTATCCCATTTTGACAAAAGCATTGGATCTTGCAGATGCCTTTGTTCCCAGCAAGTCTTAATTTTTGCTGAAGACACTGGGATTTGAACATAATAATCTCTACATGCAAAGTATGTATTCTTCTACTGAGCAACAGTCTCTTCCCAAGCTGTAAATGAGTGGGCTTGTTAAAGAAAAGAACAAAAGCAGAGAAGCAGTTTAGCTTTAGAGTACAACAGTTGTGTTACCCACCATTGTTGTTTTTTAGAATTAGAGAGAATTCTACGGCTGATAATTGCATACGTGAAAATTCTCTGAATTTGTGACAAAGCCTCTTATAAGCCTAATTTTCTGCCCCATGTGTTATGTATTACCCTGTAGATTATTTAGAATACTTTTGATTTTATTCCAATTCACCTGGTTCCCTTCTAGAAGAAGAGCAAGGATAAAGTTGGGGTTATCCTTTCTTAATCCTGTTCTTTCTTCTGGCAGATTGGTTGTTTGTAGCAGCAAAGAGTGTTGCAAGAATTATGAACAATGGTATGAACAAACAATGCTGAAGAAGAACACTACAATTATGTGTCAAAATAATCAAAATTCTGCACTAGAAATCTTTTAATTAATTATGAGACCTATTTCAGTGAATTCTTATTCTGCCCGCATTTTCCTTTTTTGCTGGAAGCCTTCAATACACAAAAAACCTACCCTTAACAGAAATGTTATAAATGTTCTTACTCTTCTCAATGCAAGCCTTTTCAGATTTTTATAATGTCACCCACATTTTTTCATCTATATCTTTGCGACCATGAGGGTTAGATACTTGCGATATTTTTTAAATTAATACCGTTGTTCTCAGGAAGCAGTTTTCAAGTCTGTATCCAAGATCTCTGCCTATCAGATAACATAATCATTTGCTGATGTGTAGGACTAACAGGTCTAATAGGATGCCAGCGTCCAGAAGGGAAATGATAAATGGTTTAGTAAATTCAAACTGGAAATGCCTTGCTCTGTAAGCCCTATATTAGTTCATCTTTTTTCTACTTCGAACAACTACTACTTCAGATCAACCATATGTGTTTGAGATTTTTAATACAGATAGTCTTCAACTTACAACAGTTCATTTAGTGACCGTTTGAAGTTACACTGCACTGAAAAAAAGTGATTTATGACCATTTTTCACACTTTGCAGCAACCCCATGGTCAGGTAATCAAAATGCAGACAACTGATTCATATTTATAATGGTTGCAGTATCTCAGGGTCATGTGATTCCCTTTTATGACTTGACAAGCAAAGTCAATGCAAACCAGATTCACTTAACAACCATGTTACTAAGTTAACAACTGCAGCGATTCACTTAACAACTGTGGCAAGAAAGGTCGTAAAATGGAACAAAACTCACTTAACAAATGTCTCACTTAGCAACCTACATTTTGAGCTCAGTTGTGGTCGTAACTGTATACCTTGCCCTATTGAATTTTTTGTTGTTGTTTAACAAAACAATACAGTGTAAACTAAGCCACAGTTACATCAGTTCTTGGTAAGCAGCTTTATCCTCTTCTCTATATAAATGCAGTTAATGGGTTTTGACTATTTATTCCTTATTGTTCATAATATTTTTGAGCTTCATTATATAGTCTACAATATTAGTTCAGAAAAATTTGTTGACCACAAAAAATGTTGAACAGCTCCGTCAAATTCCAAAATAGAAACATCAATGGCTTTTGTGCAGATGTTCTAATTGCCTGGAAATAACTACTACTTGCTCCAAGTTGTTTTGTGTTAATTTTTCCAATATCAAAGCTCCAGATTGCAGCAATATCTGTCGCAGCAGACCTGATAAAGTTTCATTCTGATCACCTTGTTTTGAAATTGCTGAAAGCCTGCGGAGTAGAAGGAAATATAGAAGCTATTGCAGAGCATAGCTATAAGCTCTCTGAACAGAAAGACCAATTGATCGAAGTAAGTTTGGGTTATGTTTAAAAAGACCTAAATTCTGCTTATTTAGGGTACTTCATTGAAATTATCTTTTTTTTTCTTTAATAGCGGTATTAGTAATTGCTTGCTACCATGAAGATTACTGCAGTCGGCTGGGAGATTTGAGTGGCTGATCATGTTCCTTAGATACCCTTTGAATGGTCATATGTGTGCCCCCAGTCTTCTTTCCCTTCAAAACAAATATTGCTGAATTGCAATTTTAATGTGTCAGGAATTACTATTACCATAGGGAATAATCAGATAAGCTGTATTTAGTTTGCATTTGCATTTAATTTTTATACTGGCCCAGCTCACTTCTTTGTCCTTAACCCACCGTATCATTTAAAGACCAACTGCAGCTTGTCCCTTTCACCCAGGGAAGTAAAAGGGAATATCCCCAACTCTGGCAAGAGAACAAATTCACAAAAAATAATAGATTTTTTGAATTGAGGTACTATGTCAATGCTCCTGCTTCATTCTTCAGAACACCCTTCTGGTGAAAGCTGCTTGGAGCCTTGGGGTATCTGTTCTTAAAACCAACAGCTGATTGATTTCTAAAACGCAAGTAGTTGTACCAATCCTACCATATTTTTCATACTATTGATACAAAAGGAGAAATAAGCATGCTTACAGAACAAAATAATCATAACAATAACAGCAACAATAATTTATTAATCTGGTATGTCATAAAATAGCTTTAAAAAAAAGCAAGAAGTAGAATTTCAGGGAGGAGGTTTCCTAGCTTTGACTGCTTCCCTTCAGTCTTTGTCCCAGCCATATATCCCTTTGCTTATTTAGGTCAAGATTGGAGAGACGAGTTCAGATGACAAATGATTGGCAGAGGAATACTTAAGCATCCTCTAGCTTAGATATCAGGCAGGTGTCCAGCTTTCTACCAAGAGTAAACCTGAATCTCTAGATGAATTCCTGTATATTCAAGGCTTTCATTTAATATCCATCTATGTTCCCTAAGAATTCCACAATTCATACACAGGCTTTATGATTATGTTGGATTGTTTTGTTTCTCTGTATAGATATGCCATCTATTGAGACATGTCTCTGGAACAGAGCCACTTGAAATTACTTGTCTCCATGCAGAAGATACTTTTCATGTGACTGGGCCTCAGGTATTTATAATTTTACATGACTATTTGCTCCAGTTGAATTCTGTTTCAAATCCTTTAGTTTCAGGCGCGGGAAATTAGAACTTAAAACTTTGTCCATAATATGTACTGTTCCCATATGGAAATGGGTCAATAGTCCATCAATATTTGAAAATAGATCAGAATTTCATAATGGAAAATGTATATTGGGCGTGGAATAATAGTGTTAAAGTATCTTTTAAGTTCAACATACATACAGACTTCCTAAATACTTAGGTAGAAAAAAAAATCTTCAAAGAAGGTTCTGGATAGGAAATCATGTTTAATAAATAATAATCATGGTTGGCATGATTTATGATGCTAGATTAACAGTAACTGTTCCTGACAGTATAATCAGTAAAATGCTTCTTTAGAGCCATTTCACTCTGTTGGAAGACCTTCTTCCCTACATCAGAAGAATGTTAATAATCCTTTTCAAAATCTTCTTGAAAGTAAGATTTCTTATAATAGTTATATTCTCTCAGCTTACTTTGTTTAAAACAGCCGCTCGCTCAATACAATATATAGCACAATAGTATTCCCTATGAAAGTCTCCTGGTTTTTTTTTTTTTTTTTTTTGTAAAGCTTTGTTAGTAAATGCTATACAGCCTTTTTTTTCAATACAAATGAGAGACAGCTTACCTTTTGTCCTGTGGAGGTGGATGCTGATACACAATTGTATGTGTATAACAAAGCCTGTTTTGTTCCCTTCAGATAATTTCTGCTGCTGAAACTCTGACATTGCATCCTTCCAGTAAAATTGCAAAAGAAAATCTGGATGTATTCTGTGAGGCTTGGGAATCTCAGCTGCATGACATGTCCCTGCTCTTAAGAGAAATCAGTGATGTGTTTGAAGGAAGACGAGGTGAGCAGGTTGTTCCTAAGTACCGACAACCTACTGTCCTTAAATACAAGCTTACACCTTACAGCGCACGCATATTCTGAGCATTCTCGCTGTGAGATGTGATGATCTACATTCTTCCTAAAGCCAACAAACTACAACTTGATCCCACTTAACACTTTTAGCTACTCTATAGGTGTTTTGGGGTTGACTACACTAAAATATATTACCTATGGAGCGAAAACATACAAACAGCCAAAACCCATCAGTAACGTGGCAGATCCTTGGAATGTGTCTACCCTGTTCACACTTCATAGTTATCAATCTAGCAAATATGAGAGTACCTGTGATGTAGGTCAGGAGCACTTCTTAAGTATTTAGATAATAATTCAATCAATCTTTCCTCCTATTTTTCAAGGAGATAATGAATATCATGCTGAGACTGAACCTTTTATGGTTTTAATTTCAGTGGAATCCCGTGAGACCAGAAAGAAGAGTCTCACCTAATTAAAAGCATATTTACTGCTTTTAGTTAAGTGATTTTCAACCTTTGTTTCATTTTTTCTTCTTTTATATGATAATAGAAAAATCTCTGCTTATCAGACCTAAAATTCTTCCCCAATGTCTAAGATCATGTAGGTGCACTTTTGATAGGTCTACATAAATTTGGTGTGTGCTAGATGGCTGCGTTCAGTTGTCTCTTTCATTTATATATTACAAAAAAGGGTGCTAAGCAGCATGTCTAATGATCTCTCTTAAGAATCACAGTACTGCAGTCGAAGGCCACCATTTTAAAGGAATAGAGTTCTTTTTAAAAGAATTTGAAAGGAATAGAACTTATTATACAATAAGGTTATTGTGTAGATCAGCAATACATTTTCAAGTATTCAAGGAAGTGATTCATAATTCAAAGCAGCTAAATTTTTTTGAGGGGGATGATGGAAACATAAAAAGTTCTTCTTTCAGTCTGACCTGAACTGTCTAGTGTTCTTGCAAAAGAAAGAAATCCTTGTATTTTTATTGCTCTCTGCTGACTTCACAATGTAGTGAATTTAGCTATTTGATTTTTAAACTGCTACCATTTCTGCTTGGATGGGATCTTTCTGATGACTGCCCACAACTTTTGGCCTATATTCTGTGGTAAGTCACCTGGTATTTAAAGTGTAGCATTTAGAAAACTATAAAGAGCAAATCTGTTTCTTAACATCCTTGCCTGAGGCACTGTAGCATTATTTGTTGAGAGATTTCTCATTCCTCTGCGTAATTTAATTTTCTTCGGAAGGCTTTTCAGTTTTACAGAAAAGAACACTAAATTCTGCCATTCTTTCTGTGATAGAAATGTTATATTTGCTGAATTGATTCTTTGGAGTATTTTCTTGAACATAATCTCTCAAGACAAAATCATGTACAGTACCAGGCTTGACATTAGAGAAAAATCAGGCAAGTAACAGTAGCTTTTAACTTATAAAGGCATTGCAGAATGCCTAAGGAGACAGTTATACATATCTGATTATGTCCCTCACTTCCTAGCATACTGCTTTTAATGGGGCGAGACCTATTAGACATTGCATGCTGATTTATCCTCATTTTTATCTTCATCTTGAAAGCAAAAATGAGAGACCTCTTGGAAAAATGAGGCCTGTGTATTTGTTTTTGTGGGACGTAGGTATACAGTGCTAAGACCCAGGTATTGTTTATAATGTAGTAAAGATACTTAGGAAAATGATATACAGCAGAGGTCCACAACCTCCGGGCTGCGGACGGACACCGAAACTGGGCAAAGTACCATCCATATGAAACCACACACATACCCAATTCATGAAAAAAATAACCTCCATTACACCGGTCCCTGGCACCCAAAAAGGTTTGGGGCTGCTGTCATAAAGTATTAAATTCAGGGAAATGTTTCCATCTCAGAGAATAATTTGCTGTGCCACATTTTCTGTGATTTGCTAATCTTCTATCAACACGATCCTTAATTTAGTTTCAGAGAATGTTTTTATATTCTGACTGGGTTTAAATAGGCTTGTTAAATTTTCATTTCCAATCTGCTACACCATTAACCATTGGTTATAATCCACAATAAACCAGTAGATTCCTGTAATAAAATAAATCTAAATGCTTAGCGTGATAAACTCAGTGTCTAAATATGTGGGATGGGTTCTGTATACGAGAGAATAAAGCCATGCACCTGGCTTTTTCTTTTTCAGGCAGGAGATCTGTGGGGTACCTATAGGAGATCTGTATTTGTGAATACTTGAACATGGGTATAATTATTACACAAGGACAGCTATCAATGAGATACAGGCCTACTCCTCTCTCTATGCTGATCTTTTCATACATTTAGGCAACTGCCTGAATAAGACTAGAATGACTCGAAGCAAATGAATGCATGGAGGCAGCCAAGAGCAGCAACTGAACCAGAATTAAATGTATGTTGAATAGTGTAAATTGAATTTGAGTTATAAATTCATTATGTAGATAATTTTAATTATTTATAATACAAAGTTTGTATAAATTAAATACTGTAAAAGTCGAAGTTAGCTTGGATGTTTTGTCATCCTGGATATGACCTCACAAATAGACAGTCGTATTTAAAAAAAAAATCATAAGTGTATTAGGAGAATAGGATTCATGTGCTCTTAAAAAAAACAATGTAAAACTTCAACAAGTGCAGTTTCTCTGTGGTATAAGTTGACATCAACCATAAGCCTTCCTTTTTTGCAGGAAGATACATGTGGCTCCTAATGTAATTTCACTGATTAGAGGTTTTTGGTATACTGATTAATTATGTTGGAATCATTGGCTAGAGTAGAGGAGGGAGTAAAGAGCTGGTCTAGCTTGGAGTCATTCTGTAGGAGGAAGACTATTGAAGCCTTTATCTGCCTGTTCCCAAGAGAATGTACTGGTGAGATTAATGTCAAAGGGCAAAGAACCAGAATAATGGCTAAATAGTTTCTTTATTGTTGTTTGTTTATGTTTATTCGTGTCAGAAGCTTCACAATCAAAATAAGGCATACTATATGACAATTTAAAATATAAAATACAAGATTAAAATATATACAAATTAAACAGATACTAGCAACATTAATTGTGTTGTCTCACATTGCCGTGAGGTCCTCAGGTATACACTAATCAGGACACAAAGGGCAAATATACATATGTATTGTTGTCTGCATGTTACCTTAGTTGCAAAGAGCAAAAGCCACTGGATAGTCACATTTGTCTCTGGGTCTTCCCAGAGACACAGTCTATTCAATTATTTCCATACTTCCCAGTTTTCTTTAGACCTGGGTGCCAGCTCCTCCATTGCTTCCATCCAGTGTTGGTTCTTCGTAGCTTTCCATAGGTCCACTCTATGACTTTCTTGTCAAAGGACTTGAAAGGACCCTTCCCGAAGAATGCATGCTGTTAACACATTTGGGCATCCCCTGGATAACATCTTATAACTGGCTAATCCTTTCAATACAGAAGCATCCAAAATTTAGTGAGATGTTCATTCACCTGTTTCGTTATTGTTAAACATATATTTACAACAATCTCGCCAGACTCCCTGCATACCCTTTAATTGTCTAGCCTCAGCCGCTTCCTTCCATGGAGCAACTTCAAGCTACCGTACTTTTCAGAATAAAAGACACAACTTTTTTCTCTCAAAAAAGAGGCTGAAAATCTGGATGTCTTATACACTGAATATAGCATTTTTTGCCTCCCGAAACTCCGCCCCTTCACCAAAATGGCCGTGCATAGCTTTTAGGAGGCTTTCAGAGAGCTCCTGGGGCTGGGGAGGGCAGAAATGAGCAAAAAAGTGGCTTGTTTTTTGCCCCCCCCCCTCCAGCCCCCAGCAGCACTCTATAAGCTTCTTAAAGGCTATCCATGCCCTTTTTTTGACAAAAAAATGGGCCCATTTTTGCAAAAAAATGGCCGTTTTTTGCTCGTTTCCACTCCCCTCCCCCACGGAGCACTCTACAAGCCTCCTAAGGGGTATTCATGGCCTTTTTTGGAAAAAAAACGGGCCCGTTTTCACTAGGTTTGCAGAATGCAAAAACTTTTTTTTAAATTTTCCTCTTGAAAACCTTGCTGCGTCTTATACTCCGGTGCATCTTATACTCTGAAAAATACGGTAGACTGCCTCTGTACTCCCCTGTCTACTCTAGCCGATGATTCCACCACATCAATCCAACTTAGGTAAAAGAGAATTTTTAAAGAGAGAGAATTTACTTACAGAATGATGCATTTTAAGTCCTTGACATCTCAGGGGTGTTTAAGTTTCCTATTTAAATTAATGGGACAGCATATTTAATTAGCTGATACCTTGGCAGGCAATTCGGTTATATTTTTATTAACTAAAGCACATTATTTTCCTAGATATTTTAAAATTTTCAATATCATAGTAATTGATTCTGACTTTTTCTATAGAAAAAAAATGGGACTGCTTTCTTGATAATGGGAGGTATATCTTTAATATTTTGATAAAGAGATAGATGCAGTTAACATATCAGGATGACAGTTGAGCTATGCCCAAGCTAACCCACTCCACTTAACTCCTAAGTTTACACATACTATATTTTTATGGTAACATCATTTTTAAATTGCCATTTTAAAATATTGAGCTTGATATTGGCATTTGATGAATAACTATGTTTTAATGTCTGAGACAATAGCCCTCTGCTTTTGATGATGGTTAAAGACTAAAGAGCAACCAAATGTGCTGGACGCTTTCTAATAAACCAATTTCAGTTTTGCAATGAATCATGTTGGCTCCATTTTGGTTTGTTTTTTCTTCTTCATGGGAAATACAGAAATGTAATGGCTTTAATTCTAAATTGCTTCTATACCTCATCCTGGCCTTCTATAGTGTTCTTCATCTCAATCTTATCCAAATTTCTTACTTTCCTTTTGCCCATATATTAAATAGCTTCATTGCATCTGCAGGTCTTAGACACTCATTGGCTGGCAGAAACCAGGAATAAATTAAGATGGTATGAAATATGTAGCTGTAATTACTTTTACATATTTTCTACTGAATGACTTGGGGTTTAATATTAACTGAAAAAGGACATCGGCAAGTTCAAGGCGGTCATTACTTTTTTGTTCTTTCCCCCCCCCCCCCGTCATAAAACATGAGATTTAAAAACTTGTTCTTTTGGTATTCTAAATATTTTATTTGTGGAGGAGTAGAAGACAGAATGGCTGGACCAGGCAGAAATCTATTTCTTGTTACATGGAAACAGTGTGGGGTCTCTTTTTGAGGTAATAATTAGAAAAAAGGAAGGTGGCATACACTGCCTTATATTCCATCATGTGTGAAACATAATGCATTTCCCCGACTTTTAAAAGAATGAATTTCTATAATAATAATATGTGGCGAAGGGAAAGAGAAGAATGTCAACTTCGATCTTGGCAAATGGTGCACCATCTGGTAAACATGTTTCAATAGAACAGTTGTATTTAAAGATTTTTGGTAACAAGGCTTTTTCTATCTGAAGTTCTATCTAAAGCTATATGAACTATATAGCTATCCTTCATATGCATTAATAAAAACCATTACTTACTTTGCTTGCGGAAATGCAAATTTTGAATTAACCTGGAACATTCAGTTGTCAGATTATTTGGTGATGATACATAAGTCAGATATAATTATATCAGCCTTGTAAATAAACCAACTCCCTATTAGACTTCAAGGGGAAAAAATTGAGAGTTTGCTAAGACCTTGGACACCTATATTTCCCTGCTGTCCATGAATAGGGAGAGGCTTTCTACCTCCACTCTCAGATAGCATGCAAATAAAGTGCTAGTTTTGTATTAGAGGATGAATAGATGCGTGTGCATGTGTGTTAGTGTGTATAAACAAAAATTCCTTTCTCATCCCAGATGGGTAATGTTTGTCTTCTTCACTCTTGGGTGCCTTCTGCATTTTGAGGGTTATGCACATTATCTGTCCTAAACACTGCACTCTTCTGGACATAGAGCTCTGATGCTGTTCCTGGAATCTGTTGGAGTCCCTTTGCTAGCTTAGAAGATACAGACTCAAGTGCTTCTATCACTACTGGGACCAATTTGGCCTTTACTTTCCACATCTAGTCTCTAGTTCCTCCTCAGGCTTCTCCAGCTTCTCGTACTTGTCCCTGATGTTGCTGTCACTTGGTACCACTATATATGACATCTCAACATATATGTACAGACGTGTGTGTGTGTATATATACTATACCCACTCACTTATATACCGTATTTTTCAGAGTATAAGATTCACTGGAGCATAAGACGCACCCAGATTTTGAAGAGGCAATTTTTTTTAAAAAAAAGTAGGTAGGTAGGTAGGCAGAGGGAGAGAGAGAGAAAGAGAGAGAGAGAGAGAGAAATACCGTAGGTAGGTAGGGACTCCCTACTAGGGAGAGAGTGAGTGTAGATAAGTAGGTAGGTAGAGAGATAGAGAGAGAGAAATAGAGAGAAATACAGTAGATAGGGAGAGAGAGTAGGTAGGTTGGTAGGTAGAGGGATAGAGAGAAAAAGAGAGAGAGAAATACAGTAGATAGGTAGGGGGGAGAGAGAGAAATGCAGTAGGTAGGTAGGGGGAGAGAGTGTGTAGATAGGTAGGTAGGTAGAGGGATAGAGAAAGAAATGTAGTTAGGGAGAGAGAGAAAAGGTAGGTTGGTAGGTAGAGGGATAGAGAGAAAAAGAGAGAGAAATGCAGTAGGTAGGTAGGGGGAGAGAGAGTGTAGATAGGTAGGTAGGTAGAGGGATAGAGAGAGAAATATAGTAGTCAGGTAGAGAGAAAGAAAAGGTAGGTTGGTAGGTAGAGGGATAGAGAAAAATAGAGAGAAATACAGTAGATGGGGGGGGGAGAGTAGGTAGGTATATAGGTAGATAGAGGGGGGGAGAGAGAAATACAGTAGGTAGGTAGGGAAAGAGAGAATAGGTAGGTAGGTAGATGTTTCCAGGTGTATTTATCCATGTGCTGGAGAAGGAAATTGCTGACAACCTGTAGCAGCATCTAAAACTTTGTTTCTGCTGGCACAGCACTTAACCAATGTAATTCTCATCAAACACACTAACTAAACAGCTTTCCGAAAGGGGGGAAAAAGTTTTTGCACTTTGCAAACCTCCCCAAAACGGCCCGTTTTTGTTTTGTTTTGTTTTTGACCAAAAAAAGGCATGAATAGCTTTGGGGGACTTGCAGAGTGCTCCTGCGGGGATGGAGGAATCAAAAGCGAGCAAAAAAACGGCCTGTTTTTCTTGAAAACGGGCCTTTTTTTGTCAAAAAAATTGCATGCATAGCCTTATGGAGGCTTATAGAGTGCTGCTGGGGGGGGGGGGAGACACAGCCCATTTTTCACTCATTTCTGCCCTCCCCAGCCCCCAGATCTCTGAAAGCCTCCATAAGGCTATGCACACCCATTTTGGTGACGGGAGCGGGGCTTCAGGAGGCAAAAAATGCTGTATTCGGGGTATAAGACACACCCAGATTTTCAGCCTCTTTAGAGGAAAAAGAGTGTGTCTTATACTCTGAAAAATACAGTATTTATGTACATATACACACATTTCTGTTTGTGTATATGTGTATAATATATAAATATTGTATGTGTATAATATATACATACGGTGTGTGTGTGTGTTGATGTACATGTGTGTGTATTTGAGATTGGAGTGTTGGTTGCTAAGTAATGCATTCATTAAGCCATCACATGACTCGACCCAATTCTATTCCCATTTTAACACAGTTGTTAAGTGAAATTATGCAAGACAATCTGGTTTCCCGAACTGATGTGGCTTGTCAGAAGCTATCTGGGAAAGTTGCAAATTGTGATACTCTCATGGCAAGACGTGATTGTAAATGCAAGCTGGTTGACAGCCCCCCCTCCCCCAATTGCAATCCCATGGCCGTCTATCAAGTTGGCAAGAAGTGTCAGTCTTTGCATTTTTGTGATGATCAAAGAAAAATGGGATTTATTTCTTGACAAACAGTGGGTAGGCTGACCTTAAATTTCTCTGTATTTCTAATCACCTATGATTTTCAAATGGATATTTAAATATCAGAGAAAGTTATTTCAAATTTAAATAGCAAGCTCAGACACTTCTGGATGCCATAATAATTCTCCAAATAATATGACCTTAAGTATTGAATATTAACAAGGACCATTACTAATTATTAGCAGCTATGGAAGTTTACCTGTTTATCTACCTATTGTTAGATGTATGTTTTGAATAGCAATAGCACATCACAGTGCTTTGCAGCCCTCTCTAAGCACTTTTACTAAGTTAGCATATTGCCCCCAACAATCTGGGCCCCCCAGAATGTTTAAACTCTTTTTTCAGGCAACTCAGAATCAATTGATGCTTTGATATTTATTTGAAAACTATTTTGCATAAATTATGATTTGGTATGATGTCTGAAGTGAAAACCATATTTGCAAATGGAATTCAATACTAGAAAACAATGTACGAGAAAAATGAAAGTAGTGAAAGAAGAAAAATGAAGTCAGATAAACATTGGTTGGCTTTTGAAACTGAAAGTTCAAATATTGGTTTTAATATTGAATGCTGGTTGGAATGAACTATGCTTGTGTCTGAATTAACCTGAATTGCCTCATAAAAAATTTGAAAAGTGATTTGGAAAACTTGAAAGATGATTTTGAAATTTTGACTGGTGTGCTGTCTGAATTGACCTGAATTGCATCACAGAGAATTGGAAAAGTGATTCTTATGAAAAAAAATATTGATATCATCTGATCAAAATTGAGCAATTTAAATTCCCATTAATTTCTACAAAACATCTGAAATTTTGGACTTACCTTAAGTATCCACTAGACTGAAATACTGTAGCTGATTTTAGTCCATCATTCAGTATTTTAAAATGAAGGGTAACTCATGCACTCTGACTTGAGACACTTAAAGGAAGATAAATATAATAAAACAAAAACTTAAAAAAACATTAAGTACATATTGGTGTTGATTTCAATGGAAGAAATGTCAGGGCCCTACCAAAAAGCAAATGGTTCCTCATATCATTACAAAATCTGAACTTTACTTCAGGGATTACTTGATTTTCATCATGTACACTAAAGGTTTCTGGTGAATGTGTCAATGCCTTCCATAAGCGCAAATATAGGCAGTATTAAAATTTCCCTTTTACAATGCCATGCATGGCAAAATACTGTACCTGTCTGATCTATGAAGAGGAACCAATAAGGGTAGGTACATTTTTATATTTTTCCAAAACTGGAGAGAAGATTTAAGAAGTACACTACATAATCAATTTTGGTGTATTGTTTTTAGGGGAGAAGCGTGCATACTTGTCACTACCCAAACCAGGGGTAAGTTCATTTTTGTGAGGCTGGTGATTTCTTTATACTTTTCATCAATTGTTCACTCCACATATTCACATTTGTTTAACAAGGTATCCTGGCCTGGTTCAGCTGTAACACTGTAAGGAGGTTTGTATATCACACTAAGTTAAAAGTAAATCAATCACATAACAACATAGCATTGTAGGCGATCAAAGACTAATCTTTCTTGAACACTAACGTTAAAGCTGAATTCTGCAAACATCTCTTTTCCATATTAATAGTTGTATAAGAGTGCTAAGGGAAATGTCTGAATTCTGTATTTATGATAGAAACATAGAATTGGAAGGAGATAAGATGACCAATGTAGGAAATTCACACTACAGTTGCCATCCAGTATTTTATTTCCAGTCTGTTTCATCCCTCAAAACTTCTTCCTTTATTCTTTATTGTAATGTCAACTCTCTGCAACAATGGTAAATAATATATGATCTATTTCAAAGCTTTAAAGATACATCCATCTTAATGCCTAATGGCTATTGTAATTATTACAAAATATCACATAGGGTTTTGATCAAAATTAAAAAGAACCTTTTCCAATTACTTTGTATAGTAGCTTTTGATACAAAAAATGTTTAGCTTTATATATTTTTGTGCTGAGACCTCAGTTCTCTTGTTAGAAAATGCCTGGATCATTGAAATCTGTTTTTAATAAGTTAGATTTTATTACTGTTATAAATAAGGCTATATAAACTCCAAAATGATTTGACAAAAGTGGACCTGCATGAGCACAGTGTTTTTCTATTGAAATGACTTTGAACACATTTAGTTCAGTGTTGCCCAATCCTGGGAACTTTAAAAAGTGTGGATTTCAACTCCCAAAATTCTCCAGCCAGCCATTTCCAAGGTTGAAAAATACTGATCTAGATCATTTTTTCAGTCTTGTTTGCAAACTTGAAAAAGGCTTGAAACAATGCTGATAAAGTAATTGTTATTTCAAATTATGTGGTTTGATCTTCTATGTTCTGCGAACACCCATTAATCAAAATCTACTCTTGTGTTCTCCTATACATGTCAATGGCAGCATATTCACTTGTATGGCATTCATCCATTGCATGTGGAAAGTATTACTGTCCATTTCCTAGGTAAAACTCGTTGTACAGATTTGTGGTCAGAATGTCCTTATGGTGGGAAAGTCTCCAGCCCATGTCCCATCATAAGGACATTTTGACCACAAATCTGTGCAACCACTGTAGCTACATACCCAAATAGTATTGCAGTTCTATTTCTAACATCTTTAAAAATTATACTATATTTTGTAATAGGATACATTTAAAATAATCTCTCCTGAGATTTTAAGGGAAGATAATGCTAATTACAGCACTGAACTATATGAGGATCCTGATGTTGTATGAGGCTCTTTCATATATTTTGAAGGTTTAATACAGGCAACAGCTATGTCGCATAATTACAACAGTAACATAACTCTTGACTATATAATTTTTAAATAGAAATAAGCTCATATAAGCAGAACAATTGCTTTATTCTAATAATGTGCTCAGTTGTCTGGATTCTAGAACCAGAAGGCTGAGCTTATTTCAGAATCAACCCTCTTAGAAATCTATTTTCTCTAGCATACTACTCTTGACTTCAGCTCCTAGTAAATATGTTTAATTTAGATAGGTTTATTTAAAAAATCAAATTCTGTTCTTTAAAAATATTTTTTACAGAAGCATAATGCAAACTTAAAAGCCTTAAAACCAGCCAGACTTGATAATGAGGTAAGATACTTGTTTTATTCATTAACACCAATTTATATGTTGTAATTAGTTTGAGTTACATAATGAACAAAAATGTATATTTTATCTTTTCATTTGCAGGAGCAAACAAAATTTGGAAAATTAGGTTTAGAACTTCATAAGCTAACAACTCGGGTTGATTCTGAAATGGAGAAATGGGAAGACCCAGAAAATGAGATTATAAGATATGGACAAGGTCTATCCAGTATGGCTTATTCCATGTATTTATTTACAAGGTAACAACAAGAGCGGCAGAAGGGGAAGCATTAAAAATTAAAAATGAGAGGGCAAAATAGTTTGTAGAAATGGCCTTGAACCTTTTCTTCGCCATATCAAATCTAGATGATATTGTTTAGTAGGCTAGATGTAAATCCAGATACTACTCAAACAAGTAGTGTAAATCCAAAAATACGATATCTCTCTCTCTCCCCCCTCCCCCCTCCCTATATATATATGTGTGCATATTATCATTTGCCTACATACACATGCACAGACCAAGTGGATAATTTATATGACATTTCAGATGTGTTGGCTTTAGTTAATGGGTAGGGGATTTGGAAAACGTCAGGATGTTGCAAAATTTTGTTAATCTTCCATAAGGTTTTTTAAAAACCCTTAAATTGTACAAGACTATGATATGAGCACAGATTTATATATTTTATTTAACCATTAGGATTTGAAATAAATAAACTATTTTGAGTCCTTATTAGAGTGCAGAGGTGCAAATAAATAGTAATCTGCTTTATATCTTAAAATTCTGCTGCCCCATTTATAAATTTTGGAGCATTTCCTATCATATTAGTATTAGGTATTAGTATTATCTTAACTTATGCATTAGCACGGTTCGTTACCTTCTCATTTTTTAATTTTCTTATCAAAAGCAGGGGAGAAATCCATATATGTACTATTGTGCAAGATATTAGCCTGGTATCAAGAATTTTTTGTTTCACTTCTGTAGAGATCCATACATTTATCAACATATATGTTTTTATTAAGAATTTCAATAACAATAG
Source organism: Natrix helvetica (assembly GCF_964273705.1). Lineage (NCBI taxonomy): Eukaryota > Metazoa > Chordata > Lepidosauria > Squamata > Natricidae > Natrix > Natrix helvetica. The sequence continues at coordinate 79,290,834 of NC_138550.1, read as the reverse complement.
TAAAAAATTAATACAAATTAAATTTTGAGAAAGAAAAGAAAATGGAAAGAATAAAATGCAAGAAAAAAAGAAAGAAGAAAAAGAAAAGAGAATATAATAAAGAAATATATAAAGAAATGACATCTAGCTTTCATCACAAGTATAAACAAAGTTAGTAATTCTTCATCCTTATAAAGTTAAATCGATTATCTGTTCATCCCATTTCTCATCACTTATTTATAAAAAAAATCCATAAAACATCAACATGGTATTACAAAAGGTCCATCAAGGATTGCCAGAAAATTGCCAATTTTTTTAAAATAATAATATTCTTTGATCAAATAAACGAACTTTATATCCCTTTCTATTGCTTTTAACAGCCTTAATATTTAATCACATATTGTCATAGGATTTGATTTCTTTATCCACCCACACAGATTTCTTCAAGGTTTTAACAAGTATCTTATGTAGTTTCCCTAAGAAAACATTTTCCAGGTTACTCTCCTCTTTATAATTCATATTCAGATATTTCAAACGTTAAAACTTCAGCCAGTTTCTTTTGTATATCCAATTAAATATCTTTGGTATATCCAGTTACATCTCAGTAGAATCATTTCTTTTCTTTTCTGTTCCTCTGCTTACTCAATTTTCCAAAATCATAGTGACATAGTTGTAAATTATTTGTAGATTGTTGTGGAATTTTATTCTTTTTCTTTCCCTTTTAGAGGGGAAGGACTGCTGAAAATTACCCAAGACTTGTTCCACCAGGCAGAGGTAATAAAGCACCGAAAAGAGAATTTAAAACTCTACTTTGAAGTTGCTAATTATTTTCTTCTGTGAATATTCTCTCTTATCAGTCAATTGAAATAAAAGAAATTCTAGTGATGTTGTGCATCCACTTGATTACCTTGTATAGTTATTTGAGGAAACGGTGGACATATTACTATATTTTTTCAGTTTTCTATCATTGATTTATTCTTGACTCTATTCGTCTTTGCAGACTAAGGTTATAAATGGCGACTATATTTAGCATGTATGAGAGCAATAATTATTACCTTTATTTTAAAAATGTTGTAGAGCTATGAATTTCTTGAGACTGAATTATCTAACCCAAAATAAAAAGCAACACATATGTTTATGTGCGTACTGTATGAAACAATCCAGTTCATCAACAGCCACTTTTTCTTTTTCTTGCTTGGAAATGGAAAAAAGAAGGGAGTTTTGTCAACTACATTTGTTCTGAATTTGACTAATTGGATTACAAATTGGGCGTACACACATTTGAGTAATAGAGGTTTTTTTTTTCCTTTAATGATTTTGCATTTAACTTTCTACACTTTTCCTCCTTAGGCCTTTGCTACAGAAGGATTAAAGCTTACTTCAGCTCTCCATATATTTTCCAATCAGGTATGGTACAGCTTCCAAATCTCAAAGACAGTTACTTTTTAAAATGTGTGGACTACCTTGTATAGGTAGTCTTTGAGTTACAACAGTACATTTAGTGACCATCCGAACTTATAATGGCACTGAGAAAAGTGACATGACCATTTTTCATACTAATTACCATTGTCCCATCCCCAGGATCATGTGATTTGCATTCAGATGCTTGATAGCTGGTTCATATTTACGACAGTTGCAGTGTCCCATAGTCATGTGATCCCCTTTTCCAACCTTCTAGTAAACAGAGTCAATGGGGAAGCCAGATTCACTTAACAGCCGCATTACTAACTTAACAACTGCAGTGATTCATTTAACAAATGGGGCAAGAAAAGTAATAAAATGGGGCAAAACTCACTTAACAAATGTCTCACTTAGCAACATAAATTCTGGTCTCATCTGTGGTCGAGGACTACCTGTACCGTAATACAATAGCAGCTATCTGTGCCATTGATTTTTTTCCATAACTTTTGTCGTTATATCGTATGTATTTCATGATTTACATTTCCTGAATTTGATTGATTGCTGTCACCAGGGTGGCAGAGGTTTGTTGTGTTTTGTATTTGTTTTTATTTTTCTAAGTTGCCTGGATTGAGTGTGAGTTGGCGGCCATGTACATTTTATCAATAAAATAAATTAAAAAATAAATCATGTTTAGCCTGCCTACGCAACATCTGTTTCAGCTGGAAGATGATGACAAGCCACTGCTTCTGCAGGAGATTGAGAGGATGGTCTCTGTATGTCAGCAGCTTCAGGTCACAGCTAAAGGCCCTGCACAGGGCAAAACTGCAACTTATCTAAAGGTAAGGTATTTATTATTTTTTAAAAAAGAAAACTTTGCTTTCCTATCTTACTTTGCAGATAATGAAATATTTTAACTGTGTTAAATCTTGAACAGAATACATTGATGATACATGATAGTTGCTAATTTAAGGAGACCTTGAGTTAGTTGGAATGGATGAGAGGACAGTCTGCAGTTATGTTTTGATGCTTGAAGCACAGATTAAAATGAAATATCATTTAACCAGGCAACTCATTAGAAACAAATTTAGTTTATCATAGTGTCCTATTTGGGCTATAGGTACTTTTGGATTCACAAGAAATGAGCACATAAGTATGGGTTACCAAAGCTTTATTCCATAGCAAAACAGTAGAATAAGGGGGGAAATTATATCTAAGAGAAGCAATAGGAGTACTAGCATTACACATAATTTATAAGTTTATAGGATATGTAGTTGGACATATCTGTAATATCCCACTATCACTTCTTATGCCTTATAAATAGATAGATCTATCTACCAATTTAGTAATTAGTGTTTGGCTTCTTCATTCTCATGAGAGACTGGAATCTTCTACCTCCAAGGCACGTATGTTATGTCCCCCTATCTAAAATATTGATTTGTAATTCAGATTTCATGTGCCAAGCATATAGTTCAAGTATTTCTGGTCCTACAGCATCTGGGCCTATAGGTCAGGTTCATGAAGTTTTTGTAACTTGTCTTGCAGGTTACCAAATTCACACAGGATAAAACTACTCATTGCCATGATCAGATACACTTTAGGTGTTTGTAGAAAATATCTTATAATTAGATTCTCTTGAGTCTGCAAATAGGAATGGCAGTTTGCAAAATACTGCAGGATTCGATTAGCAGCATTTTCTATCAGAAAATGGCATGTCTCCCATGCAGTTGGAAGATGTCTTTCCATTTCATTTTTCCAGGCACATATACAAAACATCTTTTTAGCTCTGATATATAGACACTTTTCAAACACTCTCTTCCCCACTAGATATCTGCAGGCCCATATACAAAGGTTGTTTCTAAGTTCCCTGTTTGGATGTAAAGCATCTGTTGGCTTTGCCGGGTTAAGCAGATAGGAATCACAACCAGATGAGCCAATTCTACTTTATTATAAGACTATATAAATAAAATCTTGCAAGTCTGGAAGTACAATTCTCATCTGTCTCCTTTACACCCCCCAAAATTAAGGAGTGTCTTCTCTGAGCCTCTTGCTCCTACCCACTGTTGGGCTGCAGGCTGGACCATCTTTTACTTATCCATTCCCTTGTTAGTGTCCCTTTGCCCAGTCCCTTAAGATCTTTCCCACCTGCGATTACATCATCACGTGGCCTTTTCTTCATTCTGGCAATTGATTAACTTAGAACTCTGACTCTGCCTTTTATTAGAAAGGTATTAAATTACTGTGTTTGTACTTCACCTAAAATACTATTTGGTGCAATACATCCATAGCAGTTATATTATTAACCTCCAGTATATTTCTTTCTTCAGTTATAAATTTTAAAAAATGTTTTCTCAAGCTGAATTGTGAAATTATTTTTGCTTCAATGCACTTACTTTAGGTGGATACCTGTATTCAGAAAGCAAAGTATATTCTGGATATACTTTCCCAAGTTCTGCCACTTAGCTTCAGGTTACTTAGAAAGGTGAGTTGATAATATGTCCAAATATGGGAAAACAAACCATTCCTGGGTAGAGTGCCACTTCTATTTTTATTAATTACTGCTTCTTTTGCAGCACAAAGCAGGAAATGGGTATCTAATGGCCCACTGCTCTTGGAATGGCCAGCATGCAGCGTCAAGAGAAAACAGTGGTCTGGCTAGGAGAACTAACACTTTTGGAATCAAATCCTTGGAACAACATGTAGCAAGCCTCACTGTACTGGAGAACAAATGAATGGAAGATGGACGCATTTCTATATTGGATTTGTACTTAAGTCTCTCCTATATGCTTTCTTTTGAGAAAGGTAAAACCGGGATAGAAAAAGCTGATGTAATCTTTTCACATCTAATAGATGTCATGGTACTTAGCAATTAGCAAAAGGAACAGTCAGATTTAATGGCTGCATATTTTTGTATGGTGTATAACTTTTGGTTCACTATTAATACTGCTATTTTTGTAATCAAGTACATTATGAATGTCTTATTTTTCAAACCCCAAAGATGCTGCTTTGAATGTTCATGCAGATGATCTGGCTAATATCAGATATGCTACATGGAAAACTACTGATGGTGGTTGTTGCTGCTATCCTTTATTTGTTTAACAGCCCTCACTAATGTGAGTCTTGATCCTTGCCAATACCATTTGCTGGGGAAGTCAGTTTTGAAAAAAGCTTAACTGGCTGAGTAGCTGGTCACTCTTTGCCTCTTAAAGTGACTTGCCAAGAAATTCTGTTGCCATAGATAACCACATTTATCTCCTGGTGAGCAAGGAAGGTGAGGAAGAGTACTAGGAGAGAGGACGTCAAAGAAATCCATGTTGCTGCTACCGGATACATAAGTTACGATAAAGCTTTAATGATGATAATTTTTTTTCATTTAAAAACAGTTTTAACAATATTTAAAATTAAAACTAAAGATCAGTAATAGCATTAAAAAAACAACTATATTTAAAAGCTCACTTTTATCTTATTCCCTTTTATCTATATTTTTATATACAATCTTTATAGCGCTATCTAAAGAATCTTTTCAGAAATAGTTCTAAAACTGGTAGGGCCTAATTCCCTAATAAATGTGATTATATTTACAACCTTAAGCATAAACGCTTGAGCTTTCATTTTTAGCATGTTACAGGAAAGCTTTAGACTAATCATTCAAATAAGTTGCAGCTATTAAAAATACTTATTTCAAAGAGGGCATTATCTACTTTGCAAGTTCTTTTCCAAGCTTGTTTGAGATATGTATATATTTTAATGGTCCTATGTTTCAGATTGTAAAGTTATCATTGAATAACTCCTTGCCAGTCTTAAGTACTGTAAACTAAGTACGTTTGAAAATTATATAGCTAATACATTACTTTCATGTCCTTTACATTTTGCTCAGAGGACAACTTGAAGTCACAAGCTAAGATATGATTCTCAATCATATTTGACTATATCATGCAATGTAGGGATTGGGAGGCAGAAAAAGAAAATAAGCACTTCTAATCTTCTTACCTCTTTTTTTCTTCTGTAACTCCAGTCCCATCCTCCACTTCTGTCTGTGGCATTTATATTAATGTTGCAATTGATAAACATATTCTTTCTTAACATTTGGTCCTGTAAAACCTTGAACGTTCACTCTACAAACTTTAAGGCAACACAGGCGTTAATAACTGATGTATCAACTAGTTAATTTATGGGTTCAGTATTGCTGCTCAGCCATATTAAGGCATCATGTGTAGGCTTCATCACTAAAATCCTCAAGAAACAAAATAATAAAAAAGTATTGATTTGTTGAATTGACATTTTCAGATTGGATTTTGGTTAATAAAGTAGAAAGTGAGTATAATGTACCAATGAAATTAAGTAAACAAAGGCTTTTATTGACATAAAGAATAGTACAATATTTTGGCACTACATCCTTAAACCCAATAGTAAAGTTACAGATTGAATTTTGAAGGTCTTAAACACTGACTCTGTTGTCTGAAAATGAACAATTAAGATTATAATCACCCAAAAGTAAAGTATGAAAATCCATAAAGTCACTTTTGTATGGGATATACTGGAAGATGTCTGATGTTTTTCATACTTCTGCTGAGTTCTCTTTCTTTGTATTGCATAATGATGTGGAATTAAAACGTTTTGACATAAATTCTTCATATTCTTCCCTTGTCAGAAGCCCCTGAGTTACTTTTTTGCTTTCTTCAAATTTTGGTAACACAACTGCAATGTAACCCTCTGTGGAAGGCTAAAAAAACAAACACAAACTAAAATATTTGCAAGAAAATTAAAGTAGGGGGCAGAAGGAAAAGAGAACAAAGTTTGAAATCCTGACCTTTTCTTGTAGAAGAGATGGATTCTCCAGAATATTTTCATTCACCTCTATTAGTTTTCCTCTTATACAGCTGCAAAGAATTTTCATTTTATTAAATGCTAGAACAGCATGAGCAACACAATATAAGTAACATCTTACCACCTTACCTATAAATAGTGTACTCTTCTCCATCTGAGCAAAGGATTCGACATAAAGGAGCAAGTTCTGTTAGAAATTGAGCACCCTAGAGGGAAAAGCATACAACCAATTAGGATTCTTGCAAAATGATAACACAATCAGAAACTGATACAATTTAACATTTGAAATTGAATATTTACCATAGTTATACAATTTGGCTCCTTTAATTTGGCAGAACTGATCGGGTATTAAAACTCATATTAAAACCTCAGTCTTATGAAATCCAGAAGGCTTGTAATTAATGTGTGTGTTACTAATTTTCCACATTTATAAAGCTGCCCAATTTCTTGATTCTGAGTAACATACAAATTTAAAAATAAATAGAATAAAAAGATGGTCATTCTGGTGGAACAGATACATCCTGTCACACATCCCATCTTGGCCCAAATCTTGGGGAAATAGCAAGGTCTTCAAGGCTTGCTGAAAGAAGAACAGAGCTAGTGCATTTAAACTTTGAGGTGGGGAGGAGCTTTTGTATTATAGATTGCATACTCCAAATAATTTTAGAAGCTCTTACAAAAACTACTGAAGGGTATTTGAGAGTTTACATTTCCATGTGCTATAAATGCTGAAATCTCACATAATTCCAGCTGCTAATTAATATTTGCCAAGGAAAGATTTCCAATATCTGCAATCATAATCAACTACTGCCTTAGGCATCATATTGTTTCTCAGCAAAACTTGCTTCACAAGATAATACGTATTATAATCTATCCTGGTATATCTGATCCAGCTTTCCAGCTACCTCAAACAACTAAAAGACCAGTATCAGACATGTGACCAATTATTTCCATTGACTTCAATAACTTTATATGATAAGATACCAATGAGAATATGCTTCTCAGGCTATTTTCACTTGAGTTCTAGCTGCACCAGGTCCAGTAAAGTAGAACCTCTGGTCACAACTATAATTCGTTCCATAACTTTGGTCGCAACCCAATTTGGCCCTGACCCAAACTTAATTTTGGAAATTTGGCACTTACAAAAAAAATGGCGCAAAAAAATAAAAAATTTTGAATTTTTTGGTTGGAACCCGATTTGGTCATGGTCAGAAGCGTTCGTGACCAGAGGTTCTACTGTATAGAGAACAGCACCAACTGAATATTGGGACAGCAAAAATCCAGACCATTAGATGGCATCTTTCTGTATTTCTTTGTTGTGTAGTTGTTGTGTCAATTTCTACAGCCCAAATTTATACTTACTTCCAAGCAGTCAATTGAACATGAGTGTAAGAGTGGACATGCCAGAAAAATGGCCATCCTCTTATTGATCTGCTTTTCTTTGAGACTCCACCCTCTTACTTTAAATCAGTCGGCTGATAAAGTGTTTTGCCAACAAGGGGCCTACTGATAGAGTTAAGGAAAAATTTGAGTGTTGGGATATATAACCAATCTTGATACTACAGTTCTTTCACTTTGAGCTAGCCTAATAGATTAAAAAAAAAAACCAATCTAGACTGGAAACTCAGATCTATGTTATAATGAAAATTAAAAGAACCGTACCCGTTTAGACTTTCCAGAAACTTTATTTTGCAGCCTGCTGCAGTTTGCACTAATCTGATAACTAATACTCTTAATTGGTTTTTCTTTTTGAAGAAGAGGATGGGCATCTGCTATAGTGATGACACAGATTCTACAAAACAAGAAGTTCTGTTTATTCAAAGCATTTTTTTCAAAACAAGACTTCCCAGAAGCACCTGCAATATTTAACATTATAATTTAAAAATTAATTTTAAAATGAGAGAGTAAAATAGACCAATAACAATAAGACAAAAATGCAAAGCATGAAATTGAAGCATAGAGAACAGAAAGAGAATAGACGTGAGTGAAATCAATATTTTAGAAAAGCTATTATAATTTATTTTAAGAAAGCTTGAGTTTTGTTTCAATGAAAGGAAAAAAGCCATTGGTGAAGGTAACATTGCTATAATATTTAGATTAACTGAGCTGTCATTTAGATATGCATCTGATTTATGCTTGCAGTTTTCAATCCAGCAAGGCTGCTTAAGTGTGGAAATCAACTGCAAAAGTTATTTTAAATTGCTTTAGTATATAGAAGGAAACCAAAAAAGATTGACTAAAGAAGAACAAAATACCAGTACCTTTACTTAGCATGTATATTTATGATAATTCACAACGTAACTATTTAGTGGTAGGCCAAAACAGGCTATAGCACAGGATAGGGATTAAAAAGGGGAAAGTAAATTGGAAGCATATTCTGTCAGATCAAAACAGAAGATTAGCACTCTGGAGTGGTGAAAAGCTCTCTGACTTTAACCACTGCCTTTTGAAAGTGGTCCCTTTAAAACTAGGTTTGATACCTGACTTGTAAAACATGCTAGATTCTCTTGAATGATAACTGAACACAGAAGCATTTTTGTGTAAATAAGCATGTAACTTTTAAGTCTTACCTGTTAGAATGTTGCAATACGCAATGATCTTCACACTGATTACCTTTTACATCTGGGAAAAGAAGGTTAGCAGTTAATTTTTGTGCAGAGTTCAGGCTGACTAAAAGTACACAAAACGTTCCAAAAAAGTGTTGTAGCCTTTTAATAACAAATAAGCTTAATTTTAGCATAGGTTTGTGTAAACTAGAGGCTACTTTAAGTAACCAAAATGTTGAATCATCTGGCTAATAAATGAATATAACGGGAAGGAGGAAAAAAGTTACCTATAAATAGCAGAGAATTAAAAAATGCAAGAAATAGATGAGCTGACATTAATATAAAATAAGGTGCATGTAGTCATTGTTTAGTGACTATAATTGGGACCAGTAACTCAAATCATTAAGCAAAGTGGTTGACAAGTGAAACCATGATTGAGCTTTTTTCAGCTTTCTGTCTTTATAGAACTGTGAAGGTCATAAAAGTGAGGTTTGATCACAAGTTACTTTTCCATAACTGTCATAACTGCAAACAGTTGTTAAGCAAGGACTACCAGTGTTACCTTGAATCTCAGGCACTTAGTTTACATGGATATGAAGACTTATTCCCTGAATTTGGGAAAGAAAAACACTTTTATGTTTGCAAAGATGACTTTTTCACCCACCCAAAAATACAAACCAAATAAATGTAGGCAAAGCAAAAAATATTTATTTAAGGGGGAATGAGGTCAAGACTTTATAGGGTGTATAGGGTGTAGGAAATAATGGGGATGTGCATAAGTGTACAAGCGTGCCTTCTGTCCCTGTCCTACTGTCTCCATTTCCTTTGACTTTAGCTCCCACAATTCCCCAGCCAACTCCGCCCTACTCTGCTTCATTCCCCCCCCCCCCCCAACAAAAGCAACCCACGCGAAGGGAAAAGCTGGAAGGCAGTTAGGGAAGACGGGTAGAGGCGGAAATCGCTGGTGCTGCAAAACCGTTTCTTTTTTAAAGGTGCAGAGCACTTTCACAGCTCGCCCTTGATCAGAAGAAGGAAGCGGTTGAGGGTCGGGGATGAACTACCTGGTTTGTACCAGCGGGTGAAATACCGTTCCGTCACGCCGGGCACCGTTGCCATGGAAGCCCGGTCCTCCGAAGCCCCCGACTCCATGATTCCAGCCGTGGGCGTGGCGAAAGAGCCGCGCTTGCGCTTCAGCTTTCGCAACGCAGCAACCAGTCGGCTTCGAGGGGGGCCGGACTAAACCAAGTTGGGGGCAAATCAAGTGTTCGCCGTAGAGCTGTACAATTAATAGAGATGAACGCTGGGCTTATGGCAGGAATTTCCGAGCTCAACGAAGAAAACTAGTTTAAATTGTCTTTTCGGGCATAGTAAAATTTGTCCATAGAAGTCAAGGAAGAAACTCAACTGATAAAGGAGATATTTTTAGCTCAGGGCTGAAATGAGAAGTATGCAATAAAATGCAATAATTTACGCCAGCACTACGTTCAGAGATCTCAACTCTTCTAAAATCAAGCTGTTCATAGTGTCCAACTCTTACACCCATTCATCATTATAGGGAAGACTATTGCTTTAATTAGCCTGCTTTTTGTATTTGTATCAATATCTCTGCTTTTTCAGATTTTATTCATGTTAACCATTGCAGTGCAGCCTAAGGATATCATTCATTGATTTCAGGAATAGAACTGCCACCATGAACAATTTTTGATCCAAGGAACATAAATTCTCAAACTAATTCAGTTTTCTCACTGTTGATTTTTAACACCTCATGTCCATCTGCAACTTTGTCATTATCTTTGTTTTCCTGAAAACTCAATCCTACTTTTTACTTTCATCTGTGATTTTTCAGATCATTTTTTCCAGGTCTCCCTTATTTTCAGTCAATAATGTATCACTGGTGTACCTCGAATTATTTATGGTTCTTCCTCTAGTTTTCACTCCCAACTCAGGCAATTTCAGGTCTAATCTTCACATATTATTTCAGCATACAGATTGAACAAAAATGGTGATAAAATACATCCCTGTCTAACTCCCTTTTTGATCCTGAATCAATCTATGTCACCATAGAATGTTATAGTGTTCACACTTGCATCTTGGTCTCTCTGGCCAAATATCCCAATAAATAGTAGACAAATAACACTGTGAGGTAGGTAGGAGTTAAAACATGCATCATGGGGGATTATATTTTTTCCACTGATTTGCAGCAAATAAATAATATTCTTGTCTTCTGCAATCAACACTGTTTATGGGCTTGGTTTATCAATGTGGCTTTCAAATGGATATTTTGAAAGGTTTGTTTCATTTCTTCTGAGATTTGGTCAGCTAGCAATCTGTTCCCCTTCCCGATTAAACAACAACAAAATATGGAATTATAAGAGCTGGTTTTGCCATTTCTCTCATAAATTGCTTTTCTGGAATACTATAGATAGATCTTGTTATCTTTCTGCAACAATTCTAAAACCACCCATTCATATTTTAAAGGATTTTAGCTATAATATGCAAATGAACTCACACTGATACAGCATGACAGAATCTATTTCATTTCTCTGTAGCTAAAAACCAAGTGTTCTAAAAATAAAAAAACCCAAAATCTACATAATTGGAATGTGAATTCTCTATCAATTATACAAATAGCCTGAAGAATGCATGTTTTGCCATCATGAGTTGACTATTTTGGAAGTTTGGTCTGCATATAATTTATGTTTAATTTCCTATTTTTCTTAATATTAAATAATTAACTGATATAACTTACTTTGGAAACACATGTAAACTGTTTTTTTTCAGTCTATGCAAATTTTAATTTTGTTGTTCCTCTTTATATACAATATAAAAATATTCTGAATAATTACAACAAAAGATGTTACTTTCAAGTTTGGAATAAGACATTTCCATGATTCAATTCTGAACAATCATGGTTATTGAGGAACATCCTGCTTAAAACATGGTATGTGTGTGAAGTAATGATTAGCAATGTTGGAAAAATACAATACAATACAATAGCAGAGTTGGAAGGGACCTTGAAGGTCTTCTAGTCCAACCCCCTGCCTAGGCAGGAAACCCTACACCATTTCAGACAAATGGCTATCCATCTACATCTTCTTAAAGACTTCCAGTGTTGAGGCATTCACAACTTCTGGAGGCAAGCTGTTCCCCTGATTAATTCTTCTGTCAGGAAATTTCTCCTCAGTTCTAAGATGCTTCTCTCCTTGATTAGTTTCCACCCATTGCTTCTTGTTCTACCCTCAGGTGCCTTGCAGAATATTTTGACTCCCTCTTCTTTGTGGCAACCCCTGAGATATTGGAACAGTACTATCATGTCTCCCCTAGTCCTTCTTTTCATTAAACTAGACATATCCAGTTCCTGCAACCGTTCATGTTTTAGCCTCCAGTCCCCTAATCACCTTTGTTGCTCTTCTCTGCACTCTTTCTAGAGTCTCCACATCTTTTCTACATCGTGGCGACCAAAACTGAATGACTCTGGCCAGTTATTTTTCTGCTTATAGCAATAGCACTTAGCCTATTGCCCTCAACAATCTGGGCCCTCATTTTAGCGACCTCAGAAGGATGGAACATTAGTCAACCTTGAGCCAATGAGAATCGAACTGCTGGCAGCTGGCACTCAGCTGAAGTAGCCTGCAGTACTGCATTCTAACCACTGCACCACCACAGCTCAAATGGTTATTGTGACATTAAGGAAGTAGAGAAAGCACTGATGTTCACTCCTAAAATTCTTTACAACTCCTTTACCTCCACTGGCCTTAGGAGGTATCTGTACTTTTCTGTGTATCAAAGTAACATGTTGCATCTGCATGTGTGCATTTTGTCCTTAAAAGACTGATCAAATTGTACATGTTACTACATGAAGCTGAGTTAACAAATTGCTTTAATCAGCAAATTTAGTGTTCTGGCAGTTTTCTGAGACATATGTTCTCCAACTTTTTCATAATAGCAGTTTTTTTAAGAATGCAAATCCTTAGAAAGTGAAGAATGTTCTGTCACTTCTTCTATTCTGAGCATATATGGTGTGAAAAAGTTGTTGTGATTCAAATATGCATCATCTATCAAATGGCTGCTGAAGAGTCACATGAACCCAGAGAATTAGACAGAACCTTAATTATTGTAACTATACAGAGCAGAAATCCTCTATTACATATGCTATTCCAGATGTTTAACTCATTAATGAAGGCTGGAATAGACTTCTACTGCCTTGCACTGAATGGAACATATGTAGCTATTTGTTGTTCAGGGATGGTTGCATAGGCATTCTTTTTACACAACAGCAAATTTTAACTTTTCCCACATGCCTTGCCTTCTCCCATATCCCAGTAGGAAGTCAGAATCAAACAGCACACTGGGCACACAACTCCGCACACAATACAGTTGGGATTTAGGAAGTGTTTGTGTCCCTCTAAAACCTCCGCTTACCCATCAACCCCTTCACAGTATAGGTAGGTATTGCTACAGGCAATTGGGGGCATCTTGATAAATACATAAAAATATACTTTGGACATTCATTCAGACCAAGGATCATGTAATTTTAATTGCAAATAAAACATTAGATCTCTTTATTGGAATACATGTTTGCAGTAACATAACTGTTCTCCACCATCTCTACCAAGAAAAAAAGGTGATAATTTTAGATTTTTCTATATCTTTAAAACAACAATAGTTGACGTGTTTGTACCACTTTAACATATTACAAGACAAACTCTAGCAATGCATGCTCTAATCAGATTTGCAATATTATTATTTTTTAGAAGAAAGTTCAAGTTACAAACTAGTTTCATTTTTTCACTATGTTTGGAAAAAGGTAATATTTAATAAGCCAATTTTCTCTCTTTGCCACTGGCAACCCCCTGCAATTTATGAAAGATTATATTATTAAAATCTCTATGACTAATTAATGGGAGGGAAAGTGTCTACAATTAAACTATAGAGACAATATCAATAGTATGAAAAGTAAACAGAACATGCAGCTGAAGCAGTGTACCACTTCAATAAACAAAGAAATTTCAGTTCATGGAAGCAACTGTAATCCTTCAGTAGTTCACCCCTGGATAAAGAAGGCGGGGGGTGTGATTTCACAATTTTCTTCCATCATCCCACACCATTACATCTCTCATCCTCCCTGAAGGATTAGGAGGAACAAGAAACTGGCAAAAATTATTCTACCTCCTGAAGTGCAGCTCTGATATGAATACAATTCTATAAATTTATGCTGAACACAATTTTATGTTCAAACACCGAGATAAGTAACATGATACCAAAACCTAATAGAATTCCTGCGTTTTGTAACAGGAAATATCCCCAGCGGCTACATCCATGATCACTAGCATCATTGTGAAGCATTTCGGGTACCTATGTTTAAAGAAACATACAATAATTTTAAGTCATGCATATCATAAATAATGTTTCTACATATGCAGTGGTTAATGTTGGTAATATTGATCAGCCCTGTTATTATACATATAAAATCTGCTAGAAAACATTGCAGTATATTCCCATCTGTAAAATATGCTCCTATTCTTATTTCCAGACAGCTAAGAATATCTAGATCTAGAATACCTAGATTTTTTTTTATGTCCTTGTAATCCCTTGCATCAGGGTGGAGTCAGGATGACTGAATGGAACTCTAGCATTTACTGGACAGATGCTCTTTCTGATGCCCATGCAGAGTTCACAGCAGACAATTGCTCATTGTAATTCTGGAGAGAAATATCTGCTTCTACCTAGGATCGAACTCACAGCCTCCCGATTGTGAGGTGAGAGCTCTACCTCTAAGCCACCATGCCACTCATATCTAGGAAATTAAGGAACCAAATTCATTTTCTTTATATTTCTATTACTGTTTTTCAGTAAATGACTTAATTTTCCATGCTTCCTGGATCCACTGATCATTATGTTACATTAACAACTATTGTGGCTGATTGCCTGTGATCAAATATGAGTTGAAAGTATTGTGCTTCAACAAATCTTGAAATTCTTCTTAGTATACTATTTCCCACCAATCCCCCAACCCCAATGCGTTAGTTAGAATGAATCCTACCTAGGAATGTATATGTCAATGTTTCATTCTTAAAATGAATCCAGGATAGTCCTCAGAAAATCATAGCAATTGGATGAATGAATACATTTGGCTATAATTGCCAGAATGGCCATGTTATTTGGGTAAAATTTTTAGTAAGCTAATATTATTTCCCCACTCTACTCCCATTCCTCTAATCACTACTTCTATTGGCTAGAGAATAAGCATATTCTGAAGTCAATGCCAGGCTAGTATTCCTATAAGAATATCTCATTGGCATTTCAAAGTATTGGAATGCTATTAATATCTATTAATAAGCATATACTTACCATATCAACAAGAGCAACATACATGAACAGCCCAGCAGTAAGGGCAAAAATCCACATGGAAACATTGTCAGCATAATGGCCAATAAGTATCCCAGTAGCCATTCCAAGGTATGCCAGCATAGCTGAGAGAGCGTTATAAAGAACAGCTTGTTTGACAGTCATACCAGCTTTAAGAAGTACAGCAAAGTCTCCTTCAAAAGAGAGATACAAATGTGTTTATATCAATCATTTATATTAAAATGTAAGCATTTCACACCACGACAGCTGTGTTAAAACATTATGAGTTTTTTTCTTTTAAAAAAATCATTTGCTTTCATATAATCAGGTCCTTCAAAACTTTAGAAGTATGGAGACAGGTGTAAGCATAATTGCTTTTGTCACATTTTATCATTTTTATGTGCTTGTCGATACTCAAATATATACAAACTAGGATTGTATACAGATAGGATGATAAAAAACAGTATCTTTTCATGATTGTTCCCCTCGGCTGTAATACAACATCAAAAACAAGACAGGAGCAACTCATAACACATATCACAGACTTCACAAATCTGAGTTTTTCCATTATTTTAACACATACTTCTACAATTTATATTAATGTGGAATAAAAACATTTTGAAATAATTTGCCATTACAGGTAGGCCTCAAAACCACAGTCAAGCCCAGAATTTCAATTGTAAGTCACTGCAGTCAAAAATCAAAAAAGTGGTCGTAGATTGAGGACTACCTATCTCAAGGGATCTTGAGTTGGAAGTTGACAGCTTAATAAATCAACAATTCAGTATCCAAAAAACAAAAAGTTCATTTCTGAACAGAGATCATTAGTAAATGGGAAGAAACCTGATTTCCAGTATTGTGATGGTTTTATAGAAATGTAGGAATTTGGAATATATTTAGAATACCGTGCATAGTTTTATATGCTCTACAACTTCCAAAAAAAGTGATACCAAGGTACAGAAAAGCCACCCAGAATAATCAGAGAATTAAAACAACTCTCCCATCAGCAAAGTAACAAGTGTCAGAATTAGTTTAGAAAAAGGGGGAAATTTAGAATGTGGAAAATGTGGAGGAAGGGATGAAGAAAGCAAATACAGAAATGTATTTCTCAATCTCTCACAATACCAGAAACCCATAGCATGTAATTAAACAAAATGTAATGATGAACATAAACCTAGCTTAAACCTTAGAAGGTGTACAGAAAAGAAACACAGAAAAATCTATGAAGAACAAGCTTACCAAGCTTACTTATACAAGGGTTTTATGATATATTTAGAAACAGAAGGATAACAGTTGCAAAGGAACAAAAGCAGAGAAGGTTGTAGTTCTGATAAATTTTGTGACTCCACTGTATATGCTTGACAGGTTGCTGTGAGAAACAATTGTTTTCTCTGATCTGAGAAGGCAATTACATTGTGATAAACCTTAACAAAATGGCAGATTACTGTTCAGCATTTAAACAAAAAACAAAATTAATACTAAGGAGTCAGAAATCGGAATTTGGGCTTTATTAGTATTACTGTCACTCTGCAGGCGATATACCAGTTAAAGCATGGAAATTATAGTTTACGTATGTCTAATGTGTCTCTAATACGTATATCTTACCCAATTCATGTGGCAACTCATGACAAAAGACTGCAACAGATGTACTTAAGCCACTGGATAAGCCTTCAGTGAAAGCAGCCCCTAGGAAAAATAAATGAACATTGTTAAAAAGGAATCACACTAAAAAATGCAGGCAAACCCCAAAACAAATTTAAATTAAGAAATATGTTTTCGAATCAGCATTGTATATTGTATAGGTGCTGTATAGCAAGAACCAGGGATTAAATAATACAAGGGAGAACAAGAAATAAATGACTAGTTGTAAAAAATACGCTCCCTATAAAAAAAGTTTAAAAATACACTCATTTTCTGAACAAAAGCTATATACTTTCAGCTAGCCCATTCTTATTCCTATTTCAGTTCTAGTGAAGAGAATCAATTTCCTATCTGTGTACTTGTTTAGAATTTCAATTTAAATGAAGAGCAATTTACAGTTACATAAAAATCACAGAACTATAGCTTTTCATAAGATGCAATCGGATAAAGAGCTAAGACAATAGCAACATGACTACAGATAGTCTTCACTTAACAATAGTAATTGGGACCAGAATTTCTGTTGCTAAGCTTCGCATAACCATACTATTTACCAACAGTCATTCTAGCATCTTCAGTTTCTGTCATTAAGTGAATAACAGCAGCTTAATTGAGTATGTCACATGGCTGCCATTTGTGGCTCACTGCTGGCTTTGCCACCGACTTGGCTTGTAGAAATCCATGAAAGGTCACAAATGGCAATCATGTGAGCACAGAGATGCTATGACTGATGTAAGTATGAAGACTGGTCATAATTACCATTCATTCAACACCATTGTAAGTTTTAATAGTCTTTGGTCTCTCGGCTATGCCAGTCTCAGAGTGCAATCATCGCGGCTGTGCCAATCCAACGGGTAGCCAGCCATATCATTGCAGTGGCTGTGCCGTTAAACTGGGGTAGCCAGCTAAGTCGTAGGAACTTTCTTTCCTCCTAAGAGCTGAGCGTTGCGGCAGCCTTCCATGCCATTCACCGACAAACAGCTGACGGGAACTGTTTCCCTCTCTCGCCGAACAGCTGATAGCCTGAGTGGCTGCAGTGCTCTCCTGAAAATCATGCTGCTCTCTGAAACCCACGCTGTTCCAAAGCCTCATAAACCGTTGAGAATCCTAAGAATTTAACTCTGGCATTTTGCTCTGAAGAGCTTCCTCAAAAACATATCTCTTGGGCTAAGCCTTCATCAAAAACTGGAGAGAGGCGTGGCTACAAACTTTAAAAGGACCCAGTCTCTGGGTAGAAGGGCAGAGTTAAACCATTCTTTGGATTCTCTGCTCAGCTCACTGGAGAATAAGTGGTTGTTAAGAGAGGACTACAGGCAATTTTTATGTACTTTAAAACTAAGGCATCTTGATTCTTGGTTATAACAGGAAAAAGTAACCAATTATTAACAGAGCCTATAGACAGGAAGGCAGACAAATAAGATTCACGTCTACCTAAGCGCTAGCTATGTTTAACAAATGAAACATGCATTTTAATGAATTTGGAATTTCTGAGATATTTATAAATTGGCTGGGAAAATACTCAGAATCGTGACAGGCTTAATTTTAACAAAAATCTTTTTTTATTATTCCTCTTGTGCATTTACAAAAAATGTTGCTGCAATGTTGCTCTCCCATTTACATGTATGAACTAGCAGCGACAGGAAAGCCAATATATAAGCACTCACCAATTGCGAGACCGTCACTGAAGTTATGCAAGCCATCTCCCATTATTACCATCCAAGCTAAGGTAGCTATACCAGCATCTTTCAATTCCTCACGTGAATACCGCTGGCTATGGCTATGTGGGTGATGATTTTGATGGTGATGGTGATGCAAAATATGATGGTAGTCATGGTGATGATGACTGAGATGATCTGATTGCCCTAGAGTGTCATGCAAGTGTGAATGGCATTTGTTTCTGCATCCTCTGGATTCATATTCATGATCAGCTGTCTCTTTGTGGATGGGGGCGATCATGACCTCTTCTTCTTCTTGTACCATAGGTTTCTGAGATAGGAAATTTGGTGGCTCTTGAGAAAGTACCCCCAAATAATTTTCAGGCCCTTGGAGGGGGGAAAAAAAGAAAACAACTCAAATAATTATCCAATTGATAAAAAAAGAAATAATTAGAACAATTGCTATATAGCTAAAAGACTTTAACTGTTTTATTTTCACATGTTTTTACCATGTGAAGTATACCATGCAAGAAAGAATGTTTTGATCTACTTTATGTTTTAGGACAAACCTATAAAAGGCAGACACACTTTAACCATACATTATGCCACATGTTTAGAATCATGTTTAAAAACTGCCCTATGAATAAATACATCTATACCAGAAGGCATGTTGATTTTTTGGGAGGGCAGTAGAATTAGAATTAATACAGTTGCAGAAGCAGAGGCTTTCATGAAAAAACATACTGCTCTATTAGGTGATGTTGGGGTTCCTCTACAAGATACAAAGCAGGGAGGGGCTGAAGCCCTGCCAGTGGACGGGGTGGGGAGGGGGGGAGAAGAGACAACAAGACGACTCAGATCACAAAAGTGAATTGTAACACTATTCCAAATGTTGTTACAATGTATTTTTAAGGAAGTGACAAAAGTAAAATGATTGAAACATACTGATGATTTGGTGTTAAACTTAAAACTGTTAATATCTATGTAAATGTTCATAGTTTTCTATTTTTCCTTTTTGTAAAAGTTGCGAGACCCAGGGGGGCTTCTCCCCCCCCCGCACGATGTAGCTGTCAAAATGTTCCATAACCTTTTACCCTTTTTCCTTTGTAAAATTTTTTAAAACCAATAAAAATTTTAAGAACAAAAAAAAAATACATCTAAACTTCAGGTTCCAACATATACCCATAATAATCAATATAAATACAAACCAGTGGGTTTCCTGTCTCACCTCCTTTTTTCAAAAAAGTGACATTAATGAAAACATAAAAATGATTATAACCTATGTGTTTCATTTGCAGGTGTGTCCACATGCCTGGGATTAAAAAAAAGTGAAGATAATAAGGAGTATCCTGGAACATTCTCATGACTTGATTTTGTCAGGGCCACCATGGCAACCTTTAAAAAAAATCATGATTTTTGTCCATTACAATGGGAACTATTTAGTAACAACTCCCGTTGCATAGTTTCAAAATTCCTGATGTGTCCACCAGCACAAATGGTTCTACATCCTTATCTTGCAGCATATAAAAATTACTTAGCAGTACAAACTGAACAGTCATTTTCAAAACTTACTCCTAAAGGCCAAATCAACTTCTGATGGATCAACATAGCACAGAGATGCCTCACTATATATATATTTTATTTGGCTAACAATTTATAGTATTTATAATAATAACTAGCAGAATCTAGAGACACAAGGACAGTAAACATCAATCATCTCTCTGCAAAATCTCTGGGTGAGGAAAAAAAGAGATGGTGTATAGTAAGAGCCACTTGGTATAGTGGTTAAGGCACAAGTTTAGAAACTGGGAGATCACAAATTTTAGTCCTGCCTCAGACACAAAGCCAGCTGGGTAGGTTCAGGTTTCAGGTTTATTGGACTTATATGCCGCCCTTCTCCCAAAGGACTCAGGGGGCATACAACATAAAAACACATATTACAAAAATTAAAAGAAAGATTAAATAGAATATCCAAAAAAAAACCAGTAGACATTTACAATGATATTTGGGGGATATTTCTATCCAACCCTTGTCATGGTCGGATCATTTCCTCCTTAGGCTTGACTTCCATACTGCCACCCCTCGTTGCAGGGAGGCAGAACTGATTAGATGGTTCTGCCCCAGGCGCATGATGGATCCTGAAAGGTTCCTGATGGAGCTTGGGACTTTTCCTGAATCCCTTGCTCACAGTTCGACCGAAGCCCTAGTGGAAGCTTGGGATAGGGTGGCCACTGGGCCTTGGACCGGCTTGTGCCTTTGCGGCCTCTGACCCAGTGCCGATCCGGGTAGCTCCCTGGTTTACCAAGGAGCTCTGGGAGATGAAATGCCGGAAAAGACGCCTAGAGAGTGATTGGAGGGCCATCCGGTCCGAATCCGACTGAACACTAGTTAGAATTCATATTAAATCCTACTTAGTGGCGATAAAAGTGGCAAAACGGCAACATTTTTCCGCTCTTATCGTGTCCATAGATAACTGCCCAGCCGTCCTGTTTAGGGTGACCCGTTCCTTACTTAATCAAGGAACTGGGGAAGATCTCTTGTAGGGTGGGGCTAAGGAATTTGTTCAATATCTGCAGGATAAAATCGCTCAGATTCGGACAGGCTTGAACTCTGACTGGGTAGATTCGGGCGAGTCGACGGGGATGAATCTTGTGGAAACTATCTGGGATGAATTTGACCTTGTGACTCCTGAAGGCATGGACAGGATTATGGGGGGACTCAGTGCTGCCACTTGTGTGCTGGACACTGCCACTTGTGTGCTGGAACCTCTTGGTTAGTTTCGGCTTCCTGGGAAGTGACACGAGGCTGGCTCCAGGTGATTACCAACGCTTCATTGAGAGAGGGGTTCTTTCCCACTGCCTTGAAGGAGGCGGTGATGAGGCCCCTCCTTAAGATGCCTTCCCTGGACCCAGCCTCTTTAGCCAACTATCGTCCGGTCTCCAACCTTCGCTTTGTAGCATCTGACCATAAACCTGGGGAAATCAACCGTTAATCCGGCTACACATCCAGTAGCTCCGGCAGAGCAGATGAAACGTAGCAGGGAGACAGGTACGTAACAAAAAGGGCCACGTGGACTCCAAGGCCCCACTTCACAAAAAGGGACTCACACCTGCCTATCTGAGGCACAGTGACCTCCTGAGGTCCAAGACTTTCCCTAATAACCACCGCCACCCCCCACCCCTGGCCTGGGCTCTCGGCCGGTGAAATGCCCGGAAGCCTGGTGGGCATAATTCATGGCCCAACCAGTTCTTCGTAATGCATGCCAGGTCTGTTCTCCCCTCTTGTATGAGGTCGTAAATGAGGGGAGACCTGGCATTAAGCGATACCAGCCGGAGACCCATGTCCTGTATGGCAATGAGGGTTGGAGTGCGTGATTGCTCTTAAACAGAAAACCCGCATCCCCCGGACATAATTTGGCCCTAGGCCCCCACCATATCTGCCCCTCCAACATACAGTAGAGATGGCAAACCCCCCAATGGAATGGTTTAATGTCTCTCCCGGAATCCCAACCCTTTCCAGCACTCCCGACCCGCGCCTATTAGTTAGCTCTGGCCTGTGTCCTGGCAGACTCCCTCCCAAGTCTGTCTGAGCCATCCAAATCAACCCCCCCACCCCTTAAAATTTGATTTTAAAAACCCTGTAAAAATCCCCTAAGAAGCCTCTTCTTCGCATGTCACCTCTCGGGATCCCAAGATCCATCATTAAGGAAGCGTCTTGATAAGCAAGAAGGTCATCCCCAGGAAAGGGGGAGTTCCCGAAGGGAGTAAAGTTCTGTCGCGGTATAAAATAGAGGAGAGTGTGGCATCAACCAAAACAACATCACAGGGAGATGGAACGGGGAGATGACATATCCACAGGGAGGGGGGCAGCCGACAGTGTTCAAAGGGGTAGTGGGAGGCGTATGTCCATCATAACCATGGTCGATGTTGAAGAGTAAGGGTAACGGTCAGATATCAAAATCGCAGATGATAAATTCCGGGTTGGTAAAGCAGCCAATGATGGTGGCGGTGAGGACAGCGCAGCAGCAGTGGCTGCTCCAACAGCTGAGCTCTGTCCATACCAGCCACATTCATATCCGCCGCTGGGGCCGCACTCTGTTAACCCAGTCCATAGTGTCACAAGGGGAGGGGCCAAATGGCACAGTACGGTGGCCCAGGCAATGGCGGTGATACCGGTTGGGGCCACAACACAGGAGCCCCCCCGCTCCAACTGCGCCCACGCCAACTACCAAAGCCATCTTCCGCTGGCACCAATACTCATGCCAGCCGCCTCAGCCACTCCTCCGCTAATCCAGTCTATCACGTCCATAAGCAGGGAGGAGCTACCGGGATAATACCATGGCATGGGCAGCAGCAGCAACGGCAGCAGAAACCCCAGGCAGGGAGCTCCGCCGCCGCCCACACCCACGGCGACAGCATAAAAACACTCTCCATTCTCCACCAACCGCCCGGGATAGACCTCAGGCCAATTGGTCTTTCTGCGTTAGAAGCAGGTAATGATACACCATTTCTAAAAAATGCTGCCAAAAGAATGGCAAGGCATTGTCCGGGCACTGACTCCAAGGCCCGAAAAGGAGGGGGGGGATACACAAATAAATGACAATGAAGAGAAGCTCTTATGGAGGAAAAAAGCAGGAATGAAGAAGAGGTTGCAATAAAGAGAAACTAAGATCATGTTTGCCAAAATAGCTCTAGTAGCCTCTAGTGGAGAAATGGAGGAGACTGCTAACAACATTTAAATCATTATAATAATGATGATTGAGGATGAAAAATTATGAAATTAGTTAGGAATATTCCAAACAATTTCTACACCACTTATACATTCTATTACAATTATTGGACTTTCTGGAAGTTTTTTCTTTATAACTGTAGCAGCCATTTTTCAAAACCTGGGACATAAAAGGGAACTTGACTAGATTGTCAAGTACTCAGATGCATATTGGCCACCCTACTTCAAGTTTATCTTCCCTATGTTAATATTTGGAACACGGAAGGAGCTGAAAAAATGAGACTGTGGATAAATGCTAAGTCAACACTGTTTTATGACAACAGCAAAATGTTTCTTAACAGAATGTATCTCATTCATTAATCTATGTAATGAAATGGTTTTTATTAAAGGGAGCGGACAATTCTCATTCACTTTTTAATATATTTGTCAGAGATGAGGAGACAACAGGGAGGTCTTTTAGAACAGAAAAAACATTTATCCTTTTTATATCCAATACTGTATTAGAAAGTGAAATCTATAATGCATTTAAGATTGGAAATAATATCATGTATTTTATTTTTGTTCATTCTTGCTTTGCTTAAACTCTCTAGTGCTCTTAGTACCTACAGGAAAATTGTAGCCTTTTTCAAACTGCAGATAAACACATACAAAACAGAAAAAAAAACATGTTTTGTATACCGGGATTTATATTAATTTTATTCTACTTAAAAATTGAAAGCTTCCAAGCTAATATAGATCTCAAATTCTCTTATATTGCCATAAATACATTTCACAAAGATTTTAGAAGATATTTATACAAAGTTTATTGAAACTTACTATCATCTGCATCTATTTTGTCATCATTTGCTGAAAGTTGAGAGTCATATTTAGACAGCTGTTTCTTGATTTCTGATTCATCGTCATCATTTTTTTTCTAACTCCGAAAAAAAATACAGTGAAATTGTTAACATTTTGGCTATACGTCCCAAATGACACATATATCAGCAGAATACAGAAATAGAATATAGAAAAATATAGACAGTGGAATAGAAAATATGGACAGTGGAATAGAAAAAACTTGAAATGCATGTGAAATTTCTATACTTGTTAGAAAACCCCCCACAGATTTTTGCTATTTTAATATTTCATTCAGTTTCAAAACCTTACATCAGCGAGGAAAAATCAATCTCAAATACACTTAAGGATATATCAGGTTTTTTCCCTTTGAAAAACTTCCTCTATGATGGTGAATTCTAAGTAACTGACACTATTACAGAAAGGTAATATCCAGTGAAAACATAATTCTATAAATTGGTTATAAGCATTACTTTCAAATAGTCTCATAAAGGGAAATTTAAGCAAAACAAAACTGATGAAAACCAGTAGTTTCTTACCTTTTTTTTCTTATCCTTAAATTGTTTAATTAATGTGATCAAGTGCTCAACAAGAAACATAAAATATAATCCTCCAAGGGCCGTAAGTCCTTTCCATGTAGAATCCAAATAAGCGTTCTCTTCTGAACTTTGGAAAACTAGATGCTTTAAAGGAAGATCATTACTGTGTGCCATCAAAGGTTTTTCATGATGATGATGGTGCTTTCCATGAGACTGAATGTGGAAATTTAAAAAGAAAAATAATTTAGACAACATTCCATATAGAAGAAGATGAGATAGGATAACTAGAGAAATAGTGATGTTTGTCAGCCCAAAGCAGGGATCCCCAATCCCCAGTCCATGGACCAGCACCGGCCCACGGCATGCCAAACTGGGCCACACAAACAAGCAAAGCTCCATCTGCAGGATGTAAGTAGCATGCGAAGCCACGCCCCTCTCGTTTGCAGAAAAAGCTCTCTTCACGAAACCGGTCCTTAGCGCCCAAAAGATTGGGGGACACTGGCATATAGACAACAAGGTAGAAAAGGTGAAACTGCACTTTATTGCAATCAGTAACCACCCATAACTAAAACTCACAGACTATGGACTGGGACGACTCTAAAACAATAAACTCAATAATTTCAGACAATACATAAGAATATGGAAATAAGATGAGATTATAGTGTCAAAAGTCCTTGTACTTCTTGCAGAAACTCCAAGAAAAATGGATGTGTGTGGTGGAGGTGGGAGGAACTGTTGCATTAATTTGACCTACAGGATATTGTTTGTGTCATTTTAAAAAAGAGTAATACCTCACCTGTAACATAAAAATTAGTGAAACGTTGATTATAACATCTCATGCTATTCCAGGAATAAGACTCAAATTATATTCAGATGACTGTCCAACTACACATTTAGCACAATAGTTATATTTATAAACTCAATAGCCTCTTTATGCCAGCTATGAAATTTTTCCAAATTATACCAAATGTTTACTTATTTTTAGCCAAAATGTCACACAGGTTCATCTGATCCCTAGAAGATTTATTTGCTTTGAATACAGTAGTCAGCTATGATACTAAACCTTTCAATCGCCTCAAACTGAATGACGCAGAGTAGCTCTTGTACTATTTGGCAAATCTAACCTGACCACAAACCATAATTGGCAACATTAATTGTAAATTCTTTCCAATATTATTGTTTGTGAACCAATGACTATAGTATGTAACCAAGCACAGTTTGAATTAGTTGATACAAGCTAATACAAGGAATATTTATATAGAAAAATATGTGAATTACGGGCCAATGACCCTGGATACGAAACATAAAGGCAAAAATATGAAAAAATCTCAAAAGTTTGGATTTTATAAATGTTCATATTCAACTATCTATTAAACGTCTCGATTTCTGTGCCACAAATATTTAGCCATATAAACTCTGTTACTAAATCAAATTGCTACTGAATGGCCTTGTCACATGTGCAAACTCCGATGCTATAAACATCCCATAATGCTCTTCTCCCAAAATAATTTTTCTTTTCAACCAAAACAGGAGGGGATGATTTTTTTCTCCCACTATAAGCTATGAGAGCTACAAGAAAAAAAGAAAAAGGGGAGGAGAAATGTCTCCTTTGCATACATACACAAAGTTTCACAAAGCAAACTTTTCCTGAGAAATGCACAACACTACAGTTTGCAAAGAATTCTACCTGACAGGTTTTACATTACTATAAATGCTTATAGGTTGAATAAATAGTGAGCAGAAACAGAGACACAAAACAGAATTGAGGAAACCAGGCATAATGGGACCTTCTCAATTTTAATGGCACAAGAGAAGAAATTAAATTGAAGCAAGTATGTGTTTTTCTTACTTCACACCATAGTCAAATCCACCAAAGGGCTGATGAAATAAAGTGACTTTTAAAATACAAATAATAAGGATGATGCCCAAGCAATATTTCCACTAGGAGAGAATAGTGGTTTTTCAGTAGGACTTGAGGTGACTAACTCTCCCTTCCCCCCAGTCCTGCAGTTGCTTCATCCCTTTCCTAACAGCTGGCATAAAACTGTGTGGGTACACTATATTCACATCCTTAGTAGCACATTTACTTTAGCTCTAACCTAGTTAAGAAAAATGCATCTGCACAGGAGATTTAAAAGATGATGGGCAACACAAGGTCATCAGATTAGATGCTTTTGTTTCATTATGATTCCTTTTTCTATTTACAGGCTTCCACTGACCAAAGAGCACTGCTGTGCTTCAATATACACTATTAATAGAAAAAAACAATGTACTTACATGTGGAAGGAGATGTAAAAGAGCATCTCCGCTTAGAGTTCCAACTGCTAATGCCACCAGGAAACTTAAGAGGAACTTGAAAAACACACGATTCATAAGTGGCACCAGTATAACACCCAGTAATGAAAGAAAACTGATAATGGAAATGGATATAAAGCCACCAATCCAAGCTGAAAAGAAAAAAGCTTTTTTATCAAATGATTCAAACATACATTCTTTATTAAATAGCTTTCTTTCATTTTGGCGACTAGCTAAAATAATTTTCTAACCTGAAAAATCAGTAGGATTTTTATATTAGTTTGTTGCCGTTTATAAAAAGACCTATTCCTTGAGATAAAAAAATATATGTTTTGATTCAGATAATTCAGCCAAAATAAAGCCACTCCTGGAATAAGAATGTATTACATCATCAAAAACAAGAAAAAGTAGAAATATTAAATGGAAAATCTGCCATCAAACTTACCAACTTGCAGTGAATATGTTTTTGGAGCTATTTCAGCTTTTTCACTTGCTGCATGAATTATACAGTTTCTACCATCAATCTGATTAATTATAGCTGGACAAAGATAGCTAAATTCTATGGCTGTCAAAGACGCTTGAGTACTTATTCCATGGAAAAGCATCATTTCTGATGTATTAAAGCACTATGGAAAAAAGTTTTAGAAAAATACACACATTAAGAGACATAATTTCAAAACAGCAGCTTTTCTTCAACTGACAAACTTCATGATAAGAAAAAAGTGATTTATTTAAAAAGTTTAAAATGCATCAAAGCTATTACATTGGATTACGTTATAGCATCATAGAGCCACAATATCATCGAAAACATGGCTTGTGCTATAGGAAAACAATAAGTGAATGCATTTTTTTAAAAAAATCTGTCAATTTTTATAAATATTAAAATGAAATCCCTGAAGATTGCATTATTTTTGGTAACTGGGCATCCCCTGGGCAACGGTGTTGTCACCGGCAAATCTTTTCAATTAAAAAGCACCCCTAGGTTCAGTGGTGGATTCCTACCAGTTCAGCCTAACCGGTAGTGGTTTGGCGGCCAGGGTCGCTGGAAACGGCAGCAACCCAGGCCTGCCATTCCCCTGAACCGGTTGTCCGGGCGGTGCTCTAGGCACTGCCATCTTGTTTTTTGGTTCTGCACATGCGCAGAACAATTTTAATTGCACTGTGCATGCGTGCACTGTGCATGATCACACAATGCGCATACGAGCAGACCGACAATAGTGCCTGCCGGAACCCATCCAGGCCTAGGTTACAGACAGACTTTATAAATTTATAAACAAGCAGTAGATAAGTTTTTGCAACATTGATGGGTACATCAAAATTACTAATGTAAGAATACAATCTTCAAAATGTAGAAGTTTAATAACTTTCAGAAATCCAGGTTGGGACTGGCAAAGCTATTCAATACAATTATCTTCTTTCTATTTACGTAATCTATGTAACAAAAAAAAATCTATACTCTTTAACGGTAGTGATAATGATGAATGTTCTTATTCAAGCTATACTTGAATACTTTTCAGGATTTCCATTTTAAAGTTTCACGCATGAATTATAAGCAAAGCATACCACATGGAAACTGCTTTTCTCCATGAGTTAATAAATGATAGGAAATGATAGAAGGTGTTGAAGCCATAGGAACCCTGGGGGCAAGTGACCATGCAATATTGGAATTCAACATTATCCAAACACAAGTAGTAGAACAAAGTCAAACTAGAGTCTTGGACTTTAAGAAAGCTAATTTCAATAAACTTAGAGAGAGCTTGGGAAAAATTCCATGGATGAGAATCCTCGAGGGGAAAACAACTCAAGAAGCTTGGGAAATTTTGAAAAATGAGATTAGAAAAGCCCAGTCTAACACAATACCAATGAAGAAGAAAAACAACAGCTCCCAAAAGAAACCAGCATGGCTGCATAAACAACTATCTGACAAACTGAAAGACAAAAAAAGTAAGTATAAAAAGTGGAAGGAGGGGGACATAACTAAGGCAGAATATCAGCAAATAGCCCGAGCCTGTAAAGATGAAGTGAGGAAAGCTAAGGCTCACAATGAAGAAAGGCTTGCCACAAAAGTAAAAATTAACAAAAAAAGCTTCTTCCAACATGTTAAAAACAAGAAAAAAGTTAAGGAAACAATTGGTCCATTGCTAGGAGAAAGTGGCAAGAAGGCGACAAGCAACAGGGAGAAAGCAGAACTATTTAACTCATGTTTTGCATCTGTCTTTACACAAAGGGATAAAACAGTCCAACCTATCAAAAGCAGCACCACAAAATTAGGAACACAAATTGAAATAGGGAAGAAAATGGTAAGTGAGCACCTGTCTACCCTAGATGAGTTCAAATCACCAGGACCGGATGGATTACACCCCAGAGTTCTGAAGGAACTAGCAGACGAGATCTCAGAACCACTGAATTATATCTTTCAGAGATCCTGGAACACCGGGGAACTACCAGAGGACTGGAAAAGAGCTGATGTGGTTCCCATCTTCAAAAAAGGGAAAAAATTAGATCCAGGAAACTACAGACCTATCAGCCTAACCTCAATACCAGGAAAGATTCTGGAAAAAATAATCAAGCAACGAATTTGCGAACACCTAGAAGCAAACAAAGTAATAGCCAAAAGCCAACATGGATTTGTCAAAAACAGATCATGCCAGACTAATCTTATTGCATTCTTTGATAATGTGACAAAATTAGTGGACCAGAGGAATGCCGTTGATATAGTTTACTTGGACTTCAGTAAGGCTTTTGATAAGGTAGACCATAACCTACTACTAGATAAAGTAGAAGAATGTGGGTTAGACAGCATCACCACCAGATGGATTGGTAACTGGCTGACCAACCGCACTCAACGTGTAGTTCTCAATGGAACTGCATCTACATGGAGGGAAGTATGCAGTGGAGTACCCCAAGGCTCTGTTTTAGGCCCAGTACTCTTCAACATCTTCATCAATGATTTGGATGAGGGAATAAATGGGGAACTCATCAAATTTGCAGATGATACCAAGCTGGCAGGAATAGCCAACACTCCAGAAGATAGGCTTAAGATACAGAAGGATCTTGACAAACTTGAACATTGGGCACTATCTAATAAAATGAAATTCAATGGTGAAAAGAGTAAGGTTCTACATTTAGGCAACAAAAACGGAATGCACAGGTACAGTATAGGTGATACCATACTCAGTAGTAGTAACTGTGAAAGGGATCTTGGAGTCCTAGTGGACAACCATTTAAATATGAGCCAGCAGTGTGCAGCAGCTGCCAAAAAAGCCAACACAGTTCTAGGCTGCATCAACAGAGGGATAGAATCAAGATCACGTGAAGTGTTAATACCACTTTATAATGCCTTGGTAAGGCCACACTTGGAATACTGCATTCAGTTCTGGTCGCCACGATGTAAAAAAGATGTGGAGACTCTAGAAAGAGTGCAGAGAAGAGCAACAAAGATGATTAGGGGACTGGAGACTAAAACATATGAAGAACGGTTGCAGGAACTGGGTATGTTTAGCTTAAGAGAAAGAAGGACTAGGGGAGACATGATAGCATTATTCCAATATCTCAGAGGTTGCCACAAAGAAGAGGGAGTCAAACTATTCTCCAAAGCACCTGAGGGTAGAACAAGAAGCAATGGGTGGAAACTAATCAAGGAGAGAAGCAATTTAGAACTGAGGAGGAATTTCCTGACAGTGAGAACAATTAATCAGTGGAACAGCTTGCCTCCAGAAGTTGTGAATGCCCCAACACTGGAAGTCTTTAAGAAGATGTTGGATAGCTATTTGTCTGAAACGGTATAGGGTTTCCTGCCTAGGCAGGGGGTTGGACTAGAAGACCTCCAAGGTCCCTTCCAACTCTACTATTGTATTGTATTGTATTGTATTGTATTGTATTGTAAATCAGTTATGTAATTTAGTAATTTTATACATACATACACACACACACCTTTGAACCTGTGGATATCTAAACATTTCAGTACACTCAGAAAGATCACAAATTATAGGCATATAAGAATTAATACGTTTAATTTAAATGTGAGCATGACAAGGTTGTAGAAAACTTCATTAGGTTAGGATTAGATCAGATCTCAGTCAATGACAGCAGAATCCCAAATTTGCCAAACTGATTATTCATTTTAAAATGCTTCAGAAATTTATTACAAAGAAAATAAATCCAGCGGTCAAGAACCTTGTTTGTTTTTCAAAGAGCAAGATTAAAAAACTGATGAACAAGGGGAATCTTCAGCATGCAACTCTTTGCATGATTATCATATATGAAAGCATCTGAACCAACTCTTAGATGATATTTTATTTGGAAATGGAATAACACATTGTAGAAGGTCTACAAAGTAAATAGCTAACTAAATTATTAAGGCTTTAAAAGAATAGAATCTTATATCAAATGTGTTTTTTTTAAGCCTCTTCCCAAATATATTTTGTGTAATTTGTTTGCTAATTTTAGAATACA
Organism: Natrix helvetica; assembly: GCF_964273705.1. NCBI lineage: Eukaryota > Metazoa > Chordata > Lepidosauria > Squamata > Natricidae > Natrix > Natrix helvetica. The sequence continues at coordinate 79,259,592 of NC_138550.1, read as the reverse complement.
GGCGACCTCCTGTTTCAGACCTCCTCACAAAAACAAGTGGTTCCATTGGTTTTCTATTTAAAAACTTACATCACTGCTGCTTCCTAGAACAGTGCTGGGTTCGGGGCTGACAAAGCCTATGCGTGCTGACAATTCTGCAGTTTCTGAGTGTTGTAGCAAAGGGTTGCCCTCTGTAGTTGTGGTATAAGTAGCTGTTGTTGTAGCAACAGTTGTACTCTTGTTATCCATGGATTCTTGCTGATGGTCCTCCATATTCTCTGTTCTAGACACATCTTTTGCTGGGTTATTCCCAAAACCTTTGCCTCCATCACCTGATTCATCATTAGGACAATAGGTTTTGTCAGAGTTTGTAGCATGATTGTGATGGTGGTGGTAATGATTATGATCTATTCTCTTCACTTTCTCAATGCCTATGCTGTGTAGCAATTTTTTAAATCCTTCAATATTCAATGTATTGTTCTCCCCATAACGAGAGAAGAGATCCTGAAGATGATGTCTCTGTCTACATAAAGCCAAACTAATATTAATACCAGCTGCCTTCTCAGGAGTGAGTTTCTCTGTAGTTTGTGAAATTGTGGCAGGTTCCAAGCTAGGGTAAGAAGCATCACAAAACAAGAATGTGGAAAGTAAGTGAAGAAAACCTATGAAAAGTTTGTTTGCCATAGTAGGTCCTATGAAAAGAAAATGACATAAAATTACTTTTAAAAACTGGCCATGTATATTGTTCAATTCATACAATAGAAAATAAAATGAGTATTCAAAAGAAGCTTCTGCAAATTTAAAATGGTAAATTGCACAAATTTTACTATATGAAATTCTGCTTTTTTTTATTTCAAGCAGTACCAAGTAACCACTTTAAAATAAACCGAAACACTTTGATGCATTCTCATCAATCTAATGTCTTGAGAAGATGAAGCATAAATGTATATTCAACTGTAATAAATTGGAAGAAGGGTCACAGCAGGAGACAGGACAATCAAAAGTAAATGCAAGTGTTTAAGTCAGAGGTGGGTTGCTCCCGGTTTGGCCTGGATCGGTCGAACCAGTAGTAGTGGCAGTGGGAGGCTCTGCCCACCTGCTTCTGTCGCGCACGTACAGGAGCTTGCCCAAACCAATAGTAAAGAAATTGGCAACCCACCTCTGGTTTAAGTCCAAGAATAAGCATTTTATAGTTAATTACCACTAATCATAAAGTGGGATATAATTCTAAAATAAGAATGTCAATCTTTTAATTGAATTGAATTTACGTTTCAAGGTGTTGATCGTCATCTTCAAAGCGCTCCATGGCTCGGGACCTAGTTATTTGCGGGATCGCATTCTACCCCATACATCCCTGCGACCAATCTGCTCTCACAGAGAGGGTCTCCTCCGGGTACCTTCCGCTAAACAGTGCGGGCGGGAGGTGCCTAGGAGTAGGGCCTTCTCTGTGATGGGCCCAACCCTCTGGAACGACCTCCCCCCCGATATTAGAACCACCATTGATCTCCGCTCCTTCCGCAAGAAACTCAAGACCCACCTGTTTCGAGTAGCTGGTCTGGCCTAATTATAATTATAATCGTAATTGTATTTAACATCTATTACTAACTTCCCTGGATGGCTTTTTAAATTTTATATTGGGGTTTTAAACGGGTTTTAAAATTGTTTTTAATTATTTAAATTGGTTTTGGGGTTTTATATACAGACAGTATGTGTGTGTTGTTTTTGTTCAATGTCTCGTGTTATGTTCTGTTGTTTTGATCATGAACAGTCTGTACACCGCCCCGAGTCCCTGCGGGGAGAGGGGGCGGTCTATAAGTTAAATAAACCTGAAACCTGAAACAATAGAGACCAAATAGTAACCGACTGCTACTAGAAATATATTGGGACTTTTGTGAGCATTCCCTGTTTGGTGATGCTGTAGAACTCAGATAAGAGTATAATTCAACCTGTGCCAGTAACCAGATGACCTATTTGCAGCTACATGAATATTATCTGTGTATCTTCTCTACACCTACAATCAATGAACCTTCATTAAAAAGACTGCGTAATTTATCACTTATGGGATAATTTTTTCCTTCCTGATTTCTCATCTTATATTTTTGCACTGACAAATGTCCTAGATGCACTTTCCACACCAAAAATTCAGGGGAAACATTGATTGATATATCAATAATTTAGGGATCATAGATCTTAGAAATTAAGTTTTTATGTTTATTATTCAATTTATATTTTATCATGGATTTGCAAGAAACTTTACTCTCTTTATAACCATTTATATCCTCCCGTTCTTTCCAAACTTACATGGTCCTCCCCATTTCCTCCCATTTTATTCTGACATCCACCCACTAAATTAAGAAGAACTGGATTAAAAAGAACTCGTAATCCACCCTCCCAATAAATTCCATGGCAGGAGAAGACTGAATTTGGGACAGACAGGCAAGTACTGGCCAATCAACCAGACACTGTGTTAGTAGACAAAGGCCAGAAGACAGTGGTGGTGATAAATGTAGCAGTGCCAAGTGACAGCAACATCAGGAGCAAGGAGTATGAGAAGCTGGGAAAGTATCAGGGCCTGAAGGAGGAAGTACAGAGAATGTACAAAATATACAGGTAGTCCTTGACTTACAACAGTTCATTTAGTGACCATTTAAGTTAAACCGGCACTAAAAAAAGTGACTTTTGACCGGTTTCCTCACTTGTGACGGTTTTAGCATTCCCATGGTCATGTGATCAAAATTCACATGTTTGACAACTGGCTCATATTTAGGACAGTTGCAGTGTCCCGGGATCATGTCATCCCTTTTTGCAATCTTCTGATAAGCAAAGACAATGGCGAAGCCAGATTCATTTAACAACAGTTCAACCAATTTAACAGTGATTCACTTAACTCCGGCAAGAACGGTCATAAAATGGGGCAAACTCACTTAATGAATGTTTCACTTAGCAACAGGAATTTTGGGCTCAGTGGCAGTCGTAAGGAGAGGATTCCCTGGTAAAGGCCAAAGCGGTCCCAGTTTGTGGTTGGAGCCTTCAGAGCTGAGACTCCTAAGCTGGGAGAGCGGCTCCAGCAGATCCCAGGAATGACAATCAGAGTTGTCTGCCCTGAACAGTGTAGTGCTAGGATATTTTGGCACGTTGCAGCATGCCATGAGCGGAAAATCCTGCACCTGGCGAAACTCCTCTCCTACACCTTCCTCCTTCTCAGCTATTAAGAAGGCAGCCTGCCCATTATTGTGCAAGAATTGCCTCTCTGATTAAAACCAAAGCAGATCCTGTTTATTCAGACTGATGGCCCCAAGGAAGGCACACAGACAACAATAGCCCTCTCCTTTCCTCCTTCGCTGGCATATAACATCCAGAGATAGACTGCCATGGGACATGGACACTTTGGAAGCTTGACTAACCAACTAAAGCAACTTTCTCCCCCGTTCAACTGGGAGAGGCTGATGAAAAAAGAGAAGTTCACCGATCGCTGCTGATTCTTTAGGACCCTCCAACCATCAAAAGAGCGACTTCCGGACAACTAGCGCCGCCACCCACCCACCCCACCCCAACCTAGACTAACAACCACGAAGCCGCGCTTTCTCACCAACTGCTACGGTCCATTCCGCGCCCGAAACCGCCTTCACTCACAGCCCGGAGAAGGTGAGCAGCAAGCCGGCCTACGGACTAAAGTGGGATGACGTCACTGAAACCAGCCAATCAGAACACGCTTTCTGATCAGCTGGGCGAATAAGAACCAATAAGCATTTCGTAATTCCATCACGGGTCGTCCTTGGAAAGGAGGGCCTTCGTCGAAAGGGGGAAAAAAGCGAAGACAAAAGAGTACTGTACACAAGGCGACCCACGTGGGGAGAACTGCGGCCTCTTGCGCATGCGTGAAGTAGGCGCTTTAACGTGTAGGGAGCCAAGTGATTTCTTGGTGGAAATTTATTAGACAAATTGGTCGGTTTAGCTTTGCGGTTCGCCAGACTCTTCTTTGCACCAGCCGTCGCTCTTAGATATGTATAATACGGGTTTTTCTATCCAGTTGGTAGCGTAACGTTTAACAGCAATTAAACTTTTCTTTTCTTCCATCGAGCGCAGAAAGATCTGTACAGTTTTAGTTAGTGTTTGAACTAACCTTACAGAAAAGGTCAAGTCAGAGGCAATCAGTGATTTATATTGGATCTATCGGAAAGCCTCACTAAGCCGTGACCTAGAATGATCGTGGATCTGACACTTTTGGGGCAACATCTTGATATTAAACAGTAATTCAGTGTATAAATCTTTCTGGACTTTGACGTTAAACCTGAAACATCAGACAAATCACAAGCAGCCAAGAAGCCTAACTGTTGGGGAATCTGACAATTGTTGATTGGTCTGAAATGTGAGCCAAACCACTGTTTCTGTGTCTCTTGAGCTTCTTTGGGAATGACCTCCTCTGAATGACTGTTTTTGACACTTGTCATCCTCAATGCTGTACTAAATACTCAGCTGCGCAGAACTAAGTCAGATATGCACACATTCTCACACTCACTCAACGAAATCTCAGTTAAACTAAATTAGATCAGCTCCTCTGTCTTTGATCATTGTGCCAATGAGTACTGTCTTATTTATGGCTGAGCTGGCCACTGATCAACACTAGTTGCCTTAAAGTCCAGGGTGGAGTGTTTTAGGAGTGAAAAACTGAAGTACTTTATTGCAATCATGGACCATAAGATAGCAAAATACTTCCCCAATTACAATCATTGGGGAAGGTCTTTACTATCCATCTGTGGGAAAACAAGGTGAAAGAATTTTGTAAAATTTAAAGAAATACGATTGGCTAGTATACAGTGCTAATAATACATATCAGAAGGCCTGGAGATCAGCTGATGGCAATTATCTCTGTAAAACTGGCAATAATAAGGAACATTGAACATCGAAGAATATCCGGAAGCTCCAATTGGTGCAAAATGCAGCAGCCGACATGATTTTGTTCAGACCTCAGTGTGCACATGTACCATCTCTCCTGGGGGAGCTGCTGATTTGCTTCCGGGTGCAATTCAAAGTGCTGATTGTCACCTTTAAAGCCCTTCATAGCTTGGGACCAAGTTATCTGAGGGATTGTCTCTTGACAGTCACATCTACCCAACCCATTAGAGCAGGGAGGAAAGGAATGTTACAGATCCCATCCCCTAGGAAGATACATCTGATGGGACCCAGAAGGGCCTTCTCCGTGGTGCCTCCCTCTCTCTGGAACATCATTCTCCCAGAAATTAGAATAGCCCCCACTCTAACACTTTTCCAGTAGACGCTGAAGATGCGGTTCTGCCAGTGAGCTTGGGCAACCCAGAGCGGGATGGAGCCAATTAAATGGTTTGTGTGATGTGTTGTCCCCAGGTATGTGTATGGGGCTACTGTATTATTTTATTAATTTATTATTTGATTGTTTTCTTTTATTAGTTCTATTTTTTATATATGATGTTTTTATAGTCCTGTAAGCTGCCTTGAGTTGCCATGTGCGAATAGGCAGCAATATAAATAAATAAACACGAGCTGCAGTTTTTCAGGAAAAAACAACAACCCATCTCTAACCCCCCTCCCCCCCCATCTCACATAGACACAGGAATGCAGGAAGGAACATATGCATACAAATAGATCACTTATGCCATCTGCTGATGAAATGAAAGGATGGAATCCTGGTGGGACACTGTTACTGATAATCCTTTTCTTTTTCCTTCCATTTTTTCAGCATTATAGATTTCTCTAGAGAACTAGGTCTTTGCATTGTTATCCAAAATATTGATAACTTGGTTATTTGCCTCGAATGAAGACACTGGATTTATTTGTTCTGTTATCTATTAATTTTCCTCACTATTGATGGTATTTTCAGGAATGTTTTCTAACACCAAACTTCAAAAATCATAAACATTCTTTTTATTCTGATTCTTCAAAGTTCAACTGTCACTTCCATAAAGTGTCATGAGGAAAACTGTTCTCTGCACAACTCTGATCTTTATATACACGTTATGATATCTGAATTTTTTCCCATATTATTGATTTTCATTACTAGAGCTTGCAGATCACTTGCGTTTTCAACTATCAGAGTAGGGTCATAAGCATAGCACTAATAATTGATGTTTCTTCCTCCAATAGAATTATTGAGTAAGTGAAATTCTTTACAGATTTGAGCGTTTATTTTTAATCCTCTACCTTTTGGGAAAATCAAGAAAAAGCATTACAGTATCTACAAAAGCCCCCAAAGCATTTCTAGTTGCTATTAAATTTACAAAGTGACATGGGAATAGTTTGACTCAGCTGCAATTAAATCATTCAAGGCCAAAGGTTTAGTTGTTTTGCTTTATGGAATTAAGTTGTGTATCTATAAAAAGATATATAATATAAATTTCTTATATAGTACCAAGCATTCCTCATTCAATCTTTAGTGCCATAATGCAGTTAGAGTGGATCATGTTCCAGAATTTTGTTACAAGGTAAGTTGAAATGAAAAATCAGTAGATATGCACATACTTAACACCAGCAGTCTCCAACCTTTCCACTTTGGCGGTCTGGCATGTGGAGGGGGACGTGTGAGTGGCATGTGCACACACATGCACACAGCTCCATTATTGCAAGTGGTGTGCGCATGTGCCCTCCGCTCACATGAGTAGAGCTTTGTGCATGAGCAGAAGATCTTGCACTTGTGCCTGAAGATCAACTCACGCTAGCAGAGAGCACACAAGCAGGGGGTGCTTCTGCTTACACACGAAGCTCCACGAGTGCAGCTTTACACCCCTTGCTCATGTGAGTGGATTTTTGCATCTGCACTCGCTTGCATAGCCCTGTTTGAAACAGGCCAAGGCCCAGTAGTGGGCCACAGCCTGGGGGTTGGGGACCTTGACTTACACAATACTTAGCAGGACGGTGGCTTTGTTATCTTTTAAACCCTAATTATCTCAGTTCTTGCACTGATATTGGTTCATTCTCATATTTCTGTTCCTTAGAAATGGAAGAAAAACTACAATAATATATGATAATTTTGTGTTTTTACTTCCTAGGATGATTGTACTGTACATAGATCCACATAATAATACTTAAGCATTTGATGAACTACTGTTAGATTAAAAGTTTTAAAGCCATCTGAACCCTGCAGCCAGAACTACATTTTTATTTTTATTTTCAATGTAACAGTTAAAAATCCAGAACATTCATTATCAGACTCAGTATTGCTTAATCTAGCAAATATTTATTATACTAGTATTCCTTTCCATGGATCTGAATTTTTCCTTTTACCTTCATTTTAAGGATTTTATAATAGCTTGCCCTTTTTTGTGTATTTATTTATTTACTTAGTTATTTATCACATTCAAAGACTTCCCATCTCACTCACAGAGCAACTCTTCTTTGCAAATGTTGATCTGGTCTTTTATTTCAGCTGTTTGAACTAGATTGCTTCTAGATTTTGAAGGAGCCAATTCTTTCATCCCTCATGGCAGCCTTCAATGTCTCCCAGACTTTCTTTAATGTCATTTCCAAGGGCAATCCCAAATGCTCTCACATCACTTATTTACACTGCAGGTTAGAAGAGGCTACAGATAACAGTCCTGAATCAGTTATGACTGGATAATGATCAGTAATTTTGATCTTTCTGGTTACTGTTGAAAGACCATCTGTCATTAAAAGCATGGTCATTAATTTATAGTCAGTTCTATTTACAGAATTGCCTTATTAAAAAAAAAAACCTCCTTGTCATCTCAGAGTTTCATTTCTACCAAGCTTCCTAAATGACTTTGAAAGGGCTAAAAGAACAGGGACCAGCCAGCTTTTCGGGTGGCTGATTAAAACTTTTAAAGCCTCATATAGAGGCTTCATTAGCTTTACTGTCTTTAAGCCTTGTGTGCATATTAGCTAAAGGGGGCTAAATTTCTTTTGGATTACAGCAAATATTTTACTATTTTAGCAGGATTAACAGTCTAGTAAAATGCTTCATTGGCACAGAATATTTAGCAATTCAAATAACATGGTTTTCATATAGAGAAAGGGATCTTCAGCAGAAATTTATCTCATTTTTTAAACAAATTACCCAAATTTCATCTTGCATGATTCCTTTAATTCATTAATATGTCCTTATGAAATAAATAGGTAGTTTTTCTTGGATATTTGTCTCTTTAATTAATACTACATTCTAATTATAAGCAGCATTCCAACAAAGTTGGAATCACATCATCATAATCTAATGATACTTGTTGCAAAAATTATTACTAGCTCTCCTAGTCCATTCTTAATCACTATACTCTCAGACTTGATTATCAGTTATAATTAGGGCAACTTTTATACTGTGTATGCATTCCACTACAGCATCTGCAACCTTAGTTAAATGTTGTATCAAGGAGCAATCTCCTACCTTGTTTATAAGAGTAGCTTAACAAGATATATTTTGCCCATCATGCTTTTCACATCACTGTTTGTGAATATTTTAAGTGCTCATTGTTTTTTTCTACTCAGATTCACTAACCACTATGCTGTCAACCAATTGTCGAGTTCAAAGGGTGGGCTGCTAGTTCCAATAAGCACATTAAGCTAAATTAGTTTCATTCACATCAAGAGGCAATTGGCATTCAAATACATTAATTATCAATCTGTATTGTTGTTTTAGGTATACATATGGCATACCTAAATTAGGTATACACTACCTGTATACATATGTATACAGGTAGTGCTCAACTTACGACCACAATTGAGCCCAAAATTTATGACCATGGGGATGCTGTAACAGTCATAAGTGTGAAAAATGGTAATGTCCCTTTTTTCAGTGCTGTTGTAACCTTGAAGTTGTAACTAAACAAACTGTTGTAAGTTGAGGACTACCTATATGCATGAACACATACTTTTATTCTGTCAGTTGTAGCTATAATAATGCCTTTTATACTCAGTTGTAATTAACAGTAAAGCCAAGGCACATGCCATAATTCTGCAGACCTTTCTAGTATAGGTACAGCTCACGATTTACAGCCATATTAGGGGGGGGGGAAGTTTCCTGTTGTAAGTTGTAAGTCGAAGCAGCCATGTGAGCAGAGCCATTTTTACAACTTTTTTTGCAGTGATCGTAAAGTGTGAACCTATTTTTTCCTCAATGGGCTTTTGATGTTGGAAAACAGCAAACAAAACCACAAATTGCATTCCTATGATCTTGGAACTCTGCAACTGGTTTGTAAAGGTGAGCCAGTTGCCAAGTGCCTGAGAGGCAGTCTCATAACCACAGGGAGTGGAACAACATTTTTCAATAGCCAAACGTGCCTTACAGGCCGTAAAAGGGTTCCAGCCCCACTATAATATTAAGTGACTGATTGTAAGTCAAGGACTACCTGTATTGCAAAATCTTGCATTGTCCATTCCTGCCTTCCAGCTTTTTTTCAAACCCTGAAACATCAGCATTAGAGTTGGGTTTGTCACATATTGCATGACCATAATAAATGCTGCTGTGAAACTATAAATCAGCAGCTTCCTATTCCCTGGTGAAAAAAGTAATTGTTGCAACCATTAAATCTGAAATTTGTCAGCTCTCCGCTCCAATTTTTAGAGAGTATACTAAGCCTGTGCTGGAGGAAGAAATGAAACATTGCTCCAGATGGCGGTGGGAAATATTCAAGTGTATTATGGCTTATTTCCATCAAATGATTCCTGCTGTACTTGAGTTTTCTCAGTAAGTAAAATCTCAGACTAGAACCTTCTCAAATGCCAAATGCATTCTTCATGAATGTGTATATGTTTGTGTATAGTCTTTGTGACTTAGAAACAATATTGCTTTTCAAGATTACTGCTTTAACTCCAGAGTTCACCTTTTCCTGCCCAACATTTTAATGATGCTTCATTGTGGAACAGGAGCTTTTTATCATGTCTGACCACTCAAAAAATGTTAATTTGAAAATAAGATTTCTGAGTACCACATTCACAACAAAACGTGTTACTATTGTGAAAGTTATTAATTCTGTTAGCCACATTAGACATCTAATAACAGTGCTCAAATTCTCCTTTAATTTGTATTTAAGTAAATTAAATTTCATTTCCCATTTAAGCATTGGAAAGTATATGTGGGGTTGTTAAATTCCATTTCCATCAACCATCAATGTCTATTAGTATGAGGTTGTGATGAAAAAGGTAGCAGCAAGAGAAAGATCTAATCTGGACTTCAAGGTTAAGCTGGTTTATGGTTGATAAGTGGATGGGAGACCACCAAGAGAGACAAAGGTTATTGTCTAGACTGAAAAGTCAGGAAAAAACCCCAAACATGTCAAAAGAAAACAACTGCAAATTGTTTACAGTTGTTTTGTTGAGAAGAAATCTACATGAATGTTCCTATGAAGTCACCAGAGTTATGCTCACTTTTGCCATTTTAGTCAAACTACATTTGAATCATTATATATTACCCGTGAATATATGCCCTTGAATCACACTTGACTCCTGGCATCTGCCTGGACAAGTACCTGCATTTTCTTGGCAAGATTTTCAGAAATGATTCACCATGCTTACTTCCTAGGGCTGAGAGAGAGAGTGAGTCACTAGTCCAAGGTCAGATTAAACAACCATAGCATGTACAGTATTTCACATGGGTAAAGTCAGATAGGAGACTTTGGTTGTGCCTTTCAAGGTTATTTGGAATTAATTTTGGTTTGGGGACCCCAAGAAAATAGGTCAGTTGATTTGTGGGACTGACCCATGTCCCACCTGGGAAGCTTGAGTAGATATGAGGGGCTAGATCTGGAAGCTGACAAATTCTTTTTTAGAATTAAAGTTACGACTGTTGTCTTGAAGTGGTACATCTGCATTCAGCAAATCTTGACGACTATTTCTTGGTGTTTAAACATCCTGTTTTAGGGGAGGCTGTTGAGAATTATAGGGCTCCAATTACAGATCTCCTTAGAGGAAGTGCATTAACTTTGCCTATTTCAATCCAAATTCAGACCTAAGCATGACATAATAACTGTCTTTGTCATTCTAATGGCTAGCCTTCATCAGGTCATGGATAAGATGAATGCATTTCTTCTTTTCTATATTTGGAAGATATATAAAACTCTTGGTGGTCTTGGATACCATTAATCGTGGTATCTTTCTAAAATATCTGTGAGAGTTGAAAGGTGGGGAAAATACTTTGCAGGAGTCTGGTCTTTCTTGAGTGAGCAATACTAGTCAACAATGAAGGACTTATGAGGTGTCGGAAAGACTCTGACACTCATTCTCTCTCCCACAGAAAATAATTAGGAGAGATTAGATCCAGGGTTCAGTACATCAGTATGTAGATGATACTAAAGGTACCTCACTACCCCACACTGAGCTGCGAAGGCAATGGCAGTAGCCCAATAGAATGCAGTTAAACTGGTCCAATGTCTAGAGACTGTTAGAATCTGGAAGGATGGAAGCAGACTGAATCCCTGCAATATGTACTCTTTGTTAAGCAACCCTTTGGTACTTTACTTTATAATTCTGGATGGGAAGGCAGTTCACCTGAAGGAGAAAGGTTATGACTTGGGAATCCCCCAAATTCATGGCTACTGCTAAATAGGAAAATAGGACTTCTGGCTAGGAGACTTTTGTTCAGTTTTGGCTGGAGTGCCAGTTGTGACTCTGGAGTATGATCTTCTGGCAATGTTACTTCTGTTTTCACACTTTAGTTGCATTAACTACTGCAATGTCATTACAGGTAGTTCTTGACTTGCAACAGTTCATTTAGTGACTGTGTAAAGTTACAACAGCACTGAATAATGACTTATGACCATTTTTCACACTTACAACCTTTGTAGCATCTCCATACTCATGTGATCAAAATTCAGATGCTTACAACTGGTTTATACTGTCCCAGTCATGGGAACACCTTTTGCAATATTCTGACAAACAAAATCAATGGGGAAGCCAGATTCACTTAAAATCATGTTACTAAGTTATCAACTACAACTTAACAACTGTGGCAAGGAAGGTCATACAATGGGGCAAAACTCACTTAACAAATGTCTCACTTAACAACAGAAATTTTGGGCTCAATTGTGGACGTAAGTTGAGAACTACCTGCATATGGTATTGCCTTTGAAAATTGCCAGTTATCAATTGTAAATATTCCATTTGCAATTGTAGGTTCTGGAAGCCAACTTAATAGGCAAGTGAGCGCCATCAATATAATATACCAATGGTGCTGTGGGCACTACACTGTCTGCCAATAGGTTTCAAATTATAATTTGAAATTCTGGCTAACTGATAAATTTACAGTTCTGGCATCTAGGCCTCTGGGTATAGAGGACATACTGGGAGTTTCCTCCTCCCCATGGCAACAAAGAGATTGAGAGCACATTGCTTTTTGAGTTATGACCCTCTCCTATGGAGCAACTTACCAGCAGAGATCCAGATAATGCTCTCCTAATTATGTTCAGGTGGAGGGGCAGCCAAGATAGAGATCTTTTGATGCTTGAAGAATATTGCACTCAGATAGTAATACTTGTGTAGTTTGGGGTGGGTGGGTTATGTTTGTATGGATTTTGTCTGGTTATATACCATCAGGAATCTGTATGAGGACAGCCTGTAAGACTGAAATTTTCTGGAAGCAAAACTCTGGAGAAAGGGGGGGAAAGGCCGGGTAAGGAATGAAGGTTTTTCTCCTTTATTTATTGATATTCTATTTTAGATGCAATTATTATATTATCCCCAGACATTTGTGTGTTGAGAAAGATTGAGCAAACTCATTTATTATCCACAGGATACGTCTTCTACATTCCAAAAACTCAATAAATCTATTATTTGTGATTTTTGGTATGGTCCGTTGGAATAAACTCATTATTACCTTAATGGGAAAGTGCATGATTTGCACAAAAATGATTACTTTCTGCATTTGTATGAAAAAAACAGATAATAACAAAATATGATATCATTTGCAATCCTTAATTTCTCATTAATCATAATTTAGTTGATGCTGAACTGTTATAATATGCAATTTGTCATTATTGGATGGCAGATCTCTCTCTCTTTCTCTCCAACTTCCTAGACAAAGATAGTTTTATTTATTAGATCTGCAGCTGTTTCTGTAGATCTAATTACTATGCAGTTGTCTTTGCATAGTAAAATCATTAATAGTAATTGTTGAAGCCAAGGACTTAGCAATGAATCCAGGACAAGGTACATAACTCTCCTAAAGTAAGAGATTCATCAATCTTTGACTGCCCACTAAAGACCACACTGCAAAAGTGGGTGGAGAAAAGCTAATTTATCAGTTTAAACATGAGACCTCCAATTCATTAATTACTACTCCCATAACCTTTTCCTGTATAAGGCAGTGTTATAAAACATTATTAACCTTGAACAATAGGAGTACCCGGAAAACTGCTGATTGAGCCCAGCCCTCAGTCTCAGAGTTCTCAAGGTCCACTTCAAAATTGCAATTATAGAATGGATGGGACATCTAAATGAGAACCAGACCAGAATTCAGTTCCTACTTGGCAGCTGCTTCTCTGATGTCTACTTGGGTGGAGAAAGCCAGAACAGCTACATCTTCTGAAGGATGATATACCCAGGGATGCATTAGGAAGGATTAGACAGCAAGAGGAGCATATAAAGCTATGCAACTGATGACTGGTCATTGCAGATACAGATCCTCAGCGTAGTATCCTGTATCTAAAATCGGACAGCTCCCTTCCTCTTCAGGAAATCCTCCTCCCAGACCTGTTGGACAGCTCCTCAGCCAGAGCAGCAAGAGAACTGAAGTCACACAGAAAGATACAATCACTCAATTAAGGCCTAGAAAACCCACACAAACACACAAGATTTTTTAATAATTGGATACTTTTTTTAATGAGAAACAATATTAGAGCCATGGTGGCACAGTGGTTAGAATGCAGTACTGCAGGCTACTTCTGCTGACTGCCAGCTGCCGGCTGGCTGCAATATGGCAGTTCGAATCTCATCAGGTTCAAGGTTGACTCAGCCTTCCATCCTTCTGAGGTGGGTAAAATGAGGACCCAGATTGTTGGAGGCAATGTGCTGACTCTGTAAACCGTTTAGAGAGGGCTGTATAGCACTGTGAAGTAGTATATAAGTCCAAATACTATGCTATTACAAAATTCACTATCTAATGTATTTCAGGTGTAAAGTAAAAATTTTATTTATTTATGTGCAATTAAGTGTGAAAACTGGTCATGTCACTTCTTTAAAATGCCATTGTAATTTGGAATGGTCACAAATGATTATAAGAACTACATGGATTTGTTTTTTACTATTATTTCTAATATCTGTGACTCTCATTCTACATTGAGATGAGCTAAATCAAATAAACAGATAAATACCAACCCCTGCAGGAGCTTAGAGATGGGTATATATATTGGTAAAGTTTTGAAGGATCAAATAAAGTTATGGAAAATAAGTTTACCAAAAGAGATTAGCTAGGCCAGACAAAACCTCAATGTATATATGGCATCATGGTGGTTGGATTCTGAGGAAAAGAATATATGGCTGTTATTACGGTGCTTCTGGCTCTGCGAGTGACTTGGGAAACCGAAGTCATTTGACTGCTTATGCTGGAAACAGATCCAACCTAGGTGCTGATCCAGCAAGTCATTTCTTGTGATCTTATGTTCCTAATGCTATTTGTAAACCTCCTACTGACAGGGTTGGAAAAAATTACTTGTAGCAGTTTAACTATTAGCATCAGAATCTTACTATATGCACTCAGGATAATTACAATCAATATAGAGTAGATCAGCTGCAGTATAGGCTTTAGAGTGCATAAGGGAACAGTTTAAAGCCATGTTAGTTAAGCCCACACAATTACTGAATAGAATGGAATCCATCCCAAACCCCCTTCAGTGTGAAAATGAGTGGTGTGAATTATATCTCCAAACATTTAAATGTGCTAAAAGTGAAGATATCTCTAGAAATTGATACATAATGTTTCTTTAAAAAAATTCAACCATAGTAAAAGTTGTTGAGGTCTTTGATTTTTACTCTTTTCTATTGTCTAACTTGAAGATTTTTATGTAGCTGGTGGATGGCTTCCAGAGTACGTATCTATGGGCATGAATTGCTACCCTATTGCTAGCCTAGAAAGAGGTTTGACATTGTTTCAAAGACTTTATTTAGGTATTATATCCAATTGGCTCAAAATAGAAATGCTTATCAAGGCAGGTACTAACTGCTTTCAAACCCAGTTTTCAAACCTGGTTGTCTAGCATTTCTACAGCTTAGTAGAACAGGAAATTCTCCTCGTCTTGGCAAATAGGTACTCCCTCCAGCCCTCCCCCAAACTAGCCATCTCTGCTTTCCATTCAAAGTACACTAAAATATCCCCATCTATTTTTATTTCCACTTATTTATAGCTCTCATTTTGCCTGTTGTGCTAAAACAATAGATATGTCTATGTATCTATTTTATAAGTGTATTATAAGAGTTATATTAGAATTAGTCTTCCATTCTGTTGTCCAACAGGGCAACTCACAAGCAGAACCTGTAATGGTTTGTTCCTGTCCAGGTTCTCAAAAAGTTGATACTGAGAGGTACAATTTATCCATATGGGAATTAATATATAGCTACCTCAATATCTTCCATTTGTAATTCCATTTTAAAATGACTTAGCAGCCATTATGACATCTTGTAATGCAGATGAATAGGACCTTCTGTACTATGGAAAGCAAATTTGGTCAAAATATTTAGTTTTACTGCATGACTCCAATTACAAATGTCAAAAGAAAACTGTCAACACCATGCAATATTGAATATATTTCAACTATCTGGTTCTTCTTATTCTTTAAAATCTAAATAGGTATGTACAATGGATTTGTATAAAAATATTAGGATATTCACATTTTTATACCTTTCTAATAATCATCAATATGAAATTTATGAAATTTGCCATTTTTTCCAATGGCTGCACCATCATTCCCTGAACAATCCATCCTTACAGGGAAAACAATTTAGTGAAAGACTCTTTCCTTGCTTATTCATAATCAGCTCAAACATCATTAAGATATGTGTGAGTTCAGAATTTTTTACACCAGTGACCCTTGTTAAACAATTCATTGCTTTGAACTGTATTTTCTACCCTATTCCCTGGTTTGAATGCTTTCTTTAGGAGCATTTGTTTTTTTGTTTGGGGGCTTTGGTAGCATTTCAATGAGCCATTAATTTAGTGTCACCAGAAAATCTTGTTTTTACAGTATTGATTCTTCTAATGTGAGAATAGCCTCTTTGTCCTCTTTGTTCCTTTTTATACTTTAATACCAGAAGAGGAGCTTTCTTTTTAATCCCATAATTGCAAATTTTGTTTAGAAGTTTGTGGTTGCAGATTTTGTTGAATGCTTTTTTAAAAAGTTGGTTTTGCTAAATCAGTGGCTCTCAACCTGTGGTCCTTGGATGATTAGGAAGTTGCAATGTCATCACAGGGGGTCAATGAAGGCTTGAATAAATTAAGTCTTGGTGGTCCACAAAAGGTATTTAAAGGGGGTCATGGTGAAGAAAAAATTGAGAACCACTGTGCTAAATCATGTAGGTTTCCTCTATTCCCGGCCTCAATATCTTTACAAGCCAGTGCTTAAATAAGTCATTTTATGACCCTACCTCTCTTTCCTTTTAAAACATATAAAATGACTTACATGGTACTGTCAGTAATTTCCCATTTCAAGAAGAGCCAAGAACACACCTATTTCAGTTCACAGGACAGTTATGGATTGAGTACAGAGGTGAGATAAAAATGGAACAACATCTCCAAAGAACTAGCTTCAAACTATTTTCATGCCATGTTCTATTTGTAGCTATCTGGGGAATACCAAATATCCAATAAGTCTTATCTGTTTCCAGTTCCTTGTGGGAATCTCATGTAACACCGGTAATAAGGGAGAGAAAGAAGACTTGCCAGAAATTTAAAATATATTTCTTTTGTATGCTAATATGCAGGGTAGCTATTATTGTAATTACATTAGTGCATGTCCCTCTGGGTTCAAAGGAGCATGATGGAGTTGGTGCCAGCATTTATAGTCTGCAAAGTCAGCTAGCCAGTCAGCCTGGCTATGCTGCAAAATCCATTTGCATTTAATACTTGCTCAATATGGGGAAGGCTGGGCAAATGAACATCTTGTTTGGTTGGGAAATAAGGAAGACAACGAGGAAGAGGGATCTGCAAAGAAGTAAAAAGTGCATGATTTAATATAAGAGATGTAAAGAAAAGGAAGGAGAGCAAAGAGAAAGGAATGGGGAAAGGATGCATCTACTGTATAGGGAGGTCTATGGAGATTATCAGTCATCCTGGTCATGGTTGCACACAGATGCTTTTTCAAAAGGCAACTAGACTTTCTTTGTTTTCCTTGAAGAGGTTTCCCTTGTTCTGGGGGATGTTTGAGAAAAAGGCAGTGGGTTAACAAGTTTTTTTTAAAAAAACATTAAAACATATTACCATAATGCATTTCTGCATGGAAGATGGAGATTATAATGTTCTTAAATTAATTCAATGAAAAAAGAAGCCCACAGAGTAATAAATGTTTTATGGATCCTGAGGTAGAGCATCACTGCCAAGGGAGCTCCTTTAAATAAGCTCCCTTGGAGCTCCTTTAAATGGACGCTAGCACTGAGAAGTTGTGGGGTGATAATTCCAAAAGCTATTTTATTAGGTCCAAAACCTAGTTGAACTTGGCTCAACTTGCTCACTTTATAGAAGAGATTTAGTAAAGAAGGCAAGATATATGAAGTGGTTAGCAGTTGCTTGGAAATACATTTGCTGTTTTTTTTTTTACTGTTTCCTCTATATTCTTTCTCTCACATTAAGGCCAATTGTAAACATGCTTCTCTTTCAGCAAAAATGTATCTCAGCTAAACAGTCAGTCAAACAGTGCTCAAAGATTGTGCAGACAAAACATATTTTTCCAAAGAATTAGTGATTCGAAAGAGGCAGCGATATGGAGTTTGACACCCTTCTCTTATTCTTGCTTCTGCAAAATACATTTTGTCAACTTGACTATTGTTTTTAAAAGCTGTTAGATTAGAAACCATAAAAAGTCTCTGTACATCATAAAAAATGAAGCCTTTCTTTCTTTGCTTCCTACCCCAATGCACAAACAATTACTGGGTTCAGGCATTTCAGTATTACTAAATGGAACTACTTAGGATATTTCTAAGACCAGTCCAAAATGTAGCTGCCCAACAACAGAAATCATGTTTAAAGTCCTTCTATATTACCTCCAATGAATAAATGTAGTTGGTTGGCTATAAGAAAGACCCTTCCCAGTTCTGTAGCCTCACATCTGGAAGGTTCTTTTCAAAGAGATTTAGTTAACACCCAATATCTTATAGGAACGCATGAAAGCATTTCATTCCATTTCTTACAAGAATTTTAGATGTTAGCAATTTAGCTGAAGTATTATGTATCTATGCTAGGCATTTCTATATTTAGTTTTCTAGCCTCTTGTAGGATCATCCTTTACTTCTGTATATAGATAGGCATTGACTTAGGTTTAGTGACTCTCTGAAGTTACAATGGCACTAAAAAAATGACATATGGCTGCTTATCACAATTATGACCATCACAGCATCCCCCCCATCACAAAATCAAAATGTGGGAGCTCGGCAACTGGCATGTATTTATGACAGTTGCAGCATCCCACAGTGATGTGACTTCCCCAGCTGGCTTCTGACAAGCAAAGTTAATAGGGAAGCTGCATTTAACAACTGCAATAATTCGCTTAACCATGGCAAAAAAAGGATAATAAAATTGGATGCAACTCACTTAACAACTGCCTTCCTTAGCAGCAGAAATTCTGGTCAAAATTGTGGTTGTAAGTCAAGGACTATCTATAGGTGATTAATGCAGACATCATATCACTACAGCAGTATCTGGCAGAGGCTATAAATGGGTAATGAGCAAATGGTTTAAGTTCAGATGGTAGCTTTTAAATATATCTATAGCCTGAATTTTATTTTGGCTTTGTTTCTAAGCTATGCAACGTGGCACATTTTCTCTACTTTCAGTTTTTTTCAAGCATCAAATAAAAAGCAAGGAAGAGCCAAAACAAGGTAGCACCAATTCTCTTAAATATGACAGGATACAAAATCACTCCTTCCATTTAATATCTTGTGGTCCTCCTTAATATGGGACATTTTCTTTAAGACTTAGAATAATTGGCTTGTTGATTAATCATATATTTTGAATAGGTTTTGGAGGATATTTCCATTTCAAAGAACATGTCGCTAAAGTGTCTCAAGGATTTCAGCTTTCTGAGAAGTCTAAGCACATGTTTTCTACATCCTTTGGGTTACACAGATGCCCTTTAAATATTACAGGTATGAGATAAAGGGGGGTTCTGCAGTTGTTTTCTGCCCTAATATAACTTCATAGATTTTAGATTCAGAGACAAATATAAATTGTTGCTTTTTTTTTTTATAAAGATGCACATAGCATGCAATGTGATATACTGGGAAAAAAGTCAATAATATAATCTATATGGGAGCCTGCTAGTAATTACAAATCAGAAAAACATGTAAACACAATTAAAGAAAATAGACTTTGAGAATAGCAACAAACATGGTCGGTGAACAAGAAAGAAAGTTTAAAACACATGTGACTATTAAGGATGATAATGGCAGTGATGGTAGTGATGAGTATGTTAATTTTATGAAGCTTCTGAATCACAGATGCCTAATATCTTGGAGTGTTGGACACATCTGGAATATTGAGATTATGTTTAGGCACTCTCACAAATGAGGAGGCCTTTCCATTCACAGAAAAATCAGTCATAGGATAAAAGCTAATTATAAATAACTAAGCTGCTATCTGAGCCCTCTTCAGCTTTCTTTTTCTTCAAGAAACTTTGATCAGCTTTAGCCAGTATTGCTAATGGCATGGAAGGGTGGGAACTGCATGGTTTGGATCAAAACATGAGAACAAAGCAGACCTAATCTTGGAATAGAAAACACATTAGTGACTAGGTGCAGTCAACCCTGGTGACAAGAAAAGGACATAGTTCCATTAATTGGTTGCTGTTATGAGAAAGGTAATTATGATCAATCCAATAGGTTACAACCTTCATAATGGTGATAGTCTTTCTCAGCAACCAATCAATGTAGCTATGTGCTCCTCTTTCTTCCATAACTGGTGAGGAAAGCCTTCATTAATGCATCTACTGTTATTTTGAAATATGTTCCTTCATTCTTTTCAACAATTGAAGTTGAGAAATATCTTTCATTCTTCTTTTTAGATTACATTATTAATGTTCTCATGAAAGTATATCACTTTCCTTCCTATAATATTTCTAAATCGTATTAACTATAATTCTTATTCAGAGCTTCATTCTAACCCATGTTTAGTATGTTCTGTTAATCTTATTTCCTAAAACTTGTCATCTGTGTTATTATTTCTATTGGCTTCAAACATTTTTTGTATTAAATTTAAGGTTATAGTTTTTATCTTTCTAGTGGCTGGCTAAGGCTGCAGGTGGAAAATGCAGTATTCCAAGAAGACCACAAGATGCTACAAATGAGTATTTTTAATTAGGTCTCAGAAAAGAGAATGCAACACTTCCAAATCATATCACAGGCCATATTAATAGTCTAAAGACAATATTATATTTTAATACCCGGTCAAAAGAATAAAAAAAGTGAGAGTGCACAAAATGTTGTAACTTATATGGGGGGGGAGAGAGTAAATTAGACTGAGCACCAAGTCAAACATAGCACAATATTCTTGAGTAAACGTTTTATCCATTTCTATAGAGACAGAAAACTTCCTGAAGCAAAATTGTTTTCTGCTTCAGTATTCTTGGGAGCGCTCCAGGTTTTCGAAATCCCAAGCTTTTTGCAGAGGATTCTGGAATGAATGATACTTGTTTTTCTTACCCAGTCCCTTTCTGTGGCTTCTCTACCATTTTGACCCTTCTCTGTATCCAGCAGCGAGAGAGGCTGGGGATATCTGCCTACATTTGCTTGAGTTGAAATCTCACTGATTTCAATCCAGGAAACCAAATATAGTAAGAGTTGGAGGCATATCTGCTACTGCATTGCTTACATGTTAGTTGTTGATTTAACAATTGTTTAATAAAAAGATTAAACAGCCAATTTAGTGGTTAAGGCATCAGACTAATAACCAGGAGACCAGGAGTTCTAGTCCTACCATAGACACAAAGTCAACTTGGTGACTTTGGGCCAGTCATTTTCTCTCAGTTCTAGAAAGGAAGCAATAGCAAACCACTTCTGAAAACCCTTTCCAAGAAAACTGCAAGGACTTGTCCAGACAGTCTCCCAAAAGTGAAAACAATGGAATGGAAGTAAAATTAAAAAAAAATAAAAGTGTATTTCTTCTCCAGATGAAGAACAAAGGCTATATGGCCATTAATCTGTACACTCTTTTCATCTACACAGGCTTGCTACTGAAAAGCAGAAGGCTCTTGAATTGCTTCAAGAAGCTAAAAGCCGAGACTTCTACAAAATAGGATTTGCCATATTTTTCTCCCATAACATCCTTTTCTACATGATAAATGGAAGATACTCAGTCACTTATGGTCCACTGATTGGGATAATGGGAAAAGAAAGGTCGCATGTTTTATCACTTGGCTGCATCAAAACAGATTGGTATCTATTTTGTGTCTTCCCCAATAACCACTCACCATTTTGGTGAAGAGAACAAAATTGAACTTGGGTCAGGAAAGGCATTTGATCAAATCTCAGCTCAACCACAAATGACATGCGGCAGCCTGCCATAACTTACTGCAGAGGTCCATGCCTCTTGTGCCTGAAAAGAATACTTCCATATTCCATCAACCTCAATCTTATTCTACTGTAGAGAAAAATCAATTTTACAGGCCACAAAACAGTATAGTGTTAAGCAGGCTTAAATCTTCAGTAACTCTTACCATGTTGCAACTCTATTGAATTGTGACCAGCACCTTAAGTATTTAGTTTTAGCACTAATGATGATACTTCAAGTACAGTAATCTTTCTTTATTCCCCGCTACTTGTTCCAAATAAAACCAACATGCGGTGACAGCTGTTGGCAAAACACCCTAAATAATACCTTGTTTGATTGTAATAATACATTTGATTTGAAATCTTGTTTCTAAAAAGTCTTGTGTTCACAGGTCTTTCCCAATTGGACTTAACCATCACACAAACCTCATGGCAATTTCTTTCTTTCTTTCTTTTTGCCATGTCATGTCATTCCCAACTTATGAGGGAAACAATTTTCAATCATACTTATCTGTATCGGACATGATAGAAAAAGCAACAGTAACGTTTCCCCCTTTATTACAACCATCCATGGGCAGCCACAATCTGTTACACTTCTACACTCATTGCCTTGAATGACTGGCAGTGATTTGAGAACAGAAACAAAAAAGGCAGGAAAGAAATCAGCAATGGGAGCAGCACATTTCATGTCACTATTGTGTTCTGGCAACTCAAGGCTTGGTGGACAGGAGTACCTCAGCAATGAGGAAAGGCTCAACCCCCCCCCCCCCCAGAAAAGAAATAAAAAGAAATGAGGTACTCCCTAATGCTGATCATACTTTTGGGGAACCAACCCAACGGTGGAGTTCATTGGCATTTCTGATTTGCCAACATGCATTTCAATTCTCAACGGCTTAATTCTCAGCTAGTTCCAAGGAGGTGATTAAACGCCCCAGTCCTCAGACAAAAATGCGTTTATATTTTCTCTCAATTCCCCTCTTATGAAAGCGGCTAAAACAGCCCCAGTTTTGCTCTTTTCGGCAGTTTTGGAGGGAGATGATTTCGAGGCAGCAGAGAAGCCCTCACTCACACACACACACACACACACACACACACACACCCACGGCAGGCTTCACGTGCGAGGAGAAGCGGCCCGAGCGTGCGTCCTCTTTCTTTGCCGAACAATCCCAGGACCGGCGCGCGACTGAGCAAGGTGCCCCGGGCGCTACTGAAGACGCCGCCCCCGCCGCGCACGGGCAAGTGGTGGCGGTCGGGAAAGAGGGGGCGTGGCGACCTGGAGTCGGACCCCCCTTCTGTCCCGGTCCCGGGGGAGGAGGAGGAGGCTGGCGGCATCGGCATCACGTGGACCCCACTCCCGTCTTCTTCCCCTCCCCCTGCCTCCATCTCCCCCTCCCTTCCCTTTGTTGTAGCCCGAGCGGTAGCGGCGACGCCGGCAGCAGGAGCAGCGGCATAGACGACGACAGCACGAGCAGCGCACAAAGGGGCGCGGGGAGGCAAGGTTACCCCTGCCGGCTCCCGGAAGCCGGAGGAGGGAAAAAAAAACCAGAATCAAACAACCGACAGGAGCGAATTCGGAAAAGAACGAGGCGGCCCGGGATGCGGAGCGTTGGCTGGCAGCAAGGCCGGTGGGTCCGCGCTCCTCCCGGCGGCGCCCATTGAACCTAGAAGGGCCTCCTGTTCCCCTTTACAAGCCCTCGCCATGGCGGCCACCGCCCGGTCCCGGACCTCGCCCGGCTGCAACGACGCCGTGTTCCTGATGCTGGCGGTGGCTCTCTGCATTCTCGGTCCCGTCCGGACGTCCAACCCTCTCTCCGCCGCCGCCGCGCCCGCCGCCGATTGCGCCGGCAAAGGGAAGGCGGGCAGCAACTGCTCAGGTAAGCTGCAGGACCGGCGGGCTGGGCGCTTGGGCGGGGAGTGGGGTGGTGGGTTGGACGGCGCACAAGCGCTCCTGCTGCCCAGGCTGAGCATCCTTCCTCCCTGGCTTCTCGTCCCCGTCTTTCGCGCCCTTAACCGCTCGGGGGTTTTCCACCTCAAGACGCCCATCTCGGCCCGCCACGCCACATGGGCTCCTTCCTTCCTCGTTCTCGTCCATGGACCCCTCCTTCCCTTCCATGCTTAATAACTCAGTAGCCAGCCCCATCTTTGTCTTGCTTGTCAGTCACACTTTTGAAAACCATCACGCCACTTTCCTGCCTGCCTTCTCTCCCCCACGCCCCCACCCCCGAATTCCCCGCGCCAAGTTCCGGTTCCGAAGAGCGAGAGCCGCTGCAATTCGGAGGCACTTTGCTCCGCGTCGACATGCACGGGATTTCAAGCGCTGGGAACGATTTCTGCCTGTTAATGTGCCGCGAAACAGATTCCACGCAGGCTCTGCCTCCTTCCTGCTAGTTTCATCTGATAGATTTGGTTCTGTGTCTCTCTACTACACGGTCTGCAAAATAAAGAAGAGGGGCCGATTGCAGCGCCATCCCAACTCGCCAGGAATCCGCTTGCCCAGCCAGAGCCATCATCAGGTTGTGCAGATGGACATGGATGGAAGCAGTCAAGAGCTTAATTTCAGCCAGTCTGCCTTTGGACCCAAGGTTCAGCCCTGGCCTATAGAACATGATTGTATGTGTGGATTGCACCTGATTGTTCTTAGGTAAATTATAGAGTTGCACCTGAAATTGACCATCTCTTCAGGTGCAATTCTATAACTTACCTAAGAACAAGATGTTATTCAGTAGTCTTCCTTTCTGAATAGACAGGTGGGGATTGTGGGTTAATCTTCAAAATGTTATTCACTATTTCATAGCCCAAACACTATATGTGTATATTCCAAAGTAAGCAAAATTCGCCTGGGCTTACTTTCAGGTATTGTGTACAGGCGGTTTCACTAGCAACATCTTTTTAAATTTGCTTACTTGGAAGTAAATCCCATTGAGTTTAGTGGCACCAAAATCTTATGCACAGGCCTGGGTTCAAGAAGATTTTCTTTTTCTTTTTTTTACTTCAGATGTGTACACTTTTATTGTGGAAGCTAAACACTGCCTGGGTCCAAAATCACACTGTCCTGTAAAATCTCACACATTATCACCCACATCTCTTTTGTATACAAAGAGGTCTCAACACAACCTCCATCCTCTTTCCCTCTTTCCCTTTCACATGCATGCATTTCAGAGCCCCATGTTCCCTCTGACATGAACATGGGAGAATAAATCTGGGAATGTGAACATTGACCTTGTGTGGGCAGTGAGAGGGTCAACAGTTCATGAATTTGGAACAACTGGCCAGGTGATAGGAGTTCATTTCCTATTGCTGGAAGAAAAACTGCAGCTCCGATTTCAAAATTGTACTTTTTTAGTTGTGGCACAGGAAGAGAAAATAATTTATGATCAGGAGGCAACAAAAGGAAAAAAGCACTCAGGAGGTAGCATCTCTTTTGTTTCTCTGCCCTGGATGTATATCAGTCTTATCACTACAGTTACTGCATCCATACTCACCTCTTTTTTCACCTCTGCTTCTGAAAAAGATTGTCTGAGAAACTCCAAATGCGGAGATGTTCCTTCTGCAACCTGTTTAGATAATTGGCCTGCTTCTTGTCATGTTTGCAGAATTAATAAATATAATACAAGCCCCTAGATCAATTCTAGCCTCTGTTATCTAAAAGACTTATTGTAAAATACTTTGTGATGAGAACAAATGTAATTTTTTTTAAAAAAATGCCTTCTCTAAATGGTTACTTTATTTACTTTCAACACCTTACAGAAATCAATGCTGTTTTTTAACCTCACATTTATTCCTTAAAAGTTATCTTTCCAAATTAGTAGTATTTAAACAGATTCAGGAAATGACAAGAAATTAAACATAATTGGGATTGGGTTTCTAAAAATGATAATTTTTCTTAAGCATATTTCTAATTCATTGTTCCTTTTGACTAGTGCTTTGCCTTCCTCAAAGCATTCTAGCTGTCATTTTTGTATGTTTTTCCCCTCCTCATTTGAAGAGCATGGATGATTGCTCTGAAAGGATTGCTAGTAAAAATTACCTGCAACTGCTGGTGCCAAATTCATGAGAGATTCATAAGAGATTCTTCTTTTCAATCTCATTATCTTCTCTGAGAGATGAAGACGGCTGCCACTTTTTAAACAGCTTTGAGCACTTTTTATAGTGCTCTGTTTTGGTACCCTGTCATTGACAGTACATTTCCCTGGCCTTTTCAGGAATGAATTCCAATGTAACTTTTTTTTAAAAAGCAAGCTTGTATGGGATTGCAATCTTAAGATTGCAGCCTTTTTGCTAAAGAGTAAATTCTATAGGTAATATCAGAATTAACCTTAAACATACACGGTATTGGTTTGGGTTGAGTTGACTATCAAAGGAGCAGGCAACTAAGCCCCTAAACAGGTGTAACAATGGAATGATCTATGTTTTAGATTAAAATATTGATGCATAAGGAGGAAGGAAAAGTGGAGAGGCGAAAGAGAATGTGTAACTCTCTTGCAGATTCCTCCAAATTTTTAAGCATAACATGCTTAGAATGTTTGTAAATATTCTGAATCTGGCTCCCTCCCCCCTACTACCTCCCCCCCCCTAAATTACAACCAGAAGAGATTAGTGAGTAGGGAGGAGCAGTTGCAAAGATTACAAGACCTGTAGCATTCAGCATATATCTAAGGTCTAGTAAGAGACTTATTTCTATGTAGACAGGCATAGGCTAATATCTGGAAGTGTTATTATATTGGATTTTTAACTTTAAAAATATTTATATTGCACTATGCCTCCTTTGTCATCTTTGTTATAGACAACTCTGACAATGGTGGTTGATGTGGTTAGCAATTTCTCACAGAAGGAAAAGTCATCCCACAATGTAAATTTCACCTTTGTTTGTTCCTTGATCCTTGCTTGTTGAGTTTCTCATGCTGTGATTATAGACATGTTGATAGACTATTTGAGCAAAGTGTTGCTCTTGCATGCTTTACTTGGTTTTCTTTTGCATCCATATAATGACTTATCATGTTTTGTGCAAAGAAAGATTAGTAGGTTAATTTGCTACTGTCAAATGCCAGTTCGTCTAACCAGCATATATAGCTTGCATGCTGCATGGAGAAGTCAATGAGATTCATTTTAAAAAGTTGACAGACGAAGCAGATTTTTGGACCTGATATTGCTCTATAATGCCTATAAATATAGTAGTGCTGTTTTAAATGAAGAGAAATCACATGCATTCAGCATAAAGAACAATAAAATAAAATTGAACAGTATAACATAAAAGACAAGACTGCAAAGGTTTTGGTTTACTTGCGTAATTGGAGAACATATTCTGCAAATTATAATACTTAGTATGGAAATATCTCCCAAGGGTCTTCTTTATATTCAGAGCTGCTTAATTTGGATACAACACAGACTTTCAAATCTAATTAATTTATCTGGTGTACATTAGGATGCTGTAGCTGATGTTCTTTTCAAAGTATAGTCCCTGCCTTTTTCACTGAGCCGTTTCTGTGTCCAGTAATGACAACCATGTTTCCCACTTTCTTTTTATTTCCTTATGCAGATATTTGATAATAAGTCATACATATGCCCTACAGCTTCCTATAGAATTCTTTCTATTTTCTTTACAGTAATCCAAGTAATCTATTATTCCTTATGTACACTTTCCCCCTTCCTTCTGACTTAATATCTCATTGTACTGGTGATATTTGACAGAATTACAAGGCAGTGCCAGGATTATATTTGCATAATCCATGCTAACATTCTTCTTCCATCAGAATCTCTTGTCCTGGCATGAGCAATTCTAGTGGATCCCTCCCTGGATCATGTTGTTCTATTATTCAGACATCTTTTGTATGGCAATTAAGATACAATGAGTAAGACATTAATTAAGATCTTAATGGGAAAAATCCTTTCAAATAGCATGGCAGTTTCAAATTCTTTCCCTAAGTAGTTTGGTTGAATTAGACTTGGATGATAAAACATCTTATGGAACTTCAAGAGGCAAAATTCCTCCTATTCCTTAACTCCTAGCCATCTTCTGCCTCACAACCAACATTGCTGGAGGAAGCAAGAAGGAGATGGGTTATTTTTCTTCGTTAATCTTATTAACTTACTTTAGGATTGAATAATTTTAGATTATTGCTTAGTCTCATTCCATTCACATCAGTGAATGGAATCTATCTTCCTTGCCTAAAATTTTAGCTGTTCAGTAAATCTAATTTCAAAGTTAACTCCATCCACTGCTTCAGATTCTTGGGTATTGCTATATCATTTATACAGATTTTTCCTTTTACTGAAAATAAAACTTACGTAGAGTTGACAGGTTTTCATTAGTGTTTATTGAAATACAGAACATAGCTTTCCCCAGTTACACATTTTAAAAATGTAGGGATAGGACAGTAAACAAAAATAGTGACAACCTCATGATGACAAATTTCACATTTAAGTAGCTCAGAACAAAGTGTTTTGTATTCTAAAAGCAAGAGGATAACCCAGTTAAATAATTGATCAATAGATCTGATGTAGTTTCAAAGAGAGTGAAGAGCAATGATACATTGTGATTGCACTCATATTAATTTAAATAAATAATGCCCTTCTGCTGATAAAAGTGCTAGCAGCAGCAAGAGTGGGCAATTTCCCTTGCCAGTTGCAGGCTTTGAGAAAACATAGTATTTCTGTTCTCAGACTGAACTTCTGAAATGTAGTTGTAGGGCAAGAGCAGATCCTCTAACTCTTTCTGCTGTAGGGGTTGATTGAGGCCAGGCTAGGCTAATTTCTTTTAGCTGCTATCGCAGTGATGGCTAATCTGTTCCAGACCTAGTGCCCAATGCGCATGCATTCACCTGAAACCCCAAAATACAATACGTGCATGGCCCCTGCATGTGCCCCACCGTGCATGCACACACGGTCCCCTACCCCTATGCATGGCGCGTTCCCCCCCACATATGTGGCCCACCCCAACCCTATGCATGCACGGCAGAGACCCAAAGACCAGCTGGCCAGCAGGAGGCACACATCAATGTGCAGCAGAGCTGAAATGCGGTGATGGCTTGCGTGCCCACAAGGTGCTGCGTGCCACAGATTTGCCATCACAGTGCTATAGTGTTCTTCTCAAGAGGAAGAAAGCATAGAGTGGGGAAAGGGGCAGTGTGACCTCCTTGATTCAGAACAGTTATTCTGCTTTTCAAAAAAAAGTTTCAAGAAGAGGAGGAGCCATGTTGCAATATCACGACATGCGGTCTCGACACTCCGAGACTGCCGTTGACACTTTTACCGCTGGATGGTCCAGCTGGACCTAAACTGTCCCGTAGAGATGGTGACTAGGAAGACAAAGCCTTGCTGGTCTCAGGGACATCGCAAAGTGAAGGTCTTCAAGCTGGCAGTAAACAGGCAGCCCCCAGGCTGATGAAGTTGGGATGCTCCAGAAGGAAGGGAAAAAGAGAAAGTGAGTCCATCTGGTGAGACTTTTTACTATCTTGGAAAAACTGCCCAAAGAAACCTTTAAAAAAAAAAAAAGCTAAATTAGGTCCTCAAGCAAGAATTAAGCTGCAAAATTAATTAACACTGGATTGCATTGGAAAGCCTTTTTTCTCTGTAACTATACTTTGTGGATTGAAATGCTCGTAACATTGTTCATTTCTTCCCTTAAAGTGAACCTTTTCCCCCCCCTCTGCTCTTTGTTACTTTATTTTTTGATTTCTGGACTAAAACCTTCTTTAACAATCCTTCCTATTACTTGTTGCTAAATTTTATTAAAGAACTTTATTTCATTTAAGCCTGGGATAGTGAAAGTGGAAAATAGCAATTAGCCACTCGGAAGTCGGAAGCTGGAGTTTTTGAAACAATGTATCTCTCCTTTTTTTCTCTTTGTTTTCACTGACTTTGTAGCAGAAGGGTTTGTAAATTGTTTATACAAACTGATAAAGAGCCAAAGGCACGAATTGTTTTTACAGGTGTCTGTGAGAACTATTTTGGCAGAGGAGAGAAAGGGGGAAAAACAAAACAAAATAGAACCCTTCTCTTTTGAAGAGCACAAAAAAACCCTTGTGCTTAAATCAACCTAAAATTAAAAAATAAAATAGGCTTGGAAGACTAAAGTGGCAGTGGCTATTAGTTTCTTTTTTTTCTTTTCTTTTTTCTGGAAACATGGATCAATATTCAGAGGAGGAAACTTTAAAATTTCAAAATATTTTGGCTGGAATTCTAAATTTATTGGAAGGATACAGGAGAATCGAGAAGAAGTTGGAAAAACTAGTATTTCTCACATCAAAAGATGAAGGGGCTGGAGCCCCAGAAATTAAAGGCGAGAATGAAGATATAGAAGATAAAAACAAGACAACTGATCATTTTATTAATGGAGCAAATGTGGGTGAAAGTGGAATGAAGGGAACATGGAAGAGGGACTTCGACGAATTGGAGTTCTACCCCAGATTTCAAGATACAAAAGAGGGAAAAAGGGTAATGATGATGGGTTTAGGAAAAGAAACTCTTTCAGAAGCACAATTGATAACCAAAAAAAGAGCTAATTTTAAAAACAATTGGAGGGCAACGAGACTACCTGAGAGATCCTTTAAGCAACAAAGTGCGGGGAGAAATCTATAAAAACCTTATAAAGGAGATAAAAAGAAGACTGACACCACAATTGGCAAGAGAAATAAGACTGTTTTGTTATTGGAAAGACACAGGTTGACAATGAAAGTTCTTAATAAAAAATTAATTAATCTTGGTTGAGCAATAAGTAGGAATTTAGTAATTTTTAGATTGTTTTAGATTGTTATTAAATGTTTATTCGTTAACAATTAAATAACTATAATTACCAATAATGGAATGAAAATGGATACAACTTAATGATATATATTATGTACTGTTAAACTAATAAAAGAAATCTGGATATAGATTGCAATTCTGAACTGGGAAAAAGACCTACAAATTTTACCAACAAACTTCTATTTAGGTTTTGTTATAAAGGTGTAATGTTTTATTCTATTTTGGGAGGGGGGGAGTGATGAGAGGAGTTGGGATATAAATAGTAAAGGACGTTTAGCTAACTATAATAACAACAAGGAAATGTTAATGGATATTATTTAATAATATATGCATGCTCTGGTATTGGTAAAAGCAACTTGGATATAATATTCTAAACAGTGAAAAAAAAGCTTAGAAACTTCATTAATTGATTTTTTACTCAGAATATTCAAAAAATTATAATGTTATTGGAGGATTTTTGAAATAGCTAACAAGTGCCATTATGTGGTTGTGTTTTTAAGTATGAATAAGTTCAGGCAGAAACACGTTCAAATAATTGTAGTCAAATGAGAATTGTGATATATTGATGGTAAGATATATAAAGATCTTTGATTTAAAATGTATCATCTATGATGAACTACAAGTAATGATTATGGAAGAAACCAATCAACATGCTTTCTACAAGATGTATTGAAGGATGATTCTTTTTTTGTGTTTATGTTCAATTAAAATAAAAAAAAATCTTATTAAAAAAAAGTTTCAAAAAGAAGTGGGATGGTGGTGATGGTGATGATGATAATGTAGCTTCATAACCCTGCAAGTTTCAGCAGTGCTGGAACTGAAATGAGGGCATTTGGTGTTTGCTTAGCGCACCCAGCGAGAGCTTCCATCAATGCTGCATGCGGAAGGAAGAAAGTGAATTGTGATACCCCAGTGAATCTTCTATGTCAGATTGGTTCAAGCATAACACCAAGTGATTTATTTGTTTTTGATTTCACCTGGTGGATGACTTCATCCTTTTATCTGGATGAACTACAGTGCAATACTGTAGATGCATTCAGCACTGTTGTTTTCACTAGGTATTGCCCTCCAGGACTGATTACCAAGTTTGCAGGCTCAGTGGATTTTTTTTCCAGTATTCAGGGGGAAGGGGCTCTAAAAATTCTTAATCCTCCCTTTGTCTAATAGAAACAAATAGAAGTAATCATGATCTCCTTAAAATGTATGTTCTTTTATTTTGTGGATTGCTAAATTTAGCTTGGATTGTCTGGTAATGATTGGGTTTACTTGGGAAATTTAAAAAAAAAATATCATTGTTGGAGGTGATAGTTGCATGTTTGAACAAAAATATAAGAAACGCTTGCTGGACCAGATTTAAATCAGTAAGAGCAGTGCTTTTGGTAAGGAGAGGGTAGGAGTTGCTGATACCCAACCTTCTATTTGCTTAATTCTCTTTAAAGATATCCATATTGGTAACTGCTACTATATCTTGCCATAGCAAATGCCATAGCTTAACAATATAAGGAAGTATTTCCTTTTATCTCCATGTTTGGAAACAGATTATGGTACTTTTAAAACCAGAATGGTCTTCTGCTGTTATCCTAGTAACCATATAAATTGGCATACTTTTCAACCTTGCCCATATCCCCCTCCCTCCGGAGTCTTCTGCTAGTTTTCCATTCAAAGGGCTGATAATCTCCCCTCCTGCTTATCTTTAATCTCAATGCAACATCAGATGCTTTTAAACTATTTATTAATTTGTACTGTTTACTCCATATGGACTGTTCATTATGGGAATAGTTCTCTGCCTAATTTGATGAACAATTTTAAACAGCTTGTCTACATGTAGAACAATAAAGTACATCTTCTATCTGAAAAACATTTGTCTTGAAGTTGATAAATATTCCAGTATGAAACAATCATAAAATCTACATGTATTTCAGCACTTCAAATACTACTTTTCCCTCAAAGTCTACTTAAGAGAAACCCAAAAAGCAGCATTCTATAACAATGTATTAATAATGACTTATGGGAAATAGAACTAATGAAGTAGGTCACAGAATAATTAAGTGTTACGGAAGATGAGAAATAAGGGAATCACGAACGTTTCTGACAGATGACACCAATAATTGAAAGATATCATCAATTATTTCAATGGATAAGTAGCCACAAGTAACCACTGTGCTTCTTGGCTGCCTCCAGCTTTTCATGGTTTTAGTATTTATAGAAGTTCAGATGAAATTGCAAACTCTTTCAAGGTTTATATTTTCACTTTGGATTTAAAAGATGAATGAGATGCTCAGGTCCAGGCAGATGTTGTAGAATCATGGAGTCTTCAGGTAGGTCTTACTGTAAGTAACAAGAGAAGGAGACTTTTGGAGAGGGACCATTTATAGATGGACTAGCTGATAATCCGGTGTTGCCCGGGTATTTATAGATGTCGAAGGGTTTGTCTCACAGGGAGCCATTGAGAGGGTCCTTTCCTTGCCCCTTCTACCATGCCCATCATCCCTGCTCTCTCCCTTCTCCCTCCCATGCACTCCTCCTTCCTGCCCTGTCTACGATCCTGGCACTTTGCCCCAAATCCATCAGGCACTTCCCCATTGGTCCACAGGAGGACAAATGTCACGGCTGGCATAGGAAGCTGCGAAGGGATTGACATCACAGACAATTGCCGCTCTAGTATGCCCTACTCGCTTTCCTTAATGGCCCAGGCTATGCTGGAACACACACATACAGATACACATACAGAGAGAGACTAGGGGTGTCTTCCCCCCACCAAGTACTTGTTTCCAGAGGGTAAGTCATCTGTGTACCAATTTTCATTGAAATTTCTCGAGGTGCTCCAAAGTTATGCTGGAACATACAGACAGACAGCCTTTTTAATAATAAATAATAATAAAAATAATATAATAATAATATAATATACAAAATATAAATAATAATAGATAAATGAGGATGCTTTCTTGTTCTCTGATGACTGCTTTTTTCTTTTTTTGAACAAGTTTATTTTATTTTAATTTCATACATATAACCACAAGTATACCATTACATCTGAACAGAATTTTTTTGTATTGTCCATTATCATAGCATTCCCTCAACCCAGAATAGCTATCATTTGCTCTTCTGCTTTCAATACACCATATTGCAGCTTTTTACACCACCGTCCTCTATCCTCCTCCCTATCTCCCTTCTTCCCTCTACCATCCCTCTCTTCTCTACTTCCCCTTCCTCTCTCTGTCTCCTCTCTCCTCTTTCCACTCCTTCTTTCTCCCCTACTTCTCTTCTCCCTTCTATTTCCCTGTCTCCTCTCTTTTTCCTTACCTCTACCTTTCCTTTCCACTCTCTCCAATTAATTTACATGGTGTATTTCAGCATCTGAGCACACCTCATTTAATATTTGCTGGTATTGATAATTACATTCCAATAAACATCTTTCATATTTATGGTTTTACATGCATCCTCTTTTTAATGGTATACATAATTCAGAATTCTATTATTTGTTCCCGTCCTCCCAAAAGCCTATTTTTTGGACAAAGTGTGAGCCTGATTCGAGTTTCCCACTAAACTCATACTAATTTTACATAGTTATATATTATTAAGCACCCCAAATTTTTAACTCTCTCATTAGCGCTTCAGTTGGGAAGGGAAAGAGGGGAAAAAGAAAAGAAAACTACCTGTTCAGTTAACCACACTTATTTCCTTTAAATATCATTACTAGTATTATCTATATATATAATTCCCTTCTTCCTCTCTCCTATCAACTTTCTTTCCTTATTCTTTCCACTTCTTTCTAGTGAGCCTTTTATCGCAGTCTCTAAACTTCTTCTTCTTACCCTTTCTATATCCTTCCAAATCTTTTTTATCCCTTTTTGCTTTGCCATTCGTGTGCCCTCATCAATATTTTCTTTTGTCTCTTCACCCTATTTCCCCTTTTTCTTTTATTATTATGTTTTTTCCCTGTGGTGTGCTTCCTTTCTTCTTTCTTCTATATATCTTTCTGATCCTTTCCCTTTCTTTCTTTCTTTCTTTCTTTCTTTCTTTCTTTCTTTCTTTCTTTCTTTCTTTCTTTCTTTCTCCCCTTTCCTTTCTTTGTTGGGACATGCTCCTCCTTTTCCGTTTTCCCTATTACTCTACCAAACCCCGTGATCTATTTTTTGTTTTCCTTCCCTTCTAATACTTTTTCTATCATCATCTCTTTTCAGCTTTAATGATTCCTGCATGTTTCTCATAATCTCACCTATTTCTTCAAATTCCCAACGTTCCATTACAATATAAAATCCATAATTTCTTCTTGTATATCAGTTCTAGTCCAATTTGAATGTTCCAGTTCCACTCCAACAAAAAGTAAAGTTCCCCCTTTCTTCCACAATTACAGAAGGACAAAGCCAAACAGCCTGTGCAAACAGCCCCTCTCTAGTAGTTCTCATTGTGCCATGTGGCCTCAAAGATGGGTGTTTAAATTTTGCTTTCTCTGTTGCTACAAAATACTTTCTTCTTTCCAATAGCCAGTTCCACTCCTCGATATTTCACTCCAGTATATTTCCAAGGAAAGACAAAAACTTCTTTTTCAATTTTCTCTTTCTTAATTATTTACCTCCAAGTTTAATTGAAACGAATACGTTGAAACAAGTCCAGTCCCCTTAATCTTGATGTTTTAGCTGCCGTTCTTTCCCCCCTCTTCACCTCTCTTTCTGTGAGATTTTGGATTAGTCTATTTAAAAAAACCAAATCTTTCAATTTCAAAGTTTGTAGTTATTCAATCCGTTTCTCATTTCTGCCTCTACAAGGCTTAGAAGAAACAAATTTCTTTGGGTTTTGATCATTTAAACCGCCATATTTTTTTCCTCTTCCATTTCCACAAAGTTCAATTTTTTAATGCTGTTTTTAATATGAAAATTTCTCTTCCAGTTCTGAATTCCAAGTTATTTGTGCCAATAGGTTTTATATCTTCTCACCCATTCTCAACACTTCATCCAGACACCGCTCCTGTACCATTGCTTAGCCCAGTTGTCCCAACTTTGTGGCAGACACTTTACAATGTCCACTGCCCCCGCCGCCAGATCAAAGAGCTAGTCTCTAGCCTTCGAGGAACCAGTTTTGTTCCTCTTGGCGCTTGAGATGCAGCTCTTTCTTCACCTTCCCTATAAGAAGGTTCTGGTCCTAAACACCCACCCTCCTGGCTACGGTTTCTCAGCCTGGTTTTCACGGCATTCTACGGAGCCCGCTATTTCCAGTCTGTCTCGTTGTGGCACTTCCGGTCATCCTCCTGATGATTGCTTTTTTCATCAATACCTCTATCCAGTACTTTGCCTGGAGATACAGCAAGAACTGGTACTTGCTTGAGGAACCCAAGCAAGAAGTGAAAACTAAAGGGGAAGGTGTAAAGTAGGAAAAATGGGATCATGCTTTTTTGGCTACTTGCCAATTATCCTGTTCTTTGGCATTTTCTTATTGCTTAAGAGCCTATGGAATTTCCAGGCCCTTGAAAAGAGAACAATTAACTAATTGCAGTTTATTCTAAAAGGATTTTTTTTATAAAAAACCCATGGAAAAATATCTAAATTAGAAAGATGATTTGAAATAATGTCAAAGACATTTCAAATAAAATATATTTCACTGACACTGGTTGATCAGTGGTTGGTCAGCACTGCTTCTTGTCTTTTTTTAGATAAGATACTTGTTTTTCCTGAAATTCCTCTGTTATAGTCAATAGAGATATTCAATATATATTGAAAGTGTGTTTCATTGTGCAGTCTGAAGTGGTAGACAGAGCATTGATGACACTCTGGGAATTTATAGAACTTCTGCTTGATTCTGGAGAGTAAAAACATTTGCAACTGAAACTTGGATTTAATGGAAATCCCATAAGGGATTGTTCAGTAGTTACAGTTAGGAACATTATTTGCTTGACCTTTTTCAGTTGAGACATTTATAATTATAGCTACTGAAATATCTAAATTCATATCCGAAACATCCATATCCATATCTGAATCCAAATTTGTAATAGTAAACTAGAGGTTTGCTAGAGTTTGTAAGTGGGCATTGGAAGAGTCTTGCTGTTGTGTTTATAAGTATGGCTTTGAAAGACCATGTGCTCACTCAATTGAGTCCAAATGACTTTAGGCAGTTCTTGCCCACAATATAATACATAAAGTGGACATTTCTATATAGCAAAGCCTTATTAAAGACTGTATAGATTTATGGTATACCTTAACTAGTAAACAATAGGCTCTCTGTGCTAACCCAAGAGGGATAATGGAAATTAGCAAGGGCATACAAAAAGATAGGTTTGCCTTTGTTTTGTTAATTACAGCAACATTTTTGACTGGGTAGATTTTGCCAAAACTCAGAACATATTAAGGCCTAATGGGTGTACTGGAACAATTACTCTTCGAAGGGATTTCTCATTCTCCACCTTGTGTTAACTATATGATGTCATGTCCCTCTATCTTTTTTAACAGTTAGAAATCTAGAGAACATCATCATTCCTAAGGTTACAATCCTTTCTAGCCTTTAGAACGGGCATTTGCTTGAAACAGGACTAGAAAGCTAGTGAACGCCAATCTTTTGAGCCTTCAGAACAATGGTGTTTACTAATTTTGCAGCACTCTTCTGTGTGCAGAAGAAAATGCTTCTGCTGGGCTGAAGAAATGGAATCTTTGGGCTCCCAGCCCAGTTTCTGCAGTCACAGTGGAGGGGCTAAGATCCATTCAGCAGGCAGCCCTCAGAAAGGATGTCCTTTCAGCAACTGGCAGCAGCTT
The DNA here is from genome assembly GCF_964273705.1 of Natrix helvetica. Taxonomy (NCBI): domain Eukaryota; kingdom Metazoa; phylum Chordata; class Lepidosauria; order Squamata; family Natricidae; genus Natrix; species Natrix helvetica. Next base: position 79,222,468 of record NC_138550.1, on the reverse strand, counting down.
GCAACCTTCCTTGCTGGTCTTCCCATTTACTTTTTTGGAAAGATGGCAGAGAATATGGCAAATGCCGACTGCATGATCGTAAGGTACTTGGCAACTGGTCATAAGTGCAAACAGGTTGTCAAGCATCCCAAATGTTGGGTGATGGGGCTGGTGTGATGTTTTAGAATGGCAATGTATATCTTTCTTACATTCATTTAACTTACAAAATTAATATATTTTAAGACTGGGAAGATTGGAAGAGTTGACAACTGATTTAAACACTAATTATGTGAGATACACAGACAACACTTGTTTGTTATCTGAAAGTAAAGAAGACAGGAGTTATGATGACGATGAAAATAAAACAACAAAATGGAAATACGGTATAATGATAAATATTAAGGATGCAATGACAACTTCAACCGCGCACTTTTTGAAGTTACAGTTAATTGTAAAAGAGTGAAGGTGTTACATCAAGCTTTTCTTGAGCACAAGATTAAATAAAATGGATTGTGTTGGAGAAATGCAGAGGGAGGAAGCAATGACAGACAAACCATGAAGGATTGCAATCTTTCAATGAAAACAGTTAAAACAGTGATTATCTACAGCTGTGACTTGACACGGTAAAAAAGGTAGATGCTTTCCATTTCTATTTTTGAAGGGTACCATGAGCTACAAGAATCAATGAATCAGTCCTAGATTACCAAACGGCTGACTATGGCTTTGAAATGCTGATCACTAAGAGAAACTCACATAATTTGGACAAATTATGTTTATAAGCAGTGGGCTAGAGAAAATAACTAAGCTTGGCAAGGTAAAGGAAGTAGAAGAAAAAGACAATAGATAATCAGGATGGATGGAATGAAACACATTAGAAGCAGTGATCGCGAACCATTTCAGCACTGAGTGCTGAAAAGGGAGTGCTTGTCTGGGATGCAATCCGGAAGAGAAGCTGTCCAGTAGGCATGCGAGTGACAGAAAATGACCTTCCTTTTTCTGGCACGTGCATGCGCACCAGCCAGCTAGTCTTCTGGTTAATTGCGCATGCACATGTGATAACCAGCTGGCTAGCGTGCATGCTCATGCTGGAAAACAGAAGACCAGCTCTTCCAGTTTCTGGCGCTGCTACACAGAAAAAGGCCAGCTGATTTTCATGCACACATGCGTGCCAGAAACCCAGAAGAGGAATGGGCGATACTGCATGTGCCAGGTGACATGGCTCCACATACCACTTTGGGCACACGTGCCAAAGGTTCACCATCACACATTACAGTAATGTGGAAGAACTATGAGTTATTATTAAAGAAGTTCAGGATGGTAAGCACTTCTCATAATGTCACAAAGAATTAATTCTGACTTAATGATATTTAACTAACAGAGAACTGGGTAGGTAGAGGAGTTGATTCCAAAAGAGATTTAAATAAATGTTAACACTATTGTTAAAATCAGGAGGATTTAAATTCTTAGTTTTGGCTTGATAATCATATTCTTTACGTTTAGTGAATAGCCTATTCTTCTGTGCTAATTTTCTTTGCTCAGCCATCTGAAAATAGGTTATTCAACTTTTATTTCAGTTTAGATTAATGTAAATCATGCATCTGAAAGGAGGGAATTAGATCAAGAGGGAGGAAGAAAGGGAGATATATGAGATAACTTCCCAAGGCTGAGAAGTTTGAATTTGGTTATTTCCATATGTTCTAATCATGTTCACCAATCTCAATAGTACTTCAATAATTGTTGTCCTTATATAAGTCAGTTTATATTAAAACAATATTTATTTTAAATAGTAATCTACATTATTAGTATTATTAGTATTATTAGTTTGATGATTATCAATTGTCTTTTTATAATCAATCCAGACCATGTGTAAATTGGTTTTCACCTTTTGCAATTCTCCAAAACCATTTTATCTATCTTTTGTACCTCCACTACTCTCATTATCTCTTTTCTGTTTACTGAAAATATGTTACTTCCTTCTAATAATTTTGGATGCTGTTCACTATTATGTCAGTGAGTAATTTAAACATTTTTAGGTAAGTATATTATCAGCTTGTAGTTTCCTGGTATTGTCTCTTATGCTGGATCTTTTTGAATCAGATAAATTTTGCCAGATATTAATAGTTAATGAAGTATTGCATAAAGTATTTCCTTTATGCAATACTTCATTAAGCTGTTGAGTTGAAATTGAAGGTAAGTTACTCAGATATTTGAGCCAAAAGACATGCAATTGATCATTTCCGTGAAATCGTTTTTAATTTTTTTCATCTATTTTTAACCATTTTGCTGTTACTATTAGTTATTAAAGAGCTTTCCAAAACTGGATTGTTTCCTTTTTGTTTGGTTTCCCATTTTCAGAAATTACAGGGCTGTATATATATATAGGCTTGTCTCTGGTCTGATTGAAATAGTTGATTTTGCTTAAATTGGATGATATGCGGTCACAGCATTCAATTTTCCTGCTATTGCTGAGATTGTTGCTTTATGATTTTTGAAGTGTCTCCCATTTTTCTGGTAAGCGATATTGGGCTGAGAGACAGAGTGACTGTCTCTCAGCTGGCATTCATGGCTAAGGTGGACTTGCTCCCTTTGGCTTCCTATTCAGAGACTATTGCGGCTGCAGAGCTTTTGGCCCCATAGGTCATACTCCTAGCTTTTTAGGTCTGCGGGTGCTGGGAGCGCCACAGGCCCTTCTTTCGTCATCTCACCAAGCTTCTACTGCTGCCCTCAGTGTCTTTGCCTTGGGAGCGCTCCGGCATATTTCTCCACGATCATACAGGTGGAGAGTGGAGAAGCCCCTGCCTCATTCACATGCCCATCAAAATTGCTGAGATGGCAGACCAGGCCCCTGAGGAGTTGGAACAATCAGGCCCCTCCACAAGCAAGGCATTTTCCAGACAGGCTGGCAAGGCATCCAGGGAGGCCTTCAAGGGGAACAAACCCTATGCTAGGCAGGGAAAGAAGCAGGGGTCAGGCTCAGATAGGGATGCTCTCTGCTGCCAAAAGGCACTGGGGAAACAATTTAACAAGGCCCAACAACAGGCCCAGGCCTCCAGGCAGGTTTTCCCTAGGGATTCTTTGCCCGAGATCCAGCCCAGACCCAGACATCCCATCAATGAAAGTGAAGGGGAAGGGCAGGAGTTGCCCTCTGATGATTCGAAGGCCATGGCAGGCTCTCCCAGCCCTCAATGGCTAACCATGCTGACCTTTTTGAGTGTCAATCGGAGGTGGAGGAGGACCACTAGCACCCCAGCAGCTCTTAATCCAACCCTCCACCAGGGCCCACCCGACAGAGGATCAGGGACCCGATCTCTCAGCTAAAATGCAGGAGGTCATTGCCAGGGCCATTTTCCAGAGGATTGAAGCAGGCATGGAACAGCGAGCCAAGCGCCCCCGCAGGTCCTGCCCTACCATGGCCCATGCTCCCTCCAGGCAGGCAGGCTCTTCAGGCCCAAAGTCCACCCTCTCACCATTCTTCGCTGGACAGTGAAGATTCTGCCTGGGAGAAGGACATCGTTCCCGACCCTGAGCCTGACTTCTCAGGGGATGAGGGGATTGTTCCTGACAAGCCCGCCTTTGCTGGGTTGTTCAAACATGTCAACTTCAAGACTGTCTTAAATAAGACAAAGGCCTTGACCCATTTAGGGTCTTCCACTCCAGATCAGCAGCTACTGATCCCTCAGATCTCAGTGAGGGCTTCTTCGAGGAACCGGTCCAGCACAGGAAATTGTTCCTATTCCCAAACTATTCCTCAATGTAGTGCAGAGGCAATGGATGCAGCCAGGCACCCTTTCCACTCCCAGTGGTAGTGACAAGAAGCTGTATACCATAGATGTGTGTTTGGAGGATTTATTGAAGTTACCTCCTGTGGATGCGCCAATGGCTATGCTCACATCATCAGTGCTTCCCCCTGAACTCCTGGAGGGGCTCAAGGCAGAAGAGAAGAGAGCAGAGAAAGCCTGCCACAAAACACATCAGGTGGTGGCTTGGGCGATTAAGGACGCCTCTGCATCCTTCCTTTCCAGAACCTCTCTCCTCTGGTTGAGACAGTTACTTACCAAACGTCCGGCTGGGAAAGGCAGATTAAGACAGGATGTCAATAAGATTATTGTGGAGGCAAAATACACAGCTAACGCCACTTTGAACGCCACTAAGTTTGCATCTGGGGCCTTAGCTTCCAACATCACCACCCGTCGCGTCCTATGGCTTAGATATTGGAATGCGGACATGCAGTCAAAGTGGAAGCTGGCCTCTGCTCCATTTAAGGGAGGCAAGCTCTTTGGGGAGCCCTAGACCCAGTCCTTATTGAAAATAAGGGCAAGAAAAAACTTATGCTTTCGGTCACCAAAAAACCTGAGCTTAGGGGTCCCAATTACTATAGGAAGCAGCCCTTTCGGGCCACAGAGCTGACCTCCAACTCAGGCTTCTTTCAGTGCCCCTACTCCCAGAGTACTGACAGGTCCCAGGACCATCAGTCCTTTCGTGACAGAGGCTGCCAACAGAACTTTTCCAAATGTCCCTTTCACGGGGGGTTTGGCTCCAGACCCTTCTGATACTACAAGTGACCACCAGCGGACGGCTCCCATTGGAGGGCTTCTTCAACTGTTCAACGCCCAATGGAAGCAAATCACATCAGACTAGTGGGTTCTGCAAAGGATTCGCATTGCTCTGGTCCTAGAATTCATCTCACCTCCACCTCGCCACTTCATTCGGTGCCCAACCCTCTCTTGCCCAGTGAAGAAGGCTCTCATGGAACAGGAGATTCTTCACCTCAGGGACATCAGGGCCATAGAACCGGTATCGTTGGGTGAGGAAGGGACAGGGTTTTATTCCATACTATTCCTTGTCCCGAAGAGCTCGGGGGGGATGGAGGGGAATACTAGACTTGAAAAAAGCTAAATTACAACCTAGCATACAAGAAATTCAAGATGCAGTCCCTCCAGTCAATTTTGGGCTGTATCAGGCCAGGAGATCTGTTAACGTCCATAGATCTCAAGGAGGCAAATCTCTACGTCCCAATTAGCAAGGCTCACCACAGATTTCTGAGGTTCTTTTATGCGGGCCAACACTATCAATACAAGACTGCCGTTGGGCCTGTCATCGGGCCCCAGAACGTTTACGAAGATCCTTGCAGCAGTAACAGCCTTCCTCAGATCTCATCCAGTGTGGCTGCAATGCTATCTGACGAATACACATCCAGTCGTTGTCCCATCAAAATGCAATGCAAAATCTGCTATACACAATGAGAACCCTTCAAGAGCACGGGTACTCTATCCACCTGGAAAAAAGGCATCTTATACCAGATTACTGCATCTTGGTGCCATCATAGGCACTGTGAACTGTCAGCTCTCCCTGTCTCCAGAACGGATGGCAAGCATCAGGGATCTGGTGCAGCAGGTACAATAGTCACATCAAGCCTCAATTGTGCAGTTGTCCCAGCTCTTAGGCAAAATTATATCCTGCCTATCCATAGTGCTTTGGGCAAGACTTCATTCCTGCCAGCACCAGTGGCATCTCTTACCTCACCAACATGCCAACGCAAGCAACTCACCAGTGTTGATTCTGGTTCCCTCATAGGTTTGTCGATCCCTCAGGTGGTGGCTGTCCGCCACTCTGGCGGAGGGCACTCTCTTCAAAGAACCAGATTGTCTGACCATCACAACAGATGCAAGCCTCTTTTGGCTGGGGGCACACCTGCACAATCAAATTGCACAGGGTAGGTGGTCAGCATCCAAGGTGACACACAGCATCAATTGGCTAGAGTTGAGAGTAGCGAGACTTGCCCTTCTTCAATTCCAAAGTAGCACGTAGGGACCCACGTGATGATTCTCACAGACAATGTAGCAGCCAAGGTGCACATAAACTACCATGGGGGCACCCATTCCAGGTCCCTGATGGCGTAAGCTGACTCCCTGGGAAGGTGGGCATAAAAACACCTGTGCTCGATTCGGGCAGAGCACATCTCCGTGGTAAACAACATCCAAGTGGATTGGCTAAGCAGGGCCACGGTCAACCACTCGGAGTGGCGGATCTGTTCCACCAACTGTCGCAGATGTTCAGTTGAGCACTAGTCAATCTATTCACCACCCCAGAGAACACACACCATTCCAGGTTCTTTTCCAGATTTCAAACCTCACAAGCGGAAGGGTTTGAAGTCAACACACTTCACTGTTGATTGGCCACCAGGTCTGCTATATGTGTTTCCACTGTTGCCTCTTCTCCCCAGGGTGATTCAGAAGATCCTGATGGAGGAAGCAGAGGTCCTACTCGTGGCTCCCTTCTGGCCCATAAGAGCCTGGTTCACTGAACTTGTGAGTCTTTCCGTCGATCCGCCCTGGCGAATTCCCCAGAATGAGGTCTCTCTCAGCCAAGAGGCTTTCCACCACCTGGAGCCCCAGTGGCTACCCTGGCCGTCTGGCACTTGAGAGGGATCTCCTGAGTAAGGGCAGACTCTCCAACAAGGTCATCCAGACCATAGAGGCTTCCAGAAGGCCATCCATGACCAGGATATATGATGCTACCTGGAGGTCCTTCGCCAAATGGTGCACAACGAACCAGGTGAGGGCAACATCGGTTTCTATTCCACAAATATTGGCCTATTTGCAGGACGGGTTAGACCAGGGCCTGGCATCTAACATGCTCAAGTGCCAGGTGGCAGCCTTGTATACGATTCTAGCCCCTGAGGAACATTCATCCCTTCAGCGGCATCCCATCATCCGTAGTTTTCTTCAGGGCGCCATCAACCTGAGGCCCCCAGTCATCCATAGATACTCAATTTGGAAGCTCGAAGTCATTCTACGAGCCCTTATAGGTCCACCATTTGAACCACTGTGGTCGGTCAGTCTGAAAATCTGACATTTAAGACCTCCTCCTTAATTGCCATCACTTCTATGCGGCAAATCTTGGAGTTGGCAGCCCTGTCAGTTAGGGAGGACTTGTGCCTGATTCATTCTGAGAGGGTGATCCTCCACCTGGACCTGGCATTTCTCCCCAAGATCAACTCCTGGTTTCACTGGACCCAGGAGGTTATCCTCCCAGATTTTTGTCCACACCCCAAACATCCAAGAGAAAAAAAATTGCACATGCTCGATGTTCATAAGGCGTTACGAAAATACATCAAACATATGGCAGCATTCAGATAATCTGAATCACTTCGTGTCCCTTCAATCTGCCTCCCAAGGCCTCAAAGTCTCTTCATCTACCATTGGGTGTTGGCTGCATGCATGCATTGCCTTCGCTCCCATCCTGCAATCCAGCCAGTGCCACGCCATATCACCACACATTCTACAAGGAGCGCTGCCACTACCGTGGCCTGGGCGACCCAGGCACTTGTAGAGGAGATTTGCAGGGCGGCAACTTGGACTTCCTTATCTCCGTTTGTTCAAAACTATAAACTGGACAAATTCGCTTCTGCAGATGGGGAGTTTGGGAGATGGGTCTTTCAGGGCATTCATACCAGCGGAGAGACCCTGGACTCAACAGATCCCTGCCCTACTGACATTTAGCTTGGCTATGTCACATGCTTGGACTCTCCAAGCAGTGCACAGGAGAATGATCGTTGGCTTACCTGAAGGGTCGTTCTCTGTGCACTGCGGGAAAGTCCAACCCTGCCCTGGGGTCTTTCTCCGCTTCTCTATACAGACAGTATGGACACTGTTATATGGACATTCATCAGGTCAACATTTCAACGTGCAACAGTTTCACACCTTCATTGAAAAAACTGGAGTCAAGGAGACAAGCCAGACATTGCGACGTAGTCCGAGACAGCCGCTCATTCTTTTACCTGCTGCATGGTCTGTAGGGACCTAAACTGTCCCGGTGAGACGGTGACAGGGAGACAAATCCTTGCTGGTCTCAGGGACACCGTAAAGTCCCTGATTGACCCAAGGGAAGTTCTCCAAGCCGGCGGTAAACAGACAGCCCCCAGGCTGACAAAGTCGGAGACGGCTCCAGAAAGACGGCAGTGAAAGTGAGTCCAGCTGGTGAGATTTTTTTTCTTTGAGAATGATTGTCCAAAGAAATTTTTTAAAAAAGATAAATTAGTCCTTTAAGCAAAAGAATAAAGCGGCGAAATTTATCTTTATTGGACTGCCTTAGAAAGTTTTTTTTCCTCTTCTATGTAACAGCGTTTTGTGGATTGAAGTGATTGGAATCTTCCTGTTTCTCCTCTTAAGTGAATGAATTGATTTTTTCTCTTAATTTGTGCTACCTCTATTTTTTGGCTGATCTAAAACTTTTTTCACTTTAAAAATCCTTTCTCTTTCTGACTATTAAATTTTATTAAAGACACTTAGAGATCTTTGTTCTCCTTAAGCTTGATACGAATAAGAGAAAGTTGAATCTGCCATTCGGAAGCCAGAACTTGGTTTTTTTCTCTTTTTGAAACAAAGTATCCTCTGCTTTATTTTCTCTGAGTTTGTTGACATTGTAACTAGAGGGTTTGCAGCTTATCTGTAGAGACTGATACTGGCTCAAGGACACAAACTGTTTTTCTTGCAGGTGTCCTTGTGGAATATTTTGGACAAGGGAAGGGAAAGAAAAGAAACGATAGAACCCTCATTTCTTTTTTCTTCTTGAAAAAATTAAAAGGATCTTATGTTTAAGCAATTTTAAATCAAAAAAATTATACATAAAAGAGATATTGAAGGCGAGAGTGGCAGTGGATTTCAAACTTTTTCTTTTCTTCTGGGAAATATGCATTCATATACAGATGAAAAAACCCTAAGCTACTAGGATTTTTTGGATGGAATTTTAAAGATATTGGAAGGATTTGAGAGGTTTGATAAGAAGCTAGATAGATTATTTTCTGGCTCAACAAAAGATGAAGGGACTGGGGCCTCAAAAATTAAAGAAGAGAGTGAAGATACAGAAGATAAAGACAAGATAACAGATGAACCTAATAATGGAGCACCTAAGAGTGAAAGTGGAAAGGAGGGAACATGGAAAAGTGAATTTGATTATTACATACTTGAAGATCTGGAGCTCTACCCCCCTTGTCAAGATACGGATTTGATGATGGAATTAAGAAGAGAAACAGCTTTAGAAAGACATTGGATAATTAAAGACATGCCAATTTTAATACTAATTCAAGGGCAACAAGACTATATAAGAGATCTTTCAAGCAAAAAAGTGCGGAGAGAAGTTTTTAAAAACTTTATAAAGGATTTTATAAGAGAATTGACACAACTGGCTAAAGAGATAAGACAGTTTTGTTCCTGGAAAGACACAGGCTGATGATGAAGATTGATAACTCAAAACTTAGTTAACTTTTGGTGATTAATAAGTAGGATTTCTTAGACACTTTTAGAATGTTTTCTTCAAAAATTTTTTTGTTAATTAATAATTCATGATGATGATGATGATGATGATAATAATAATAATAATCTCAATTAGTAAAAATAATTTGGATATAAACTGTAAATTGAGACCTGGAGAAAAGATTTATCAATTGCACTAATATATTTTTGTTTAGATTTTATTATAAAGATGTAATTTTTCTTGGGCACTTATAAACTCTACTAACAAACTTTTGGTTAGACTTTATTGTAAAGATGTAATTTTTCTTGGGTTGTGGGGGAGGAGATGTGATATAAATGACAAAAAAATCTTTTTCTCCTTTTTTTCTTTAGATAACTATAATAACAATAAGAAAATGTTAATGGATAATGTTTAATGATTTTTAAATGTCTTGGCATTGGTAAAAGCAATTAGATATAAGCCTTAGATAGTGAGTTGGAAAAAAAAGGGAATATGCTATAAAAGGGTAATTATTGGAGGTTTATAGGAATAGCTAATGAATGCCAGTAGATGGTTGTGTCTTCAAGTGCAAATGATTATAGATAAAAGCATATTTAAATAATTACAGCTAAATGAGAATGATGGTATATTGATGGTAAAATACATAAAGATCTTCGATTTTAAAATGTAAATTAAAAATATGAAGGATGTATAGTAACACACAAAATTCATTTGTAACCAATCAACATGCTTTCTACAAGATGTAATGAAGAATTTTTTTTGTATTTTTGTTTAATTAAAACAATAAAAAAAAATTCAAAAGAAAAATAAAGAAAAAATTGGAGTCCAGTCAGCACCAGAGGCATGGCTAAAGTTTCAATTTAGTCCCGGGCAGATAGGCTGAATTTAACCCATGCTTGGACTCTCCTGCAGTGCACAGATAATGACCCTTCAGGTAAGCCAATGATAATTTTCAGTACTGGCAGCTTTTGTCTTTCTATGGATCATTCTGCATATGTCATACTTTTTTCTTTCCATTCTCTTTTTTGTAGAGAGAGTCAATTTATAGATTGTTTCAGGACTGACCTGCACTGACTATGCTGTTATTACTACTTCTAAGTTATCATTTCTAAAGTTCATATTAGCTTTTTGCTTATAGGTTATTATAATAACAATTCAAGTACTTTGGCCATCTAATGAGAAGGAAGGACTCTGGAGAAGAGCCTAATGCTGGGAACGATTGAGGGCAAAAGAAGAAGGGGACAAAAGAGAATGAGGTGGCTGGATTGAGTCACTGAAGCAGTAAGCCTGATGTGAAGTTCCCAAGAGATGACCTAATTAATTTACAAGCCTCGAAACAAAGTTCAAACAAAAAACATTCATTTATTACGATCAACATCTTGGCTTGATCTTCTGTGGAGCCTAAACTGGCTTTTGCCTAATTGCATTTGAACTTTACTCCTCTATCTCCTCCCTTCTGTCATGCGTTATAACTCATATTCGCCAATTAGATTGTAGATATATGAAACCCGATTCTAGCCGAAAGTATGCATGGAATCCTCCCTCCAGGGCCAACCTGATAATAGTCATGGCAATGCTTTAGAAGTTGACATCCGGCTCCCCTCACTTCCTGAAAGCAACCTGTGTGACACAAAGACAATTTGAGTACAGGTATATAATTTAGGGATGCGTTCTTCCCCCAGGCTTGCCTGGATTTTCTGCATGGAATTTTGCTATAAGGTGACCAGCCTGGATATTCCTACTTTTTACTCAAGATGCCTCTGATAAGGGGTAGCCCTTCCACTTGATTAAGTATTGGAGTTGTCTTCTGTTCCACCTCGAATCAAGAACTCGTTGAACTTCGCAATGGGTTTGGCGCCCTATGACCATAGGGCCTGGGGGCTCCCGGGTGTAGTGGTCACAGAGTGGATCCAATCACAGGTTTTAAGACACTACTATGAAACGCCGAGTGTATCTTCCTCAGCAACCGAGGCAGTTTCAATTGCACCGTGACTGGGTTGATGATCTTTACTATAGGGAATGGTCCCATAAACTTTGGCCCCAGTTTCTTGTTAGGCAGTTTTAATCTCAAATATTTTGTGGAGAGGTAAACCTTTTCTCCCACTTAGAATGGCCATTGCAGAGCCCAGGGTTTATCTGCCTGTTTCTTATAGGTTCGTGCCGCTTTAGCCAGTGCTGTTTTCACATTTTCCCAAGTTGCTTTCAGCATCGACATCCAATCAGTCAAGCTGAGAAGGGGGGGTCCCTTGGATACTCAGGCATTGGGACAAAGTCCATGCTGCTCACTACTTTGAACGACGTGAGTCCTGTGCTACTGTGAACAGCATTATTGTTCACGACCTCAGCAAAACATAAAAGGTATGCCCAATTGGACTGCTGATAGCACCTCAGGTACTGCTCTATCATGGCATTCAATCTCTCTGCTCCCCCATTAGTGCTCAGATGAAAAGCTGAACAGTCTGGGGGGTTTTCCCGGTTGTCTCTTCATTGTGGCGCAGATGGTGCAACTTTTCACGTAGTGAACTATCCACATCTTTCTTTATGCCAAGCCACCAGAATTGCTTCCGGGCTAAGTGTAAAGTCTTTAGGAACCCAAATCATCCTGCCGCTTTGATGTCGTGACTCCTTTGGAGAACTAAGGTATGTAGGGATTCTGGGAAGTAGAGTTTCATCCCCTTCCATGCAAGGTCATCTCTCTCCATCAAGATGTGTTGGTTGTTTTGGAACCAGGGGTCTGCTAGCAGTTCAGTCTTGAATCTCATGGTTAGGTCGCTTGCAGGTTGGTCTCGCCGGTCATGGCGTTGCCGCCTGGTGGTTACTTGGGCAGCTGTTTGAGTAGAGGGAATGATAGCATCCACTACGTGCTCCCGTTCGCATTTGTACTGAGGCATGCAGGAAAGGACATCAGCTAGAAAGTTCTTCCCACCTGGAATGTGCTTTAAGACAAAATCAAAACGGTTGAAGTATTGAGCCAATCGGACTTATTTGGGATTCCAAGCGCCTCCAGATTTTTGTGGTCAGTCCAGACTTCGAACGGTTTCTGGCTCCCTTCCAACAGGTGTCTCCAGGTTAACAGTGCCCATCTCACTGTGAAAGCCTCCTTTTCCCATCGTCTCTCTGTGTCTGTGAGCTTGAGGGAGGTGTAGGCATAGGGATGTAAGTTTCCTTGGTTGTTTCTTTGGAGTAGCAGTGCTCCCACTGCCATATTGCTGGCATCTGCCTGGATCACGAATGGTTGTTCGGGGTCAGGATGCTTCAGCACTGGCTCATTTGCAAACATTTCTTTTAGTGCTTTGAACGCCTCTTGGCAGGTTAGGTCCCACTGTAGGGGTTGTCCTGGATGAGGTTTCGTTCCTGGGCTCCCTGTCTTCAGGAGGTCTGTCGGGTTTGGCAATCTTCGCAAAGGGAAGGGGATGAATTGCCTGTAGAAGTTTGCGAACCCTAGGAAGCTTTGTAGCTATCTGCAGGTGTGAGGGGTTTGCCAGCTTAGGACAGCTTGCACTTTGGCTGGGTCCATCTCTATTTCCTCATTTGACACTCGGTAACCCAGGTAGTTTAACCGTGCACAGCGGAATTTGCATTTTGATACCTTGATGTACAGGTTGGCTACTAGACATTTTTCCAGTACTTGGCGGACCAAGGGTATGTGGTCATCCATGGTCTCAGTGTAGATAAGGATATCATCTAGGTAGATGAGGACCCCCTTGTAGAGGTACTCGTGCAGCACCTCGTTTATTAACTGCATGAATACCTCTGGGCCCCCCTGCAGTCCAAAAGGCATCACTTTGAATTGAAAGCTCCATAGGGTGCAGTTGAATGCTGTTTTCCACTCATCTCCCTCTCTGATACGTACTCGGTAGTATGCTTCTCTAAGGTCTACTTTGGTGAAGACTTTTACCTTGGCCAGATGAGATAGCATGTCCTTCATGAGGGGGAGGGCAGTATAGGTTGTGTACGCACACCCCACTTATCCCTCGAAAGTCTACACACAACCTCATAGTTCCATCTTTTTTTTTTCTTTGACGAGGACTGGCGCAGCGACCTGTGGCTTGGCTGGCTCAATGAACCCCCTTGCAGGTTTTTGTCTATGTATTTGCACATCTCTTGTATTTTCCGGGGTGTCATGGTGTACAATTTGGGCTTGGGTACTTCTGCGAGGTCCTGATATTCCATTGGAATCAGTTCGGCCTCTGGGATTTTGTCAGATGTGGTTGCCAGTTGTTCTTGTGAGCTCTTTTGGGGGGTTTCCAGCGTGGGTGGTGTTTCTGCTTGCTGGTGTGGGAGGGGTTGGGGGCCCCTTGATATCCTAAGTGTGCGGGTACCGACTTGCCACCAGATGGTCGGTCCCCACATGTCTAGCCAGGAAAGTCCCAGTATGACTGCGTCTGTCATTTTGGGGGCTGTTATGAATCGAATTACTTCCCAGTGATACACTAGTTCTAGCCTCACTGGTTCAGTTATGTGGGTGACATAGGCTTCTCCCATTAGGGGCATGTCGACCTGCTCGAACCGGATCGGGTGGGCCAGTCTTTTTGCTCTAATCCCCAGTTTCAGGACCGTGGTTAGGTTGATCAAGCACCTTGTGCAGCCTGAGTCTATTAGGGCTTGAAAATCCCCCTGGTTTCCTGTTTTTGGGGCTGTGAGGCATATTGGAAAAAGGAAAGGGTGAATTGATTCACTCACCATTGGGTCATTTTCTCTCTAGTCCTCGCTGTCATATGATTCGGATGACTGGTTGTCTTTGCCTGGGGTTCCACCACTTTCGCCTGAGGAGGAAGGGACCTCTGCAGCCTGGAGGGCTTTCCTGGACATGTTGGTGGTCTGTTTGGGTCCTTGTTATAGTCGTGCCCTGGGCGGTGGGTCTGGCCTTGGTTTTGGGGCTGGGCTTGGGCATGTAGCTGCCATGTGGCCCATCCCCTGCATCTGTAGCATTTCAGCGGACTTTGAGGGAGGGCTGGTCTCAGGGCCTGCTGTGGTGCTGTGGTTCCCCACTGGCTGGGTGGTTTCAGGTCAGGTTGACCTCTCTTTTGTGTCCGGTTGCTTTCTCATGTCGTTGGCAGGCAGCCCGCTGTCGACTTTTGTTGCTACTCGGAACCACTCAGAGAGTTGATTTGGGATGTTGCAGTATGCAGTTACCTGGGCAATTTGCCTGTCCAGGCTTGTTCTGAAAAAATGCACAAGCAGCCGCTCTGGTAAAGGGGGTAGCCTTCCTATGACCCTCCTAAATTCATGGATGTGCTCTTTGATGGGGCGGCCCGTCTGCTTTAGGTTGCTGAGTTCCTCTCCTGCATATGGATCCTCCTCTATCTCCTCAAATCTGGCCTCTAGCAGTTGAAGGAAGTCATCTATGTCTTGCAGTTGAGGGGCTCTCCTCATGTGGAGGGCTGCTAGCCATTCCCTTGCTTCTCCCTCTAGATCCTGTGTGATGGTATTCACCATGGCTCTGGGGGATGGGTAGAGGTGCCCATAGCGTTCTAGGTGGATATCAGCTGACTCAAGGAATAGGGCTAGCTGGTCTGAGTCTCCAACCAAACTTTCCCCTAAATTGGGGTGAGTCATTCAGCCCTACTCCTCCAACCTCCTGTTGGCCTCTGTATGCTTGCACCTGATATGGCTGATCATCTTCTTCACCCCTAGTTTGGAGAGAGGGAGGGGGTTGCCTGCTTTTGGCAGCCTGCCTTCTGTGTGGGAGAGGCACTGGTTACTGTTTTGGGCTCCTTCACCTTCTATTGGGAGGGGGAGGGGGGCTGCACTCCAGTCTGCATCTCCTCCCTTCAACAGGATCAGATGTCCCTCCCCTCTCTTTTGGGCGGCATGATGGCCCCTCATCCTGAAGGGTGGCCCGATCAAAATCCTCCCTCAGTTGCTCTTTTGCACTCCCTAGGGATTCCATCTGGGGTTTTGGGAGCCTGGCTTGTTTCCAGTCCCACCTCCAGTCCTCCCTTGCCAGCTTGCTTGAGACCATTCCCTGTATCTGGGAATTGGGATAAGGGAACTCTACTTCAGCTGCCTTAGGGGTTAATTTCCAAAAGTACTCATTCTTCCTTGCTTCTGCTGCTGGGGAAGACATCACAGCGTGGAAGTATGGAGCTCTGATGGGGGGGCTGGCCGACTTCCTCCAGTTGAAATCAGGCTTTCTTCCGATAATCCACCTTCTGCTATGGTTGCCTGATTTTCCCTCCAAGCACCCCAAATATTGGGGGAGTACTCGGAGAGCCCAGGATACATGAAACTCGGAAATCTTGATATATTTTTAAAAGTCAGTTTATGCTCTCTGTGAAGTTCCCAAGAGATGTTGATCTTGGCTTGATCTTCTGTGGAGCCTAAACTGGCCTTCACTTAATTGCGTTTGAACTTTACTCCTCTATCTCCTCCCTTCTGTCATGCGTCATAACTCATATTCTCCAACTATATTGTAGATATATGAAACCCGACTCTAGACGAAGGTATGCATGGAATCCTCCCTCCGGGGCCAACTTGATAATAGTCATGGCAACGCTTTAGAAGTTGACACCTGAGCTTAAATGTACTCCAGGGAATAATAAGAGGACAGGAAGGCCTGGAGGAACGTTGTCCATGGGGTCGTGATGGGTCGGACATGATTTTGTGACTAATAACAATTTGTTTTATCTAATTTTTTTTTTACTATTCTACTATTGTTTTGGGATCTTCCATTTTCTGAATCTTTTCCAGTTCTGCATTCCTGAATATTTTATTTCTGGTAATGAATCTCCTTTGGTTTGCTAATTGTTGTTCAGTGATATTTGAGTCTGGATAATTTTTTTCCCAATGTTCAAGCATTCGCTTTAAGTATTCCCATTTTGTTGGTTCCAATTTATAATAACAGGCCATAATGGCATGATTTTCAAACACATTATGATTTTGTTATTTCTGTGCTTGATGTTCTTCCATTAATCCTGCAATCCCAGCCATAGCTCCTGAGTCCCATTGCCTACTTGTCAACAATTGCCCAGGAACTCTTAACATCTGACATGATTTTAATTGACCTGTATGCTGACCCATCTGGTATAAAATTCTTTTTCTGTTTGCTCACTGTATTCAATGAGTTGATGTATTCATTTAGTCTGACTCTTCCACTAAGACCAGTCTGGCACAAGTAATCCTTCTGGTAGGATACACCATTGCTAACATAGCTCTCAACCTCATCAGAGCATCACAAGCCTCTCCCCCAATTCATGGGGATATCCCTGAAATTGAATAGACGTTATTATATGTGGATAACCTACAGTTAGATTCATTGCCTAAAACGGGGGGAAATTTAATACTTCAAGTCCTAACTAAGGATCTAAGAATTATTAATGTAGCATCCACAAATATAGGCACTTCCAAGCAAGGTAACTTTTTTTAAAAAAATAGGATTTTTCTGGTATATATCATTATTAATTGCTTATTTTTAGCCATATAAATGAATGACATTATTTGTATAATGGAAGAAATCAAGCTTCATGGGAATTCAAGTTGCACACATTGGGTAGTATGCAGACTTACTCATATTTAAACTAGAGTGATGATTATGTTTCCTTGATTCTGATGGGTCGCTACTAATACCTCCCCCCCCCCCGCATCTCACCACACTTCTTTGCTTTCTGAAACTTCAGCAGTGTATTTCAGTAGGAAATATGGAAATATATTGCTACAGATTCCAGCTAAATAGCCATCTTTCATTTTTCTTTCAACAGAGAAAGAGAGTATTTTTGTAGTTTAACTTTTTTTGTGGCATAGCTTGATTGCAGGTTGTTTTTAAATCAGATATATAAAGTGTTGTTTGCAAATAGGCAGATAACCTACACTATATTAGGATAAACAGGCCAGGAGATGCAAATTGTTCAGCTTCTGTGCAAACTGGCAAAAAGAGGCCATACTCGGCTGTTGTGAGAGTTTCAGTGGCAACACAGATGGAGAGAATGGGAGGTTGGGAAAGATTGGGCTATTCCTTTACAATGCCTTTGGCTGTGACCAGTGTAGGCACAAGAAAAATACGAATTGAAATAAGCCTTGGCATATAAAGGGTAGTAATTGGTCAAGATAAACAAGTATAATAAAAGCCCGCTTAAAAGAATATAGAAATGAATGAGTTTATATAGAGAAACTATCCACAGAATTCAATAGTTTATAGATCAAATACCTATCTCAGTGTTGGCAAAACGTTTCGGCACCAAGTGCCAAAATGTGAGTGCACGTGTGTGTGTGTGTGTGTATGTGTGCCAGAAACTGAAAGAGCAGCCGCCCAGTGTGCATGTGTGCACTGGCCAGCTGATCTTTGTGTGCACATGCGCACCAGAAACCAGAAGGCCAGGTGACCATTGCACATGTGCACCGGACGACTACTCTTTCAGTTCTGGCTCTTCCATGTTTGTGAAGACTAGCTGGCTAGCGCATCACAACCCGGAAGAGCAATGGGTGACGGCTCACATGCCATAGGTTCGCCATCATGGACCTATCTGGATCAGATGATACTTTATTGAAGGCAGAAGTATTTTAGAGAAAAACTATATCACATCTCTTGTTAGAGAATTCCTAAGTCCAGAGTCAGCCCCTGAGAAAATCCTCTCTCATGTTCCCACAATACCTCTAATGATGCTGGAACTGAGAAGAACTCAGTGGGAGATTTCATTTTTTCAGCTTAATTTCAAACAGTGCTTAATTTATATAGAACACATGTTTTTAAAAATATGTGTTGTATAGCATCTAGCACACAAGTAATGTACATTGGTGAAATAATGACCGATGTTTTGCATCATGCCAAAAAACCCAAGATAAATCAGTCTTATAATAAAGAAGTCATATGTTTTCTATTACTATCCCCAGTCAGTCATGTGGCTACAGCTTTGGCACTAGCTAAAGTTTCTGAATTCTTAAAAATGGAGTCCTGGACTGAATACATTGCAGTAGTGTGAACAGAATGCAATTAAGTCATTTATCATTATGACCTCATCTGACATTAAACAGGTATGGTTGTGCTCTCCTGGCCGCTATTGAAAAATGACATATATGTTCAAGGCTAAATCCAGGAGCACTGCAAACTTGAGCTTCACTCAAGGGAGGGAACTTGTTCTCGATCTATCTTCAGATGACCAGAAGGACTTCGTCTTGGTGTCCAGATTTAGCTTCAAATTGTGTTCTCAGCCCCTGCTGGCATCAGATATTAATTTTGGGTAGGTTAATGGAATGGAGATATAAAATTGGTTGATGACCTCATGATGCAGAGTTATGGACAACCTCTCCTAAAGTTTCAAACATGTTAATTGCATGGTGGGGGGTGGGCAAACCTTGTAATTCAGTAATATGGGGATCTTGAGGGAGGTCAACAGAATTGAAATGGCAGGTGCAACCAGGGTAATCAAATTGCCCCTGGTTTTCACTTGCATGCAGTGAATACAACACATGTTAAAAAGAGGCAATACTTTGTTCACGGTCACACACATTGTTGACTCCTTGTGGATGCCATTGCTCAGTGGCCACAACACTAAAACTTCTAACCACAGTTTTCTGAAATATTTCATTTAGAGCCACAGTAAATGATAGCCTTCAAATCCCATTTTCCGGAGCAAGGGACAGGAGGCTCCAGTGGATAGGCTCCAGTGGATGGTATTGTCATGCCCATTTGGCCACGAGACTGGGATGAAGCTGAAGACACGCCTCTGCTCCACCCTTTCTTTCCAGTTCATCTCAGTCCGGCTAAATAACGAGACCTAATTTAAACTTCTCCTGATTTTTTATTTTATTTTATTTTTTATTTAAATCTTTAGTCTACTGGAACCTCCTTGCCTCTGCAGTCTCTGTGAATAGCTCTCTGCTCTAGCCTGTGAGTAGCTCTAGGGGTTTTTCCCTTCTAGCCACCAGGGATCGTTACTTTGTATCCCTGGGTTCGGAGAGAGCGCTGGAGGTTGCGGTGGCCATTATGGCACCACAAAACACGTGGTGCTTATTCTGGAGGCTTTTTGGGCGATCGGGAGGCTTGCGGCTTGGGATTCCCAGCCCTAGGGGCCCCCATCACCCCAACTCAAAGGAAAACGGCTTTGGCGGCTGGGATCGAGCCGTGGCAAGCATCGGAGCGCTGAGAAGAGCGCGAAGAATTTTTTTGAATTGTGCGCATGCTGCAGGAGCAGCGGAGAGCACACAGAGCTAAGTGGAGCCGAGGGAGCCTTGGCGGCAGCCCCCAAACACACCAATCTCAGTGCTGAGACAGGGGCTGCCCAGGAGAGGAGGAAGCAGCAATTAGGCCTGCATTTATTCTCCTCTTTTGCCTGTTGCAGCTGAAGAGAGAGAGAGAGAGCCAGGGGACTGTGCAAGGAGGGTGAGTAAGATTTCCTTAATTTCAATCCCCACATGGCCAAGATGGTGGAGGAGGCAGGAAGGTCCCCTTCTTCCCCATGCTCACCAGGGGAGGGCCCATCCACCAGGCAGCGCCCCACTGCCTCTGCCAGGGCCAAAAGGACTCCCATTCCCTGCCCCTCCCCTGCCACCCAGAGGGACGAATTAAGGAGGCACAAAGCCCTTTCAAACACCTTCTCCAGGGCTGAGAAACTAAGGGCCTTACAGGGCAAGCTTAGTGCTTCCCCTCTCCACTCTAGATCTCCCTTGGGGAGTGAGGCCTGCGCTGGAAACCCCCCAGGTTCCCCAGATAACCTAAGAAGTTTGTTTGGGGATAGATCCCCCTCTCCTCCCCTCTCCCTGGAAGACCAGGACATGGAATTGGAGGACCCCTGTGCTAACGTGGATCCCCTAGAGGATCAGCCCCTACCAAGGCCTCCACTAGCTCCCCAGTCTGGGTTAACTTTAAATCTAGAGAATTCCAGCTGGGATTCTATGGATGTGGACAATCTTCCTAAGGGGTTGCAGAATCTCATAGAAAGAGCAATTTCTTCTGGAATTGCACACGGTTTGCAACAGCAGGCTGCTAGGCCCCTAGCACCAGATCAAGGAGGGAAACCTAGAGCCAGCTCTTCTCAAGCTCACCCTCCTTCTGATTCAGTGAGCCGCTCTGCCTCTCCTTCCCTAATTAGCGAAGGCTCAGTAGCTGGGGACAGACCCCAGAGGGATCCTGACCTATCTGAGGATGAGGAGGCTGACAAGCTGGAGCCCCCGGCATTTACTGGTCTCTTTCCCCCTAATATTTTCCGATCTCTTCTACGTAAAGCGTGTGCCACCCCGCAGGTGGAAGAGGAGGGGGGCAGAAGGGACAAAAGGAGGGGCTAAGGAGGGTGCCTCAGAGGGGACAGCAGCTAAGAAACCTCGGGGCCCAGTCTTCTCTGCGCCCAAGGAGGTGAAGGAGGAGATCCCTGCTCCTCACCTTTTCCTGGAAGTGGTGAAAAAACAATGGGAGAAGCCTACTGCCTTCCCTAATCCTGGCAGCAATGACAAGATAATTTTATAACATTGAGCCAGATTTCTCCCAAGCCTTACAGCTACCCACCGTGGACCCACCTGTGGTGGCCCTGGCATCTCCTGCGTCTCTGGTGGCCAAGGACATGGCAGACAACCTTAAGGCAGACGACAAGAAGGCAGAGATGACTCTGAGGAAGACATTCCAGTCCACGGTCTGGGCCATCAAGGCAGCAGCATTGGCTTCCTTCTTCAATCGCACAGCAATCCTGTGGATGGAGAAGATCCAGGAACGCATTCCCCCAGAGGATGTGCGGTTGCATCAGGAATTAAACAAGTTAGTAGCAGTGTCACAGTTTTCGGCTGATGCCACACTAAACGTGATGAAGTTCGCTTCCAGAGCTATGGCGTCGTCCGTGACCTCCCGTCGCCTCCTTTGGCTCCTGGGATGGCAAGCGGACAGCAAGTCCAAGTGGCAGCTGGCCTCGGCCGACTACACGGGGGGCTCCCTCTTTCGTGCCACCATGGAACCGCTCCTCATGGAGGACAAAAATAAGAAAAAGGTTCTACCCACCTCAACGAAGAGGGCGGAGCAAAGGTCCCCCTTCTACCGCAAGCCCTCGTATCGACCACTGGAACCGGAAGCTCAACAGAGCAGGTACTCTTTCCCCAGGTCAGAGAGACAACCTAATCGTAACTTCAATAGGGACAGATCCCGCTTCCAGACACAGAGTAAGCGGCCCTTTCGAGGGGGAGGTGGGCGCCCCTACCGCCAGGGCAAATAGGTTGAATCTGACCCCACCTATTGACGGCCGCCTGGCTCTCTTTTCCGATGCCTGAGCAGAGATTTCCTCAGACGCATGGGTGCTCAGCACAGTCTCTCAGGGTCTTAGGCTAGAATTCGCCTCCATCCCCCCGAGCTATTTCCGCACCTTTCCCCCATCTCAAAATATTGACAAGCGCAGGCGGATGCGTCAGGCTATCAAACATCTGCTTGACATTGCCGCAATAGAACTGGCCCCCCGGAGCAGGTGGGTGGGGAGTTCTATTCAAACTTGTTCCTAGTGCCCAAGGCTTCAGGCGGCTGGAGGGCTATCCTCGATCTGAAGCTCTTGAACCAATATCTAATTTACCGCAAGTTCAAGATGGCATCCTTAAGTCCATCCTGGCGGGCATAAAGGTAGGGGATTTCATGGCATCCATAGACCTCATGGAGGCGTATCTCCATATCCCCATACTCCCCAGCACAGGCGCTTCCTCCGGTTCTCCTTCCTAGGGCGCCATTATCAATACAGGGCCTTGCCCTTTGGGTTGACCTCCACTCCCAGAACATTCACAAAGGTGCTGGTGGTAACAGCAGCGTATCTCAGGGGGTTCCCTATTAGATTGAATTGCTACTGGATGACGTCCTCGTCCAGGGGACATCTCCGTCTCAAACTAGAGCAAATCTTACGCAGGTCATAAACACCCTGCAATGGTTGGGGTTCTCTGTGAACTTCGAAAAGAGTTCCCTCATCCCGTCCACCACGATACTTCATCTAGGGGCGGTGATTGATTCCCATTCAGGGAAGTTTTTTCTCTCCCCAGACCGAAGGTCCAGTTTGGTTAGGATGGTTAAGCAGGTCCGCAGGGACCATTATGTTCCCATAGCCTTTCTCTCCAGCCTGTTGGGGAAACTCATATCCTGCATCGAGGTAGTACCATGGGCACGGTTGCATGCCAGGACCCTGCAGTGGCAACTCCTACCGTTCCAGAGGGCCAACACCAGCAGCTCACCGGCCAAGGTCGAGGCCACCCCTCAGGTACTGATTTCTCTCAGGTGGTGGCTGTCCCCAGCCTTGCTGAAGGGGTGCAAGTTCAGGGACAGGAACGCCTCGTCCTCACCATGGATACCAGTCTCTTCGGCTGGGGGGTGACCCTGGGATCCCAGCTGGCGCAGGGTCGGTGGTCTTGGCAGGAGCTCCAACACAACATCAACTGGTTGGAGCTCTGGGCGGTCCACCTGGTGCTACGGCACTTCCGAAACTCCGTCAAGGGCCACCACATCCTGGCCCTCACTGACAATGTGGCAACCAATGCTCACATCAACCATCAGGGCGGTACACGATCCAAGGTGCTTCAAAACGAGGCAATGGCACTGGGCATCTGGGCGGAGAGACACCTGAGGTTGATCCTGGCGGAACACATCACGGGGATCGACAACCATCAGGCAGACTGGCAGAGTCGAGAGACGGTGGACAACAGAGAGTGGAGTTTGTCCCAGGAGCTGTTCCAGAACATCTGCTGGAGGTTCGGACGGCCAGTACTGGATCTCTTTGCCACCCCGGCCAACGCCCAGCTTCCGCGGTTCTTCTCTCGGTTCCCAGCTTGGGGAATGGAAGGAGTCGATGCCCTTCACACAAGATGGCCAAAGGGGCTGCTGTACGCATTTCCTCCCCTTCTCCTCATCCCTGGGGTAGTTCAGAAACTAGTCAGGGAACAGGCAGAGCTGATCCTAGTGGCCCCCCACTGGCCAAGGAGACCCTGGTTCACGGACCTCAAGACCCTGTTGGCCCGACCTCCCTGGCGTATCCTGGAGGGGGAAATAGAGCTGCACCAAGGGAAACTCAGGCACCCGGAACCACACTGGCTGCAACTAGCCGTGTGGAAGTTGAGCAGGAGCTCCTGAGAGGGGCCCACCTGTCCTTGTGGGTGATTAAGACCATAGAGGCCTCATGCAGGAAATCCACTACGAGAGGCTATGATTCCACATGGTCCGCCTTTGTAACCTGGTGCCAGGGGAATCAGGTGGAGCCCACCTCAGTGTCTCATGGCCTGGATTTCATCCAGGACGGCCTGGATAAAGGGATCGCCAGGGGCACCATGCGCAGGCAGCTAGCTGCCCTTGCCACGATCATCCCAGGCGAGGGTCTGGTCCCCCTCACCCAACTACCCCTTGTAAAGAGGTTCCTTCAGAGGGTCTCCAACCTGTACCCCCCAGTAGTGCACAGATTCCCCACATGGAATCTTCCCACCATCCTATGGGCTCTCATGGGGGAGCCATTTGAGCTGTTGAGGATGGTTAGCCTGAAGCATCTAACCCTTAAGGTGGTGTTTCTTGTTGCGATCATGTCATCTAGACGGGTCTCAGAGCTAGGAGCTCTCTCATCTGGGGGGGGGGGGCTTGTGCATATTCCATAACAACAGGGTAGTCTTGAGGTTGGATCCAGCCTTTCTCCCAAAGGTGAATTCCATTTTCCACCGTTCCCAGGAGGTTATCCTTCCGGATTTCTGCCCAAACCCGAGTAGGGAATGGGAGCAGCCGTGGCACCATTTGGATGTCCGACGGGCCCTGCATATTTACTTAAAGCGGACGGCTTCCTTTCGGAGGTCAGAGGCTCTCTTCCTATCTTTCCAACCTTCGGCCCTGGGTAAAAGAGTTACGTCCTCCACCATTAGCAGGTGGATCTAACCCTAACCCTAGCTATCTCCCTGGCGTACAAATCCCAGAAGCTGCCGGTGCCAGCTGGCATCACGGCTCATTCAACGAGGAGTGCCGCCATTCAGCGGCTTGGGCCTCCCAGGCTCCTATAGATGACATTTGCAGAGCGGCTATGTGGGCCTCCCCATCGCCGTTCATCCATCATTACAGGTTAGATGTGTTCGCATCGGCTGATGTGGCGTTTGGGCTCAGGGTGCTACAGCAAGTTATTGCAGACCATTAGTCCCCTGCCCATGGGATTTAGCTTTGGTAAGTCCCATCCACTGGAGCCTCCTGTCCCTGTCTTCAGAAAATGGCAGTTGGTCTTACCTGAACTGCTATTTTCGGGGCTCGGACAGGAGGCTCCAGTTCCCGCCCTAGGTAATAGAATAAATGGGGTGGTGGGAGTTCTCCTTTGTGACTTGTTTTCAGGTCTCGGGGGAGCTCACTTCGATGAACTGGAGAAGAAGGGGTGGAGCACAGAGGCGAGTCTTCAGCTTCATCCCAGTCTCATGGCCAAATGGGCATGACAATACCATCCACTGGAGCCTATCCACTGGAGCCTCCTGTCCGGGCCCCGAAAATAGCAGTTCAGGTAAGACCAACTGCC
Organism: Natrix helvetica; assembly: GCF_964273705.1. Classification (NCBI taxonomy): domain Eukaryota; kingdom Metazoa; phylum Chordata; class Lepidosauria; order Squamata; family Natricidae; genus Natrix; species Natrix helvetica. The sequence continues at coordinate 79,197,818 of NC_138550.1, read as the reverse complement.
ATTTTAGCTGGATTATTTCAGTGTATCTATCTATCATCTATCTATCTATCTATCTATCTATCTATCTATCTATCTATCTATCTATCTATCTATCTATCTATCTATCTATCTATCTATCTATCTCTGTGAAAAAACTTACGCAGGAATCATGAAATCTCCAGAACCTTGAAATTTGGCACATATGTTCCTCTTGGCTTCTAGGTGCTCGGTAATAAAGGATTTTTTGAAATGACTCTCAGAGCATTAGTATTTCGTATATTATTATTAACACGCTCTGATGCTAAGGAGTTAGATGTTCTACTCCCCCTCCCAACCTGAAAACTTGGACGTGGGCTTGGCCAGCACATGACTCATCCGGCCTGCTGGCTGGGAGTTCGAAGAGGAGCCTGAGGGAGAAAAGGTGATAAGATAGGTGAGGCTTCTGTAGGGCAAGGCTGAGAGAGAGAGAAGGGGATAGGATAGGGGACGATTCTGTAGGGCAAGGCTGAGGGAGGGAAGGGGATAGGATAGGGGACGATTCTGTAGGGCAAGGCTGAGAGAGAGAGAAGGGGATAGGATAGGGGACGATTCTGTAGGGCAAGGCTGAGGGAGGGAAGGGGATAGGATAGGGGACGATTCTGTAGGGCAAGGCTGAGGGAGGGAAGGGGATAGGATAGGGGAGGATTCTGTAGGGCAAGGCTGAGGGAGGGAAGGGGATAGGATAGGGGACAATTCTGTAGGGAAAGGCTGAGGAAGGGAAGGTGATAGGATAGGGGAGGATTCTGTAGGGCAAGGCTGAGGGAGGGAAGGGGATAGGATAGGGGAGGATTCTGTAGGGAAAGGCTGAGGAAGGGAAGGTGATAGGATAGGGGAGGATTCTGTAGGGCAAGGCTGAGGGAGGGAAGGGGATAGGATAGGGGAGGATTCTGTAGGGAAAGGTGAGGGAGGGAAGGGGATAGGATAGAGGAGGTTTCTGTGGGGCAAGCCTGAGAGACAGAAGGGGATAGGAGAGGTCGATGGTAACTACTCATTAATTTTCAAGCTGTGTTGATTTATCAAGCCTGATCACATAGTTTCGTAGTGGAGCACGGGAATTCAGCTAGCATGGTAATAAAAAGTTAACAATGTTACCAGCGAACTAATAGGAACGCATTTCCTTTAATCTGATCTTAGCCTAGCTTATTCATTAAGGTAGTCAAGGCAGGCTCTGGATCTTAATGAGAGCTAAAATAAATGGAAAGAAATATAGATAATCCCCCAACTCAGATGGAGCTGCACTCCAGTATTTTGTCCAGGTACAGAATATTGGAGAAGTGTTATAGTAAAGAAATCACATGTTCCCCTATAACTGTTACTAGTCATTGATATGTTTATAGAACAGATAATCCTTGATTTACAGCAGTTCATTTAGTGACCATTCGAAGTCGTAATGGCACTAAAAAAGTGACATGGCCATTTTTCACACTTACAATAATTGCAGCATCTCCATGGTCACATGATCAGAATTCAGATGCTGACTCGTATTTATGACATTTGCGATGTCCTGGGGTCATGTGATCATCTTTTGTGACCTTCTAACCAGCAAAATCAATAGGGAAGCCAGATTCACTTATTAACGATATTACTAACTTAACAACTGCAGCGATTTACTTAACAACTGTGGCAAGAAAGGTTGTAAAATGGGGAAAAATTTGCTTACCAAATGTTTTGCTCAGCAAAAGAAATGTTGGGCTAAATTGTCACCACGACAAGTTGAGAAGTTGTATTTGTCCCTAGCTAAAATTTCTGAATATTGGGACGAGCAGGAAAATATTCAGAGTAATGCAGTTGAGGAATTAAAAAAAACACCAAAGTTCACCTCAAGCATCTTTTAGGTCCAAAAGGATTACATCTTAAATTTAGTACTCCTAGCAACTGTGTCATTTTCGTCAGCCTGACTGCTTTTGTAGAGCTGAACAGACTGGTTCTCACGTCTCCATGACTCTTGTCTAATCTTTGGAGAGTCTCGGTTGTCCATAACCAAGGAACTCCAAGCTGATCTTGTGAAAGCATAAACAAGAGGCTTTACAGATGCAGTGCAAATAAAAAGCCTTTCATGTGCAAAAGGAAGACTTCACTGTGTCTCATTAAGTGCTAGAGATGTTTCTGTATGGTAACATTGTATGCCTCTTTATTCTAGATTCCTGTCAGCATTTCTAGGAAGGCAGGAAATCAGCATTTACTGAAAGAAATGGGTAAAAAGAGAAGCCCAAATGACTAATTGAAGACAACTAATTGAGGGCACCTCAGTTCCTGCATACAATTTGTGTTTGGTGGCTAAGAGATGCATTGAAAAAAACCACCTGAGACATGGTGGCAGCAACTTGCATCCGCCATCATTCCCAAATGCAGAATAACATTTGGTGGCTGTAGCCATCATGGGACAAGCATGGATTAATACCAACTTTGATAACTAAACCAAGCCTATGAAAATATAAAAGAGGGTCATTGTATTAATTTCTCATTAAAGTGGTGAAACCTACCTGCCTTGGTGAGATCTTGAAAAAGTAAGCAGGATTGGATCAACTTAGTACTTAAATGGGAAATCACCAGAAATACTGGGACTATAACCTAGACTTGGATTTTCAAAACTACATAGAGGGCTCCATCAAGTCAAACAGGAGGAATATATAACAACATATTTGGGAGTTAGCCTGGCTACAAAATCTGTAAAATCTGATGCCTACTAGAGTAAAAATTATTGGATTGGGGCACAACACCACAGCTGATGAATGTTCTGTTTATTCTAATTTATGGCTCTTGGGCCACATGCAGCTCTGCTAGCTGCCAGACAGCAAATTGGCTGACCAAGTGTTCCTTTGCAGCCCACAAGGATTTTTAATTCATCAGTAACCTTCAGTTGTGCAGGCCTGAATTAGAACAACTAGAGTTGTTAGGTGAAAATTATTTGAATAGCTGAGCTTTATGCAGGAAAAATAAGTATTTTTATTGTTGAATATTCAGTTTGACAGAATAAAGTGTTACGAGAAATTGGTTGGGTGGAAAATTAATTTGCTTTCACCAGATGCAGTAAAATTCACTCATCATGCCTAGTGGCTTTATGTGTAGAGCTCATAAATGAATACACAAGAATATATATATATATATAATGCCACCCACCCTGACATAGGGCCTGTTTCATCAGCTCACCCTGTTGGGGAGCTTGGAGTTTCCTTAAGGATCTAATGGGCAGTTTGGCTGAGGAATTAGTTTAGCCTTGGGAGACCATGGCCTTGGACTAGATTGTTCCTAAGTGGCCTCTTTGTGTGCCAGCTTTGGCTTTCTGAGGAATTCTTGGACATGAAGTACCAGAAAGAACATCAAGAACACCATTGGAGGAAGAAATTGCTTATTGAATAAATTGAAAAAAAATTCAGCTAGTAGTTTTTCAGTCCTTCCTGATCTTTGATCAGGCTTGACCTCTTAAAAATTAGCAAGGAAGGGCATTTTGATTTAGAAGTCCCATAAACTGGCTTTATAGCACTGAAGAACACTCTAGTGGCATGCATGCCTGCATAACCTTCCACCTCCTCAGCCTTCTTCCGCGACCCTTTGTCCTCCATTTCTTGCAATTCTGCATACTTTGGACTGCAGCAGCTTAAACTTGTCTTTCTTTGAGAATGTGATGGATCATTCTGCCAGTCTTTGTAGGCCTTGTTCTTGGTCTGGAGGGCTGCTGAAATGGTTTTGTAGTTTTCATCAAACCAATGTTGACATGCCTGTTGTTTCAGTCTAAATACAGTTGTTGTACTGTGTGTGATGACATCTTTAAACTTTTCAGGACAGGTTCCTAAAAGTTTTTCATTAAATGCATCTTGGAAGCATTGGATCTTTAAGATCACATTGACATACATTGACATAGTTAAGCATGTGCCGGTGTTTGAATCTGGGATCCATCCAGATAGATATGTACTTGCTTGTATTGTGTTAGTGATGCATGGGTTGTGTTGAGAGGCATCAGGATGTTACAATTTAGTTTTCCCATCCCATGCCTGCCAAGGACTCTGTCCCAGTTGTCACTGTCTATCCCTAACATTGAAGTTACCCAGAATAACAAGTTTGTCACTTGTGGGAGTTATTCAAATAATTTGGTCTAGGGCTTGTAAAACCTGATCTTTGTCTGGATATGTGAGAAGCTAGACTCCTCCACCAGAAATATTACCCTTCCCTGAACACTCCATACATATTTAAGTCAATCTAGACTTAGTTGTAATTATATTAAATCCAATAACTGAAATCTTGTCAGTTTGTGTGGGTTACTTGAAACATGACTAGATCTCATCCTAATTTCTGGTATGTTATGAAATGAGGGAAAAGAAAAGCTTTTAGGAAACAGTTGATTATTATGGTTTTTAATCCCTAATTTATTGATCAGAATAAATACATTCCAAATTAGAATTTTGAGTCATCCTGACAAATTGTTCTAGTTTAATTAATACTATCTGCATCGATTATAAATAATATACATTACCGATTGTTGCATTGCCTGCCTGGATTCACAAGACTATCCCTTGGCTTCGTATAAAAGGCATATGAGGAATTCACCCTCTTTCATCTCAAATAGAATCAGCGCTTGGAGAGGCATGACTTCTGTCCCGCAGAGCAAAGGGAGGTGCCATAGCCTGTCCCTCTCCTGAGTAGGAAAACACTCTATTTATTTATTTTTAAAGAGTAGGCAGAAAACTGGGGAAACAGAGAAAGGAATTGCTGTGGCTGAGCTTGGGAAGGGAGTGAAGTATAAAACCTTGCCAACCATTCTGATATCCGATATTTTGTATTATCCTAAGGTGACCAGATTTTAACATTGGTAAAGCCGGACACCATTGACCGGGGGGGGGGGGGTGTTCTTGATTAAAAGTTTGGTCTATATACTTGCACCCCTAACCCTTTAGGGAAAAAACCCCAGGGGTCTTCAAACCTGACAGTTTTAAGACTTGTGGACTTCAACTCCCAGAATTCCTCCTCCAGTCATGTTGCGGCAACATCATCTGCGTGGATCTGCTCCATCTTCAGTTTTTTTCACCGGGGGCAGGGCTACCACTGAAGATGCTGATGAGCCCCCGCCACCACCAGAATAACTGCTGCTGCCTCCTCCTCCTCCTCCAACAGCACCACCACATTTGCTGCCCGACGCTGCGGCTGAGGTGAAGCCGCCAGAGCTCCCGCTGGTGCCCCTGCCCATGGCAGTGGCACGTCGCCCTCCACTCGGAGCACCTGAGCTGGGCCCCAGGTTACCCCTGCCGCCTCGTCCTCCTCCGCTGTGCTTTTGAGCAGCCATGAGGTGTTTTTTTCCTGCTCCCGCCCCCTCCGTTGCCTTCCTACTGGCTCCCGCGGCCTCATGGCTCCTCAAAAGCAAAAAACCATGGCTGCTGAGAAGCCTTCCAAGGCCTTATATTCCCGGTGCAATACCCAGGAATACCCAAAGGGTTGCCAAGATACATGGACATTTTGAACTTGTTAGACCTGAATATTCTGACTTTGCAAAAAAAAACGTTAGCTTAACAGCTCTTAGGTCCTTGATAAGGGCTTGAACTGTTAAGTTTTTACCAGTCCCAGACTGTGAATAGAATTGAAGTTTAAATCTCAAACAACAACAACAACACCTTAACAGCTCTTAGGTCCTTAATTAGGACCTAAACTGTTGTTTTTACCAGTCCCAGGCTGTGAAGTGAACTGAAGATTAAATAATAATAAAATAGTTGACGAACATTTCTGAATATTATCACTTTTACAATATGCTAGTAAGGTAAGACAACTCTTACAACTACTACTTACAACTACTAAATAGAGATTGTGACAGAAAAGTGTAAGTGATCCTCTAAAAACTTTATGTCAAAGGCAAGATTTATCTCAGTGTTTGTACATCTGCATAATGAGAGTCCATTGAATACCACAATTCATTGTCACTGAAAACAGTCATTATAGCTTTCCTGGTGCAGAAAAATACACATTAAGCTGCAGAAGCAACTTTATACATGCCAGCTTGCCCACCTGCAGGCTTATCTTTCCGGTCTGAGTTGATTGCTTCAGCTTTTCCACTGCAGTTGTGTCATTGATCAATTTCACTAGGCTTTCCCCCACCATTCCAGGATGTAAATGTCAGGGCCAGTCAATGAGAATATGCCATTTAGATAACGCTCTTGAAGAGTTACAGATGGGAGACAGTTGAGGAAGTAATAATGGCAATGCATCAGACCAAAAAAGAGAGCAAGACTGATGAACAGGAAGAAAGTGAGACTGAGATAATAAGAAAAGGCATGGAACTGCTACATGCAATAAGGGAAGGAGTAGGAAATGAAAAACTTCTGGAAAGCTACTTTTTAAAAAAAAGTTTGGGTTTTTTAAAAGCTTTAATTAAAAAAGTTCAAAAGAACTTTTCCTTGCCTTGCAAAACAAGCTCCTTTATTAAAAAGGAAACATTCCTTTTTGATAATGCTGGAATTGGAATGCAATTCAGTGAAACTTGGTGGGCAGCAGATCCACTGCCAGCGTGATTAGTTGTCCAGATAAAGCACAAGTTATCCAGTCAGAGATTGTGGTGATGGCCAATTTACTATTACAAACCTTCAGATCAGGGGTGGGTTCCTGCCAGTTCTAACCTCTTCTATAGAAGAGGTTCCACAAATCTACAGTGCCATTTAGAACTGGTTCTAGCTCCCTCCCCCGGCCCGTCCGCACATCATCAAGATGAAGAGCGAGAGGAGGAATTCTGGAAGTTGAAGTCCACGAGTCTTAAAGCTGTCAAGTGTGAACACCCCTGGGGTTTTTTTCTAAAGGGTTAGGGGTGCAAGGGTCTTGTAACTTGACAGCTTTAAGACTTGCACACTTCAATGCCAGAGTTCCTGAGCCAACATGACTGGAGGAGGAATTCTGGGAGTTGAAGTCCACAAGTTTTAAAGCTGTCAAGTTTGAACAGCCCTGGGGGTTTTTTCTAAAGGGTTAGGGGTGCAAGGGTCTTGTAACTTGACAGTTTTAAGACTTGTGTGCTTCAAATGCCAGAGTTTCTGAGCCAACATTTTGGTTGCTAAGCAAGAGGGTTGTTAAGTAAGTTTCACCACATTTTACAAGTTGGCCATGCCCGCCCAGTCACATGGCTGGCAAGCCACTCCCACCTGGTCACATGGCTGGCAGGCCACTCCCACAAAGCAGGCCACACCTACAGAAGAGGTTCTAAAAAAATTTGAGACCCACCACTGCTTCAGATGTATAACCTCAGTACTGATTTTAGATAAGCAAAAAGGGATTCTCCCCCTTGCCCCCCAAGCATTTAAGGTAAAAAACCAGAGTTGGGAAATTTTGGCTTACCTTTTACCTTTATAGAAATTTCCTTCTTGCATAGTATCAATGAAAAACTAAAGAAATTGTTTTACTTTTGCAATAACCACCATCGCTGTTTATCCTTAAGCTTCCACCTCTCATTTCTTTGCTATAAATTCATGTCTCCCAAACTTATATTTAAAAAAAAAATCCATGGGTGCTGAGCTATTCATGCTTATGCTATTTGTGTTGCTAATATTTTCTTATGTGCTTCTTTCAAAAATCATTCTAGATGCTGGCTGATGGCTAAGCTAGTTCAATTATCTGCCTAGCTTAAAGACAGTGTGCATTTGAACAATGTATGATAGGAAAACAGCAGTATAAGAGAGCAATTGGCTTTTGATTTCTTTGAAGTTCCAAAGGCTTCTAATTGACGACTGTTGGAAACAAAATGTTTGACTAGATGGGTTTCTGTTTTGATCTCTTAGCTCCCCTTCCATTAGCCAGATAGATGAATTGAGTGGTTCTCTGGGTTGCTGCAAAAAACCCAAGATTACTTTGAAGATCTATTGTACCAGAGTAATTATTTTCAAACGAGATGAAAACAATAACTTTTCTCATACAGATGGTGATTTTATGTAGATCCTCATTCAAAATAGGCACATTTTAAATACTGAATCCATTTTATCTTTTTTTTCCACAAGAGTCAATGTGTGTTATGATAAACAATGAGAATTGATCAAAATAAGACATAGCCTTATTGATTGATTGAAATACTTTCTACAATCCTGCTGTCTAAATAAGAAAATAATTTGCAATAAAGGAAAGTCCAATTTGCTCTTTTTAGGGCAGCCCTCCCCAAATTATTATCACACTGTTGAATTCAGCACCATGTAACCTGCCTGCCCTTTGTATAAAATCCCAAAATCCCAAACCAAAATAGAACAATTCTTATTTTATGAAATAAAATCCAAATAACTACTCGAATTACGAACTAATGTAATTACAAGGTAAGTGAGGAGGGGGGGTGGAATGGCTCAGCAGCAGCTAAAGACGCTGAACTTGTCAGCTGGAAAACTGACAGTATGGGTTCAAGAATAGAGTGCTGCACGATGGGATGAGCTCCTGTAACTTGCCTCAGCTCCTGCCCACCTAGCAGTTCAATAGCATGCAAATGCAAGTAGAAATAAATAGGTACCACTTCGATGGGAACTAACAGCACCCTGTATGCCTCGGCGTATAGTCATGCTGGCCACATGACCACAGAAGTGTCTTTGGACAATGCTGGCTTCCTTTGCTAAGAAACAGAGATGAGCACCGTTCCCTCAGTTGGAAATGACTGGATAGGGAAAACCGTTACCTTTACCTTACAAAGTAATGTGACTAAAACAGCATAGATAAAGCTTATGCTTAACTTTATGGACAACAATAAACTCATGGACAACAATATCACAGAAATCAGATTTTAAGGAAGATAAAGCAATGGATGAATTCCTTGCTTTATCTTTAGTACTAAATAAGACTTCCCAGGAGCTGAAGTCTCTTAAGTTGTACAATATTTTTCATAACCTGCATGGTATTGCCCGAGTATAAAATTGTAATTTCATGCTCATTCTGTACTCCCATTTATTTATAATTCGTTACTTTGCTATATCGTTATTCTTTGCTGTTTCTCACTCCTAGCTTTCTCAGTGCCCTGTTCACATTGATTTTTGGTAAAATAAACAGTCTGCTTCTATAGGTGATCTGGCCTAATTCCAATTTCAGGTCTAGTCTAGTTAAACTGGAGTACAGATCAATTTGATCTTTAACCTGAATATACACTAGAATGTATTCTTTAGTAAAACCTCTCCCCCAAAATGGATTGTTTTGATCTGTAATTGCTGAATAATGTCTCTTTTTAGTATCTTTTGAGAAGCCAAACTCCCTATAATGTAAAATGTTTTTCAAACTTGGCAACGTTAAGATTCAATTCCCAAAATTCTCTAGTCTGCACACCTTAGAGCTGCCAGGTTTGAAAAACATTGATCTAACACACATGATTATTTGTTTATAAAATCAGCCTTACGTGTTTTTATTCATTTTTTTATTTTTATCCTGTTTTTATTATTTTTATAGATTACTCAAGGTGGTGAACATACCAAATACTCCTTCCTCCTCCTAGTTGTTTCTCAACCTAAACCTGCGAGGTAGGTTGAGTTGAAAAAGAGTGACTGGACCAAAGTCTCCAAGCCGGCTTTCATGCCTAAAATGGGGCTAGAACTCATGGTCTCCCAGTTTCCGCTAGTTTCTGATTAACAATCACTAGACTAAATTGGTCTTACTTATTTCTGTCTTCAGAGTACTGCAGAATTGCTGTCTTGAGAGAAGGACCACCTGGAGTGAAGTTGCTTCCTCCCTCCAATGCTACGTTCTTCCTATTCTTGCTTCTCTGGTACATGCTCAGTGTAGTGTCTTCCTCTGGCTTTGGCAGTGGGTGTCCCAGCCAGCAGTTGAGTTGCAAGCTTGCATCATTTAAAAATATGCATTATTTTCTTATCCTAGAGGCAAATTGGCTATATTACTAGCTGTGTTTGGATGTTACTGAGCCAATAATGGCACTGATAAAGAGCCAATTCCTTAATGTTCCAGTGCCATGGTGAGTCAGGTAATCCACAGGTAGCATCTGACTGGATTAGCTTGTTTTTTAGGCTGATGCGTAGTGGAATGGTGGGTACAGTGTTTTCTGAAAGCAGAAATGGATGTTGCAGAACAACGTACAGTTGTACTGCATACATAATACTCTGTTTCTGGGAGTTGTTAGTGGCTCATATTGACCATGGACCATCCATAAAGGTACTTCATTGGAAACTAAAAGAAGCCTATTGCTGTGTTTAAATATTGCTGCAATAGTTACCATCTGCCCCAGGAATTAACTGGAAAAGACATCTGTGCTTTCCATGCCAATGTAACAGGTGCTGGTTATAGGTGTGTTTTCTTGAGAGCCTCCCTTGACTATGATGCAGATGGATTGAGTGGTTGAACCTACCAACAACTGCTGAAGGCCAGCAGCGTATCACGATTTCCCCCAGCTTTGGGGGCAGATGAGCAGAGCATGAATTGGAAGTTTCAGTTCTGATTCCTGTTTTATTTTTTTATTGTTTAAGTAACTCAGAAGGAAACAGTTGTTATGCATTGCTTGTTTATAGCTTTTGTATGCTGTCCAGAGTCACGTCTGAGTTGGACAACTATATAAATGCTATATATTTATTTATTATAATAAATATGATAATAATAAGCCACTCAGAGTTGCCCTGAGATAATATATTTTATAAATAAATAATTCCATCACTATTAAAGTGGAGTCCTGCAGTAAAAATCAGGGTAGTTTTGAACTCTTTGGTTAATAGTTTGCATCTTTCCTCTTTAAACATTGCTTTGCTCCAATAAATACTAAAAATGTTCCTATAAAATGTGCTTGAACATGATTTCCCTTTGTACATTAGGAGAGAAGGAAATAGCATTACTAAAGAAGCTGTACATAGATTTTGTAATATTTCTATTGAAAATATCTAGCCCTGAACAATAAAACTGGGAATTAAGATATTAAATATATTTGCTTGTGTAAATGGCATTGACATAATAGGAGCTCAGAGGAATTATGAGAGTTGGTTATTTAAAACCTATTTCATTATTTCTTTTAAAACGGAGATTTTCCAGATTACAAAAATGAGTCAACTGGATTGAGATGCAGCTGTAGAAGTTGAATAAATAAAAAATAAATAAATACAAATAGCCTTTTAAAAGAAAATTGAATTCTGTGAATATAATCTGAAACTGGCAATTGGATTTTGGCCTAAGGAAAGCTAGATATTAAAGATAATATACTTTAAAAAAAAATATCCCTGCTTTAATGTGATGTTAGCATGCTGAGTTCATTGAATGCTCGAGGATTTTTTAATATGCTCTGTTGGATACTGTTGGATACTTTGAAGACATTTTGATTCCTATAACGGAAATTTAAATCCTAGTTTAAGGTTTAATGTACATACAGGTAGTCCTCACTTACCAGTGATAATTGGGATTGAGAACTCCAGCACAATGTCACATGACTGTGCAGGCTTACAAGGACATTTCCAGCAGTCCCAGTTGCTATTGTTAGGTGAATCCTGCAAGGTTGCTGGGTCCTGCAATCACTTGATTGCTATTTGTGACCTCTTGTTGGCATCTCTATGGACTTTGCTTGTAGGAAGCCAGCAGTGAACTTCCCAAAGGGTGGTCATGCAACTCCAAGATATTGCAATGTCATGATAGTCAGTTGACAAGCATCCAAATTGTAATAATGTGACATGGGGGTACCGATGGCTGCAACTACTCATGGTCCACCATGAGTACCCCTTGTTTAGAACTGTTGTATCTTCAAACAGTCACTAAATGAATGGACATTTTATGAGGATTACCTGTAGTATATCTGACAGGTACTACTTCCACATATGAGTGTATCCTGATATATTTGGTTTGTGCAACCAAATAGGAGAACTCAAGAAAGGGCTGAAGAATGTATACAGTCCCTGACCTAAGAAGGAACCTTTTCTATGACATAGGGCCCAGTTACATGGAAGACCATCTGCCCAGTCAACTTGATTCATTGGCATTGACATGCTCTACTGCTCCAACTTCCCTTCAATTAAAGAACATCATCTTCCCAAAGCATGCCTTCTCTGTAGCAGTGCCTGCCCTCTGGAATGAGGTCCTCCACTGAGATCTGGATGGCCCCCACTCTGCTGCTGTTTAAAATAGCTGTGGAAACCTTGCTCTTCATTCAGTGCTTTGGCAAGGTAAAGGGTAACCCTTCCTCACACATGCCATCTTTTACCTTTAGTTTATGCATTTTATTGATTAATAGTCTCATTTTTGCGAGCTGCTCAGAGTTATTGAGAGTTGGGTGACATGCAAGTTTGCTAAATTATTATCATTATGGTTTGTCATACAGCCAGCCAGATGTTTAGACTGGATTTGACATCTTTATCCATTTATCGAGAACTTCCCAGGAATTTGGAATAGGCAGATGTTGTTTGATGATGCCAAAAGTATTGTTATAGGATGTAAGCTGTTCCAAGTAAAGCTGCTTTTTGCAATTGATTGATGGTAATTTTGTCACTGTCAAAACCTATGTTGTTCAAGTGGTGCTCCAGATGTTTTCTGACTGCCTCTGTGGCACCTATTACTATCAATACTACCTTTGCTTTCTTTTGCCACAGTTGTTCTACTTCTGTTGGCAGGTCTTTGTATTTTGTGATTTTGTGATCTCCAGTTCTTTCTCTTCTATTTTTCTGTCTCTAAGTCGTGCAATGTCCGCTATCCAGACTTTTTTGCCTTTTCTTGTCAACAGTTGTTCAGTCTGGGATTTTAAGTATCAGGTGCTTGTCTGTTTGAATTCTAAAGTCACAGAGCACTTAACTTTTTCATTTTCTGTTACTTTGACTATTTTGTAACCCCACCAATTCTTGGTTGCAGACAAAAAGTATTTTTTGCAGATCTTCCAATGCCCATTGTTGCTAATTTGACATGCTGTTGTGTGTAGTCAGCCTATGTGATTTTTCTTGTAGCAGCCAGCTAGGTGGTCCATTATTTCTTCAGCTTCTTTGCAGAGGTGGCATTTGCTGTCTATTGCTGTCTTCTCAATTCTGACCGTATGTGTTCATTCTTAAGGCTAGGTCTTGTGCAGATAGAATTAGCCCCGTAGCCGTTTCCAGGTCTTGTTATTTGCTTGGCCTGCAATTTTTTTTCAATGTATTGGTCATGTAATATCTTGCCTTGCCATGTCTCCTTTCTATTCTTACTTTGATCATTCTTGTAGGTCAGTTTGGTCTTTCCAGTAATTCAATAAGCTTTCATGGCATATAAGCTTCAGTGCATCTTCATCACTGTCCTTCAGATATTCTTCCAATGCCCTTTTTTGGTCTTCAACTGTCTGGTGCACTTGCAACATTCCATGTCCACCCATTTTCCTTGGTAAGTAGAGCCTGTCAACATTGAATCATGGATGAAGGGCATGATTCACTGTCATTATTTTTCTGGTCTTCCTATCCAGTCGTACTGGACTTTAATGCACTATTCCAGGCATGGCTGGAACTACCCTGGTGTTGATTCCCTTGATGGTACTTCCTCCAGTGAGATTGGATTTTAAGATCTTCTCCTTCTCAGGATGTATTCACTTCTAACATTCTTTTTGATGCTGTCAGCTTGAAGGATACCTAGGTGTTTGTAGCAATTGTCTTCATCTAGACTCTTAATGTTATTTCCATAGGACATCTTGACTTTTTTATTATTTTTCACTATTTTCCCCCCTGTTGTTGAGGGTGGCACATTTGCCCAATCCAAACTCATTGCAGTATCTTGGCTGTATTTACGGATGGTTCTGAGCAGCCATTCTATTTCAGATGGTGATTTTTTTCATACAACTTCAGATCGTCCGTGTAAAGGAGTGGGACAGCCTGGCAGATATTTTTAATGTTTGATAGCCATGGCCTGAGTTATTCAATATTATTGACAGGAATCAGATGAATGATAAACAATAGTACAGATAGTGAGTCTCCTTCAAAATTTCCTCTTTTGATATTAACTTCTCCCAGCCTATCACCATTGACTAGGAACTGTGTCTTCCATTCTGCCATTAATCTTTGCACAAAGCTTCTGATGTTTCCTATGACTTATGTTATTTCTGGGCATTTGATTATCCACTCACATGGCAATGTATTATTGTTGTTGTTTACTTGACTTACAAGTGAAGATAAACAAAGGCATGAACCTGTTTACACAATCTCCAGTATGTTAAATTGCTTTCAAAGAGACCACACAAGGTCAATGTAGCATCTTCCCAATAATCTTGATAGTAGATATCGGGATTGTCTTTCAGATAATCCTACTTTAGATTTTGGTCTCTCGATTTTCCCCGCATAGATATCTTGCTCAGCTTCCGGTTAGCATTTGTTATTAACTGTTGAAGCAATTTTATTTTTGTTGGTTCATTTCTGATTTACTCTTTGTTTATGCTTCAGGATTGGTATACATTAGCCTCTCGATCTGATTTAAGTAACATCATTTTAAGCAGGAACAGAAACGAAATCTGTTCAAATATAAATGTCTTTGCTTTTTAAAATTCTGCTGGGTCTGTTAGAAAGAAATCATGCAAACAGTGGAGGAGCTAACTGGAAGCTGACAGGAAAAAATAATAGAAGTGTGGGAAGACTCTAGGCCTTTTGGTACCCAAACAAAGTGTTACATGGAATGTTATTGTTGTTGTCAGGGAACACAGGGACATCTCAGAAGTAGCATGAGTAGAATGGATTCTGCTAAAACCAGTGATGGCGAACCTATGGCACGCATGCCACAGGTGGCACGCGGAGCCATTTGTCAGGGCATGCGAGGCACTGCCCTGTCAGCTGGCCAGCGTGCATGCGCGCACTGGCCAACTGAGTTCACCCTTTTTAAAAGCCATTTTCTGCCCTCCCCAGGCTCCAGAGGCTTTATAGGAGCCTGGGGAGGGCGAAAAGAGCCTCCCCCACCCCCCGGAGGCCCTCCAGAGGCTTCCTGAGCTTCCCTGAAGCCTCCGGAGGCTTCCTGAGCTTCCCTGAAGCCTCCGGAGTGCAAAAAACCAGCCCTACGGGCAAACCGGAAGTTCAGCAACAGACTTCCAGTTTTCTCTGAGGTTTGTTTTGACTGCTCTGGAGGCTTCAGGGAAGCCTCCTGAAGGTCCCTGAAGCATTCGGGAGTGCCCAAAACGATCCTCCGAGCAAACCGGAAGTCACTTCCGGTTTGCTCGGAGGTTTGTTTTGACTGCTCCGGAGGCTTCAGGGAAGCGTTCTGAAGGTCCCTGAAGCCTCCAGAGGGCTTCCGGGGGTGGGAGAGGCTGTTTTCACCCTCCCCAGGCTCCTATAAAGCCTCTAGAGCCTGGGGAGGGCGAAAAAAGCATGCAAAAAATGGGGGGGGTCGTGTCTATAGTGTGCGCACTGGGAGGGTCGCACATTGCATTATGGGTGCGGCACACCCGTACACGCCCCCCTGCACTTCCCCACTTATGGCACGTGAGACAAAAAAGGTTCGCCATCGCTGTGCTATACAATACAATACAATAGCAGAGTTGGAAGGGACTTTTGAGGTCTTCTAGTCCAACCCCCTGCCTAGGCAGCAAACCCTATACTGTTTCAGACAAATGGCTATCCAACATCTTCTTAAAGACTTCCACTGTTGGGGCATTCACAACTTCTGGAGACAAGCTGTTTCACTGATTAATTGTTCTAACTGTCAGGAAATTTCTCCTCAGTTCTAAGTTGCTTCTCTCCTTGATTAGTTTCCACCCATTGCTTCTTGTTCTACCCTCAGGTGCCTTGGAGAATAGTTTGACTCCCTCTTCTTTGTGGCAACCCCTGCAAGTAAGCTAGGACGTTGGTCCATCCATGACCAAGGCTTACAGAATTTTTGCAACTTGAAGATAAAATTATGGTACCTGTTCATGTAACAAAAGATAAGATTTTGGACCTAGCCACAGTTTAATTCTATGACCAGATTTAAGTTGGGCCTTTATTTATTGTTTATAAAATAGAAATAATTTTTGTTGGTTATCCTTGGGAGAGTATTCTTATTCTTTCTAAAGTGTGCAGTGTAGTTTGTGATTCTATTCTATGATGTAGGAACAGAGAAAAAGATTATTTTGCTTTTTAATGGCAGTTGTGAAGCATTACTGGGTGCTGCTTATGTTAAAACTGGGAAAGATGTGCCTAATCTTGGGGTAATGAAAAACACACTAAATTTATAAGGAGCATCCAGCAACTAGAGACATGTATCCAAAACATTTCCATTTTTTTTGTGATAATAGCAATAGCACTTAGACTTATATACCATTTCATAATGCTTTATAGCACTCTCTAACCCAGTGGTAGTCAACCTTTTTCTACCTACCACCCACTAATGGATCTTTCTTGATGGAAAAATTTCCTTACCGCCCACCAGTTTTTGCGCAAGTGCGGAATATTTTTTAGAAAGGAGGGTGTTTTTTTAAAAAAGAAATGTACATACATTTATCTTTTTATTTCTACTTTATGCATGTTTATAATGTTTTTAACTTTATAAAGTTTAATTAGAAAACAATAAAGTAAATTGAAATTAGCTTTACTAGTGATTAATGAGATCTTTGAGGCTGATGCTGCGAGACTAAATATTTGATATCTGGTTCGATTTTCGTAAGGAACAAACGAAGATCTCCTCTTTCGGTGCTTTTCCTTTTTATCTCCTTTTTTAAAAAACTTCCTTAGGGCTATGTACAAAAGTAAGGCTGAGCTAGTTAGCCCACTTATTATTATTAGCCAACAACAATTCTCTCCTGCCTTTTCTTTCTCCTATTTTGCAACTGCTCTGCTCCGCTTCTGCCTGTCCCTGCTATCAGTTTCTACTCCTCCCCTTCCTCTTCCCACGTGTTTGCTTGTGCACGCGCTTGTGCTCGCCTGCCCACTCGCACAAAAGGAGGTTTTAACCTCCGAAATCCCTAATGCACGCATTCTCACGCACGTTAGTTCAAAAGGAGGTTTTAACCTCCGAAATCCCTAACGCACGCATTCTCGCACGCCTTAGTTCAAAAGGAGGTTTTAACCTTCTAAATCCCTAACGCACGCATTCTCGCGCACGTTAGTTCAAAAGGAGGTTTCAACCTCCGAAATCCCCACCGCCCACCTGGAATCCCAAAATGCCCACTAGTGGGCAGTAGGGATCAGGTTGACGACCCATGCTCTAAGCAGTTGACAGAGTCAGCATATTGCAGCCAACAATCTGGATCCTTATTTTACCTGTTTTGGAAAGATGGAAGACTGAGTCAGTCAGAATTGAACTCCTGGAGTAAGCAGTGAGTCTGCAATAATGCATTCTAACCCCTGCGCCACCTCAGCTCATAATAGCTGCGGTAGTAATGATTATTTCATCCTGTGGTGAAGGAATAAAAAAAGTGATAGATGAATTCATCTTGTTCAGAATTATTAACTTCAGGTTCCTATCTGGAATCTTTCTTATTACGTAAAGGTGGACCTCTTTTCTTATAGGCTTTTAGAACATTATTGTAGCAAAGGCTTATCCACTTTGAGGATGATTGTGTGGGATGGTGATGAGTGGAGAAAAGATTAGAAATTGATAATCTGTCTGTCAAATCTGATAGGAATTTATTATTATTTCTTACCTTTTTATAACCAGCAACTTTTCCTGTACGCTGCTTGGAGAGTCCAAGCATGGGTTAAACTCAGCCAATCTGCCCAGGACTGAATTGAAACTTTAGCCATATCTCTGGTGTTGCTTTGACTGCCAGATTTTTCAATTCAGTCAAAGCCCAGTGGATGCATTTTATTTTTCTCTCATTACTTTACACATTGCTTGGACTCTCTAATTCCATTTTTTTGCTGTTACCTTAAGATTTTTCCTTCCCATTCCTTTCCTAGAGAGCAGGAGCGGTGAGAAGAGTTTTTATTGCCCTTTTGTTTGTGTTTCTTGTCCTCCCTCACCATTCCCAGCTCCCACGGTGTCCCAGGCTTGCTCAGGCGCTGTGGAGTTCGCAGGCAGCTACCGGTTGAAGCATGGGGTTGGAGTGCCGATGCCCACACGATTGCGCTGTTTGTCTTGCCTGCGCGATCGTGTTCCCAGCAGGGGTTTTCATCGCTGCTGTTTGTGCTTGGAGGAGCCAGCTCCCATAGGAGGGCATCTTCAGCTGTTCCATGCCCAATGAGAACACATCACATTGGACCAGTGGGTCCTACAAACAATTTGCATAGGTCTGACTAGAATTCATTTTACCTCCACCTCGTCACTTCATCCGGTGCCCAGCCCTCTCCTGCCCTGTCAAAAAGGCTCTCATGGAACAGGAGATCCTTGACCTCAGGGAGATCAGGGCCATAGAACTGGTTCCACCCAGTCACAAAGGGACAAGGTTTTATTCCATTCTATTCCTTGTCCCAAAGAACTTGGGGTGTGTGGTTGGAGGGGCATATTAGATCTTAAAAAGCTAAACCATCACATAGCATACAAGAGGTTCAAGATGCAGTCCCCCCAGTCCATCTTGGGCTGCATCAGGCCAGGGGACCTTCTAATGTCCATAGATCTGAAGAAGGCTTACCTGCACGTACCTATCCACAAGGCCCACCACTGATTTCTAAGGTTCTTTTATGCAGGCCAGCACTTTCAGTACAGGGCTCTGCCATTCTGCCTGTCATCGGCCCCCAGAACTTTCCCCAAAATCCTCGCAGCGGTAGCAGCCTACCTCAGGCTCCAATGTTACCTGGATGATATTCTCATCTAGTCATCATCCCGCCAGCAAACAAAGCAAAACCTGCTGTACACGATGAAAATCCTCCGAGACCATGGGCTCTCTGTCAACCTATAAAAAAGCCATCTGGAGTCAACCACCAGATTGCAGCACCTCGGCGGCTGGCCGCAATGGCATCTCTTACCACACCAGTGGGCCAAACAAAGCAACTCACCAGCGTTAAGTCCTTGGGTGTATCGATCCTTTGGATGGTGGATGTCTTCCGCCCTAGCGAAGGGCTCCTTCTTCAGAGAACCAGACCGTTTCACCATTATGACGAACACCAGCCTTTTTGGCTGGGGGGCTCACTTCCACAACCAAATAGCACAAGGCAGGTGGTCAGCAACCGAGTTGACACACAGCATCAACTGGTTGGAGTTGAGGGCGGCGAGATTGGCTCTGCTTCACTTTCAGAGCAGCATCCAGGGACACCACGTGATGATCCTCATGGACAATGTAGCAGCCAAGGCACACATAAACTGCCAGGGAGGCTGAATTCCTGGGAAGGTGGGCAGAAAGACACCTGTGCTCAATTCAGGTGGAGCACATCTCTGGGGTGAACAATATCCAGGAGGATCGGCTGAGCAGGGCCATGGTCGACCATTCGGAGTGGCATCTGCAACTGGACCTGTTCCATCATCTGTCGCAGAGGTTCGGCTGACCGGTAGTCGATCTATTTGCCACCCCGGAGAACGCTCACCTTCCCAGGTTCTTCACATGGTTTCAGGTGGAGGGGGTCAACGCCCTACATTACCCCTGGCCACCATGACTTCTATATGCATTTCCTCCGTTACAACATCTGGAGCCCCAGTGGCTGCAACTAGCCATCTGGCACTTGAGAGAGACCTCCTGAGCAAGGGCAGACTCTCTGCCAAAGTCATCCACAACATGGCATCCGGAAGACCTGCCACGACCAGGATATATGATGCCACCTGGAGGTCCTTTGAAAAATGATGCACAACGTATGAGGTAACGTGGCTACCGTCCTTCAAGTTCTGGACTATTTACAGGATGGACTGGACCAGGGCCTGGTGCCTAACACCCTCGGGCATCAGGTGGCTGCCTTATCCACGATCCTTGCGTGACAGTCACTCGTCACTTGGCCATCACCCCATCATCCATAGTGTCCTGCGATGTGCCACCAACTTGAGACCACTGGTCGTCCATAGGTACCCGTCATGGGAACTTGAGGTCATGTTATGGGCCCTGATAGCCATGCCCTTTGAGCCTCTACGTTCCGCCAGTCTGAAACATCTGACATTTAAGACCGTCTTCTTAATTGCCATCACTTCTGAGCAACGGATCTCGGAGTTAGCACCTCTGTCGGTTCAGGAGGACTTGTGTCTGACATCCTGACAGAGTGGTCCTTCGGCTGCACCCAGCATTTATTCCCAAGATCAACTCCTGGTTTTACTGGGCCTAGGAAGTTGTCGTTCCGGATTTCTGTCTGCATCCCAAACATCCGAGGGAAAAGAGATGGCACATGCTTGACATTCATTGCACCCTACATAGGTACAAGCACATGGCAGCTTTCAGATGTTCTGAGTCGCTTTTCGTGTCCTTTCAACCTGCATCCCAAGGTCGCAAAGTCTCTTCATCTACAATTAGACGTTGGCTGCATGCATGCATTGCCTTTGCTTACATCCTACAATCCAGACCGGTGCCATGCCTTATTACTGCACATTCTACACAGAGTGCTGCTACCACTGCTGCCTGGGCGACCCAGGCACCAATAGAGGAGATTTGCAGGGCAGCTACTTGGACTTCCTTATCTCCTTTCGTTTGGAACTATAAATTGGACAAATTTGCTTCTGCGGAGGGGGCATTTGGGAGGCGAGTCCTACAGGGTATTCATACCAGTGGAGAGACCCTGGACTTTTCAGCTTCCCGCCCTAGTGACATTTAGCTTGGGTATGTCCCATGCTTGGACTCTCCAAGCAGCGTACAAGAAAATAACCATTGGCTTACCTGAAGGGTCATTTTCTGTACGCTGCGAGGAGAGTCCAACTCCACCTTGGGGTCTTTCTCCACTGTCGATTTGTATTTTGGATGATTTTATGGACTTACTTAGACTACCTTTCAACGCGCACAGATCCACACCTTCATTGAAAAATCTGGCAGTCAAGGCAACACCAGAGGCGTGGCTAAAGTTTCAATTCAGTCCTGGGCAGATTGGCTGAGTTTAACCCATGCTTGGACTCTCATCGCAACGTACAGAAAACAACCCTTCAGGTAAGCCAATGGCCATTTCCTGTTAAAATAGAGCTACTGATTACACCTCATGATTATCTTGGCCAAATCCTTGCTGTGTGGGAACTAAAATTGCGTGTAATCTGTCCTGGCACTTCCACACATTCATCGTAATACTGGGAAAGTGCATATCATATTAGAATTCAATGCAGTTCACATTAACACTCGACATGGATCGCGACACGTACGCCAAATGTTTCTAGGTTACTTATTGCTATTAAAATAAATGTTTGATAAAAACCAGATCAGATCAGGCATAACTTTACTTCCTTTCCATATACTACTTTTATGCAGCTTGTTGGGCATGTTCCCAGGGCATTTGATATCTATAACTTATTAAAACTGGGAAATATCAAGCGATGAACTTACCACCTGCAGTGGATTTAGCTAAAATACACTTCATATATGTTCCATGTGTTCAACACCATAATTGTATAGTATTCAAATGCAGATATAAGGGAAGGTACACCTCCCCAGTAATTTTTTATTCTGGCATATGACCGTGGCACTGAATTGTAGCCAAATAGTTAATGCCTGCTACCCTGAAATGGTCTAGTAAGGGGAATGGGCACAGTCTTTCTCTGATGCAGGGCAGGACATTGCTACGAGGTTCAAAAGAAATACTTTGATATAGCTAATTTCAGTGAAACCTCAAATGCTCAACTTTCTCTAGATAATATCTGCAATTTTTATTATACTATCCTACTGCTTTAGTGGCTAATTCATTTTTATAAAGGAGATTGAGCTTTATAAGAGCATATGAATGTCATTTCATCTGATAAAGGGGATATCATAGTCCAAGATTTGCTTTAACAAGGAGGATATTACTGGCTCTTAGCCAAAATGCTTCCCTAGGATACAAGTCTTCTTGATTTCAGAGGGAATCGTGAACATGTATTTTAAGAACACAAATTGAGACTGTAAAGTCTGACACTTACGCCTTCTATTTTCAGAGAAACATCAGACCAAATCAGGCCAAATTATCCCTTCTTTTCAAGAGTAATGGTAATCAAATTCCCTTCCCAGTCTAAATTGGCAAATTTATAAAGGCACTATTTTTATGAACCTGCCAGGAGAAACAAGAGTTTTGTTACATATTAGAATAGATAATCACATCTGGGATTCCCAAGCAAGCTATTGTCTGTCAGAAACAATGAAAGGGTAATTGGTATTGTTTTCATGAACTTTGCACATCAGTCATCATGTACCTTACTCATAACTAAGGTACAGAAGCAATGCACATCAGAGCTACTTCCCTTCCATTTTTGGTGCTTGGTGCTGATATTAAGTAGCATACAGGTGGAACTGTAACTGGTGGAAAAATATCATTTTATGTGTATCATGAAAAACATAAATTTCAGGTCACCTACCTTAGGAAAAAACTAAATGATTTTACCTTCATATAAATCAAAGCTATTATTGCACTTGGAATACTTTGTACAGTTCTGTTTGGCACATCTCAAAAATGTTATTGTAGATTACTTCTGGTTTCCGAAGGCGACGGATGTTGGTCCGCTGCTCGCTTCTCCGGTGGGCTCCTTTTCGGAGCACAAGCGGTCTTGGAGGGACCATCTGCCGTAGGGCGGCTTGCTGGTACCCCCGGATTGGCGGCAGCCATGGGGGAGTTTCCAGCTTCGCCTCAGGAGCCGGGGAGCGTGGGAGGTGCATAGCAGCACCTTCGCTGAATGGATTCCGGAAGAAAGTAACTAATTAGAAGTAGCGGCTGAAGTACTGGAGGTGAGAAGTTCACTCCAATCTCCCTAACCCCTTTTAATTGATGAGCAGCAGCCTTTTGTAAGTTGTGGATTCAATCTATTTGAAGTTGGAAGATTGGAGGGGTTTTTTTTCACCCCTCTCAGGCAAAGCGGCATTTGGACTATCTCTCAATCTCGGAATGGAGAGAGAGAAAAAAAAGTTGAATTAGTCACTTGTACTAACTATGTGAAAAGATTTATATTACAATTGCAAGAGGCGATTGCTGAGTTGCTTTAAAAATTTTATGGAAATTTTTGATGTTCTGCTCCCTGGTTCCCTGTGAAAGGGGGAGTTAAGATGGCCTGCTTCCGTCTTCTTCTTCGCACTTATAAATGAAGTCTGCCTTTTGAAACTACCTTTGAAGAAAGTCTGGCTTTATATTACTATTCCCTCCTGAAGGACTCCTAGAGCTTCTCCTGTTATGTGGTCTTTCTGGATTTGGATTATTTGATTTCTTTTTTCTTGTGACTTCTTGGCTTGGAACTCTGACTGAGGATTAATTTTCACTTTTGGATTTGCCTGTCTTCTCGGACTCGCTCGGCTGCACGCTTCACAGACGCCATTTCTTTTGCAAAAGATTTACAGTCATCTCTGAACTCAGACAAATGGGGCCCAGAAAACCACCTTCAGGCAAGGCAGCTTCACCACCTACATCTTCTACATCCAGCCCTACGACTCAACAGACAAAAATTTCATCATTCTCACAACAAGAAGGGACAGGAGAGCGTTCAAAAGACTTATCTGTTATACAAATGTTCCAGGCTCTTATGCAGGGACAAAATGAGTTGAAAAAAGAGGTGGCAGATTTTAGAGAACAGCTCAAAGCTGTACAGCAGCAAACAATAGAAAATAAACAAAGAATTGATGTGCTGGAGGAGGGTGCGGCCGGGCTGAGGGAGGAGGTTAAAGCAGTCCAGAAGGGGAATATAGAATTGGAAAATTTTATGGTAAAGATAGAACTTGAAAGAATGTCCTTCTTTCTCAGATTCCAGAAACTACCGGAGACAGAAGATGAAGATCTTAAGGATATCATGAGTACAATCTTAGCAGAATATATTAAGAGAGATAAAGAACAGTTGTGGGATATGGATCTGGTTTACAGGATTAACTCAGCATATGCCAGAACACATAATGTTCCAAAGGAAGTACATGTTAAATTTCTCTGTCAACCTATAAAAAAGCTATCTGGAGTCGACCACGAGGGATGAGGTGCTAGGGACCCAAAGGGGGGGACAACTAAAATATAAAGACAAAGAAATTACCATTCTTAAGCAAATTCCGAAAAAAATAAGAGATAAGAGGAGGAAGTATTCCTCCTTATCAAAGAAATTATATAATAAAGGAGTTTGGTTTAGATGGTTATTGCCAGAAGGAATGTTGATCTTCTGGAAGGGAAACAGAATTCGAATTAATACAGTTGTGGAGGCAGAGGCCTTCATTAAAAAACATAGTGCCTCCTAGAGGACGAAAATATAAGAGGTAGTGAAAAAGGCGACAATATACAAGACATGAAGGAGGGAGGGGCCACTGCTCCACCTGGGGACAGGGGGGAGGGAACAATATTGGAAAGACTCAGGTCACAAAAATAAATATATTTGAAATATTATTGTAATTGTTGATACATTAGAAAGTGGCAAAAGAGATAATTGAACACATGGTTGATACAATGTATAATAACATGCTGTTTCTGCTTATCTTTTATCTTTTGTTTTTTCTTTTCTGTAAAAGTTGTGAGAATTGGAGAGATTTCTGCCTCTAGCACGATGGAGTTTCCAAAAAATTTTGTATATCCACTTACCCTTTCCCATAAAATTTTAAAAATCAATAAAATTCTTTTTAAAAATGATATTGTAGAGGTATAATGGAGGAATCAAGATGAGTGTATTTTTCTTCAGAAAATCTTTGTTTTTGTTGGATAAAAATTAACAATGTGAAAATATGACCAGGAAGAATAAACCTAAGCATGGTGGGTAAACATATTTCTTCTTTCTGTGTAATAATAAATCCTGGAAAATTGAATGCCTTGTTTTCTAACCAGTCAAAAAAGTATTTCTTTAACAAGTTTTTTTTGTGGTGGCAAATTTTATGAGAAGCATTGATGTTCTACATCTTAGGTTGGGTTGAATAGTTTGAGATGTGGAGCTCTTGAGCAAAACAAAACAAAACAAAAAGCAGCAAAACCAATATATTTCCTGGTGGCTTATTATCCTTCTTATCATCTGCATAAAACAGAGCTGTTCTAATTAGAATGGAACTGTTATTATCTTTGTAGCTTGATAATATAAGAGCTCAAAATTTTCTCACTGCTTCCAGTCCTTTGGTACTTTTTTCTGAGAGGCAGTGTACATTTTAATCTGAAGATTTTCAGTTCTGCACGCACAAAATTGAGTCTCTGGACTCAGTGCACATGGAATAGTGTATCTATTAGGACTGAATTGTTTAGTGGCATCAGTTCTGCATGCACAAAACTGAGTCTCTTGTCTCAATGCACATGGAATAATGTATCTATTATCTATTTAGTGGCAAGCAGATGTGTGCACATTAGGTCTATGTTATACACAAGATGTACTGTATAAATCAAGTACACAATTTACAAATGTAGTCAGTTGAGGAGGACTTAAACCTAAGAAGCACAGATTTTTAGAGAAATATGTTGTCTTTTCTACAAAAGTATTTTGTGAACTGGAGGCTTCCTTCTTTTAAATAGTCTATCCATAACTCAACAATTATTTCAAGGATTGTGATCATGTATACAATGTGGTCTTCTCCATGATGATTAGATATTTTGACTTGGACAGTTCCATGATTTACTTACAAAACAAAAATCTTAGGAAAAAACACACACACACAAGGGACTTTACAGCCCAAAAAAATATCATTATAGGTTAATATCAGGAAATGCTGAATGGGTAAGAGTTAATAAAATGGACAATAGGTTGGGAATGAGTTGTAAAGCTGAATGTGTATGATACTAATGTTAATTGTCTCCAGCTCCAGTTTAAATTCTACAGTGGGAAGTTGAAAAGAAAACACCTTAGAGAAGACAGTGCTAATCTCTCTCTAACATGCTAAAAAACTGAATCCTATTATCAGGATTTAAGTTCAACTTTATAGGTAGCCCTTGACTTACAATCACAGTTGGGACAGGAATCTTGGTTGTTGAGCTAACTGGTAATTAACCAAAACCTTGAGGATTCTGGCTCAGTTTCTCACCCTGTTAGAGGAGTTCAGCTCCCCTCAAAAGGCAGCTCTTTCAGCCAGCCCTCAGAGACCTAGGGAATCCTTTTCATTAGTCAGCAGCAGAAGCAGCTTACAATCTTCCCTGCTAGCTTCCCCATTGACTTTCTGTGGAAGCTGACACTTGGCAATCAGTTGTAAGTGTGAACAAGTCGCCAAGCATCCAGATTGCAATCACTTGACCCTGATGGTGGTGCAAGATTTTCCGATGGTGTTTCTGAGGCTGTCATTCCAAACCATCATTAAATGAATGGTTATAAGTTGAGGACTATCTCTACCCTCTTATCCAATCACTAATTGAATAATAATGCATTTTTTCCTATGCTCTTGGGTACAGTGCACCCTTAACACTGGATTTAAAGAACTTCTCTGTTCTTTAAAGAATTAAAGAATTGCTCTGCTGCCCTATCTTTACCATATTTAAAAGCTTATTGGCACTCTTATTGTAATTATAAGTTGAAGTTAATTGGATGGGGTTTCATCTACTCATTGTTTTTAACTGCAATTTCAACCTGATTTACAATCCATGCTACTTATAGAAGCCTGGATAATTTTGGTTATCTTTAAAGAGGATGTGGAGAATTTGTTCTGCGCACATGGGATCCCACAGTGATTAAAATAGTGCTATTGCTGCATTAAATTCAGCTTCCAATGGCTACTATGCAGTAAATATAATAATTAGGTTTTTAGCTAGCATATATGTTAACATTTCTAGATCCTCTTTGTATGCTCTGCCTCCCAATACAAGTACTAGTATGAGGCACGATTCCAGCAAGTGTGGGTTGTTCTTTCTTAATCACACAAAAAGGATCGTTTTCATGTGGAGTGTATGAATCAGACTTTTAGAAGGCTTAATACTCTTTGAAAGCTTTGTACTTGAGATCCAACATCATTTTTGCATATTATATGCAATATTTTCACTACAGAAAGAATATTGTTATTGCGATATAAAATTTAGTGATGGTTTTCACATAGTAGCATTATTATTTTTTAATATATCATTTCTAAAGATGGGATGGATGTTGATGGATGGATAGATAGATAGATAAAATACTCTACATGCTTTCATACTCTACATGCTTTCTCCTTGCTTGATCTACTTTTCCATTAACTGAAACATTTCTAAGAACATATTTGGTAGAATCTGCATGTTTGAACTTTTCATGCCTTCGTTATGTCCATAAGGCCAGTAATGATCAAGCTTCTTTTGTGCTACAGTTTTTTTTCATGTGTGAATAAGATGCCGAATTATTCCTCTGACATCTTGTTAATTAGCTTTTTTGTGATTATCCCTTTTTAGTTTAAAAATGGAAAGGAATCATCTGTTTGTGAACACAAACTTGAAATATTTTCTCTGTGGATATTTCATTGAAGAAAATTAATGTGAGCTATAATGGGGTTAGAAAATGTGGAATCAACAAAAAGCAAGCTAATCTGAGATGTATTGGCATTGCAACAGTTTTAAAATCCAAAGAGATAATTAGGAAACAATTAAAATATTAGAATCAAGATGAAGTAATACACACATATATTTCATATAAAGTGTTAAAATCAGGAAACAAAAGACACAAAATCTACTTTACACAACATTAGCTATAATGTATATTCTAGGCCAATAACAACATTGCTCTGAGAATAATGTATATTAATATGAATTTGGACCTACTGCAAACATCCTGCTGAACCAAAATAGGTTCGGGAAGTGGGTCCCATTGATTTAGATTTTCCCCTGCTGATTTATAATTTTACTTGACTGATTAATCAATTAAAGTTTTAGTTCATTAATCCACAGATTTGAGTCTATAGGCCTAGGTTAAAACTAAAATTTCCATTCAATTTCTTTCAGACCTGGTATTTCATTTAAGAAATTTGTGTGGTGCCCACCAACCCTTGAAAGCAAAAGGAAAGCTGATATCAAGTGCAGGAAATCAGAAGTCCAGGCAATATAAATAAATGTAGTTTGTATACTAATGCTGTCTACAAGAATCTGTACTAGTAATGGTTAAAACAAATTCATGGTAGATAAGAATCAATGGAATTCAAGGTGGGTTGGACTTAGATCTCTGGTGAGCGCAGGACTGATGACATATTTGACACCCCGCCCCCTCATTCTCAGTGTGATCATCTCCTAGATTTCCTCAATGGCTGTGTGATTCACATAATGACTACATGATTTGTTTAACAACTGCAATAAAATTGGTGGTAAAATTGAGTCTGGCCATGAGATGACTTGCTTTATGACTACACCGACTTACGACAGAAATTCTGGTTCCAATTGTGGTTGTATACGAAGGACTATCTATGTATACTGTATCATTCTTAAAGTTTTTAAAAAACAAACAAACAATGGTCATCTCCTTTTGGGAGAGGGGGCGGTCTAGAAATACGAAATAAATTATATGTTTAAATTCTACTTTTCCCAAATTTTAAAGATCAGATGCTTCAGACTGGATAAGATGCTAAGTCTAATACTTTGGTTAAAGAATTCTCAGTGAAACGAGATAAGTTGAAGATATAGATGCACCTATTAACAGACCATTGGTGTGTTGTGTGGATAATACTGCTAAAGGTAAAAAGAAAGCAGCCATGACAATAAGAAAAATCCAGGTATTCCATTTTTAACATTTAGCCAACAAAGCATTGGATGCCTAATTAAAATGGCAACTCAGGTGACAGTTCTAAGAAGGGATAAGGTAAATGGCAATTAATCCTGGCTGAGCCAAAGTGGTTTGCATTTTGTGAGGGAAGCCCCGCCTCTCTCCCTCTTGCTGATACCAGATGGACACTTATGTGACCTTGCTATTTCATGACTTCTGGCACTGCTGCTAAGTGAACTGACAGGGGAGCAGACAGTCCCAACCAGGTGGCTGGAATGTGCCATGCTGGCTTTGCGCCTCCTTTGCTGCTCTCAAGAAAACACTTTTTTTTTGGCACTGCACCAAACTGCAGTAGCCAGGAGCTTGGAGGAGTTGCTGTAACAGTTGAACCGGCTTGATGAAGATCGAAGTTTTCTTTCCCTAGACATTCAAGTAGAGATTAGATAGCCATTGTCCTACTAGACGCCACCCAGGGTACGTTTCTGCCCAAGAGCAGTTTAGCCATGAAACGACAGCACCATTGCATAAGAGAAACTACTGAGGCACAGCACTTCTTGAATCTCAGAGGATGTTTTTGCCAAGCCTGCTTTATATCATTTCAAAGTGATTGTGGAATTGGTAGGGGTTGGTGGGGGGGAGATTAGTTGGTTCAATTTTTCCTCACCACCCTTTTCCTGTGTCAAGACATTTTCTCTGAGAAAAGAAAGATCACAGCTATGAAATTTCTACATTTAACTACAAACACAACATTATGTATGTTGGAGAACCATTTTCATTCCCTTCTGCCTCTTTCTATAGCTCCTCTCACTCTGGAACTCATTGATAACAGTGCAAAGAGGTCTTTCATTGGCAGCACACGCACGCACAGACACACAAAATCTGTATTTATTCACAATGAAATGTAGCAATGAGGTCTAAAACTCTTGCTGATAAATGTTCCTATTGTTAAAGCATCATTATTGAATAACAGAATTAGAAGAGACCCTGGGGGTCTTCTAGTCCAACCCCCTATATTACCAGAATATCGCCTGATCCAGTATGAGAGACTGAGGTGTGTGTTTGTGTGTGTGTATGGGGGGGTGTTGGCAGGTAGGTAGGTAGATGGGTGGGTGGGTGGATAGAGAGAGACAGATATATATATATATATATATATATATATATATATATATATATGTATATGTATATGTATATGTATATGTATATGTATATGTATATGTATATGTATATGTATATGTATATGTATATATGTATATATGTATATATGTATATATGTATATATGTATATATTGTGGGTGTGAATGAGAGAGAGGGGGTCTTGGATGGATGGATAGATGATAGATAGATAGATGATAGATAGATAGATGATAGATAGATAGATAGATAGATAGATAGATAGATAGATGATAGACAGACAGACAGACACATTATATAGTTGGACAGACAAATAGATGGATGGAAGGAAGGATGGATTTATGGATGGATGAATGGAGTGGATAGATAGATAGATAGATAGATAGATAGATAGATAGATAGATAGATAGAGAGATGATTGATAAATGTAGTAGGTAGATAGATACATAGATAGGTAGATAGAGTAGAATAGATAGATAGATAGATAGATAGATAGATAGATAGATAGATAGATGATAGATAGATAGATAGATAGATAGATGATGATAGATAGATGATAGATAGATAGATAGATAGATAGATAGATAGATAGATGATGATAGATAGATGGTAGATAGATAGATAGATAGATAGATAGATAGATAGATAGATAGATAGATAGATGATAGTCAGTCAGTCAGTCAGTGCGGCTTCTATGCCACAGTTGATGGATTGAAACTGATAATAATTATATCTTCTACCTACCTGCCTATCTACCTACTGGACAAATATATGGTCATATTAGGTTCTCCAGCACTATCACTCTTTTAATGATAGGGGGTTGGAGAATGCTCTGAAGAAGTTGGGTCTTCTACCCATCTCTGCAGGAAAACAGCCTTCCCAAGTAGACTTTTTCCATATAGAAAGAGTCAAAGAATTTCATCAAAAATGTTCAATTCAATCTGATGTCAGACCTTTGAAGGTGCACTTTTCCAGTAGTGTGGAGGGAGGGGTCACGGCAGGGTTATCGCAGCCTGATTGGTCCATTTGACTGAGAGAAAGCTTCTTAACCTTCGGCTTCTCCCGTTGGTTCCCAGTTTCCTCTCAGTCAAGGTCCAAGACTCAGGTTTGGTTCCTAGTTAGAGAGTTTTATAGCTATTTTAGTATTGGATTTAGTAAAAATTGAACATTCTAAATTTACAGATTTTTTTTTTTTTTTTTTTTTTTTTTTATAGTTGGTCTGCCTTGCAGGGCTGTTGTTACTGCCCTCGGAAGGCTGAGAGACAGGGGGGGGGCGTTCCATGCCTTCCCTCTCCCAAGGGGATCGCCCGGACTGATGCCTGGAGTCTCGGGCGTGCTGGGCGATCCTGTTACCTTCTTTTGCTGCCTAGTTTGCAGCAACACGTTTAAATTGACTGGAGCCGCAGCGCGCTGGGGTTTTTCGGCGCGAAAGCGGCAGATCGGCTTCTTTTCAAGTCGCCTTAATCCCGGGGCCGGTTACAGCTCGCGGCAGAGGCGCGGGAGAGTGTTTATTGCCTACGGGGGTTTTTAGGCTCCCTCTGTGAGTGCTGGCTAGGATCGGGGCGGCGAGCTTGCGAGCGGCCGCCCAGAGGCTCAGGAAGCGTCAGTGGAGGTTGGCGGCCATTTTTTTGGGCGCGCTTTGTCGGAGGACCGCCCAAAGAAGCCGGCGGCCATTTTGACACACGTGGCTGGGCCTGCAGCACGTAGAGGCCGGAGGAACGTGTTGGGGCGAGTGGCAGCGTCGCAGGGAGCCCGGAGCAGGCGTTTCTCACCAGCTAAAGGGCTGTGGCTGCTTATTTCCCTGGTTTTTCGGTCTGTTCACCTGGAGCACGTGAGTGGGGCGATGGCGGAGAGATCAGAGTCCCAGCAGGCCGCACCTTCTCAGGCGGGCGAAGATAGGGCGGATCCCACCCCCACAGTTAGGCCTCGAGCTCCTCGGCCTTGCGCAGAGGAAAGGCCTTCAAGGGCTCTGCAGAGAGATGAGCTCAGGCGATCCAGGGCCATTGAAAAAGTTATTGAAAGGGCTGAGAAAAGACAGGCCCGGGATCCTGGGCCTAGATCCAGATCTCCACGCCCTTTGGCTCCCTGCCCTTCTCCTCCTGTGGCCAGGGGGTTTAGCCCTTCATCTTCATCTGCCTCCTCATGTAGATCTGATAGGAGTCAGGGGCGGGGGGATCCTCGTTCTCCTTCTCCTTCCCGGGGGACTAGAGGGGCAGATAGGGAGGACCCACTGGAGGGTACCTCTGCAGGCCCGAGTAGGGGCAGTAAACGTAGCAGGGCCCATGTGGCGCCAGATTATGATTCAGAGGGCGATGAGGAGGATCTGGAACACCTCCCTGAGAACCTCAAAAGGCTTATTTCCGCGGCCATCTCTAGGGGCATTGCCCAAAGGGACAGGCCGTATCATCATAGTAGGCTTACTCCTTTTGGTAGATCTAGGTCTAGGGCTGCCTCCCCCTCCCTCATGAGTGAAGTCTCCTCAAGGGGGGAGGCAAGGAGGGATGATTGGGGGTTTTCGGAGGAGGAGGATGCGGCCCCCGAGCCGCCTCGTTCCTCAAACCTGTTCCTCCAGGCCATGTTCAAACCTTTGCTTAAGAAGGCTAGGAGGACCACCAAAGTGGGCACTGGGGACCCCACAGTCCCGCCGCCCACTGATCCGGACATGGTCATGTTTTCAGCGACAGCCACCAATAAGGAGGAGATCCCTGCTCCTCCCCTGTTTTTGGAGGTAGCTACTAGTCAGTGGGCCCGTCCTTCTAACTTTTCCCCGCCTGGCAGCAACGACCGTCGCGCCTATAACATGGAAAAGTCGTTTGTGCAGGCTATTCAGCTTCCGAGTATAGATCAGCCCATAGCAGCTTTAGTCTCATCTTCCCCGGTGGTTTCGGGGGACGCGGCAGACAAGCTTAAACCAGAGGACAAGAGGGCGGAGCTCACTTTACGTAAAAATTTCAAGGCCTCAGCATGGGCGGTGCGGGCGGCGGCTGCCGCCTCGTACTTCAACCGTACAACGGTTATGTGGCTTCGCCAGCTTCAGGATCGTATTCCGATCCAAGATGAGCGGGTACACCAGGATTTGGCTAAAATTATGGCAGCGTGTCAGTATTCGGCTGATGCGACCCTAGACGCTGTTAGATTTGGTTCAAGTGCTTTGGCCACCTCTGTGGCCTCTCGTAGACTCCTGTGGCTCAGGAACTGGCAGATGGACTATAAGGCCAAGTGGGATCTAGTAGCTGCCCCCTTTGAGGGTCCAAATTTGTTCGGGCTTCCTTAGACCCGATTTTGGTGGAAAACAAAGATAAAAAGAAGGTTATGCCTACATCCACCAAGAAGGCGGAGTCCCGTAGTCATCCCTATCGCAGGCCCCAGTTCAAGTCTTATGACAGGGATCAGGACCAGGTATCAGCCGCAGTCCAAGCGGCCCTTTCGTGGGGGGGGCGGCCGCCCCTTCCGCAGAGGGAAATGACTCGAACCCGAGTCATCCCATCGGAGGCCGCCTGGCACTGTATGCGGACGAGTGGGATCAGATCACGTCAGATGGTTGGGTCAGGGCGACCGTTCGCCACGGCCTAAGGTTAGAATTCCTCTCCAAACCCCCAAGTTTTTTCAAAGTTTTTCCCCCGGCTCGGGATCCGAAGCGACGTCGCCTCATGGACCTCGCGGTCGCCCATCTTCTAGAAATCAGGGCAGTGGAGGTCGTTCCGGAGCCGGAGAGGGGTCTGGGCTTCTACTCCCACCTGTTCGTAGTTCCAAAATCCTCGGGGGGTTGGAGGGCGATCCTCAATCTGAAACGCCTGAACCGCTACCTAGTATACAGGCGGTTCAAGATGGCGTCCCTGAAATCCATTCTGCAGGGCATTCGGAAGGGGGATTACTTGGCCTCGGTAGATTTGACGGAGGCCTATCTCCACGTCCCCATCCTTCAGTCTCACCGGCGTTATCTCAGGTTCTCTCACCGGGGCAGGCATTACCAGTACCGGGCTCTCCCGTTTGGTCTGGCCTCAGCTCCGCGGACGTTCACCAAAGTCCTGGCAGCACTGGCGGCTTACCTGCGTTCCGTTCCGGTGAGACTTCAGTGCTACTTGGACGACGTCCTGGTTCAGGCAGGGTCCCTATCCAGAGCCAAGTCGGATCTTCGGCTGACGATCCGTTGGCTTCAGGCGTTGGGGTTTTCCGTGAACTTTCCCAAGAGCCACCTGTCCCCATCCAGGCAGATCCTACACCTAGGGACAGTGATAGACTCAGAGTCAGGGAGGGTCCGCCTGTCTCCAGAACGCTTGTCCAGCCTGCGTCAGCTGGTCTCCTCCGTACAAAAAAGACGGTCTGTTTCCATCCTGACCTTGTCTCAACTCCTGGGGAAGATGGTCTCTTGCATAGGGATAGTGCCCTGGGCCCGGCTCCACCTGCGACCTCTCCAGTGGGCCTTAATCCCAGTCCAGTGAAGGATGATGAGCAACTCCTTGCGGCCAGTTCCTCTACCGGTGGAGGTGAGGCTCTCGTTTCGGTGGTGGTTGTCCCCAGCGCTGCAACAGGGGGCCTGTTTTTGGGAGCCCGAGAGAGTCACAGTGACGACGGATGCCAGCCTCTTCGGCTGGGGGGCCGTGATGGACTCCGACGTGACCCAGGGACGTTGGTCTGCCTCGGATCTCCGCCACAACATCAATTGGCTGGAGCTGAAAGCCGCCAGACTTGCCCTCAGGACTTTTCGTCATCACTTGCGGGGGCGCCATGTTCTCCTGCTCACGGACAATGTGGCGGCGAAGGCCCATGTCAATCGCCAAGGGGGCACCCGCTCCCGCGCTCTCTGGCGGGAGGCACAGTTGTTGGGCCTATGGGCGGAGAGGCATTTGGCCTCGATCGTAGCGGAACACATCTCGGGGGTGTCGAATCTCCAGGCGGATTGGCTGAGCCGCACGACTCTGGACGAGGGCGAGTGGCAACTGGGCACGGAGCTGTTCCGGAAGATCTGCATCAGATTCGGCTTGCCGCTGGTGGACCTGTTTGCCTCACCCGAGAACGCCCAGCTGCCGCGTTTCTTCACCCGATTCCAGGCTCCCTCGGCGGAAGGAGCGGACGCCCTCAGGAGCCGGTGGCCTCCGGGCCTTCTTTATGCATTTCCTCCCCTTCCCCTCATTCCCCGAACGATAAGGAAGGTAGTCACAGAGAGGGCTCTCGTTATCCTGCTAGCCCCGTATTGGCCGAGGAGACCATGGTTCGCGGACCTGGTCCAGCAGTCGGTCGTAGATCCATGGAGGATTCCCCCAGGGGAGGTCGTTCTGCGTCAGGGTACCGTGGATCACCCAGAGCCACAGTGGCTTCATCTGACCGCTTGGCTCTTGAACGGGGGATTTTGAGGGGGCGGAGGCTATCATCGGGAGTCATAGCCACCTTGGAGGCGTCTAGGAGGCCTTCCACGGTTAGGATTTACAACGCCACGTGGAAGGCGTTTGCAAAATGGTGTGTTCCACTGGGGTTGGATCCCTCTAGGGCTACCGTCCCGGATGTGTTGGAATTCCTCCAGAAGGGTTTGGAGGACGGCTTGTCGCATAATACTCTCCGGCGACAGGTGGCGGCCTTGGCCACCATTTTGGGGGGGGAAGGTTCTCCGACTCTTTCCCGTTCCCCCCTGATTAAGCGTTTTCTGAAAGGGGCGGCTAATATCCGTCCACCTCCGGTTCATAGATTTCCGACCTGGGATCTGACCTTGGTTCTCCAGGCTCTGACGGGCTCCCCGTTCGAGCCACTTAGGACAATACATATGCGTCTGCTTACCCTTAAGGTGGTGTT
This sequence comes from Natrix helvetica, assembly GCF_964273705.1. Taxonomy (NCBI): domain Eukaryota; kingdom Metazoa; phylum Chordata; class Lepidosauria; order Squamata; family Natricidae; genus Natrix; species Natrix helvetica. The sequence continues at coordinate 79,162,466 of NC_138550.1, read as the reverse complement.
TTTGGTGGCCATTACATCGGCCAGGCGCATTTCAGAGTTGGGGGCCCTTCCTTCCCACAGTGACCTGTGTGTAATTCACCAGGACAGGGTGGTCCTTCGTTTAGATCCTTCGTTCATTCCGAAAGTGAATTCACAGTTTCACAGGGCACAGGAAGTCGTGCTCCCGAATTTCTGTCCCAACCCTTCGAGGGAGCAGGAGTTAGTGTGGCATAAGCTAGATGTCCGCCGGGCGGTTCGCATATACTTGAAGCGAACGGAGAGCATTAGGAGGACCGAGGCGTTGTTTGTTTCTTTTCACCCAGGCTCGTTAGGACGCAAGGTGTCTTCTCCCACCATAGGACGGTGGATAAGGTTGGCCATAGTTGAGGCTTATGGGGCTTCCGGGAAGCCCCCCCCATCAGGGATCACTGCTCACTCCACCCGCAGTGCCGCTACTTCTGCGGCCTGGGCCACCAGGGCGCCCTTGGAGGATATTTGTAGGGCGGCTGCCTGGGCTTCCCCCACGCCTTTTATTAGGCATTATCGTTTGGATGTTTATGCCTCGGCTGAGGCATCGTTTGGCCGGAGGGTCCTTCAGAGGGTGGTGGCCGATTCTTCACCTGGGACCCAGTCGGCCCGCCCAGGGACGTAGCGTGGGTATGTCCCTGCCGTGACCCCTCCCTCCACACTACTGGAAAAAGAACGTTGGTCTTACCTGAACGTTTTTTTCTGGAGATGTGGAGGGAGGGGTCACATTCCCGCCCTAGTTAGTTAGACAGGGTCCGGGAGGTGTAGAATCGGGAGGCCCCGGGGGGGCTTGCCCTTGTTTGTGTTTAATTTACAGATGCTGACCGTGACATGGCGGAAACTGGGAACCAACGGGAGAAGCCGAAGGTTAAGAAGCTTTCTCTCAGTCAAATGGACCAATCAGGCTGCGATAACCCTGCCGTGACCCCTCCCTCCACATCTCCAGAAAAAAACGTTCAGGTAAGACCAACGTTCTTTCTCAAAGAACTAGCTCTGCTTCTCCTTACCTGTCTTGAAGGAACAACTCTGAGGAAATGCTGCTTCCAATGGCTGGGATTGGTAGCTTGATTCTCTATCTCTAAGCTAACTCTTGAAACTTGCCTCTTGAACTGAAACTACATTTCCACTCTCTTTGAAGATGTGATTTCAGAAGCAGGTGTTGATGTTACATGAGAGGGATTTCTATTGGTCAAACATTTAAAAATCCATGGCTCTTGTATGACCCTAAGGCAGTGATGGCTAACCTTTTTGTTGTTGGGTGCCAAAAATGAGAGCGCGTGCGCGCGTGCTGGCACCCATAATGCAAAGCGGGCCACACACTGGACCTTGTGTTTGTCTCCGACCAGTGGACGAGTGATCTGGGAATAGGGGATTTAGCCATCACGCCCCTGTCATGGTCAGATCACTCACTTCTCCAGCTGGACTTTCCAGGCGCTACCCCCCGCCGCGGGGAGGCGGAACCAGATTGTCCTAGATGGTTCCGCCCCAGGCGTCTGATGGAACCAGATAGGTTCCAGGTGGAGCTTGGGCCACCTCCTGTAGACCTGTCCCGCTCCCGGGCAGAGGACCTGGTAGCTGCATGGAATAATGCAGCTGCCGGAGCCTTAGACCGGGTTGCGCCTTTGCGGCCTCTCCGGTGGCAACGATCGACCCGGGCTCCCTGGTTTAATGGGGAGCTAAGGGCGATGAAATGCCACAGGAGACGCCTAGAGAGCAAGTGGACATCCTCCCGCTCCAAATCTGACCGAACACAGGTAAGAGCCTACTTAAGGACCTACCTTGTGGCAATAAGAGTGGCCAAACGCCGATATTGTGCCACCCTTATTGCATCCGCAAAGAACCGCCCTGCCGCCCTGTTTTGGGTGACCTGCTCCCTTCTGTCACAGGGGCAGCGGGATCCCCCCTTGCAGGGCAGGGCAGAGGAATTCGGGGAATACCTGCAGGATAAAATCGATCAGATCCGGAGGGAATGGATCCCCTTCAGTGCTCCAGGGGGGGCGTCCGAGGCGAGTCTTGAGAGACCACACTGGGAGGAGTTTGACCCTGTTCTCACCGAAGATTTGGACAGGTTGCGCGGGCGACTGCGAGCCACCACATGTTTACTGGACCCGTGTCCCTCCTGGCTTGTACTGGCATCCTGGGAGGGCTCACGAGGCTGGCTACTGGGACTGGTGAATGCTTTGTTGAGTGAGGGCCTTCTACCAGCCACCTTGAAAGAGGCGGTGGTGAGGCCCCTGCTCAAGAAGCCTTCTCTGGACCCAACGGAGCTAGCAAATTATCGTCCTATCTCCAACCTTCCTTTCTTAGCGAAGGTTGTTGAGAGTGTGGTGGCTCAGCAGTTCCCGCGTCACCTGGAGGAATCTGATTATCTAGACCCGCGCCAGTCCGGCTTCCGACCCGGACACAGCACGGAGACGGCCTTGGTCGCGTTGGCGGATGATCTCTGGAGGGCAAAGGATAGGGGTTGCTCCTCTGTCCTTGTCCTATTAGACCTCTCGGCGGCTTTCGATACCATCGACCATGGTATCCTATTGCGCCGACTGGAGGGGTTGGGGGTAGGAGGCACCGTGTTGCGGTGGTTCCGCTCCTACCTCTCTGGCCGGATGCAATGCGTGTTGGCAGGGGAGCAGAGGTCGACCCCAAGGCCCCTTACTTGTGGGGTCCCGCAGGGGTCGGTCCTCTCGCCTCTCCTGTTCAACACATATATGAAGCCGCTGGGCGAGATCATCTGTGGTTTTGGGGTGGGATACCACCTGTACGCTGACGACACGCAGCTGTACATTTCCACCCCAAACCACCCCAACGAGGCCGTTGAAGTGATGTCCCGGTGTCTGGAAGCCGTACGGGTCTGGATGGGGGACAACAGGCTCAAGCTCAACCCCTCCAAGACAGAGTGGCTGTGGCTTCCGGCTTCCCGGTTCAACCAGTACATCCCATCTCTGGACATCGGGGACGAGCAATTAGCCCCGGTGGAACGGGCGCGCAATTTGGGCGTCCTCCTAGATGCCTGGCTGGCCATGGATGACCATGTGGCAGCCGTGGCGAGGGGGGCGTTCCACCAGGTTCGCCTGGTGTGTCAAATGCGACCCCTTTTGGACCGGGATGCCCTGCGCACAGTCACTCACGCGCTGGTGACGTCCCGCCTGGACTACTGCAATGCTCTCTACATGGGGCTCCCCTTGAGGTGCACCCAGAGATTGCAGTTGGTCCAGAATGCAGCCGCGCGGGCAATTATGGGGAGAACGAGGTTCTCCCATACAACACTCCTGCGCGAGCTGCACTGGCTTCCTGTGGCCTACCGGGTGCGCTTCAAGGTGTTAGTCACCATCTTTAAAGCGCTCCATGGCACAGGGCCTAGTTACTTGCGGGATCGCGTTCTGCCACACACATCCCTGCGACCCATTCGCTCGCACAGAGAGGGACTTCTCTGGGTGCCGTCCTCCAGGGAGTGTCAGAGGGCGGTGCCCAGGAGTAGGGCCTTCTCTGTGGTGGGCCCTACCCTTTGGAATGACCTCCCCCCAGACATTAGGACAACAACTGACCTCCGCTCCTTCCGTATGAAACTTAAGACCCACCTGTTCCGACTAGCCGGCCTGGCTCAATTTAGAGCTTCTCCATCTCTTGGGCATTTTTAATTGTTAATTTTAATTTTTAAATTTTAACTATCATTGGGGTTTTAATTGTTTTAAAGTATTGTATTTATTTATTTATTGTTCCACCTCCTCCATATTGTATTGTATTGTTGTGACGTTGCTAGTGTACGTCGCCCCGAGTCCCCTGGGGGAGAGGGGGCGACTAAGAAGTCAAATTAAATAATAATAATAATAAAAAGCGCCCTCCGCATGTGCACACAACCTCCACCACTACTCTCCCTCCCCATGTGCCGCACTGCTCGCTTCCAAACTGAGCTTGGTATTTCCACCAGGGGAGGCTGTTTTTGCCCTCCCCAGGCTTCAGGAAAGCCTCCGGAGCCTGGCAAGGGCGAAAAATGGGCCCAATGGGCCTACTGGAAGGCCAAAAATAAGGTGGCTGCTGCGCACATGGGCGCTGGAGCTGACGGCTCACGTGCCAGCACATATGGTTCTGTGTGCCACCATCATGGCCCTAAGGTGTTCATCAGATGATGGCCTCTAGACTCATAAGCATTATTTATGATGTGTTATTGAATAATACATAGAAATGCAGAGCTGATATTACCCATTATGAGGATAGGCATATACATCTTTTTTCCCCCCTGAAACTTCTTCCTACAAATTTTTCCTTACATAGATTTACAGAGAAGGTACCATTATGTTGAAAGAGAAGGAAGAAAATAATAAATAAATCACATCCTTCTGCCTTTGGTTGTCTTCTGCAGAAATTCCCTCTCCATCCACAGAATTAGAGAATTGTGTTTTTCAGCACACTGTATATTTTCATTTGTCTTTCTGTGGGATTACTTAAAGTGGTTGGGGGAAAAATCATCCCCCAAATCAAATTAATTTTCCTACTAACATTTTCCCCCTTGATGTTTTCTTTGAAAAAATAATCCTTACCGTTAACAGTCATTATCCGTACTACTAGCAATCACACCTACATGACAAATGATTATTGAATGATTATTGAATGCAATAATAAAAAAAGAAATAGTGGTCTGAAGTTAAGCTAATCTTCTTTGTCTTTCTCTATCAATTTGTCTTTTAGTTCTCATTTAGCAAGAATTAATTTGGCTGGATATACAGAAGGCAAGAGTAGATGATCTGACAAAGTGATCCAGGCAATGGAAATTCTGTGTTGATGTGCAGCAAAAAATTAGAATAGGTGGTAGAATAGTGGTAGATTGATCAGGCACTCTATTGGCACACCGTTTATTTATTTTCTTAGAAATAACTTGGGAATTATATTGAACATTCTTAAATCTAAATTAAGAAACTCTTGAAATCTTCAATTATTACTAATTTAAGTATTTTGGTTCTGATTTCATCCAAAGAATTCTGGGGTTGCAGTTTGTGAGAGATCATTTTCACCTGAGAAGATAATTCCATGTTTAAAGGGGAATGAAGAAAATCGGAATTAGTTTTTGCCCATTTGGGCGGATGTGTCTTAAGACACAGGTGGGGAACTGGCAGCTTGTGAGTCAAATACAACCAGCAGAGTATTTCAGCTCAGCTTGCTGTCAGGGCTCAGGAGTAAATCATAGATCGTTTGACAGATAGCAGCTTAGCTCAGTTCCACTGATGAAAATTCTCAGATACAGTTTGTCTAGTTGCAGTCTTTATTTCAGATGCTGCTAATGCAAAGATATAAAATACTGTTTTTCCCCTGAAGGGTTAAGAGTTAAAGTTTTGTCCTCCTGCTCTTTTGAATTAATGGGTACTTCACACATCATTTGGTGGCCCTGAAGCCAAACAGTTACATATTTACATCAGGGCTGGGATGTCCTGGGAACTGCTGGCTCCTCTCCTACCCATCTAAATCCTCTACCTATTGACTCACCCTCTCCCAGGTCCTACTCATCTGCTTAAGCCTGGACACACAACTCTAGCCTGAACCAGTTTTAGCAGTGTTTTCTGCTTGTGGAGGATGGAGAATTGAGCTTGAATAAATTATATCTTACAATCATTTATTTATATACAAATAAAATATTGCATAGAGTCCTTCTCCAGGGTGCTGTGCTCACAGCATAACCTTTCAGTCTTCCAGCAATACAATCATTGTTGCTGTTTGCATATTTGTTTGTTTGTTTGTTTGTTTCCTGCCTTTATTTTTTTAAAATAATCTTAAGGTGGCACACATATTCAACCCCTCTCTCCTCCTGTTTTTCCTACAACAAAAAATGCCATGAGATGGGTTGAGCTGAGAGAGAGTAACTGGCCCAAAGTCACCCAGTCAGTTTTTCATGTCTTAAGGCAGGATTTGAACTCACAGGAAAACTATTGGCATTGTAATAAGGCAGGGGTGTCAAACTCGATTTCATTGAGGGCTGCATCAGGGTTGTGTTTGACCTTGGGGGTGTGTGGGGGTGTGTGGCCAGCTCAGCACTCGTGTCAAACTCCGCTGGTGACCTGAGCACTCTGCCAGCGAAAACGGATTACCGAGGTCCATTTTCAGCTGCGACGACCTCCTGCAACCTCTGCCAGTGAAAATGGAGCCCAGGAGGGCGCACGCGGTACTCCCAATCTCCGTTTTTACTGGCAGAGGCACCACCAGTCCTTTGCAGTTTCTAGGGCAGGCCTGGAGGTGAGAACTAAGTACCCCATGGGCCAGATTCTGGGCCCTGGGCCTTGAGTTTGACATCCCTGTAATAAGGTATTGGAAGAAATATCAATCTGGTTCAGTTCCAAGTGGGGAGAAAGATACTGGAAACATGGAGGCTGATTGGAAAGATGATTTATTGTTGGACAGGACCATATGGATTTGAGGTCCTAGGCAGCTGACCACATGGAATGGAGAGTGAAAGTTATTTATACCCTCCCTTGAGCCTTGCCCTTGAGCTTCCTGTTCCTGGGTATTCTATTGGCTGCTGTCAGACTCCCATGGGGCTATGCAGGGGTCATAGTGGGGGTGAAATTCAGCAGATTCTGACAGGTTCTGGAGAACTGGTAGCAGAAATTTTGAGTAGTTTGGAGAACCGTACCACCTCTGGCTGGCCCCGAAGTGGGGTAGGAATGAAGATTTTGCAATATCCTTCCCCCAGGAGTGAGGAGGGAATGGAGATTTTGCAGTATCCTTCCCCTGCCATGCGCATCAAACCATACCCATGGGACCGGTAGTAATTTTTTTTGAATTTCACCACTGGGTCATCGCTGAGGTGGTCTGAGCTCCCAGGTTTGGGAGGGTGTTGGGCAATTCCTATTGTGTCTTAATGGCTTTGTCCTGGTTTGGATCTTGAGTGAGGGCTAATCCTATCACCCTGAGGCTGAAGGTTTTTTGCCTTGTAGATAGGATGGCCCAGTCTTTCTTAATGGGCACCAAATATCTGCTGGGGGCAGGGAGCTGGGGCTGAGTTTCTGTCTCCCTTAAGATTTCTATTTCTTTTTTAGGGGAAATATAATATTCTGCCTTTTAAAATATTTCTCAAAATATGTCATTCTTCTAGGAGGGGTGACTTACTTCAAAGGATTCCATACAAAAGGTGCCCCTACAAATATCAGGATATGCAGCAATAGTACAGGTATTCTTAAGAAAAGAATCATAAGAATACCATGGATAGGCATTAAAACAAATAGATCATACAACAAATCAATTCAGATTTGTCAAACCAGATTTGTTGCTGGTGACTAAATACCTATAGAATTTCTGTTTTGAGTAGAAAAAGAGTAGCTGGAAGAATATGTCAATGAAGACTCAATCATCCAGATTGAGGATAACAAAGGGTACCAAATAAATCAATAGGACTTCATTGATGTATTGCAATACAATTTTGGAGAAGCCCCTGAAGTTGGTATGGCAAGAGTTGGTACATTCCAATGATTCTAACTCACTGCCTAACTATTTTTTTTTATTTTGACTTCCTGGATAGGGAGCAAAACCTCTCAGTTTAACAAATTTTGGTCCAGTTGCCATGATTCAACCTTTTAGATTAGATGTAAGAATGTGTAATTCTGCTTCTTAACTCTCATCACCCTTCCACAGTGAAGTATATGGTCAATTTGTTAGAAGAACAATTTAAACCTTGACACTTTTAGTATGTCAAAGCTGTTAACCTTGCATTTCAGACTATGTGTATAACATTTTATAAACCATGAAGAATGCCTGATTTTTCTTTCTTCCTTACCAGTTTAAAGCAGTTCTCTCTATTGGGGACTCCTTTTAATGTATTGTATTTTAATGCTAAGATTAATCAACATTATTTATGACTTTGGGGTGCTTGTTCTTGGCTTGTTTGAATGCAAAAGACCAGTGATTTGTTGTCTTTTGAAAAATGAACAATCGTTTTTGTTTATTTCCAGTTGTTGACTCTTATTGGAGTTTTCCACCACATTTCTCTTTCCACATTTTCAAATATGGTCCCTAAATATGCAAAGGAGCATCTTCACAGATGCTTGGACTCCCATTAGCCAGCAGTTATTCAGGTCTGACTTTAAATGCAGCAATAAGTATGCAGTCTTATCCTTGTTGCTTGAGATGAGATGAGATGAGCTATCCATTAATGGAGAATTGAGAGGAGGAGATGATTGGAACAGATGAGAATAGGAGGTGAAAGGAAATGAAGTGTGATAGGTAATGTGTGATAGATAAACTAGATACCCATTTGGAGAGCAAAATCAGAGGACAAGTAGGAAAGGAAAAATTAGAAGCCTAGATAGAAAAGATAGGAGATTAACATCAGGATATGTACTTGGATGAAAGAATATAGGAGAAACAAAGAAGATGAGATTTTGAGAAGCTAATGACTGTGATCAGAAAATGTATCAATCTGCAAGAATGACAAGATGCACGTAAATAAAAAAATTATCTACCTGGATACCAGCATACCGTTCCCAACCCAAACCTTAATTCACAGACTCAATTTGGTTTTCCACTGGCGCTAGACACTATGAGGTCTATTGTGATTTACCTGAGTTTTGACAGTCTCCTAGTATCTTTTTGATAATCCCACATTGGACACAAAACCTCACAAACTATAATCTCTAGGTAAATTGAAGTTTATTTCAAATTAGTTTAGGAGATTTCGGAAGTAGCCTGCTCCAAAGCCAGTTCACTAGAAGTACAGCTATTCCAGCTGTTTCCAGCAGTAATGCTTCACAGGAGATGTCTGTAGTGCTGCTGCTTGGTGTTCTTTAGGACTTCCTTTAGAATTAGGAAGACCCAGAGGACCAGAGAACATCATCAGACTCTTTCAATTATACTTCAGGATCAAGTGGAAGGCAGATAGTGCGGCATACAGATGGTGAAAAATACATACACATATAAGTCCAATGTACATTTTCAGTTACACTCATTCTGACAGTTGAAGTGATTTAAAATATAATCATATGAGCTGCTAACTTTAAGGGTGCCAAATAAATGCATATATGCTACAAGTATTTGCAAATAAAAGCCTTTGTAAAGATCACAGCTTTGAACTGTCTATCTTCAAGGAACATTTTCAGTATTCATTGCAGAATGTTTTAAAATGCACCTAGTGCTTTAGATATTGCTGAGGTAGTAAACTCATTTGGATAGGTAAGAGAGGATTTATTTGCATGGTAGAATGGTCTTTCATGCCACATTTTAAAAGAAACCCACAGAAAAATAGATGCTAGTGAAAATGGTTCTTGACTAACATTTGACCAACATTTTTCCACACATAAGACACTGTCTTGTGTGGAATAGCATTCATTCATATGCCTCCAGCTCAGGATGAAATACATTTCAGTTCCCATAGGGTATCCACTAAGTACATTATCAGCAGAACACCTATTGCAATTGAATTGAGAGTGGATGGGTGGGAATTAGGCAGTGATAAAAGGCCTTCTATGAGGCTCATTCATTAGTACTGATCTTTCTCTGAGGAATCCCAGAGCCTTGTGGTTCATGGTTTAATAGGGAAAAGGAAGTATATTGGCAACTGCATATTATCTTTAATATTGTATTATACATATATTGGGCATAAATCACAGATCTTAACAAGTTGTGTCAAGTTGATGTAAGCTGCTGCAAGATGCATCTCTTGGTTCTCATTTACTGCAATAGTTAGAAGCTTGTTGACATTCATTTTAGGGTTCCTCCCAACTCCTTGAAATGGAAAAACTATAATCTTGCTTGTAGACTCAGGGAAGTATATGGTGGCAAATGCTGGTAGTATTTTCCTTCGAAAAGCCTTACTATTTGAACAATCATCTTGTTACTTCACATTTGTGGTCTTCCACATCAGCACCAGCTGAGACATCTTGCTGAGAACTGGCAGTCTGGGAAGGGGCAGGGTACATATGATCAGAAATTATTTTCTAAAGGGCAAACAACAAGGCAGCTTTGACTCCGAGCATCATAAATACATAGAGAAAAGAAATAGTTAATATCTTTCCTAGCATCTTTGCTCTGTTTTTCCCCTGACCGGAATTAAATTATCTCTAAACTGCCAACTCCTCTCCAATGTTTACTTCTGGTACACCTGAATAAAAACAAGTTATGATCCATTGATTATGAACAACAAAATGCAAAGCAAGGAGATAGTTTAGCACTATAACTACTCAACAGATTCTATTGACCAAAATTGCAACTTCCTGGGTGCTTTTTATTAAAGTTTTTAAAAAATCTTTCAGTGATTTCTTTATACATATTTCTGTTACATGTATTTCTCCTTAATCAGTACAGCAAAATTAGTTCATATTTTTGAGAACACACAATATACCAGATGTTTAATCTTTTATTTTTCAGAATTAAATGTTAAAGAATTGGATGAGAAAGTATGTGATGAATCATCATGTAAATATGGGGGTGTTTGCAAGGAAGAGGGAGAGAGTTGGAAATGTGTATGCCAATTACAGGTAAGGATTTTTCATATTTATGAATGGACATAAAATGAACTGTTGAGATAATGATAAATATGCCACTCTGAGAATTTGATTCTTGGAAATACATAATGTGGTATAGCATATTCTTTAGAACTGAATTAGAGTCCATTTATTTTTTGACAAAGAGACAAGGAAAAAGACTTTCAAGCATTATGGTCAAACATTTTTGGGAGTTATTTTTATTGCAACTGACTTTGCTAGGCCTTTTTTCATTTTCTTTATTATGATAATTAAATATGAACTTATCTTTTAATATGGAATGTATACTTTTATTGTCTTAATTAATTTTGCACAATAAAAATTTGCAATAATATATTTTTAGAAGCTTAATATAAACATAAAGTGAAGACAATATTCTTTCTTACTGTGATGATACTACAGATAGTCCTTGATTTAAAATAACAATTGAGCCTGGAATCTTTGGTAATTGAGCAGTGTTTATTAAGTGAGATGGTACATGATCGCTTCACTCAGTGATCCCAATATTTTTTGTGGTTGTTAAGCAATCACATTGGTCATTAAGCAGAACATGTCCATGTCCATGTTAGCTCCTTTGTAATTTCAAATGGTCACTGAACAAACAGGTATTAAGCAAGAGCTACCTGTAATTGTGGGAATGTTGTCACATACTTTTATAGACATGCATACCTTGTAATTTGAATCTTTAAATATTGACTTCCATTTTGATTTGTAGATTGATCCCTTTATCTTGTCTCATTCTTCAGATTAGTAGATATAAATTGATTTATTTACATATCATTCTTTACGTTGCAGATTGATCTAGACCCTAATTCTTAAAATGTGTCAAAAATGCCAAGGATATGAGATGTGTGTTTACATGATATCACAGACAATCATATGATAGCATCTTTACAAAACTGCCTTTTTTATTTTCAAAATCCACCAGACATCTGCTGAAGAGTAATTTTCAGAAACCATTTTTTTCACTGAAGTTCTCTTTTAGTGTTATATTGTATCACACAGGCAAAAAGCACAAATTCATAATGGTAAGGTATTTGTGAATGTGTGAATACATTCCTTTTAGTGAAGAAATGGTTTATTTGACAGTTAAATTTATTAACTGTCAAATAAACCATTTAGGAATGTTTTCTATGTGTGCCTGTGGCTGTGTGTTTGTGGTTTATTTTAAATTCTTTTAAGAAATTATTTTAACAAATCCCATGGATTATTTGTAGTTTAATCAGTGTGTAATTTCCAGTTACCGTGTTTAACAAGAATGTTGTTTTCTCGCCAAGTAATTCTATGAATTGGGAGAAAACTTTTTCATCCCCATATTAAAGCAGAAGCTGCTGAAAACTCAGGAATAGGCTGAAGATTTCCCACTGAAAAGCATGGGTGCCTTTTAAAGTTAGGTCTTGTTTGAGAGAAGCTGCTTGCCTGGTGAATTTAACTCTTGGTAATGCATATGCAGAGCTTCTTTCTTTTGTGCTATTCAGTTATCACTTACTTTGGCCTCGATTTACTTTCTTTCTTACATATCTCTTCTGCAAATATCTCTCTCTTTTAAAAAAAAGTGGATCAATTTTATTATTTTTGGCTGTTTCTGTTGGTAAGATGGAAGAGAATGAATGTGTGTATTTTTTGTAAACTTACATGTAAATGATTTGAATAGATGAGGAAGGTAGAATGCTTGATATATGCCAATCAAATAATTTTGTAAAATTATATTATTTTATAGGCTAATGATTTTATTAGTAATTAATTCTAATTGCATCTCTCCTTTACCCACCCTTCTTCTTTTGGAGTGCTTTCAATTCAGTGTTGTCTTCTTTTCAAGTAGACATTTTAAGTCTTGTGAACTTCTGCTGCAGAATTATTTTAGGTTATAATCTATGGATGGATTTACATAAACTTCCTTCCTTCCTTCCTTCCTTCCTTCCTTCCTTCCTTCCTTCCTTCCTTCCTTCCTTCCTTCCTTCCTCCTTCCCTCCTTCCCCCCTCCCTCTTTCTCTATTTCTCTCTCTCTTTCCAGTGTCATACAAATTATATTCCTGTTTGTGGTTCAAATGGAGACACCTATCAAAATGAATGCTTTCTCAGAAGAGCTGCTTGCAAGCATCAAAAAGATATAACAGTGGTTGCTAGAGGGTCATGTTACTCAGGTGAGTTTGTGTCATGATGTCATAATGTACATTTCATTAGTTGCCTGCCTTATGCCTCTCTCCTTCAGTTGGCTATGTCAGCTTAAAGTTGTGGATTTAGATATATTGTTCCAGTGGTTGACACAATGAAACCTGCTTCAGTGTGGCCGAAATGAGTTTGGAAGAAAATATGCAGTGAGTTTTTCTTCTTAGTTTTTGAGGGCTCAGCAGTTAATATTGTAGAGGTTTAAAGATTTTGCAATTTAGATATCCAAAATATGTGCTCTTTAACAGATACAACTTTTTACTTGAAATGGTTAGAAATTTCAAAGAGGAGCAGGGGTTTATTGCTGTTCTTTGAAACAGAAAAGTGGCAATGCTCCCTTTATTAACTTATAGCTATTTAACATTTGATACATTGTTAAAATTGCTAAAACAATCATACTATTAAGTTATAGGATAAGGGAAAACTGAACAAAAGATATAAGTTTTATGCAGAAGAGGTGCTTAGAATATTAATAGACATGCATTAAATTTAATGCAAAGTACAGCTCACTTTATTCATTTTTTGGTCTTGTTTGCTGTCTCAATATTTTATTTATTACATTGGTACTTTTTATATGTCTGTGTTTGTAATAGATGTACAATTTATGATTTTTGCAGGAGAGTAAAAATGTTCAGGATGTTAAACATTCAGTGTATATGAAAGTAGTGGGTTTTGACGATACAGTAAGCAATACTTACAGTACAGTATTTATAGTCATGCAAAATATGTATATTAGACAGAGAAAGAGAGAAGGAGAAGGAGGGAGAGAGGGAGGGAGGGAGGGGGAGAGAGAGAAAGAGAGATATGTGTTCCATTTATTGACCTGACAGGAGACTAATCTAGAGGAATTTGTATGTATAGAATATTAGTCAAAGTCATTTTCAATTATTTTAATCATATTATTGCACTTAAATTTACTCATCAATTATTATTGCACAAATGATGACATTTCATTAAAATATATATTATTTGTGTAAATATTTAGCAGAGTTAAATCCTTTCAAGTTATTACAGGCTTTAGTGTTAGCTATATTCAGTATTTAATTTATGCATGGTTGCAAGATGACTTTAGAGTATTCTTTTTGCTATATGTTTGTAACTTTGTTGGCCTAAAGAGAGAAGTGCTGATTAAAGTTTAAACTTGGCTTTATTTGTATTATTTGTTGAACTATCACCACAATCAATCTTTGATTATAAAATAAAATATTTCCCCATCTATTTTTCATACCGCTTTCATCCTCTTGTGAATTAGATTACAGTTAATCTATTATTAATTTAAGCACCTTTTGAGATGAGAAAAATCAATAGGCTATCAAATGTACTTATCATGATAAAATGCACTTTAATTGAGCTTAATAAAATAAATATTATAAAGAGTCTCTTATATTAGAGAATATAATAAAAAATATTGCTGTCCCTTCCGCCAGTGGATATGGGAAGATAAATAAACCTATTTAGTTGAGGCAGAAAGAAGACTGAAATCTGGTGAGTTATAATTGAAGCAAAGTGGAAATGGGTGTTTACCAGCCTTTCTACTCCCAAAACTAGTTTAAATACTATTTTAATTCTTGAATCGGAAATACACTAACTGGCTGGCATCCATATACTAATGGAATGAACCAAGTAGGCACAGAGTCTCTGATATCCTCCCATGTCTATCATTAATGTATGCTATTTGAATACAAGTCTGATTTTCCTTTTATTTTCTTTCTCTGGCAAAGTTGAGTGGTGTTTGTTAAGCTGCTTTGTTTGGTTCATTTGCAATTTGGATGATAAAATATAATGGATTAAATTCAAATAATATAATTGCCTAAAGGAGAGTAAAATCACAGTTCATTGTAGCTCTTTATTGACTGTGTAGAAGTTTCATCCAGATTTTGTTCAGCCTGGTGCCATCTAATGGGCTGCACTGGCTGGGAGACTGAAAGGATATTTTATAGATGCTATTTCTTCAAAACATTAGGCAGTCTCTCTTCTTTCCTTCCCTGTTATTGTAACTTGGGCTAGCATTCTTTGGATAAGATGGAAACCATTACGCAACCTTGCATGAGGTCGTAGGTATCAAAAATTATAATCCTTTGTAATAACTAAAATTGGCTGGTATCTTACAATGTCTTCAAATTGAAAAAATAGGGATTTTCTGAACCCTGTACATGAACAATGAAGTCTAATGCATGCTGTTAATCTTGTGAGATTTGGCCTTTTTTTAAAATCAATCTGTTTTTAAATTTTTCAGTAGTTCATGAAAATTAAGGGTATTGTGGGTGCCATGGTGTCAGTGCATATTGTCAATTTCTGCTGTAATTGTCTCTGTGTGTGTGTGTCTAGGCTGAATACTTAAAATACTTCTTACTGGTTAATTTACACGATATGCATTTGAGAATTACAGTGTCTTCTACAGAAGAAATGAAAGCAAGCTCAAAAGCTTGCAACTTTCCAAATTCAAATAACAACTAAGGCTGCAAGCCAATTCTTACTATTCATAAGCAGTAAAAGAATGGTGCTTTCCACACACTATATGAGTATTCAATTATTGTCAATAGGCTATGTTCACTTAACAATGAGCACCTTACAGTGGGATGCAATTAATTTTTATTGCTCCCTATTTCTGATGCATAGACAGACTCCGGCAAGGTTTGTTTGATCTCAAAAGTTGTCTCAGAATATGGACAAAATTAGTTCGAACATCCCACTTATAAAAGGTGATGGATGAAAAGTATTTAAAATGCTGCTTAGCACTGTTTGCTTGTTTGATGCAGACAATATTTTTCCTAAGATGTTAAGAGAGATAAAGTGTTATTATTCTTGTTATTTACTTTATTTAACTATTATTGCAATAAGCTTATGAGTTCACAGCATTTGGAATATTTTATTATCACAGCACTTATACTGTTAAAACAAAATTCATTAGTACCTATGACTTCTAGTTGAAAATAGATGTGAGCTATGAGATTTTAATAATGTTCTTGGGAACTTTTTTTGATATTCTTGTTCTTATAGGAAAAGATAGAAATTTTGCAAAGGTTTTAGCTGTGAGAGAAATTTTAAAAGAGGGAAATGCATGATATAACCAAAAACAACTAAATATTCCATGATACCTTAAAGCTACAATGCAAAAATTATTACTTGGTTGATGGCTGCTTGCATCAGTTCTGTGGTCCCAGAATAGATAGGGAGAAAAATTGGCTCTTGGGGGGGAAAAATTGAAATGTGAGGGGAAATAAGGAGTGAATATGTAAGACAATCATTTCTCCCTTTATAAATTTTCAATAACCCACCTAATGTTACTCCAAGATAACACTAAAATTACGTTTTGGTACCACAAAACATTTGAAAACAAAAGCAGGAAGTTTCAAAATACAAGTGTGATTTGGATACATCCCATTATTTTGGAAAATGTGTACAGTTAGTCCTTGACTTATGAACTTAAGTGAGTCTAGAATTACAGTCATAAATGATAGCAGTCATTAAGCAAGTCACCACAATATTTTGGGTTGCAATCATTAAGCAAATCTGCTGGTGGTTAAGTGAACATGGTGATTGTTAACCCATTTTTCTTCAATTGATGGCCTTTTTTTGCTGCAAACCACAAGTAAACTGGAAACCTTTTGCAAAAAATGACAAAAATTGCAGTGATGTGACTGCATGACACTACAAATGGCATTACTGTGAACTGGTTGCAAAGTGCTCAATATGTGATCACATGACCATGGACAGAGTGTAACTGTCAGAACTTCAGAAGCAGTCTGTAAGTAGCTCTGGAGAGGTCTGTTGTAACTTCCAGTAGTCCCTAAGTGTGAACAATCACTAAGACAGGATTACCTGTAGTCTAACTTCACAGGCTCAAACCTTATTTTGAAATCCTGATTAAGCTGGGGATACTATGTATTAACTTCACAGTACAGAACAGTGGCTAAGATGCTGAACTTGTGGATCAGAAAGGTCGTCAGTTCGGTGGTTCGAATGCCTAGTGCCACCTAACAGAGTGAGCTCCCATTTCTTGTCCTAGCTTCTGCCAACCTAGCAGTTTGAAAGCATGTAAGAATGCAAGTAGAAAAATAGGGACAACTTTGGTGGGAAGGTAACAGCGTTCTGTGTGCCTTTGGCGTTTAGTCATGCCGGCCACATGACCACGGAAGTCGTCTTTGGACTGGCTCTTCAGCTTTGAAATGGAGATGAGCACCGCCCCCTAGAATCAGGAACAATTAGCACATATGTGCGAGGGGAACCTTTACCTTTATAGAACACTTGCAATAATTCCTGCTGAGGGTAAGAAATTTGTGTCAGTAGAGGGAGCTTATGATCCTATAGTGTGAATCTGTGATCTGTACCTGGTCATTTTATTACAGTGTACTTAAGGTGCAGGGATACTATCCAGTTTTTTCTATATTGTTATACCTAGCTCCCCACGTAATACCTTTAGCTAAAATATCCCCTTTTTCTTTCTAAAGTCCAGTAATTTACTAAGCAATTTTATTATTTAATTATTAATTTCACATTTAATTGTAGAAGTTATGTCTTACCATTTTCTCACATTCTGAGTTCAAACAGATCTTGCTACAGGATGCCGACTAATTAGATATAGAAAAAGTAAAGCTTTTCTATTCCTTTCAATGCTGTGTTTTTTCCAACTTAACTACAGTAACCCAAATAATTGTTCCCTGGATTGATTTCTGCTAAAGCTGGCTTTTATAATGGAACTGAATTTTCTCTGTCAAAAAGTTATGTTTATTAGAAAGTGCAGTCTTCTGGTTTTCTTATTACAACTGTTAAAGTGAAAAAACCCAACTGTAAATTATTTCTATAATTAAAAGTAAACTTTTAAAAATTGGATGATATGCATTTGATTCTTGTTTGTTTTAAAACACAATTTAATAATAATAATAATAATTTATTAAATTTCTAGACTGCCCCCTCTCCCCGGAGGGACTCGGGGCGGTGTACAGGAAAAAATTAAAAACATACAAACAATCAAACACATAGGTAAAAATCCAATTAAACAACCCCTGTACAATTTATAAAAATTAAAAAACAGACCTTAAAACCAATCTTAAAAATTTAGAAATAGGACTGAGGTGGGATAGGTGGAATTAGGCCAAGCCGGCTAGCTGGAATAGGTGGGTTTTAAGTTTCTGACGGAAGGAGCGGAGATCCGTAGTCATTCTAATGTCGGGGGGAGGTCATTCCAGAGGGTCGGGCCCATCACAGAGAAGGCCCTTCCCCTAGGCGTCGCCCACTGGCACAGCCTAGTGGACAGCACCCGGAGGAGTCCCTCTCTGTGTGAGCGAATCGGCCGGAGGGATGTATGGGGCAGGATACGATCCCGCAAATAACTAGGTCCTGTGCCATGGAGCGCCTTAAAAATGATGGTCAACACCTTGAAGCGCACCCGAAAAACCACAGGTAGCCAGTGTAGCCTGCGCAGGAGAGGTGTTACGTGGGAGTAGCTAGAGACTCCCGAGACTGCCCGCGCGGCCGCATTCTGAACCAGCTGCAGCCTTCGGGTGCATCTCAAGGGGAGCCCCATGTAGAGAGCGTTTTACCAAAGAAAAGGCCAAGACCACACTTAATTTCAAATTAGCATCCCACATTTTGAAGTAATTAAATCTTATTATGGGCTTAGTGCATCCTGAATTTTGTAACATGTACTTAAACTTCAAAAATGCAATGATGACAACATTATTGGGGAGTGCAGGAGGAGTGGCAGCATTGATTTTATTGTTTTAGCATGCCTAATTAAGAATTGCTAGGTGATTTTTCTTGGACTACTGAGAGGAAGATTTTAAGTCATCCCCCCTTTTTTACTTCTGTATTAAACAAATATATATATGGCAGCTATGTAACCAGTGGAATTCTATGTAACAAACAGAAATAAAAATACAATACAATTATCAAAATAAATTGAAAAAAAAAGGAAAGGAAAGTCAAAGTTAAGACCAGGGGTGGGCTGCTACTGATTCGTTTGGGTTCCAGAGAACCCGTAGCTTACATTATGGCCAGTTCGGAGAACCTCCAAATCTCACCCCTGGCTGGCCCCGCTCACCATACCTCCTTCCCTGCCACCACACCACAGCCCTCCCAGGACTGTCCATGCGGCCCATTTTGGATGCGAGGTAAGTGCAGGGCCCATGCGGAGGCTCTAGAAGGGGGGAAAATGGACCTCCTGGTAGGCCTCTGGAGCCCATAGGAGGCAGTTTTCGCCCTCCCAGAGGCTCGAGGAAAGCCTCTGGAGTCTGGGGAAGGCAAAAATGCCCCCCTGACCATGGTGCAGGAGGCCAACTAGGCCATGGCCACCATGGCCACGGTCATCCAGCAACTGAGCAGAGAACCTGTTGCTGAAATTTTTGAAGCCCACCCCTGGTTGAGACCAGGGGTTGAGACCTCTATAAAATGTCATCGCAAACATATTACACACAGAGAGAAACCTATCAGAGCTCCATTAGTCTTTTAAAAGCCGGTTCTTCTAAAAGGCCAGTGGAGCCAGGCTGTCTGTATCCCCAGGGGACATAACAAAGAAGTTGGGCTTCCTAGAGGCCATCAGATGAGGATCAAGAGGATGCAGAGCGCAGTCTGCCAGTGGGGTAGGCAGAAACCCTCATGGAATAAGTAGTCTGGTAGATAACTAGGCCCCATAGTGGGCTTTAAAGATGATAACTATTATATATGTTGAGGCGGCAAGAATGACTGAGGCGAAACGGCAACTTAACATAAACCTTTATTAACACACTAACAGCAACTCCAGAACTAGGCTAAAAAACAGTTCCCGCTTGACAGCTTTTATAGCCCAAGCTGTCAATGGGGCAGCCAATCAGGATAAGCTAATCTTCCTGTTCTGGCTTCGTGGCTTGGCCAATCAGGAACGACCATGCGCGGACACGTCTCATGAAACTGGGACATAACACCTCTTTCCCCCAGGTTGCCGCATGCGTACTCTTGTAGGTATGCAGGGCTCCTGGGGTCTGTCCTGATCATCTTAGCTGCCGGGCGGCCACCGGAGATGGAGGATGTTGTTCCTAGGAAACTCCCTGCGACTGCACGGACCCATTGGCTGGAGATGTCTGCTCTGGACAGTGTCCTGTTTCATCAGGTTAGTCCAGCACCAGGGCTGCTGTTGAATTGTTGTGAACTGGTGTGGGCATGGGAACATCAACTGGCAAACTGGTGGTTTCCACGGGGTCTAACGGAGGCTGATCGGGTTGAGAGTGAAAGAGGCATGTCGCCGTCGCAGCTGGTCCATGTGATGGCACCAAATGCAGCCATCACTCAGGCTGACCCTGTAAGAGCAGGGGCCAGTTAGTTGAATTATGTGTCCAGGAAGCCACCGCGGTTCACCCCTATAGTTTTGCGCAAAGACAGGGTCACCCACTTGAAATGTTCTTACTGGTCTGGTGGGCACCAGTGGCTTATCATTGCTGTAACCCAGGTGCAGACAGTCTAGATTCGTATGTAAACGACGGCCCATTAGGAGCTCGGCAGGGCTGCGATTAGTGGTTTGGCACGGAATCATGTGCTGAACTAACAAGTATTTATCTACCCTGGCTGCCAAATGCCAGGACCCAGCCTAGCAAGGGACTCCTTAACAGATCTTACGGTCTGCTCCGCCATGCCATTACTAGGGGGATGGAAGGGGGTGACCAGAACGTGGCGAATGCCATGCCCGGCTAGGAAGTTCTGGAAGGAAACGGCTGCAAATTGAGGCCCATTATCGGACACTATGGTGTCTGGGAAGCCATGAGTTGCAAAAAGCTTCCTCAACACCTTAATCAAGGCTTCAGAAGTGGTCGATGTCATAATAACTACCTCTACCCACTTTGAGTAGGCATCGACCACTATCAAGAAAATCTGCCCCTGGAGTGGCCCAGCAAAATCCAAACGAACCCTGGACCATGGGGCCTTAGGAACCCCTTAGGGCCCATTCTCTGACCGGAGCGGCTGGAGTCGCTGGACGGGACAGCTGGCACTTTTGGCAGCCCTCAACCCAATGGCTAATAGCCTGATCAAGCCTTGGCCACCATACATAACTCCTTCCCAGGGCCTTCATCCTGACAATGCCAGGATGACCATCGTGGAGACAGTGCAGGACAGAGTCCTGCAATCGAGAAGACATGACAACCCTGTGGCCCTACAGCAAGCACCCATCCTGCACAGACAGTTCATGGTGTCTGTTCCTATAGGGGAGGAATCGAGAGGAAACTGGTTCTGTTGGCCACCCTCGTTTGGCCCAGTCCAGGACTTGAGCCAGCACGGCATTCCTAGCAGATTCCCTGGCAATATCAGCAGCTGAGATAGGGACAGCTAGTTCTTCAACGAGGAGTACTGTCAGGCCCGAGGCAGGGTCAGCTTCAACCCAAGGAAGAAGGCAGAGGCTCAAGGCGCCCGTATGCCCTAACTGTTTCCAGGGCAATAGACCAGCTTATAATTATATGCCGCAAGGAACACGTTCCATTGTGACATCCTTGGGGAAAGAATTGGGGGCATCTGTTTATCCCCAGCTAGTAACCCAAGTAAGGGTGTATGGTCAGTTATAAGTTCAAAGAAGCGACCATACAGGTAGTTGTGAAATCGTTTGATTCCAGCTACCGTGGCAAGGGCTTCTTTGTCTAACTGACTATAATTTCTCTCTGCGGCCGAAAGGGTGCGGGAAAAATAAGCCAGGGGAGACTCAATGCCGTTGGGCAGCCGGTGGCTTAGTACAGCTCCCAATCACAAAGGAGAGGCATCACATGTCAGAGTGAGAGGTAAGTGGTTGCTGTATTGCATCAAAACAGTGTTGGAGGTAAGAAGGGCTTTGACAGCCACGAAGGCGGCGGGCTCCCTGGCTTCCCATTGCCAGGCTGCCTTGTTATCCAATAGTCGATGCAGGGGTTCTATCACAGAGTCTTTATGGGGCAAGAAGATGGCATAGAAATTAAGGAGGCCCAAGAAAGCCTGTAGATGAGTCTTGTTGGTAGGCATTGGCGCCTTCTTAATTGCCTCCAATTTTGAAGGAGTAGGGTGAATTCCCTTAGAATCATTTAAATAGCCTAAGCATTCTACTGAGGGAACCCCCACTTTGCATTTAGACGGTTTGAGTTTCAGGCCAGCTTTCTGAAACTGTGAATGGACAGTCCTCAGCATGGCTAGGAGCTCAGTGCGATTCCTTGCGGAAATCAGCACAACGTCAAAGTAGGGGACAACTCCAGAGATCCCATGGAGCAGTCACTCCATAAGACTCTGGAAAATCCCCGGGGCGACACTTACGCCAAATAGAAGTAATCAACAGCAAAAAGCTCCCCGGTGTGTAACAATGGTCTGCGCTTCTGCAGTGGCATCGTCCATGGGGAACTGTTGGTACGCTTGCGCGAGATCCAATTTGGTGAAAATGGATCCTTGTCCCAACGTGTGGAGCAGATGATGCACCACAGGGACAGGGTATGGATTAGCCTGCAACCCTCTATTTATAGTCAGCGCACAATCTGATAGATCCATCTGACGTCAAAGGAATTACGATGGGTGTCTCTCACTTAGAGTAATCTATTGGCTCTAGGACGCCTTGAGCAATCAATTTGTCCAGCTTGGCGTCTACCTTTGAACAAAGAGCCAAAGGCACCCGTCTCAGTTTAAGGCGTATTTGGAGGAATTTTAGGATCCAAATTAAAACTAATAGGAGTCCCTGTATATTTACCTAGCTGCCCATCAAAAATGGTGGCGAATTCCTCAGCCAGGCTGCCCAGGTCATCAGCAACAGTGGAATTGATGCCAGAAACACCAAGGCCTAAAGCGTCAAACCAGTCCAAACCCAGTAAACTTGGAAGGTTGCCCTGGACTACAATTAGAGGAAGGCGGCTGTTAAAATTAGGAGTGGCCACTTGGAACTTGCCATTGACGACAATTGGAATGACATTGCCCTGATAGTCCCGTAACTGGATGAAACACAGTGACAGGCGCTTCTTGGAGATAGTAGGCATCAGACATTTAATTGTGGCCCAGGAAACAATTGATTTGGCAGAGCCGGTGTCCATCTCCATGCTGCAGGGAGCACCTTCAAGGTGGACACTGAAGTAAATCTTGTTCCCTGATGCCGCATTGGCTTGGCTGACAGCTATGGCAGGTTGCAGTTGGTCGCTGCTAATTGCGAAACAATCTTCCCTTGCTCGGGGTGCCCTAGCAGAAGGCCTGCGGTATGAATATGAATGGCTTGACAGCTGGTTTCTTGAGGGAGGAGCCCGGCAAACCTTGCCCAGATGGCCTTTCTTGCCACACTTGCGGTAGACGGCAGATCTAAAACGGCAGAATGCACGAGCGTGGTTGCCGCCGCACCCGGCACAAGGGCTCAGAGAGGGCTTTTTTTTGGCTCTTCTAGAAGAGGGCATAGTAGACCTTAGGCGGCATACGTCATCTTCCTCAGTCTCAGACAAGGAGTCCTCATCCATGTCCTTATGGTGGACGTTCTCTGACTTGACAGGTGCCCTTGCAGCGTGGAATTTCTGAATTTCTGCTGCGGAATGGTCTGACATTTCAACCGCCCGAGCCTCACCAATAGCCGACTGAAGGTTAAATCAGGGTGAGCCAGTAGATGGCGTTGGAGCCGCAGATTTTGGACCCCACTGACTCCCCACAGGAGAGAGTCATCTAAATTTGGGAAGTCACAGTACAAAGCGGCAGACCTGAGAGAAGTCAGATAATGGTTTACTGACTGACCCCCCTTTTGTATTACCTGCCTGAAGGAATATCTTCTGGTGATACGGGAGGGCCCCGGGCGTAATGCGCCTTCAGTCTTTCCAGCAATGTCTCCCATGGCATGGAGTGAATGGACTGAGGGGCAGACAAAACATCTAGGGGCTGCAGGCATTTAGAAATTTTGCTCGCTTCATGCTCCTAGGAAAACCAGTCATATCGGACTCGAAGCGCTCTATGTAGGCTTCCCACGACTCGGTTGTCGGAGAGAAAACAGCAAAACTGTTTGAAGAAGCCATCCTGAAAAGGACGAGCGGCTGAGGAGATTGCCTCACAGTTAGTGTGTCAGTGACTACGAGGCGCAGTCAGCTGGTCGTGCCTCGGTTCTTAAACTGCGACTTCTCTCTTATTATTCACCTCAGCCTATCCCACCCTTGTCGCCAGTATTATATATGTTGAGGTGGCAAGAATGGCCGAGGTGAAACAGCAACTTAACAGAAACCTTTATTAACACGCTAATGGCAACTCCAGAACTAGGCTAAAGAACAGTTCCCGCTTGACAGCTTTTATACCCCAAGCTGTCAATGGGGCAGCCAATCAGGATGCGCTAATCTTCCCGCTCTGGCTTCGCGGCTTGGCCAATCAGGAATGACCATGCGCGGACACATCTCATGAAACCGGGACATAACAATAACTGACACCTTGAACTCTATCTTACATATACTCATATAGACATACGTTCTTGCTTTTCAGTATTGTTATTAGAGACGTGTGCAGCCAGGACTCAGTGGCTTTCATTTGCAATTTGTTAATGAGAATTGTATATGTGTGTACACACACGCACACACATGCGCACACATGATACGACATGCCATGCCGTTGCCTATGCCTTTTTCCTATGTGCATGCGGTGTGTTTATGCGACATTCCTTACATAGAGCACATAAACTATGAAAGGAATACGTGGATCATTCAGTCACTGTGCAATCGCCAAGCATGTGTTCCTTCCATCTTCTTAAGTGTTGAGAAAGGTGCAGCTCTTTTCCCACTACACTTTATATGTTAAGTTTATATTCTTCCTTGATAGCTATACCATACCAAGGTTGCTTGCAGTGAGACATGATTAAAAAGTAAGAATAAAACAATACAATTAAAATGAAGGAAAAATTTAAAAAGTACAATTACAACCAATCCAGTCAATTAATACGTTGAAAAAAGAAAGAAAAAAGAAAAAAGGGTTTTGACCATTTCCCCAAACATTGGGAAATTGGGGTAAAACGAACCTTCCTGGTAAGAGCATTCTGTAACCTTGAGAACACACAGGAGAAGCCCCACAAGCTTCTGGCAATGAGGGAATCTTTAAAAGGGTCTCTTCTGCTGATCTAAGTAACAGGTTTCTGACATGGGTGTAATACCGGTGTTAGCTGCTGAACTGATAGAGCTATCTCCACCAGTGCAAAACAGCTGTTAGTCAGACAAGCTACAAAATCTAGCTATGTATGAGAACATTTTGCCACATCTTATATTTTAAAGCACAAGATACACTACATCCATTTTGGAAAACGGATTCTGAGAAAATGCTTTGAAAATATCTGTTATGCTATAGATGCTCTTTGCAAAAGCTATCTCAGATCTAAAATTGTACAGTATTGGAAATGTTTCTGAACATCCCACACTGTCTTTATATTCGAACTGGAGCTGTCTTGTGCTTTCTGCCAAGGAGGAAGAAATGAATCCGCCATAAGCAATCAGAATGAACTTTGGAAATACTTTCCCAGGGTTTGTAGGAAAAAGCCTCCCTCTGTCTCCTGCCAAGCAATAGTTTAAGGGCCTATCTTCAACAGTCCTGCTCTGGGCAATTAGGTAGAAACTTTGCTGTTGACATTGAGACTGGAGGCTAATTGCCAGCAGGCATGCAGTAGATTGGAGAGAAAAGGGCTATAAAGAGGACAGGTAGCAGATGGAAATGATGCTGCCAGAAGATTGGGCCTGAGTCTCACTGGGGTTGTAAACTTGGACGGGTAATTTCAGATGGCAGGTGGGGCACATAGAACTGGATGTTCTTTTAATTCAGAGAAAATGAGTAGTTGAGAAGAGTCCTTGTCAAAGGTCTTTCCTGAAATCCTGCTTTTGGTGTACTGCTTTGAAAAAAAGAGGTGGACATTGGATTCTATGAGCCCCTGCACCAGCCTGAGTGCCACAGGCGATGTGTTCTTCAACGCCTCACTAGTCCTGACAGCTTGTTTATTTGTTTAAATTATTAACCGCTGCAGGGCGAATAATTTTCATCTTTTCCTCATCTGATGAAATCCATGCTGCTTTTAACCTCAGGGAAAAAAAAACTGTCGCTGGATTTCCCAGCCATCCCTTGCAATGATGCTACTACCTAGATTGTCATGCCAGCATGAGCATTTCAATTTTTTAAATGTCCAGTTTCCACTTTAGAGTGAACCATGGGACTCTTTTTTATTGATTGTAATTTGTAATTCAAATTTTATGTTGGAAGAAAGAGGTCTACTTACGGAAGTTTTTTACATATGGAAAAAACTGAATTGGCTATGCAGATTTTTTCCTTTCTCCTTTCTCTAATTTAAAACATATTGATCCTTGTTTCATAGGTTAATTGGCCAAATTTAGTGTCATTTAAAAATACAGGTGCAAATCATGTTTAATTATAGGTACTTAATTTAGCTATGAAAGCAAATGTCTGGAACTGGTCTTGCCTATAAAGAATTTTTGGCAGAAGGACTGTAGTGTTTCAATAGTGTTGCAGAATTTTAGGGTGGAGGAAAATGAAAAGCATCTTCATCCAAAGAACACAACTTAGAAAAAAATGATTATGTTTTAAGGATGACAGAATGATTTAGGAAAAAAATAAACCTATTCAGTGAATGGTACAGAAGGGAGCTGAACTTTATTAGGCAATTGAGCTCAACCTATTTAGAAATTTTTTCAGGAGAGGTAAATGCTCTTTGCTTGATATAAAATATAAAGCTTGGTAGCAGTTCAACAAGATATCAGCAATCTGATTATAACTTAAGCTGAAATTGGCCATATAACTAGACTTCTCTGCATTCTTTTTGTTGTCTTGCTTGCACATGGCTTTAAACCTACTTAGTCTCCCATCCTGTCTCCCACAGTGACTAAACAAATAGGTCTGATGAATCCTACAAGAACATCAGATCAATAACTCTTCTCTACTGTGGTTTTCTGGGAAGTGGTATTTAGAGGCTTGCTGTCTCTGAGGCTGATGGGCTAGGATTAGATTCCCAGAATTCCCAGGGGCATGACTAATACTGCATCTTCATTGTGACCAGAACATGAGTTTATTAAGTCTTTTGAGGGCAAATAAAACAGTTCTCCTTTCTTTGCAGAGGAGTAGCCTTTTTAGTCTATAATACCACCCCCACCCCCACCACCCCCAAAACCATGGGTCTTTTAATTCTTGAAAAACTACCAAATTTATTATTTGATCAAGGGCCTCCCTTATTTGTTTCTAGATATAAGAAAGTAATTCTGGTAAAGCAGGGGGGAAGAACCTGAAGATTTCATTCATCATCTTTACTCACAATTTTCCAGGTGATGTGAAGATGATGTAAATCACAAACTAAGAGTTGTTTTCATTGATTTCCAAAAGAAAACTGGAATTGACTCACATGAAGTTAATCAGGTTTAATGTGTAAGAACATTTTCCATGGTACATTTGCTCTGGAGGATTTATCTACGTTCTACAATGTGCAGTGCTTGTTAAAGGTCTTGTATCTCCTCCACTTCACTTGTAGGCTTCCATTTTTAGTAATTGTTTGAAGAAAAAAAGGAGATGAGAAAAGTCTATGCCATTTACATTACTTCAATGCCTGAGTAGTTGCACCAACAAACCTTCATTGAATAGCTAAGGTTAAATCATGATATTCCAGAAACAAATTGTACAGTAATTTTGACAATAAAAATAGCTTGGGCATTAGTGTTGGGTGATTTATTGTCATTATGTGCAGCTTAATTAAGTTCTTTGATATAAACTACCTTTCCTTCAAATATAGAGATCTTTTTGTGTTTCTTATTTCATTAATAGATCACTGTTATACTTCTCTTGTGTTTTTTGCAAGCGGACTCATTTTCATAACACTAAATGCAAGGTAGAGTATTTCTAGAAGGTATTATTTACAATGACAGAAAAATTATAGAGGAAGGATCAA
Organism: Natrix helvetica; assembly: GCF_964273705.1. Taxonomy (NCBI): domain Eukaryota; kingdom Metazoa; phylum Chordata; class Lepidosauria; order Squamata; family Natricidae; genus Natrix; species Natrix helvetica. The sequence continues at coordinate 79,134,983 of NC_138550.1, read as the reverse complement.
GGTATAAATGGAAAGAAGGAAAAAATAAAATGAGAACAGTTATCTGGGCAATTTCCATTTAAGTCACTTCATAAAAGTTTTAGGAAATAAATTGCAGTCATTTTGTTGGCTAGTTGATGTTTCTTTCCGTCCTCCTTTTTGTTATGGGAGAAAAAAATTGTTCACTACCAACAGAGGTGTCTTGGAAGATATATGTATCTCATATATTGGGGCATTGAACTGTGACACACAAACAAAGCAGTTCTTTATCTGACATTACATTTATTCCATTGGATACATACTATAGTATCTATTAGTCTTATCACCATTATATCTATGGTTTGGTACCACAGTATTTTACTGGTTTGATCAAGAGAGAACAGATTTCACCATGAAAATCAATCTTCTACTGGAATTTCTCACATACACATCCTAATGCTCATTTTTGTTAAGGGGCTAAAATCTAATCAAATGGGAATGAATGGTTAAGTGAAAGCTCTGCCAAAGGTTTCAGTTGCTGGAAGGGAAGGATTGGTTCTGGTTCATCTGGACTAAGTCAGAACTGTTTTAACCGGCATCATATGTCCAGTTGAGCCTGCAATTCCTCTGTAATTTGATACTACATCTGTTGAATAAACCTCTGATTTGTGGCCTTGGCAGGCTATGAAATGGTAGGAAGTTGTTGAAGGTTAATTGTTGAGTGCCTGCTTTTTGGAAGGGTGCAGAGGTAAACATTTATGGGGTTCCAATGGATTAACTTGTTAATGTGTTCGTTTTTACTTTATATATTTTAGAAAAATTACATGGCTCCCCTTCTTACATATTAATTCTGAGCAGCTAAGAACAAAAACAATATTTAAAAATCTCTACAAATCAGACAAAAACAATTAAAACAATAATAATGCTATGATCAAATAGTATATAACACATTCAATTACACAGATCATAATTTAGTCTATAATTTAGTGTTTTTAATTAGACAATTATATTATTGCAAAAGAGCTGAAAGGGAATAAGAACTGTGAACCTTAAGAATGCTTAATTACAGTCTGCACTTTCTATCCTTCACATGTGCATGTTTTCCTCCTACAACAGCTTATCACTCTTCTTTTGGTAAATCATGCCAAGATATGTTTCATTATCAGTTCTCCCACCATTCCCCCCCCACCTTTTAAACAACATAGAGATAGAAATGAATGTGCATTGAAAATACAAAAGGGTAATGATAGATACAATTGAAGGTGACTTCTGAGTTTGAAAAAATGAAGAGTTCTTTGTCTATAACTATGCAATTCTGTTTTCTCTAGAATATATTTCTAAATGTACAATAAAAAGGAAAATGTGCCATCCTGAATAATAGTCTCTCTCTCTCTCTCTCTCTCTCTCTCTCTCTCTCTCTCTCTCTCTCTCTCTCTCTCTCTGTCTCTATCTCTGTCTCCAGATAATGGCTCTGGATCAGGGGAAGGAGGTAAGTATTGATTATTTTGTTCATTTTTATGAATGCTGAAATCTAGCTTGAAATGTTAATACAAGTTTATTTTCCTTTACACAAATTTTCTAGAATCTCATTTTTCTAAAAAACTTTCCTTGGAAAGAATGGTTAAAAGAAAACACTTTTAAATAAGGTTTTAAATAAGATTAAGTGCATGCTTAAATCATTCTGGTTAAACGCATTTTACTTGGGTTATTTGTATATTTGTCAGAGATGGACTTTAATAGTAGAGAATATGCAGTATATCACAGAAATGAGTACACTCTCACATTTTGTAAACATTTAAGTATATCTTTTCATGTGACAACACTGAAGAAATGACACTTGGCTACAATGTAAAGTAGTGAGTATACAGCTTGTATAACAGTGTAAATGTGCTGTCCTCTCAAAATAACGCAACACACAGCATTAATGTCTAAACTGCTGGCAGCAAAAGTGAGAATGCTAGTTGTCTAGCACATAGGGAAATCTACAAAGGACTGAAACGAGTTTCATGGACAGAAGAGCCTTTTTGTGCCAGGATGGTTGGCCTAAAAATTCATAGATTATTCTAGTTTTTGATAATTTGGCTGTACAGGGTACAGAGAAGTATTCTGGCTACATTATTTATAACAGTAAATTGTTGTTTGGGGAAAAATGTAGATGTTTGAGTACATCTGAATGAAGCTTAAGACTTTCTGCAGTTCCTGGGTAAGTGGGTTAAGGACTTCAGCAGAACTTAATTTCTTTTTAGTAAAAAAATAAATAAAAAATAAAAAAAATCCTGGGGAAGAATTATGTTCATATAAGCTTACAATCTGCTGCCTTTATTCTGATCTATAAAAGTAGTCTAAATTATTTTGCCAGCCATGTAGAAGGAGGAGAGAAACAACCCCAAATCTTGTTCTCACTAGCAGTCCTTTGAAACTGGTGGTGATGGGAAGCATTGTTTGTGTAATGATGCCTTGTGCTAATTCTCTTTACTCTTCTTTGTGTTTTGTGCTATGTGAAACAGCAAGATGAGACAAAATTAGAACCATGGGTACAGAGAGGGAGGCTGCTAAACTGATTTGGTAATATTAAATGACAAATAAAGCCAGGTTCACATTCATTTTAGACTATCAGCATAACACATTACATATGAACCAGCCTCTCACAGACTCACAGCTTTGTAAAAGAATGACAGCATGGCTTCCTTCAGATTGTATTTTCCACTCATCTTGTCTTTTTTCCATCTCTCAGCAGAAGCTAAGAAACGTATATGATCAGGCCACCAAGAGTTATTGGAACAAATAGCTAGGATGTGACCCAGCACTCCTATTCTGTGTTTCTTAAGTAGAGTAATGGCTCATTGCCAGCAGTTTAATTCTTGATTCTTTTTATGTAACACTAACCAGAATGAGTGCCTATTTACCTAAATAAACTTTAAATTAGATACTTAAGAACTATCCCAGATTTAATTGAGGACAGATGGCAATTGATCAGTCTAAGCTTTTGAACTGGTAAATTTTATGCTTGCAATACAGATAGTCATGTTAATTATTATTAAAACATTTTTTTTGTGGAGTAGTTGTTGCTGTCTGAGTATGGGTATTTGCTTGCAGATGTTTCATTACCCAACTAGTGACATCATCAGTGCTAGTGAGTAGCTTTGCTCCCTATTTATATACCCTGGTTGCCCTGCCAGTTTTGGTGAGGGTGTAGTTTTCTCCTTAATAGTTCTTTGATTAGGGTATTTCTTTCTGCTTGATTGTCTGGTGTTGATCCCTGCTTATCTGGGTGTAGGCTCATAGAGAGGATGTGTTCTTGTTTCTTTCTTGGCTTTTTTATAGTTTATAAATGTGGTTTGTCTTTATGGATGGCTGATTTGTTGCCATCAGCTTCCAAGAATTCCCTTGTGTTTTTGGATTTAGCTTGGATTTAGATTTAGGACAAATATCAACACTCTCAAGACTAATAGCAGGCCATAAGGCAGTGGTTAGGAAATATAGCACTCTCATACGTAACCATATGTGTATGGATCCAACATGTAGATGACATCTTTGTCATAAAAAAGGAACACTAGAGAAGAAACATGAAACAATCAACAACATCTTTAGAAAGCATTCACAAGGGAAGAAGAAAGAAAACAGCAACACACTACCCATCAACAAAGGAAACAATGGCAAATTGTTTTAAAAAGAGCATTAAAAAGAGCATTAAAAAGAGCATTAAAAAAGGCATTAAAAAGAGCAACTAACATTAACAAAAGTGTTCCATTACTGAAGTAACAATAGTCTTCCTCAATCTGTAAGAACATTATTTAGATTTTATTTATTTATTTATTTTCAGTATTTCTAGACCGCCCCCTCTCCCCGAAGGGACTCGGGGCGGTGTACAGGTGTGTCATTAAAACGAATACAAAAAACGAATATCCCATACCCTTAAAAACAAATTAAACCTCATACAACTGTACAAAAAGTAAAAATTAAAAATTAAATTAAAAACAACTAAAAGTATACCCCTAGAAAATTTTAAAAAATGCAGGCTTGAGGAACTAAAATTGGGAATTAGGAATTAGGCCAGGCCGGCTAGATTGAACAGGTGGGTCTTTAGTTTCTTACGGAAGGAGCGGAGGTCGGTGATAGTCCTGATATCTGGGGAGAGGTCATTCCAAAGGGTCGGGCCCATCACAGAGAAGGCCCTACTCCTGGGCGTCGCCCGCTGGCATTGCCTAGTGGACGGCACCTGGAGGAGTCCCTCTCTGTGAGAGCGAATCGGTCGAAGGGATGTATGGGGCAGGATACGATCCCGCAAATAACTAGGTCCTGTGCCATGGAGCGCTTTAAAGATGATGACCAACACCTTGAAACGCACCCGAAAAGCCACAGGTAGCCAGTGCAGCCCGCGCAGCAAAGGTGTTATGTGGGAGTATCTAGTAGCTCCCACAATTGTCCGCGCGGCCGCATTCTGAACCAACTGCAGCCTTCGGGTGCATCTCAAGGGGAGCCCCATGTAGAGAGCATTACAGTAGTCTAGTCGAGACGTCACAAGCGCATGAGTGACTGTACATAGGGCGTTCCGGTCCAATAGGGGACGCAATTGGCGCACCAGGCGAACCTGGTGGAATGCCCCCCTTGCCACGGCTGTCACATGGTCATCCATTGACAGCCGGGCATCCAGGAGGACACCCAAATTGTGTACCCGATCCATGGGGGCCAGCTGTTCGCCCCCAATGGCCAGTGATGGACGTAACTGGTTGAACCGGGGTGCCGGTAGTCACAGCCACTCCGTCTTGGACGGGTTGAGTTTGAGTCTGTTACTTCCCATCCAGATCCGAACGGCTTCCAAACATCGGGACATCACTTTGATGGCATCGTTGGGGTGGTCCGGGGTAGAGATGTACAGCTGCCTATCGTCAGCGTACAGATGGGGAGTTCCGGTTCCGGCGGCAGCGGCGACGGGCAGCTCTTTGCCCGCTCCGGCTCTCCGGTGGGCTTCCCCACTCCTTGGGGGGCACAGGACACCCCACAGAGGGGTCCTGCCGGAGGGGCGGCATCGCGGGGAGCTCCTGCAGCGGCGGCGGCCGGCGGGAGGTCTCGCGCGCCCAAGGCACCGGGGAGCTAGATCGGAGGGCGCCTCGCGTTTCTGCGCCTCGCGCCTCGCTAAAGCCGTCTGGAGAATGAAGCAATTGAAGGAAGCAGCTGCGGTGCGGTGAGGTTGCTTCTCTCTTCATGCCCTATTTTGCACGAAGAATTAGTTATAAAATAACTTTAAAATAACTTTCGGAGTATTCTGGAGGCGCGGCTGGAGGGAGGGGGTTTCCCCCCCCCCTTGGACAAGCGGCTAGGAATAATTTCGCTCTCAGCCCCCGGGGAAGGAGGAGGGGGGAGAGCCAACGAATGAAGCCTCACCCAGGCTGAGATGATTTTCTTTTCAACTTAATTTTACTTTCTACTGTGATTTGTGGACTTTTGGAACTTTTTTAAAACTTTGTTATGCCTCTGTGCCCAAAACTGGCAGGGCAAGATGGCACACTTCCGTTGTCTTTATGAATTGTGAAACCTGACTCCACCTTTAAAATTCAGGCTTCCGGTCTTTGTCTCCGTGTCTCCCAGAGGAATCTCTTGTGGATTGGTATTTTTTGAACTTTCTAGGGGAAACCTTTCATCTATTGCCAGACTTATTAGAGAGATTCTCTTCTGCCTGGTTCTTCTGCTCCCGGACCTCACCTGGCTACCCTTCTTTTCTAACTGTTTATCTTATATATGGACTGAACTTCTAATGTTATAAAGGATGGCATCCAAAAGACCACCTCCTGGGAAACCTGGCTTTGCCACGTCTGCTCCAACATCTGTAACATCCAGTCCAGCCACACAGTCAAAGATAACAGAACTGATGCAACCTAAGACTATAGAGATGGACTTTCAACAAATGCTTCAACAAATTTTACAGGGCCAGGAGGAAATCAAGAAACAGCTAAGGGAAATGAAAGATGAAATTAAAGAAAATCAAGCCCAAATTTATAAGAACTCACAGAGACTGGATCTTGTGGAAGGGGGGGTGGAGGAGGTGAGGGGGGGGTGGAAGCTGTGCAGAAAGGGAACAAAGATCTTGACATCCAACAGATGAAATTAGAATTTGAGAGAATGTCCTATTATCTTAGATTTCAAAATGTTATAGAAGAAGATGGGGAAAACATAAGGGACATCATGACAAACATTCTGGCTGACTACACACACAAAGAAAAACAACAGATGGGGTGGGATATAGACCTGGTTTATAGAGTGAACTCAACTTATGCTAGAACACACAATGTACCCAGGGAGGTTCACATTAAATTCCTTAGAAAAAGCACAAGAGATGAAATTCTGGGTGTACAAAGGGGGCAAGCATTGACATATCATGATATGGAGATAACCATTCTGAAGCAGATCCCTAAGAAGATTAGAGAAAAAAGAAAAAATTATTCGCACTTAGCGAATAAATTATACCAGAAAGGGGTGTGGTTTAGATGGTTGATGCCTGAAGGTATGCTGATATTCTGGGAGGAGACAAGAATTAGAATTAATTCACCCATAGAGGCGCAGGCCTTTATGGAAAAAAATAAAACACTCCTAGAGAAACCACCAGACACTACAACGGACACGCAGGACACGGGAGGGGCCAGAGCTCTGCCAGTGGAGGGAGATGGGGCAATAGCAAGAAGACTCAGATCACAAAAATAAACAAGAAAATCATATTATTATAAATTGACCGAAAGTGAAAATGGAATTATATTTGGATTTTATACTGTAATGTTTAATTTGATTGAATTTAATAATAGAACTAATATGCTGATTGTAATCAATTATATACTAATGCATTATATATAAATGTATACTATGGGTATGGAGGGAGGGGGGCCTCACACATTTTGCAACTGCCAAAATTTGTATACCTGTCCATTTACCCTTTTCCCTATAAATCTTGAAAAACCAATAAAAAATTTTATTATAAAAGCATACAGATGGTAATCTACCCCGAACCCACGGATGATCTCGCCCAGTGGCTTCATGTATGTGTTGAACAGGAGAGGCGAGAGGACCGACCCCTGTGGCACCCCACAAGTGAGCGGCCTCGGGCTCGACCTCTGCCCCCCTGTCAACACACATTGCGTTCGACCAGAGAGGTAGGAGGAGAACCACCGCAAAACGGTGCCCCTCACCCCCAACCCCTCCAGGCGACGCAATAGGATACCATGGTCGATGGTATCAAAAGCCACCGAGAGATCTAACAGGACCAGGATGGATGAACAGCCCCCATCTCTGGCCCTCCAGAGATCATCCACTAATGCGACCAATGCCGTCTCCGTGCTGTGACCGGGCCGGAAGCCGGACTGGCGTGGATCCAGATAATCAATTTCCTCCAGGTGCCGTGGGAACTGTTGCGCCACCACACTCTCTACAACCTTCGCCAAAAAGGGAAGGTTGGAGACGGGACGGTAATTAACTAAATTAGCTGGGTCCAGGGAAGGCTTTTTGAGTAGGGGCCTCACCACCGCCTCTTTCAAGACGGCCGGCAAGGACCCCTCCCTCAGTAAAGCATTCAGATGAGTACACATACACCCAGAAACCTGAAATAGCAAACAGAATGCCTATTTATTTATTTATTTATTTATTTATTTATTTATTTATTTATTTATTTATTTATTTATTAAATTTATCTGCTGCCCATCTTCCAAGCAAGGCAATTAGGTGACTTATAATCCATAAAAAGATAAAGAGAAAAAGAATTGAAATTTTAAAAACTACACAAAGAACTAGAACAGGGGTATTAAACTTGATATCATTGAGGACTCTATTTTCACTGGCAGAGGGTTGCAGGAGGCCATCACAGGTGAAAACAGGGCTCAGGAGGACCACATGCAGTCCTCCCGAGCTCCATTTTTGCTGGGAGAGGCACCACGGGCTGGTCCTTTGCTGTTCCCAGGGCAGCCCCATTGGCCAGATCTAAGCACCCTGCAGGCTGAATCCGCCCCATGGCCTTGAGTCTGAACTAGAACGAAGGAGATAGATGGAAAGGCCTATACAACAGCTTCCACCAAAATGAATACTCACACATTTATAACAACATGTACTTGACACGTCACCCTTTATAACACAAGCAAATCAAGCTATGAAAAGGTTAACACTATCATACATCAAAAATATTTTAGAAGCAACTAATAGACTATTACAAGCCCACTGCATCATTGTAGCACATAAGCCAACTAAAGTCCTTCAAAACACCTTAGTAAACCAAAAGAGCCAGACTCTAGGAAATCCAGAGGTGGGTTGCTCCTGGTTCGGACCAGTTCGGGAGAACCGGTAGTAGTAATTGGGCGTGGGTCGCTGAACCGGTAGTGACGGCTGGCTGGCCATGCCTCTGAACCGGCTCCCTTGGATGCTCATGAGTGATGAGTGATGTCAAATTGGCCACACCCACTCAGTTACATGCCCCCCGCCTAGCCACACCCACAGAACCGGTAGTAAAAAAAATTGAAACACCCCCCTGAGGGAGTCATCTAAACATTATAGTATAAAGACTGCAATCAGTCATGTTGTAGGACAGACAGCAAAAGAGCAGCAGAATGCATCTGTGAACACTAACTAGCAGTCAGAAGATATGATGAAAACTCCTTAAACTCATAACAGATGCATAGACTTAACCATAGTTTCAACTGGGAAATTGTGAGCACCCAAGACCAAGTTAAGACCAAAAACATTAAGGAATTCCCCAAAACTTAACATTTGGACAAATCGGCTGTCAGTAGACACATGGACATAAACAACATTTAAACAACATTCTAAACAGACAATTAAAAAGGTAAGAAGGAAACAAAAGACCAGAATATATCGCTCTAGCAGCCTATATTCAGATAAGCAAGGATCAACACCTGAATTACAACTATCCCATATCCCCCATCAATACTGGTAGGACACCTACTACTATCTGACAACCCCATCGATACTGGTAGGGCAAGCTACTGTATATAAACAGGGAGTAAATCCCACACTCACTAGTGCTGATAATATTACCTAGTTGGATAATGAAACATTTGCAAGCAAATTGTATTCTCTTCTGTTGGATAATTTGTCTATGGAGATTCTCAATCATCCAGGTCATTGTTGTCCCAAGGCTGCTTTTTCAAGAGGCAAGTCGATTTTCTGATTTTTCTTTCGGCTTTTCTGAGGAAGCTTCTTGGGTGAGAAGCAAAACGTCTTCAAAGAAAAACTAGAAAGTCTAGTTTCCTCTTGAAAAAGCAGCTTTGGGACTATTGATAATTTGTTTTGATTTCCTCATTTCTAAAATCTAGTCATTGTAGAGAAGCTGTGGCAGATTGCTTTTACTGATTAATAAATTGATAAACATCATGTCCTACACAGTTGACTGCCATCTGTCACACTTTGCAGAACTATTCCTCATGATTATTAGTGGATTAGATTTACATATTTCTATGAGTATATATGTCATATAGTGAAACATAGAAATATGTTTTAGATGTTTTAGACATTTGAAAAGGTATATTTTGAAGTGATTTTCTAATTAGAAATAGGACATTATGATCCTCCCAAGTGAAATGTTACGCAATCTATTAGGAATTTATATAGCATAAGGCTTGAAAGTCTGGATTAAAACCAAAAAGCTTCTGTTCAGATTTTGCCATTGCTATTTGACATAATTCGCTCCCCACCCAGGGGGAACTACTGTTTTTTTATATCATGTCCTGATAAAAAGACCATGCCATACTTGCTAGAAGGAATACTAGAATGAATATTTGAATGAATGAATGCACACACACACATGCGCACACAAACACACACACACAAAAACACAGTATAATATTTGTTAATAATAATAAATACTGAAGCATCAGATTTTTTCATTCAATTACAGTGGTGGGGTCGGAAAGGACCATAAGAATGATCTAATGCAGGGGTGTCCAAACTTGGGAACTTTAACCCCTGATCTAATGGGAACTAGAACCCCTGATCTAATGCAACTCTACAATGTCCAGGAAAACTAATTAGATTATCCATGAGAAATGTCTGTCTAGTCTCAACCAGAGATGGAGAACCCATAACCTTCATGGTTCAATTGTTCTGCTACTGTCCAGACATTTGGAGAGTTTTTCCTTATATGTATATATTTAAATATTTAAATGAAATCTAGATCGCTGCAACCTATACCTCTTATTCCTCATCTTAGTGTCTGTGGGCATAAAAAACAATTCTTGTCTGTAGTTTCTTTTTACGAAGATAGCTCTCATGCCTCCTCTAAACTTTCTTTTCTTCAGACCGAAAATCAAAAGTTTCTTCAGCCAACCCCCATAGGACATTTCTTCAAGTTCCTGTGACTTCTTTCTGGCTATTCTCTGAATTCCTCTAACATATTAATAATGTTGTGGGAAGGCTATACTCAAAGTTGTAAGCTATGATTGACTATTCAATGTTGAATAGAGAGAGGAATACACCGCTTTCATGTATCTTTAATGCAGTGCTTGCAATGCAGCTTTCAACTATTTTAGCTCTTCTAGAAGTTGTCCCATCCTGTAGTTCAGCTTCTTGCCAGTCCTTCTCAGATGTTTTCTTTTCAAACCACATTTTCTCCATCTTGTATAGGTGCCCTACGTTTTTCTCCATAAATATAATGCTCAACCTGCATTGTTATTTTCAATCCAGTTTTCAAAGTTGTTCAAATCAACTACATTCTCTTCCAGTTACCTAGATCTTGGCTAGACCTTCCACTTTGTATAATTTGCAAATTGATATGCAATCAATTAATCTCACAATCCAGGTCATTAATAAATATGTTGAATAACTCTGGCTCCAAACTAATTCTTACAGGTTGCAATGGTGACTGCTCTCGAACTTAATGTAGAGCCATTCATGCTGAATGCAATTAATTCTGGATGCAGTTGCCAGCCAGCTGTTGAACCACCTTACTGCATTGTTATCCAAATCAGCAGCTTGTTAATGAGAACACCATGTGAATATTTGTCGAAAGCTCTGTTGAAATCATGGTAGATTATATACACAGTAGTTCCCTTGTCTACTAGAGTAGTTACTCTATCCAAGGCGGAAACAAATTTTGTCACATACTATTTACAAAACATGATGGATCCTAGCAATCACAGCATTAACTTACAGGTGATTACAAATAGCTTACTTTATTGCCTGTTTTAATACATTTCTGGAGATTGTAGTTAGATTCACCGGCTCACAGGTGTCCTCTTTTTTCCTTTTATGAAAAGAGGAGCTACATCTGTTCTTCAATCCTCTGGCACTTTTCCAGTTAGCCAGGACTCCTCAAGGACAATGGACAAGGTTCTGTGGAGCTCTTCTGTTCCTTTGATATTCCAGGATGCATTTATTTCGTAAGGTCCTGGGGATTTGAAGCTAAGCATTTCTTTTTCTTTTTTTACTATAGCATTACTGATATACATCCTTCCCAGTTATTCTTGTGACATTGTTGGCCTTTGACAAAGCTTTGTGCCTGAAGGTTTTGTCTGATCTTTGGAATTCTTTTTCGGTGGCTCGTTATTTAGTTCTGATATTGTAATCAGTGAAATTTAAAAGCAGCACTCTTGAGTTTCTAGATTTTATTTATGAAGATATAGGGTGAACTGAGCAGAGATGTTCTATACAGGTTCTGGCAAGATATGCTCATTTGTCAGAATGCTGGCCAATTACTGGGGGGGAAATGTCAGGAGTACTTCCTTTTAATTATATTAAAACTCAAACAGTGGTAATGCCCAATACTAGTTATATTAAATATTTTTTTAATATTTTGCATTCTTCTTTGATACTCCCTATCTATCAAATATTTATTGCAGACCAATTGTTTGTAAGATTTGTCTGTACCACTTATATAGTTACAAGCAGTGAAATGGAAGTTTATGGTTGCATGCAAGAGACAATCCATTTTTGAAATTAACTACAGGTTCACATGAAAGAAAGAAGAGTATATGACCTTGTGGGGGTGGACAAATAGGGTTGATCATTTATCACTTGGAGTTAGATCAAAGTTTTACAACATGGGCAACATTTAAAATGCCTGGACTTCAACTTCCCTGCATTCCCCAACCAGCTTTATTGGTGAAAAATCTTGGAAGTTGAAGTTCAGACACTTAAAGTTACCAAGTTAGAGAAATACTTGAGTTGGATGTTTGTTTTTAATCAGTTCTGTGTATAAATAAGATGAGTTTTGTCTGTGAGTTGCTAAACACAATTTTGTGGATTCAGATCTTTGCCTCAGATAACATGCAAAGTGTCGGTGCTTTACCCATTAAAGTGGGGTTTTAAAAAACTTTATATTCATATATTATATACTATTAAGTATAAGCATACAGTGTTTCCCTGAAAATAAGACCAATCCCAAAAATAAGCCCTAGCCTGATTTTTAAGTGTACACCTAGTATAAGCCCTATCAAAAACAATAAACCTTAGTGAAGGGGGGATGGTATGGCCAGCACAGGAGGCAATAATCATGATATCTAGCAGCTGCCGCAACCTGCTCAGTGCAGCTGAGTTGATTACCTCTCCAAGCAGCAGGTGGAGGCAGAGGCGGGAAGAGGCATGCAATCTAAATGCACTGTGCCGGCCACAGAAAGCCTAGAGTTGGTGGGCCAGAGCAGCATGTGGCCGCAGGAGACCCATCTACATATTTCTCAGCTTGCCTGCAGCCCATGTGCGCCAAGATCACCTGTCTTCTGCCCCACCCTGCGCCTCTGTCTCTGTTGCTGGTGCTGCCTCATGGACAAGTCTTCTGTGGCCACCCTCCCACTCCAGCCCACCAACTCCCAGCTTTCCTGCAGCCTGCATGGTGCATCCGAATTGTCTGCCTGCCCCCCTCGCCCCTCTGCCTCCATCTGCTGCTTGGCAACTCACCTGGGCGGTGTGGCCTGCACAGCCCCAGGGTATGCGCACCAAGGGACTGGAGAGCTGCAAGTGCAGCTGCTGCCATATACCATCAGTCCCCGTGTGCTTGCTGCCTCTTGTGAGTCCCACCTTGGGGGGTGGGACTCCCAGTTGGGCTGATCACCCATAAATCGTGTTTCCCCCAAAATTAACCTTAGTACTTATTTTGGAGCAAAAAAAAAAGACCGGGTCTTATTTTCAGGGAAACACGGTATAATATAGAATCATAAGCCTGGAAGGGATCTCTAAGGTCTTTTAGTCCAACCCAAACATATATTGATGTTGTATTATAAATTCCTGTTTAAATAAATCAGAGACAGTATTTTTCATGTATTTTTTCTTGCCATCTGCTGACATAACATTCTGGTTTTTCTAGTTTAACAAGCTTGGGGGGGGGGAACTAAACAAACATCCTCATCATGATGAAATCTTATTAATGGATTAATGGCACAGGGGGGAAAACAGATCAGCAATCCATTTTTAAATTCTTATCCATGTTACTATAACATCTAATATAATTTTGTTACAGCCACTGTTGTGTCACAATAGTTTAAAGGATACTTGTTATGTGTACATTTAAGTGCATCTCCCTGTTTAATGAAAAGAAGTTGAACGCATAACTCTCCCAATGTAACCAGTGACATTTAAAATAATTTAGCTTTAGCTCAGTTATGTGCTATATTATTATTACTAGCATAAGAAACTGTTAAAGGGTATGGGCTTTACATAATTCTGAAAAAAATAGGTCTGTTGTTATTTCAAGGTAATAACCTGACATTCACTATATGTCTAGATATTTCAGCTGTACTGGATACACTTCAGTAAAATGTTTTACAGCCATACATCCCTAGGCCTTTATGTTTTTATGAATTGTAGTTCTTCCTAGACTGTTGCTATTTTAAATATTTAGATTCTTTCAGGACCATAGAATATACGGCATGCATATTTTCTATCTATTCAGTGAGTTCTGAATAGGACTTTTTAAAGAATTATTTTATCCAATCTTCAATAATTTACAAGTAATTCAAGATGGCGAACATACACAATTCCATCCTCCTCCTATTTTCCCCACAAGCACTCTTGTCAGGTGGATTGGATTGAGAGAGACTGACTGGACCAAAGTCAAGTCATCAGGTTGGCTTTCATGCCTACAGTGGGACCAGAATTTGTTATAATGATGAGAATAAGTGATAGAATGCAGGTAGGATGACTAATGTTATCTAATTCATGTCTATAGAGAAGTATAATAGGTACTGTACTTTTTGGGGTATAAGACACACTCGCCCCACCCCAAAAGGGTGGAAATGTCGATGCGTCTTATATACTAAATATGGCCATTTTTGGCCTCCCGAAACCCTGCCCCGCGCATCCCATTTTTGCCAAAAACGGGCCTGTTTTTCCCAAAAACAGGGTGCACAGAGGATTTGAGAGGCCTGCAGAGTGCTCCTGGGGGCTGGGGAGGGCAAAAACGGGATGCAGGGGGGGGTTGAGAGGCCAAAAACGGCCCCATTTTTCACAAAAATGGGATGCACAGAGAGTTTGGGAGGGCTGCAGAGTGCCCCTGGGGACCAGGGAGGCAAAAACTGGACACACGGAGGCCAAACACTATTTTTTTTCTTGTTTTCCTGTTCGAAATCTTGGTGCGTCTTATAGTCTGAAAAATACAGTATTTCAAAAATATTTTTCACTCTTTTAGAAATATTCAGTAGATAATATTCTGTTGATGTGACTTTGTTTTAGAGTACGAAGGATCTGGAACAGACATTCATAGAAAACATTCCAAATGTGGAGTTTGCAAGTATAGAGCGGAGTGTGATGAAGATGCAGAAAATGTTGGGTAAGCGACTTTTCCCAAAGCCACAAGCTACCTTCACTCAGTAATTAAGATGGCCACTGATATGAACTGGTCCTAGCTTTTCTTAGCACAGTGCTTTCTTTTGAAGAATTCAGCCTATTTTGAGCTCTGAAAAGCAGTATGTTTCCACTTTAATAGCAACAGTTGTAAGAATGTAGATTTAATGTATTTCTTGATGAAGACACATTCTGTCCATATTATTGTAATTTATTAATATATCACATTATTAAAAAATTAAACTCGTTTTTAAATCATGGAATGATGAAATCAGGAAAAGGGGCTTAAATTACATATTATATAATAGCATTGTATACATATACAATCTTTTTAAGTGTGTCTGACAATTTGAAAAATAGCAACGGTTCTCAGTCTGTGGCTTTTAAGCTGAAAGTTAAAAAGTATTCCTTATGTTATCCATTTTCCTGGGATAAAATCACAAGTGAAATCCAAATTAAGGATGTTTCATGTAGATGTCTTTTCTGTCATAAGGTTGGTGCTAATGGTGATGGTTATGGCATATTATTCCCTCGGTTTAAGTGTTATGGATTTATGCATTATGTATATTTTAGCAACACAGCCCTTCTCTGGGTTCTTATACTAAAGATGAAATTTGAGCTTTTTAACAACTACTTCTTGAAAGGCCTTGTGCCTCTAGAAAGTTTTCTCTGGAGACTTTCTGGAGCAGCCTGAAGGAGGAAAAAGGAATCAGTAGTGAGCATCTCTTGAAGATCTTTGTGAATAGAATAATTTATGAAATAGCCATACACACATACACATGCACACACACATGCACACACACACATATCTGCATATCCATAGGTATATAGATAAAGAAGAAGTGAAATTTAAAGATAATTGCTTGCTGTGCCTGGCCCCAGTGATTGTTTAAAAAAAAAAAAACCCACTTGATGAAAAGCTCTGAGAATAATTAAAGGATGAAGAATTTTATTCCAACTGCCTGCCTATCATTGCAGAACATCAGTTTCCCAAAATCTATTGAAGTATTCAACTATTCTGAGGGAGTCACCTCAAGCGGCATTCTGGGAAGTATTATTCATAGTGCAAACTTGCATTTTTTATTCCCAGCAGTAGTCTGCAATTAGACTGTCAGCTATACCAGAACTCATTGCATTCAGCACAGAGATACAAACAATCACACATTATCATTTCCCCTCCTTTCCTTTAACTTTTATTGGGCTTATTAAGGGAAAGAAGTGACTTTTGAGCAGGTGGTTGTCATGAGCTGCACAGCACAGTTGGAAAATTAACATTTGGATAGATTCAGATGAATACAGTGGGTGACATTACTGTGCATAAATATGCGAACGAATCACAGGGAGAAAATATCACTAACATATCATTCTTCCTTGGTTTCCATTTCAGGTATAAATAAACAACAGATAATATAACTTCTGGGAGAAACAAATGAGGTTATATAAAACATCCCCAAATACGCCGAAGTCTTATAGATTGCATAAACCCACTCGAGTTACAATATCTTAATGTGTATCTCTTAACGGCAAATCTTCTGCTTGGCATAAATCACTATGTTGAGTGATGCTGAGAATCTGATTAGAGGGAGTGAGAACTTGTTCTAAAAGAGGCACAGATAGTTCTTGCACTGGTTACTTCATCAGGAAGAAAAAGAAGCCGATTATTTTAGCTCCCTGTCATAGCTACACAACAACACCCTTTCCATACAACTACACAATTACTCTCTCAACAACGGTTGAGCACACAAAGGAGGATAGATTATATCTTGGCTTCATTGACTAACCACCCTCAACATTTCCCATGTAGGGAATGAACTCAAGAGACAAATATTGCCTACAATGAATATTATTTATTGGTCTGATGTCTATGTTTTCTGGTTACTTCAGGTAAAGAAATAGAGTTTTCCTGGCTCTAATTCAGTTTTCCACTTAGTTTATGGAATCAGACAAAATTTGCAGAAGAGAAGCTTTCAGTGGATGGCAGTGGAAGTGCTCCTTAAACCTTCTTCACCCTGATTTTTAGCCCTTCACTTAGAATCTACACTTGGGTATGGAACCTACTATCAGTAAATCTTTTGAGTGAAAGATTCCTTACCTTTATAGAGTATTTAGTTTCAAATTCTAAGAACAGACAAAACAGAGACTAGATATGAAACTTCAAGCATCACATCTTCCTGCCTCCCCCCCCCCCTTTTAAAAAGCAGACTTTTCCCCCAACATCTATTTCTTCTCTTTCTTACTTCTTTGGATGGACCATCTACCCTCTTTCTAGGATTAGCAAGATGTGAAAGTGACGGCTAAAATGTTCATGTATAAGCTCTTTTGATTTCTATATTATAACAACACAGCTGTACCTATTATAACTAGAAATACTACAGGTAATCCTCAATTTTTAACCACAATTGAGTCCACATTTATGTTGCTAAGTGAGACATTTGTTAAGTAGGTTTTGTCTCATTTTACAACTTTTCTTGCTAGAGTTGTTAAGCAAATCATTGCAGTTGTTAAATTGGTAACATGGTTGTTAAGTGAATCTGGATTCCCCATTGATTTTGCTTGTCAGAAAGTCACAAAAGGGGATCACATGACCCCAGCACTCTGCAACCGTCATGAATATGAACCAGTTGCCAAGCATTTGAATCTTGATCATATGATCAAGGGGATGCTGCAATGGTTGTAAGTATGAAAAACAGTCATAAGCCACTTTTTTCAGTGCTGTTGTAAATTGAACTGTGGTAAGTCAAGGAATATCTATATTATTGTTTCAAAAGTGTTTAATACATTGTGGCATACAGTGTGTGGAAAAAAAGGAAAATTGGGGATCTTTTTCCTTTTTTTGCTCACCAAAAAGTTCTGCCCGTCAATGAGTTTCATACATCAATAGATTGCTTATTTTGGCTGACTCATCTTTTGCTCTAGATAGATTAGAGTTAGGTTATTGATCAATTGTTGACAACTCCCTCTGCAAATGTATGTACCTATCCAAAATCACAAGAAGAACATTATACATCTGCAACGAAAACTTTGCAGATTTTAATAAGGAAAAAGAGCCAAACCCAGTTCCTGCTAGCCAATTATAATAACCTTTGGACCTAAAGAAAACAATGTTGTACAGTCTTAATCATGCATAGAGGAGACATATTGAAACTCTAAGATTTACCTGTTTTTTAGGTGAATGTCTGTGCACCTTATACAGCGAATGCTGCTGAAGTCCCGTCCATCCACCAGCCCCCGCCCTTCAGCCTCTGCCTTCCAGAAATTTGCCTCCTTGCAGTAAACAGCCTGGTCAGCTTCAGTACAGCCTGATTTAGCACAAGCAGCTGATTGGCGGTTGGATCTAACTCCTAGAATACCACCTATCAGCTCTTACAGGCTGCGGGGATTGCCACTGCTTATCCCCACCACCTGGAACGGGCTGAAAATGGGATGCGCGGAGGCCAAAAACGGGGCATGTGGAGGTGGCATTAGGTGGCAGTGGCGATGGGCGCTAATCTTGGTGATGGGCGGTGGTGATCCCTGCAGTCTGGAATAACTGTTAGATGGTATTTTGGGAGGCAGATCCAACTGCTAATCAGCTGCTCATGCTAAATCAGGCTGTGCTGAAAATGACCAGGCTGTTTGCTGCAAGGAGGCAAATTGCTGGGAGGCAGAGGCAGCTTTTTTTTTCTTGTTTTCCTCCCCAAAAGCTAGGTGGGTCTTATAGTCCGGAACATCTTATAGTCCGAAAAATACGGTAATTCATTTTAGTTCTATTGTTTTAAGATGATAACTGCAACTAAAAATTGGATACTTGAGAGTTATATGATCATGCTAAGCCCCCTTTTTTTGATTCAGCAATACAGCTTTGGAATGAAAACCAATTAACAACCTAGAAGTTATAAGGTGCAGGGTAGTCTTTAAGAAACTAGAACTGCAGGAATCTAGGTTTAACATTTGCTCTTAGCCATGGAATATCAGTAGGTTACAAAATCTCTCTCAGTCAATCCATCTTGCAGAATTCTCATTGTAGAATTTTTTTAAAACTTCCATATAAGACATTTTAAGAACCTGGAGGAAACCTTGAGATACAAGTAGTAAATAAGTAAGTAAATAAGTAAATAAATAAATAAATGTAGATTTAAATATGCCAGGTTCATTTAAGGAGATCAGTAGCATATTCTGAAAGGTGATGTAAATGCCATTTTTAAACTTTTAAAATGTTCCTGGGAGAAGTGTGGCTGCTTCCATAGTTGCTCTGTTAATAATTGCAAGAGCTAAATCCTTAGCTCCTCACTTTACATCATATTTCCTTCAAATGTCTGAAAGCTGCAGTGTTGTCCTTATTTTCCCTCAAGAAAAAGGTGATTTTGGGGACAAGCCTTACCACCAGAAACAGAAATGACTGCGGTATTAAGGGCAGGGCTTTTAAATATGAATAAAATGTGATCAGAGATTCAGCCATTGTCCATGCAGATTAAGGAACAAGTTACTTGACAAGTACTTTCCTGTTGTCCTATTTTACACATGCAATTTCCATGTGCATCTAAAATGTGTCAGTTATATTTGGTTTGTTATTTTTCAAGAGCAAGGACGATTCTTTAAAAGTAATTATCTTCCTGTTATAATGTTAACTATCTGAATTTTTATTGCTGAACTAAATACTTTTTGATAGAGATTTGCTGAAACACTACTATAACTTAAGGCCTACTGAGATTTGCTTTCCTTTTTATATCTATATTTCAAAAGCCAGCTGTGTCAACAATAAACTGACTCATCTGTTCAAATGTGGCTTTTTAAAAATAATTCTTTAAGAAACTTTAAGAATTGCCATCATCTTACCCAAGTACATGGACAGGTGACCGTGCAGTATTAATTTGTGATGTGCTTTGTAGATTCTTTGCGCATTTTAAAATGAAACATTGAATTGCCAACCCCAAAATATTCCAAAACTTAAAAGTACAATATCTGATCAGATTTGCAATTCTAGGAATTGGTTATTTCAAGACAGTATATACAGAATGTATACTTGTAGACATAGAAGCAGATACCATAGGTTACTTTGCCCTCGGTGGTCCCAGGTGACAGGTGGTCCCAGGTGACAGCACCTCATGACACCTAACAGAGTCCATGTGTTATACTAAGGATAGTTTCAAAAGACCTGTGTGATATGTGGGTCAGTCTGTGAGGTAAATATAAAACTGCTACTGTATTTGTTTCAGTTATGTTTGGGATGGAATGGGACAACTCAACATGGCCAACTTGCTGTGGCCAACTCACCACTGCTGATTTCCGTGGCCAACTCGCCACTGGATAACTTGCTGTGGGACAATTCAACAATTTTATTTATTTAATTATTTAAAATAACTATAAATTATTTTAATTTTTGTCATTCGCTTTTCATTTTGTCTCTTCTTTATTTAATGATTCTATTCTGTCACTTCTTCGATTTTATGTAACTGTAGCGAGTTGGCCACGGTGAATTGGTTGTGGTGAGATGCCCTACTTAGACCCTGTTTGGGAAGCAAGGGGTAAGAATCAGTCTCATGGATTGCTTGGTCAAGTCTTCATTTGTCTTGTCACTTTTTACAACTGTTTTTGGCTTTTACCTTTGTGAATTGATCTTTCTATCGAGGCAAGGTATAATGTATAGGCTGGGGATGTACACGTTACTGTCAATGTGTGAAATCAGGCTTTTTGTAAAATGCTTTGGAAATCTATAGAACGCCAAAAATGGGATGACAAAGTATGAAAGACTTAATATTTCACACATTTCCTAGGCATGCAAAAGGCAAACCAGTAAAGTATAGGTAGTCCTTGACTTATGACAGTTCAATTAATGACCGTTCAAAGTTACAACAGCACTGAAAAAAGTGACTTATGACCATTTTTCACACTTACTTATGACAGTTGCAGCATCCCCATGGTCACATGATCAAAATTCAGACACTTGGCAACTGATTTACATTTATGACAGTGGCAGAGTCCCAGAATCATGTGATCACCTTTTGCAACCTTCTGGAAAACAATGTCAATGGGGAAACCAGATTCACTTAACAAATGAGTTACTAATTTAAGGACTGCAGTGATTCACTTAACAAATGTGGTGAGAAAAGTCGTAAAATGCGGCAACAGTCACTTCACAAAATCTTTCACTTAGGAACATAAATTTTGGCCTCAATTCAGTGGGGACCATTCTCCAGCTGATGGCGCAGGAGGGTCCAGGAGTGGGTTGTTCAATCCTTATTTGCCCAAGAGATTGAGTCAGAATTTAAGCCACGCCTCCAGCTTCCCCTGCTGATATCCAATTCCGATTCAGTCTTGCCCGAAAAGAGATGTAAACACTTTTGCTGTTAGTGATAATTGGTTTTCTTTTCTAGAATAGTTTTATTTTTTTTCTTCATTTCTTTCAATTAATTTGATGTCGCTCTTGGATGGAAGGTGTTTGAACTTGGCTCACATGTTCTTTCTTTCCACCTGCTTGTGTTAGAGTAGCAAATTGTATGGGCTAGATCCTGCTGGAGGTCCCAGGTTCCTCGCACGCAAGCTACCGGCTGGGCCGGCCATCGGAGTCCATTGTGGCTCCGTTTAACTTGCTTCCGATTACTGGCTCGTGAGCGGGCCAGGGAGGTTCCCTGTGTTGCCGCTGGCTCTCAGGGGCTACAGCGGGCGGACATCGAGGCTGCGGGTGTGAGGAGCACGTGTGCGACACGCCGGCATTCCCGCGTAGCTGCAAACGGTACGGAACGACGGGAGAGCACGATCGGCGCTGACTAAGACTTGTGGAGGACTGCACGGCCAACCGGATGATCTCGGGGCCGTTTGCTCACCCGCACCATTGGTTTTGTCCGGAGGTTTCTCCCTCGTGAGTATGGGGCCCTAGGGGGCGGCCATTTTTGGGAGAGCTTCTTGGGCGACAGCCATCTTGGGAAGGTCCTCGTGGCAGTGGCCATTTTGTTAGTGGCCATGAGGCAGTGGCCATTTTGTTGAACCTCGGGGTGAGTCACATGGTTGGTGGCCATTTTGTTTCCCCTTTTTCTCTGCCACGAGGCTCATTGCGACTGCAGGCTCTGGTGAGGTCAGTCACAGATTAACAACCAGGAGTTTTAACGCTGTGTTGGTTGCTGAACTGGTCAGGTGCAGCCTTGGGCAGAGAGTTTGCTACAAGATCATGGATAATTCCCACAGTGAAAGTAGCTCTGGGGCGACTTCTGCAGCTACTTCAAAGAGCTCCAAGAAGAGAAAGGGTTCCCCCCAGGATCCTCCTCCACTGGTGAAACAAGCTCCCTCAAGGCAAGGGGTTGGAGGGGATGGGGAGAAGACCAAGGAGGGAGGCAGAGATAAGGCCCCTTTGCCTTCGGTATGGTCCACCACCCTCATCTGAGGGTGGCTCCACTTTCTCCATCCCTTTCCCCTTCAAGGATCTCTGGATCCCCAAGGGCCAGTTCTATCTCACCCCCACTCTCAGAGGTGGAGGGCGAGTACCATCCGCCTCCACACATTACACCTGTTCCTGACCCAGGGCAGAGGCATCAGCTGGCACCCAGGCCTGGGCCTAGTCATGACATTGGTGATTTTGAGGACTTGCCTGATAACATTCAATCTCTTATTCATTGAGCCATTGCACATGGCATAGCCCTCCAGGGTCGTCCTTCTGACCAGGCGGATGCAGAGCTGATGGAGGTCAAGCGCAGATGCATCCAGGATCCGGTTGCTCAATCAGACAGGATGCAGAGGGAAGTCTCCCCTTCGCTGAGGAGCGAGGTTTCGTTCCAGGAAGAGGAAGAGCAGAAGGAGATGGAGCTTTCTGATGATAATGGTTTGGCACTGGATACTCCTGCCTTTGCCAGTTTGTTTCCTCCTAATTTGTTCCGTTCCTTGCTCTTTAAAACCAGGAGCACTGCAGCCGATGAAACGGAGGATGGCAAACAGAAGGAGAAGGAGGCCGTGGCTGAGACCTCAACTTCCAAGGCAGCGCCAAAGAAAAAATGTTTCTTTGTGGAACCCGCAGGGCAGAAAGAAGAAATCCCTGCTCCAAAATTGTTTCTGTATGTCATTCAGAAGCAGTGGGCCAAGCCAGGTACTTTCCCCACCCTGGGTGGGAATGACAGACGGTTCTATAATATGGATCCTGATTTCTCCCAGGCAGGTTCCGGAGGTGGATGCCCCTGTGGCCGCCCTGGCATCCCCAACTCCCATGGTGGCAAGTGATGTAGCCAACAATCTGAAGGCAGAAGATAAGAGGACTGAACTGGCATGCGTAAGACCTTCCTGGCAGCAACATGGGCGATCAAGGCCACCTCTTCTGCGTCTTTCTTCAATTGTGCCATGCGGATGTGGCTTGAACAAATGCAGGAGTGTGTCCCGGCGCACGATGTGAGGCTGCTTCAAGACATTAGCAAGGTCATGGCTGCGACTCAGTTTTCGGCAGATGCTACCTTGAACACCACTAAGTTTGCCTCCAGGGCTCTTTCTTCCTCTGTTTCAGCTAGGCAGATGGTGTGGCTTCGAAACTGGCAGGTGGAGGCCAAAGCGAAGTGGAAGCTGGCAGCAGGCCCGTATGAGGGGAAAATGCTGTTTGGTGAGGTTCTGGACCCAATCCTTATTGAGGATAAGAACAAACGTAAGGTTTTGCCTGCCACAAAACGTAAGGTTTTTCACATGGTTCCTGATTCGGGGAGCGGAGGGGAGCAGTGCCCTATGCAGCAGGTGGCCCCCGGGTCTGCTTTATGTGTTCCCCCGCCTCCCAATGATTCCAGGGGTGTTGGGGAAGATAGTGATGGAAGCGGCGGAGATAATCATGGTCGCCCCATACTGGCCACGCAGGCCTTGGTTCACGGACCTTTTAAGTCTGTCCATTGCCAAACCTTGGAGAATCCCGCAGGAGAAGATATCCCTATGCCAGGGGGTCCTGGTCCATCTGGAGCCACAATGGCTCCAGTTGACCACCTGGTATTTGAGAGGGATATCCTGAGAGAGGCTAGTTTTTCCTCATGGGTGATACAAATCATCGTGGCATCCAGACGCCTGGCCACGACCAGGATTTATAATGCCACATGGTCCACTTTTTGTACTTGGTGCCGTAAGGCACATGTGGACCCCAAAGGTCCCTCACTCCAGAATATTCTGGATTTCCTTCAGGATGGGCTCTATAGGGGGTTAGCCCATAACACACTTTGGAGACAAGTCTCGGCCCTGTAGACTGTCCTGGTCTTGGACGGCCGGAAGAGCCTGGGCCATCATCTGGTGGTGAAGAGGTTTCTACGGTGGGTGGCAAATCTTCAGCCCCCGGGAGTTCACAGGTTCCCATCTTGGGATTTGTCCACGGTCCTCCTGGCCCTAGTGGACCCTCCTTTTGAACCACTGAGGATTGTGTCCTTACAGTTCCTTATATTAAAGGTGGTTTTCCTAGTTGCCATCACGTCGGCTAAGAGGATTTCAGAATTAGATGCCCTCTGTGTTGGGGAAGATCTTTGTATTTTCCAGCCTAACACCGTAGGTCTGAGGCTTGATCCCGCTTTTATCCCCAAGATAAACTCCTACTTTCATAGGGCTCAGGAGTTAATTCTGCCGGACTTCTGTCCTAACCGCTCTCATCGACAGGAGAAATCCTGGCACAAGCTGGATGTGCAAAGGGCCTTCCATATTTACATAAAGAGAATGGCGCCCTTCAGAAAAACTGAGGCATTGTTTGTCTTTTTCCAGCCTTCTGCCATGGGTTCACGGTTGTCCTTTTCTACTATTGGACGCTGGTTGCGAGCTTGTATTGCCAGGGCTTATGAGGTGAGGGGCAAGTCGGTGCTGCAGGGGATAATGGCTCATTCAACTAAGAGTGTGGCCACTATGGCTGCATGGAACACTCAGGCTCCGATCGGAGACGTTTGTAGAGCTGCGACGTGGGTTTCCCCTCACCTTTCATTAAGCACTATAGATTGGATGTGTTTGCATCAGCGGAGGCATCGTTTGGGCGTAGGGTGCTGCAAGGAGTACATGCGCCCTCGGATACCACGAACCAGTGAATTCCCACCCTAGGGACTGCCACTTTGGTATGTCCCACTCCTGGACCCTCCTGCACCATCATATGGAGAAGGAACAATGGTCCTACCTGAATGTTCTTCTCAGCGTGGCGCAGGACGGTCCAGGTCCCACCCTAGTTATTGTTTTGGTTAGGTCCGGGTCCCCGGAGGCTACTAATGCTGCGGGCAGGGCCTGTTCTTTCATTTCTCTAGTTGGAGCTGCGCCTCGTCGGAATTGGATATCAGCAGGGGAAGCTGGAGGCGTGGCTTAAATTCTGACTCAGTCTCTTGGGCAAATAAGGATTGAACAACCCACTCCTGGACCGTTCTGTGCCACGCTGAGGAGAACGTTCAGGTAGGATCAACGTTCCATTCAAGCGAACCAGTAGTTGCGACCTGAGCGTGGGCCTGCCCAGCCACAATCTCTTCCTATATTGCTGTACTTTTCACGCCGCGTGCATGTACAGAAGGCGTGCACGAGCAAATTGTTGTGTGTTTAGATGCTGCACGCATGTGTGTATGGCGCGCACGCTCACATTTCCGGTGCTGGGTGAACCAGTTGTTACAGTATGTGACGCCCAGCAACACATACTGCAGCCAAGTTCAAATATAACATCAATATGATTGATGTTATATTTGAACCTGGCTGCAGAATTCCAAGCAACTTTTAGCCAGCCTTAGCAAAATCTATCTCAGAAGGTTGTTGAGCTGGATATTGCCTTGAGTTCCTGGGATGTAAAAAGCAGGTTTACACATATCACAAAGAAACCCACATTTTGTTCAAGGGAAATATTTGTCAAAGCAGATTCTGTTCTGTGATGGTCCAAGCGACGAGCATTGTGTATTCTTCTTTGTTTAGTTAAGGTGAACCTTTCCGAGTGGACATTTGAACAAATATATGCCACTCTGCTTAGTGACCTGTTGTTTCCAATTACCCCTCAATGACACTGACAGGGTTGAATGGCACAGCTGAAAGCTTGTGACTGGACGTATCCATGGCAACCCTTGGGATAGAACATCACCTCTCTCAAGGCCACTTGGGTTGCTTACTGAGAAAAAGAAACCAATATTTCATCACAAGCTGATTTGCTTTTAAAATAGCTAACTGTAGAATTTCACACTGCTGCTGGATAAAGATTTTAGTTGTTATGGGGAAGAAATGCTCTTGACAAATGTATTGTCCCAACCCCATGCTCACTAAGTCCTAGGTGAAATACTCTTTAATTTCTTTTGCATTATTGTGGATAATTTCCAGAGTAATTTGCACCCAGCACACTCCCAATGAGTCCCTCTTACCTGTTACCATGTTCCCCTGAAAATAAGACCCAGTCTTATATTTTTGGGGGCTCCAAAATAAACACCAGGGCTTATTTTTGGGGAAACACACTTTCAGAGTGCTCAGTCTGACTGGGGCCCCTGCTCCCCGGCATGCTTACAAGACGCTTGTGTGTGGGGACCGATGGTATCCGGCAGCAGCTGCAGCCCACCAGTCCCTTAGTCGGTGCACTCTGGGGCTGCGCTAACCATGTAGTGCAGGTAAGTTGATTTCCTGTCCAAGCAGCAGATGGAGGCAGATGCATGGAGGGGTGGGGAGGCAGGTGATCTGTGAGAAACCCGAGAGTAAGTGGACCAGAGCAGAAGGCACCAGAAGCAGATGGAGGCAGAGGTGCGGGGCAGAGCAGAAGGCAGGTGATCATGACATGCAGTGCGGGCTGAATGCAAGCAGAGAGATGCGAAAACAAGCCTCCTGTGGTCTTCCAGCCATTCCGGCCACCGACTCTCGACTTTCCTGCGCTTCATCCGGATCAACTACCTTCCACCCCTAGCCTCTGCCTCCGTCTGCTGCTGGTGCTGCTGCATGAAAACGAGCCTCCTGCAGCCACCAGCCACTCTGTCCCACTGACTCAGCTTTCCTGCAACCTGCACAACATGTCCAGATCACATGCCTCTCCTCGCCTCTGCCTGCTGCTTGGATGGCACCAACTCACCTGAGCTGTGTGGGGTGCGGCTGCTGCTAGACACTGTCTACTCGCACGAGCTCACAGCCTTCTGTGCTGGCCATGCCCAACCCCTTCACTAGGGCTTATTTTGGGAGGTAAGGCTTAGATTTAAAAATCAGACTAGGACTTATTTTCAGAGTAGGTCCTATTTTCAGGAAAACATGATAGAGCAGCAACATACACTATTCAGTACAGCTTACAGGATAGCACCACTCAGTTCAGCTTTTTTAATGTATAATGAATCAATCAATTAATCAAAGGCATAGAACTTTTAAGAGCCACTTGGAAACAGTGAATTAGCATGGACGTTATTAAAGCCTTTGGATAATCTAGCTTTAACCCTTTAACAGCAAAATAAAGATGAAAATAGGATACCAGGTGATCCCTTCTCTATTCTGCATCATTAAACAGTCTGGTTGATGAGGATAATATATCCAACAAGTCCCTCTTGCCTACAAATAGCAAATGGGAGAAAGTTACTGAAATTGTTTATTTTCTTAAAAATTAGTTATAAAATCTGGTAATTTAAAACATATTCCCTCATGTGGAAAACTAAAATAGTGTAGCATTTCAATAATTTTGATGGTGCTGCATGCACATTCTATTTAAAACTGACAAACTGATCCAGTATTCTGCATTTGAGACTTAAAAAGATGCTAAATTTTACAAAGGTGTCAAAATTATTTCTGGCACATCTTTAATTTTCATAATATGTGAAAAATGGAAGCAAAAGTACAGACAAACAATAACATTCAAAGGTTTAAGATCTGAAAAGTGTAATACAAGTATTAAAACTGTTAGATGAAATATATTTACATACAGACCTATTTTGATTTCAAATTCATATGTATGCATAAAGACCAATTGTGCCCCAAAATAATTTTAATATTAGAAATTAATAGTTGGGCCGGTTCCGGCGGCTGACGGCGACGGGCAAGCTTTGCTCGCCCCACGCTTTCCCGGTGGGCTCCCCACTCCTTGGGGGCACAGGACGCCCCGTAGAGGCTCCTGCCGGAGGAGCGGCACCGCGGGGGATCCCCTGGATCGGCGGCCGCCGGGGGCCCCCCCCGCCTTGCTTCAGGCACTGGGGAGCATGATGGGGAGACGCTCCGGCATCTTCGCTGCGAGGCTGACGGAAGAATAAATGAGCAGAAGGACGCGGCTGCGGTGCAGTGAGGTGAAAACTCCCTTCCATTCCCTCTACTAATCTGGAGAAATTGCCAGCAGTTTAAACCTTTCTTTCGGCTTAGCTGGAGAAGCGCGGCTGGAGGGTGGGGGATTCCCCCCCCCTCGGACAGGCGGCTTGAAACAATTTTGCTCTCAGCCCCAGGGGAAGGAGGAGGGGGAGAGCCAACCAATGATGTCACGCTCTTACTAAAAGCGAATTTTGGATTTAACTCTACAATGCAACGATGATCTGAAAATTTTGGAAACTTTGAAAACTTTGATATGCCTCTAAACCCGAAGCTGGCAGGACAAGATGGCACACTTCCGTTGTCTTTATGAACTGTGAAAATTGACTCCACCTTTAAAACTTCAGGCTTCCGGTCTTTGTCTCCGTGCTACTCAGATAAATCTCTTGTTGATTGCTACTTTTTGGACTCCCTGGTCTGAAAAACTTTATCTTACTGCCAGTGTAACTAGAAAAATCACCTTCTGCTTGGACCTTTAATCTCCTGGACTCTCCTGGCTGTCCTACCTATCTGACTTATCACTCTCTGTATTGACTGAACTCTTTATTCTACAAACAATGTCTCGTAAAAAACCACCGCCTGGGAAGCCTGGCTTTGCTGCCTCTGCCCCAACATCTACAACATCCAGTCCTAGTACACAATCAACGATAACAGCTTTGATGCAACCTAGAACTACAGAGACTGAATTCCAACAAATGTTTCAACAACTTCTACAGGGACAAGAGGAAATAAAAAGACAATTAAAAGAGATGAAAGAAGAAATTAAAGAGAACCAGGCCCAAATTAATAAAAACTCACAGAGACTGGATCTTTTGGAGGGTGGGACAGCTGAGATGAGGGAGGGGATGGAAGGGGTGCAGAAGGTGAACAAAGAACTTGACACCCAACAGATGAAAATAGAATTTGAGAGAATGTCCTTTTACCTTAGATTTCAAAATGTGGTGGAGACAGATGATGAAGATATAAGGGACATTATGACAAGTATCTTGGCTGAATGCATTCAGAAAGAGAAACAACAGATGGGATGGGAACTAGATCTGGTTTATAGAGTGAACTCAGCTTATGCTAGAATACACAACGTACCCAGGGAGGTACACATTAAATTTCTCAGAAAAAGTACAAGAGATGAAATTCTGAGTGGACAAAGGGGGCAAGCTTTGAAATACCAAGATAGGGAAATAACCATCCTGAAACAGATCCCCAAGAAAGTGAGGGAGAAAAGAAAAAGCTATTCGCAATTAGCAAAGAAACTATACCAGAAGGGGGTGTGGTTCAGATGGTTGATGCCTGAAGGTATGCTAATTTTCTGGGAGGACACAAGAGTTAGAATTAATACACCCATAGAGGCGCAGGCCTTTATGGAAAAAAATAAAGCACTCCTAGAAAAACCAGATGATCCTACAACAGACATACAGGACACAGGAGGGGTCGGAGCTCTGGCGGCGGGGAGAGATGGGGCAATACCGAGAAAATTCAGATCACAAAAATGAATAAGGAAATCTGCTTGACATAAATTGATCGAAATTATTAATTGAACTCATATGCTGACTATATATTACTATTTAGTAATGAATTTTGTGTAAATGTATATTATGAGTATGGAGGGAGGGGGCACCTACCAAACATCGCAACTGCCAAAATTTGTAACCATTCCACTACCTTTTTCCTTGTTATTTTTCAAAAAAACCAATAAAACTTTGTTTAAAAAAAAAGAAAAAAAGAAATTAATAGTTGAGTAATTGTTGAACAAGATACATACAACTTACAATAAAGCAAAATTTAAGAGGATTGAATGGCTGTGCTGAAAAAAGCTGTTTTTCACTTGATTTGAAACCTCTGCCATTTCACCTATGATACTCATTTACATAAGCAAATTATCGCTTGATAATAGCAATAACCATATATTGAATAAGAGCGAGCTGAATTTGTACTCATTTTAAAGTTTATGCTTTATGTCTTTCTAATTATATTGTGGGGCAAACATCCCAACCCATTATTTTTTTTCTCTGATGGCTTTTTTCTGCACTATTTAAGCTATAAATTCAATGAGAGCACAAATGAATTGTAAGGTATATTAAGAGGAGCATTCACCCAGACAAATGTATTCTAAACTGATCATTTGACTACAGATATCCAACTGGCAGCCTACTAGCTGAACAAGTCCCAGAGCAATTATCCAACCTCTTTACTGTGGCTGACCTAAAATGTTGTCAAGTTATATTAAAATAGGGATTGCACATTCTAATGCTACATCTCCCCCCTGAGTTGTGCATGTCATGCATATTTGCAACTTTCTGTGTTTGTGTGTGTGTCTGTGTCTAATCCCAAAATGAATTGTACAAGACTGATCTTGTACATCCTTCTATAGAGATGTTACAGGTAAAAGTTCTCTTAGTAAGTAAAATGAAACATTGCTGCTGAAAAGGCCACTATCATTTTAAATAAATGATATTTATTTATTTATTTTAAATAAATACAATAGGAAATCATTCTGATCGCATAATCTTCTTTCAAGAATTCATAACCAACCCTGTATGGGAAGGATTTTGAAATAAATTAAAATGAATTTTGAATTAATAATTACTCAATTAAAATGAAATAAGCCGAGGTGGCACAGTGGTTAGAGTGCAGTATTGCAGGCTACTTCAGCTGACTTCTAGCTGCAGTTTGGCAGTTCAAATCTCACCGGCTCAAGGTTGACTCAGCCTTCCATCCTTCTGAGGTGGGTAAAATGAGGATCCAGATTGTTGGGGTCAATATGCTGATTCTGTAAACTGCTTAGAGAGGGCTGTAAAAGCACTATGAAGCAGTATATAAGTCTAAGTGCTATTGCTAAATGAAGTTAGTTACATTAATTAAAGAATTAATATGTCATTGTTAATGGGACGCAGTGGCTCATTGATTAAGATCTGAGCTTGTCGATCAGAAAGGTCAGCAGTTCGGCGGTTCGAATCCCTAGTGCCGTGTAACGGAGTGAGCTCCCATTACTTGTGCCAGCTTCTGCCAACTTAGCAGTTCGAAAGCATGTAAAAATGCAAGTAGAAAAATAGGGACCACTTTGGTGAGGAAGGGAACAGTGTTCCGTGTGCCTTCAGCGTTTAGTCATGCCGGCCACATGACCACGGAGATGTCTTCGGACAGCTCTGGTTCTTCGGCTTTGAAACAGAGATAAGCACCGCCCCCTAGAGTCGGGAATGATTAGCACTTATGTGCAAGGAGAACCTTTGCCTTTACCTTTATGTCATTGTTGCTGGAGATTCCTTTTTTTCCACACCAGTATGACTTTAAAATACAAATAACACAATACTGACTTTGTCTTGATTTATAGGAAGAAACATAACTGAATTTTATTTTATCTTTGTCACAGTGTTTTGCAGCAAAGCCAATATCCGACATACTGTATATTTTGCTGTGGAAGTAGAGATGGTCAAAGATTTAGAGTCTAAGGCATAGCTTCAAAATTACACACACATTACACAAAGGAATACAGGAAAAGACTGAAGTGATTAGGATAATAAATCAGTGGAGCTTAAACTGGTTCTCACTAAACTTTCACACTGATTTCAGTGCAATCTAAATATTGTTAATTTAATGGGATTCAACTGTGTTTATGTACCACATTTCTGTCATGAAGCTGAATCATAAATGATTTACTTGTGGTCTTCAATCCACATAGTACTTAGAAGCAGGATTCCTTAGCTTCAGCAGCTGGACTACATTGTTTGTCCTCAGGTTATACCTTAAATGTAGTAAACATTCAGACTGGAATAATGTCATGTTTTATTTATGAGCATCTAAAGGCCAGATTGGTTGCTGTTAAGAAGTTAAGGTTGTATAAAATGAAACCAAAGGTATGCAGAAGAGCAGTAGGGAAGTGCTGAGGGAAATACATTGGTGGGTTATCACTTTGAGGGATACAACTGATAACCTATATCAGGAGAGATGCTTGACCATCAGAGAGAAAATGTATTTGTCTTCTGTATTTGAGTGACTTCATGGATACACTTTAGATTGGCTTCTCCCATTTATAAATTGAAGTATGTATTTGTGTTAAGTAATGTGATTTCATTTCATATATGTCTTGTAAATAAAACATTTATCTTGAGGAATACTGATGATTTAATTCATGTTTATGTAAAATAGGTGTGTATGCAACATAGACTGTAGTGGCTACAGTTTCAACCCTGTTTGTGCATCTGATGGGAGTTCCTATAATAACCCATGCTTTGTTCGAGAGGCATCTTGCCTGAGGCAGGAACAGATTGACATCAGACACCTTGGACATTGCTCAGGTACCTTCATTTTTCAATAGTGATTATTTCACTAGATGATTGATTAGAAACAATGTTGTTTATATCCAAGATAAGGTTTTCCTTGTGGTTCTGCTTTCATAAAATCACAGAACATAGGCAAAATATTGGCTTTCATTGATAATTAAAATGTTTTGGTTTGTTCTCTTTGAAAAGCACGTGCCCAAGAATATATTGAAATGTTTTTTTCTTGATTGTGGTTTTCTTTTAAAAGTTAAATGAAATACAAAATGTTATACTTGAGGGACTTGTGATCCAGGAAGCAAAATAAACTGTATAACTAATTTAAAAAATAGAGTATGTGCTCTACAAAGGAAAGAAAGGTAGTTTTATTAAAGATTATAACTACAGTAGTAATCGGAAGCACTATTACCATTATGTGAGGTTTCATGTAGTTATTTATTTTAAAGAATTATTCAATATGTGCATCATACATGGCAAGGCTATTTCTTCCTTTTCCCCTGCCCTCTGATGTACAATTTCTTGATGATTCATTGCTTACTTAAGGATTCAGTGCCAACCTGAACAGGTTCTATGTTTTTTTTTTACAATCTAGTACATTTGCTATTAAAATGGCTTTCATGTGTTGGTAATGAATGAAGGTTATCTGATGCATTCCTCATGCTATCAGATGCAGCCAAAAGTTTAATCCTTTGTAAAAAGCGTATAGAAAAAAGTGTTGTAGACAAAAACCTCAGATGTTACAGATAATCTTGGATGCTGTAGTCATTAAGTTGGTTGTATAAAAGACAATGATGTTTCGGAAGATCCTACTCATTTTAGGTTAGATTTAATACTTACATGCACACACACTGTATATATATAATTCAGGTGAAAATGAATAATTTGCTGATTGTATAGTATAGAAAAAATACTTTGATATATTAGCAAGAAACGTATACCTGTAAATTTGATGATCTTTCAATTAAACCATAGTATTTCTCATGTTTGTTCTTCATTCTCTCTCACATATATTAGTATAAATTTTGATTTTATGGCAGTTGGGATGGTCAAAGTTCAAAGTTGGGAAGCATCTTTTTGATTGATTACAACCAAAGCAAATTCAGTGACGTGCGGTGAGCTTTACAGGTGGTGAGGCTGGTGACGTCATCAGCATGAGCCGCGGTCCCCTTCATGTTGACTCAGGAAGGAGGGGAATGGGACTACATCAGCCTCCCTCCTGCGCACGTCCCATTCCCCGCCTTCCTAAGTCAACATGAAGGGGACCACGGAGCGCGCTCCGCAGGACAGCGGTTCACGCTCCGCGATCCCCTTCATGTTGACTCAGGAGTCAGGAAGGAGGGAAATTCCCCTCCTTCCTGACTCCTGAGTCAACATGAAGGGGACCGCAGCTCACGCTGCGCGATCCCTCCTCCACGATCCCTTCAGCCTCCCTCCTGCGCACGTCCCATTCCCCGCCTTTCTAAGTCAACATGAAGGGGACCACAGAGCGCGCTCCGCAGGACCATGGCTCACGCTCCGCGGTCCCCTTCATGTTGACTTAGGAAGGCGGGGAATGGGACATGCGCAGGAGGGAGGCTGAGGCTAGAGGAGCCTCCTGCACACGTGGTCCCATTCCCCTCCTTCCTGACTCCTGAGTCAACATGAAGGGGACCACGGAGCGCTCCCATTCCCAACCACATGTGCAGAAGGCTCCTTAGCGCCTTTTCCCTTTTTTAAAATTTTCATGATGAGAGCGGTGCGGCTCTGCCTCCCCTGCCTCCCCTGACCGCACGTCCCTGCCTAAATTCTAATTCTTTTTTTTAAAAGAATTTTATTGATTTTTAAACATTTATGGGAAAGGGTAAGTGGATATACAAAAATTTTGGCAGCTCCATCGTGCTAGAGGTAGAAATCTCTCCAAATCTCACAACTTTTACAGAAAAGAAAAAACAAAAGATAAAAGATAAGCAAAAACAGCGTCTTGTTATACATTGTATCAACCATGTGTTCAATCATCTCTTTTGCCACTTTCTAATATATCAACAATTACAATGATATTTCAAATACATTTATTTTTGTGACCTGAGTCTTTTCGATATGAATGAATGAATGAATGAATATTTATTTCTTAGCCGCACCCTCTCCCGAAGGACTCGGGGCGGCGTACAATAAAACATATAAAATACATATCTGGACAAAACATACATATAACATAGACGTGTACAAGGAGGAGGTGGGCTGATGGATAAAAACAATTAAAATCACAATATTTAAATATTACTCCCTCCCCCCTGTCTTCAGGCGGAGCTGCAGCCTCTCCCTTCTTCATATCTTATGTATTGTCACCTTTTTCACTACCTCTTATGTTTTCGTCTTCTAGGAGGGCACTATGTTTTTTAATGAAGGCCTCTGCCTCCACAACTGTGTTAATTCCAATTCTGTTTCCCCCCCAGAAGATCAACATTCCTTCTGGCAATAACCATCTAAACCAAACTCCTTCGTTATATAATTTCTTTGATAAGGAGGAATACTTCCTCCTTTTATCTCTTATTTTTTTCAGAATTTGCTTAAGAATGGTAATTTCTTTGTCTTTATATTTTAGTGGTCCCTCCTTTTGGGCCCCTAGCACCTCATCCCTTGTAGTCTTCCTAAAAAATTTAACATGTACTTCCCTTGGAACATTATGTGTTCTGGCATATACTGAGTTGATCCTGTAAACAAGATCCATATCCCACCACAACTGTTCTTTATCTCTCTTAATATATTCTGCTAAGATTGTACTCATAATATCCTTAAGATCTTCATCTTCTGTCTCCGGTAGGTTCTGGAATCTGAAAAAAAAGGACATTCTTTCAAGTTCTATCTTTACCATAAAATTTTCCAACTCTATTCCCCTTCTGGACTGCCTTAACCTCCTGCCCCAGCCCAACCACACCCTCCTCCAGCACACCGATTCTTTGTTTATTTTCTGTTGTTTGCTGCTGTACACCTCTGAGCTCTTCTTTAAAATCTGCCACCTCTTTTTTCAACTCATTTTGTCCCTTCATAAGAGCCTGGAACATTTGGATAACAGATAAATCTTTTGAACTCTCTCCAGTCCCTTCTTGTTGTAAAAATGATGGAATTTTTGTCTGTTGAGTCGTTGGGCTGGATGTAGAGGAGGTAGGTGCCGAGGCTGCCTTGCCCGAAGGTAGTTATCTGGGCCCCATTTGTCTGAGTTCAGAGATGACTGTAAATCTTTTGCAAAAGAAATGTCGTCTGTGGAGCGTGCAGCTGGGTGAGTCTGAGAAGACAGGCAAGTCCAAAAGTGAAAGTTAATCTTTAATCACAGTTCCAAGCCAAAAAAGAAAAAAAAAGAAAAAAGAAAATCAAATAATCCAAATCCAGAAAGACCACATAACAGGAGGAGCTCTAGGAGTCCTTCAGGTGGGAGTAGTAATATAAAGCCAGGAATTTCTTCAAAGGTAGTTTCAAAAGGCAAATTTCATTTATAAGTGCGAAGAAGAAGAGGGAAGCAGGCCATCTTGGCTCCCCCTTTCACAGGGAACCAGGGAGCAGAACATCAAAAGTTTCCATAAAGTTTTTAAAACAGCTCAGCAATCACCTCTTGCAGTTGTAATATAAATCTTTCTCACATAGTGCAAGTGACTGATTCAACATTTGCTCTCTCTCTCCATTCCGAGATTGAGAGATAGTCCAAACGCCGCTTTACCCGAGGGGGGTGAAAGAACCCCCCCTCCAATCTTCCAACTTGAAATAGATTGAATCCACAACTTACAAAAGGCTGCTGCTCATCAATTAAAGAGGGTTAGAGAGATTGGAGCGAATTTTTCACCTCCAGCACTTCAGCCGCTACTTCTGATTAATTGCTTCCTTCCGGAATCCATTCAGCGAAGGTGCAGGCATCCGACTGCTGCGCTATGCACCCCCCTCATTCCCTGGCTCCTGAGGTGAGGCTGGAAACCCCCCACTGCTGCTGCCGATTCCGGAGGTTCCAGCAAGCCGTCCTACGGCAGGCGGTCGCTCCGAGACCACCTGTGCTCCTAAAAGGAGCCCATCGGAAAGCCGAACAGCGGACGCCCAGTGTCCGTCGCCTTTGGAAACCGGAAGCAATCTCCCTAAATTCTAATTCTTTATGTCCAGATAGAACAGAAGAGAAGTCACTGGGAAGATCATATGGGCCAATATGTTAACCACCATTTGAAGTGTACTTGGCCCATGCGTCTTTGATCTTCCCTTTCTCTCCCTCCTCATATGCCATGCTGGAGGCCCATAGTATTGTCAATAGCTAAAGAAAAGTGAGCAAAATGTTAGGTACACACATATAGAATGCAAGCCAACTATTCTATTATATTCTGCCCATTATACAGGAATCTATTGAGACAACTAGCCTTAACCTGGGAACAGATAGACAAAGTATGGGGTTAATTGGTTATTCAGTAGTTGGCAAACCACATTGATTAATCAGTCAAAGTCCACATTCCTTCCTCTTAATCCTTTTGCTTACAAGAAGGTACAATGGAATTTACATGTAAACATCACATTCCATGCAGCAAAATATTAACTAAGTAGAGAGTCACGTATCTATATCATGAAGTGTCCATGAAGTGTCCATGAGGAAAAGCATGCATCTGTAAACCAATCAATAGTTGCCAAGTGTATTTTCTGTCCAATGAGCTTTTGCTATTCTGAGAAGCTTGACAATAAAAGGGAGCCCCAAACAATGCTCTGGGTGGGTGCCCTTCCCATCAGGGTGCTTTCCATCGGGTGGCCTTCCCAGCACAACCTTACGCCTGTCTGCATCTGCTTTTTCTACGTCACCAACACAAAGCTCTATGGAACTAAAAGGTGGGGGGAGGGAGTCTGGATTTTTGCAGTTGTGCAATGATTTGAAGTTAATTCCATGCTAAAGCCCTATCCCACTGCCTGGCTAGCTGTTTCCCAATATCAGAGAAGTCACTGGGAAAATGTTGAAATGGGCAATTGGATATGCTTCCTTTAAACCCAAGGAAATTGGCAGTCCACACAGTGGTGGCTGAGTTAATATAAGGAATGAAAAGAGCTTGGAAGATCAAGCTGGTGAACTGACTGGTTGAATAACCACACTTCAAATGGCTGTTTGGTGTTACGAATAGCATAAGTACAGAAAGGAAGGTGCTGGAAAGATTGGTAGGCAAAGTAGAATTCAGGCCTTGTGGAAGAACAGGGAGAAGATACTCAAATCCCATCACCCTTCTAAATAAGTTGTCTCCAAATTTTGTCTTGGTCTGGGTCAAGCAAAATGCTCTAGGCTTTTCTTCTGCTGCATCAAGGCCAATCTTGGACAGTTGGAATAGCGTTTCTGAAACATAGTATATTTATTTCAGTTTTGTACACACCTCCATTTATTTTCTAGGAAAGACTTCTAGATTTTAATTTAGAATTTGACTATGGCCAGGTTAATGGAAGAAATGTCTCATTGCTAGAAAATTACTTTTTTAACGGTACTTTTAAGCAACTCATTATCCACAACATAGTCAGCACTTCCTTAGGTTCATCTTCCCTCAAGTTTCCTCTCTGATTTCAGGAATAACATTTTCATAAAATTCTATCCATATTATTGCTTCCCTGGAAGATACACAAACACACACTACAACTTTCAGATTGCAGAATTTGTTTCTGAACTCCAAAATAGAAACTCCAGAGACTTCCTCTCATTGTGAGGAGTTCAAAGTATGACAACAACATGAAGGAGACAGCAACACTTTGATTCTCCTAGTTGATGATAGAGCTGTTCCATATCTTCACCGAATGACAAGTATCTGAGGGCTTCAGATGTGTTAATAACTTCTTACGTTGTACTGTATATCAGAATTTGCTTCTGCCTTTGTACATCTTCAGTGATGGAAATGTTTTTATGAAACATCCATGCAGTTATGCATTTCCAAAGCAAAACAGGGAAACAGGTTTGCTCCCAGTTGCTATATTCGGGCTACTACTAATAGTAATATTAACATTTAATATAATGGAAAATGGTATGTACTATCCTGTTAATATAATAAATGTTTATTATACACATAAACATAATAAAAATAAAAATATGCTGTAGGTTTTTGTCTTTTACAGATTACAGAAATGACAGTTAGCTGTGTTTCTTACTCTGCATGATTTATTAATTTCCAGTTAGATACGGGACAAGTCAAAGAACTTAGAGGGTTTTGAATTATCTGTCCTTAATGACCTACAGTCATATCCAACCAACTTCATCAGACATTGGCATACACTTAAAAAATATTTTTGCAATCATAGGAGGTTGAATCATAGTTGATTTGGGATGCCCTTCTGTGCTGATGGAGAACTGTGGAGCATATTACTGTAGGTCTGATTGATCAGGCCTTATGGTTACATTTGTGATTGACAAACAATATCAGGATATTGGGACATTTAAAAAAACCATAAATAATAAAAGAAGTGGAGTTCACATATCCTCCAAGCAGCGTTAGTCTGCTGGATGTTAACATCCAGCTTGAAATGGATGATTCTAAGATAAAATACAGTATGATTATACCTTGGGGGGGGGGGGGGGGGCTTCAAGTCAAAGTTGATTCCTAGAAAGTCTCTTCAGTTTTCTTGGCAAGCTTTCCTAGGACTGAGAAAGAGAGTAACTGGTCCTGCCACACAGTGGTGGGATGTTATTTCTGGTTTTTGTATCTGCTTATGAAATTAAACCTTAATAGATTGAGACAGTAAAAGCAATCCTGGACAATATAATTGTTTTAGCCATGCGAGAGGAATATAATGCATGTCATCTTTTATTAAACTGTTTCCTTTGGTAATTGTATGTTAATAGTTGGTACTTTTTTCTCTTTCTCCCAATAGACTCTGATGATTCCAACTTATTGGGGAAGAAGGATGATGGAATGCAGTATCGGCCAGATGTGAAAGGTGGGGTATTAATGCTTATGTTAGCTTTTATGCTTAAATGCTAGCTATGGTATAGTAACTGAATCTTGCAAGTCGTCTTCCTCCTCCTCCTCCTCCTCCTCCTCCTCCTCCTCCTCCTCTTCTTCATAGTAACTGAATCTTGCAAGTCGTCTTCCTCCTCCTCCTCCTCCTCCTCCTCCTCCTCCTCCTCCTCCTCCTCCTCCTCCTCCTCCTCATATTCCAGTGAATCAGGGAGGTGTTGGCCTGAGCCACTTCTTTTCCAGGACTTAAAGTATGCTTCAGACCACTTTGCCTGGGTAACAATTCTTGCATATTTTTGTCAACGTCACCTCCCCTGCTCTCTACCCCGATGCCCTTCAGTTCTTCTGGGATTTCTTAACTCTCATAATTGTCAGCAACAGCAACTGAGGGCAGCCAAAGGCCAAATTAAAAAAACTACGCGGGATGCAGCTTTTGGAAGACCAGGATAGGTAGAAGGGCAGTGTTTTTTAATCTACCATTTTACATACCATTAGCCATAGTTAATATGCATAATGTATTAAAAGATTACTAATTATATATTAGCTAAATCATACTGGAAAACATAGTACAATATGTAATGCTACATTACAGTGCAATGTAATGCTGGTGTGACATACTTTATACTTACTTAGGATTGGCAAATGTCTTCTATAAAGGACCAGATCCCACCCTCCCACTCTATATGGGTGTAGCTAGCAGGTCTGCAGGCTAATAAATGTGGCAGCTACTGGATGTTCCCAGTCTGTTAGCAAGGAGGCTGCTGATTGGTCACTACTGTTGCCTAGGGTAACCTTTCCCTCAGCCCCACCCCTCACCCTGGAGCTCAGTTGAGGTTCAAATCTGTTGCCCTCCCTTTTGTGCTTTCTTAGCTTGTAGGCTGAACAAAAACGAAAAGCAGGCCTGATTTGGCCAGAGATCATAGTTTGTTGACCCCTTACTACATTAAACTACAATACATATTAGTTCATATAATTATATATTAATTTATTAAATATCAATTACTCTATTAATATGATTATATTCTGAGTGTCTTTATGCCAGTTTTTCCTACTTTACTAGGTAGTTTCTGGAAAAAAAATGAAGGAGGAAAGAGTACATATGCCACTTTGGCACTGAATGAAAGGCAGGATATAAATCATATCACAATAGCTAATTTAAATCGAAGCTACATCTGGCATTCTTCTTTAAATATACATATATTCCTTGCTCTAGAAAATATTTAGTGTGTTGGGGTTTTAATACTTGAATAATCTAGTGCAATAGAAATTATAATAAAAAAGTGTTAAAATAAGTTGCTGTCCCTAATTCATTTCAAAGTAACCCATTTTTGTTCAAACACAATTTTACAAGCACTTCTATTGGCCTTGGAAGTTCTTCACAGTCACATACTTAGAATAAAGAAGCCATTTTTATTTATTCAAGAAAAATTATCAGGTTTCAAATAAACTGATCTTGTATTTCTTTTGCTCCCCCCCCCCTAAACATATCGAAGAATAGAGCTATGAAATGTCTAAGCCCTACATGTATTTCTTATATTAATGCTACACATAATCTTGCAGTTAAGGACAGGAAAGGAAGCTTTCATACATTGTTCTGAGTAATGACTGACTCTGAACAAAATAGATTTCCTGTATTCTGCAGTTGGGTTTTAAAGGTGACTTTTAAAACTGGAGGAAATGGGCAAAAGAAGCTATTTCTGCAGAAAAGCAATTTCTTCCTCCTGTCATTTTCTCTTCTCACACTTTTATTGTTTATTGGAAAAATTATTGTAGAAGAAAAGAGAAAAATATGGAAGCTGTGAAATATTTCTGGGGAATAAAGTGGATTTTTAAGGGGATTCATAAAAACATCTTATTTTTTCATTAATCAAATCGTTATTAACTTTTTGAAGATGTACCAGGAATATTAGAATGTATTTAATTGTTTGGTATATGCTTAGTTTTCGTAAGTTTATCAGAATTGGAAAATTAATCTGACAGATAGCTTATCTGTGCTAGGTTTTAAAATCAGCTGAGGAGGTTCTCCTTAATGTATACTGAATAAAATTTTATCAATTTTGGCATTTTGTTTCTGGCTCTTTCTGGTTTGCCTGACAATTCAATTGGTTAGTTTGCTCCACTGAATTGATTTTTTAAATGCTTATTTATATTTACATTTCATAATGTTGTGCATATACCGTGTTTCCCTGAAAATAAGACAGGGTCTTATTTTCTTTTGACCCCTGAAATAAGCACTTGGCCTTATTTTCGCGGTCTTATTATTTTTGAGGTGCAGAAGGCGGCGAGCGTGGTCACCTTGTGGCTGCTGCTGGGTTGCAATATTTTCGGGGAGGGCTTATTATACGGGGAGTTCTTATTTTCAGGGAAACGGGGTATTAATATGTTTAAGAAAATGATTGTCTTTAACTGTTTAGCCCTTACTGTTGTTTTTACTGTTTAGCTGATGAAATCTTTTTTAATATATTTTTTTAAAAATTGTATTCATATGAATAATTGCATAATGACAGCAATAGGAGGTGTAAAGAGACTGCATGAAGATTGACAGTTTTGCATAAATTACCGTTTATACCATCAACATACTTTAGGGTGCGTTCACGCATTCAAGAGCTAGGGATCAAGTAAAAGAGATTCCGTACAGTCTGCTGTTTTCTGGATGTCTTGGGTGCAGATATGCTACTATTAGTATAGCATATTTGGAAGGTGTCAGGTTGGAAAAGTTTGATATGGAGAAATCAAGAGCACTGGTGAATGTGTTTTTATTGATAATAGTATGCTTTTTTATCTGTGAAATCAATCCATTTTGGAAATTAAAATTTGACTTGTACACAGCAACATCCACAAGATGTGCATGTTGTGATAAAAAAAGTTAATATGGCTACATGGCCTCAATGCATGTAAAAAGGGGGGCAGAACTTCAACCATGTTGCCATGATTACCATCTTGATTTTTTTGACCTTGCTTTTTCTGTAAATCATGGCTTCTTTCTCTGCTTTGCCCTATTTAACATGAACTGCCCTATAGTGGAAAGAATAAAGTAATTCGTTTTTTCTGAAATTTGCAAATCTTTACTTACAGGCTAGCTTGCTTTTTTAATATTTGCAGACTAAGCTTAAAGATTTACATCTTAGCAATACCTTCAGTATGTTGACCCAAAACAGGCTGCCCCTTCAGGCACAGAAACTTGAAGCTTTATTTTAAGCATTTGTAATTAATTGATTATGTGCCATAAAGTCACTATTGTCTCTTCGACCACATAAATACATTTTCTCCAGGAGGATCTTTTCCTGACCTGCTTCTTTAGAGAGTTCCAAACATCTCATCCATTGCCATCATATTTGAGTCTTTTCACCTTTCTGCTGGTCTTCCGCTTTAAAAGCAAGAGGAACGGGGCATCCTTATTATCTTCTGTCTGCTAATTTAATTTATTAAAATTATGAAGACCCCTTCCTCATACCTTTTCCAGCTTTCATAATGCTAACTCTGTGAATGAGTGGTCTGTATGAAGGGAAAAATTCAAAACAAGCCAAATCTATATAAAGTCAATTAAAATAGGGCAAGATGGCACAAAAGAGTACAATATTTTTGGAGCTTTCGATAAGTCTTTATCAAGCAAAGTGTTAACAAAAACAGTTTAGGAGAAAAGAAGGTCCCAAAAATCAGACCAAGTATTTCCGACATGTTGAAGTCAGATGAAGTTTGAAGGCCAGATATAATTGACAGTGGTGCAATCCGTGATTAAAGGATGCCTGCTCTCACTCCAGTTTTGTAATCACAAAGATTGTCCTCTTGCCACATTGGTTTCATTCTGAATAAAAATGAACATTGCGGTAAACTTTCCTCCATCGAAAATTGTCCCATGACTGAAGTGATACACTTCTCTGCAAGGCAATGAAATTTATTTTCTGGGTAGCTAAATAGAACTATTATTTTCAAAAAGTGAGATTTGTAACTACTGTATTTTTCGGAGTATAAGACGCACCAAGATTTTGAACAGATACATTTTTTAAAAAAGTGTTTGCCCTCCCTGGCTCCCAGAAGCATTCTGCAGGCATCCCAAACCATCTGCACGCCCGTTTTTTGTTTTTTGAAAAATGGGACATGCAGAGAGTTTGGGAGGTATGCAAAGTGCCTCCGGGGGTCGGGGAGGGCAAAAATGTGACACATGGGGGCTTGATCTTCTTAAGGAGTAAGGCTTTTATAGATCTCAAATCCACTTTTCTCTACCCCTCCCACGGCAGGGCGGGACTGAACATCTCTCTCTGCACTTTATTTTTTTCCCCTTTCCTCAGACTGCCGGTGATGTGAGCCGCTCGGCCCAAGGAGCAGCAGTTAGCTCGCTGCTTCTCTTCAGCGAGGAGGGAAACACATGCGGGGGCTGCTGAATGGCTGCTGCTGCGTTTGACTGGGAATGGCCCATTGGATGAGGAGGGGTGGGGATCCCTTCCATTTGGATTAATGGTTCCTCGTGGTGGCACTTGAGCAGCAAAAGGGAAGCATAAAGGAAACAACCTCGAAGGCTGCCTTCTTGAATAACCAGGCTTGTTCACAGCCCTCTTTGCAACCCCGCTTCCTTAGTCTTGGGGCAAAAGCAGGTGCCAGGCTCCAGGGAGACTCCCGACCCGGTGCTCCTACATTCCAAAGTTTCCCTTCCATCCCACACTTCTTCCACTAGCCAAGATCCCAACGATGCCAATAGCTTTTTCCAGAGACAAAGTGGAGATCTAGCGTCCTGAGAAAAGCCTTCATGCAAAAGAGATTGGTCTTCTTCCCTTGCTCCACCCTCCCACCCACCCCAAAATCCACCTGGATCTGTCATGCAGCAAAGAGATACGATGGTGGGGCACAATAGCAGCAGTAGCATAAGCACGGCATGACAGATCTGGGGGGATTGGGATGGGGGGTGCAGTAAGGGAAG
Organism: Natrix helvetica; assembly: GCF_964273705.1. Lineage (NCBI taxonomy): Eukaryota > Metazoa > Chordata > Lepidosauria > Squamata > Natricidae > Natrix > Natrix helvetica. Next base: position 79,090,968 of record NC_138550.1, on the reverse strand, counting down.
AGGACCAATCTCCTCTGCACGAAGACTTTTCTCAGGATGCTAGATCTCCACTTTCTCTCCAGAAAAAGCTATTGACATCATCGGGATTTTGGCTAATGGAAGAAGTGCGGGATGGAAAGGAAACTTCGGAATGCAGGAGCACCGGGTCAGGAGACTCCCTGGAGCATGGCACCTGCCGCATTCTGAAGTTTCCTTTCCATCCTGTGTAATATTTAATTAAAAAAACATAAGAATATTTATTTTAGATTTTTTCCCCAAGTTAATTCATTTAATTGAAAATTTAAAAATTTTTTTTTCTTTGTTCTGTATTTTATCTTTGGTGATAAAAGAATAAATATGCTTTTAAAATCTTGTGTTTAAATATAGCTAAAATAGCAGGTAAGGTGACAGCTTTATTCCAGAGATGTAGTATTGTTGCTGAGCAAATGCCTGCAATTTAGATTTAAAGTATTGAGTGACTGTCTTTTATAATTGTTTTAACAATATTCGTAAAACAATAAACTACTCTGCCTTATATTTTTGTTTCATACAAAAGATGCAAGTGATCAAAGGGAAGACATCTATATTGGAAACCATATTCCTTGCTCGGATAGTTTTAGTAGCTACTGCATCCATGGGAAGTGTGAATTCATTTATTCAACACAGAAAGCTTCCTGCCGGTAAGTTAATTAGACTAATAAAAGCACCATTTGAAAATCTACATTTCCTGTATATTATTAAGTATGGTCCTGGGGGACAATAGCCCTAGATAGTTTGATAAGAGGTTCTCTTTGCTCATATCTGGATGGTTTTAGTTAAATCCAATGTTGTGTTTTTGTTATCACTTTGAATTTATAGTATTCTATTATTTTCTACCTTTTTTTACTCCTGCCTGCTGCTATGTAAACAGATTCGATTCCTTATAAAATTGTTTGAGCAAAACTAAGGAAATAATGTAAAGGGGAGATTTCATTTTTTTTCTAAGAATGCCACTTTCTGTCTGTTTGTTGGGCCATTGACATATTTTATAGTCACCACAGCTTTCTCTTCCCCTTTCTCCCAAATTCAGCCACAAGGATGGTCAACAACCTGATGTTTTCACTAAAATTGAGTGGTTCTTTGTTTTTTGAAATTACCAAGGGCTGACTGATGGCATCTGTCAATTACTGGCAGGGAAAGTGACAGAAGATCTGTTCTTCTTCAGTGAAATTATAGATGAGATAGACATAGACGGGTACAAGGACAAATCTCTAGAACTCTTAGTAGTTTGTCAAACCAAAGTAGACAAAAATGTTCTCTAGTAACAGCACTTCCTGTTAATTTTTTTAGCCCAGCCTTCTTAAAGCTACCAAAAGCGTATTAATTTTTACCTGTCTTCTTTAGATCTGCTAGAGGAGAGCGAGTATCAAAAGGTTGGGGTGCAAGGAATTATTATGAATGGTCCTCATCTTGATTCAGCTTGCTGCAGTTCAAGCGGGGTTACTTGCATAAGTGTTCCCCTCCACCACCCTGGTTCACATACTTCTCCCCAGTCCAATTAGGAGCACATACTATGCCTTTCCAGTCTTCTCTTTGCCTGGGGAAACTTTAGTAGCATTGCAGTTGCTACTTTCAAATGGCATAAAGAGATGATAAAAGGTGGTGCTGAAATGTGCCGGAGAGGATAAAGGTATCAGTTGAAAGCTTTGGCTCATTTCTCCAGCATAAATAGACATGGATTGCAGTTTTTTTTAAAGAAAAGAAAGGGGGAAATCATTGTCACAGTTGTATTCATGTTAGATGAAATGTCATTGCTCTTTTTATTGATTAACCTTGAATTAAAGTTGTAACTATCCCTGCAAAAGTTTTAAAAGCAATTGTGATTTTGTATATGGATTGGTCTGTATTGAAAATGTTCAGATTAAATTATTAAAGCGTACATTTTTTTCAGGCTTGGAGAAGTAGTAATAGTCATGTTGATTTAACAATAATTTATTTCCCGTAAAACCAAGAACTGAACCAATGTACACAAGGACCCATACACACTCACCTAGAAGACAATTTTAGAATTAACAAAGACATTAAGGGAGAAGAAATAAATAAGTCTGCCAGTTAGTCTAGCACAAGGGTGTCAAACTTGCATCGTCACAGCAGCATCATGTGACATATCAGGACTCCCCCCTTCGCTAAACCGGGAGGGGGTGGGACTAACATGGGACGTATCCGGCCCGTGGGCCTTGAGTTTGACACCCCTGGTCTAGCATAAATATTTAAATATTGTGGTGATAGGTACACTCTAAAAATAGTTGCTTCTTAGCTTTTGCACTTTATCAGTCTAGGATGTGCTCTTACTTTGTCTTCTTTGGACATTTTGAATTTTATAAATTTCTGTACAATTTACATAGTATATTTCTATAAGTCTTGGTGGAGCTTTGTTAGTATAAAGTAGTGGTTCCCAACGTGAGGCCCATTCCCCACAGGGGGGCAATTTGAACTTTATTTAAACCAAGTTAATGGCCTTTTAGGCTTCCTTCATGTGAGTAGAGTTCACTTTTTGAGTAAAGTAAGAATTATATGTCACCGGGGGGGGGGGCATCAGGATTTTAAAGATGCTTAGGTGGGGCATGGCCAAAAAAAGGTTTGGAACCTCTGGTATAAAGGCTCATGACTTTGAATCTTTCTCATTTGTATGGTGCAATCTACAAAATAATGTGAATGTTAAAAAAATACTCCTTCAATCTTATATGCTTGTATTTTTTTATTTTGAACTGATAAAATAATTATTAGGTAGAATCTCAGAAAACATACTTGAAATATATCATAATTTGTTGGAATATATGCTGAGTTTGCTGACAGTTTACAAGAACAAATTCAACAAATCATTGGAAAAGAGGAACAATGGTGGGTTATATATCCACAACAGAAATTTAGGCAGGAATGGCTTTCTTATATACAACACATTATATAACCCAGCATATTTAGACATTTGGAATATGGTTTGCAGGGAATACATTGTGGAACCAATTAAAAAATAGACAAAAGGATTTGAAAAAATATTAGCAATAATATTCAGTGTTCAGTGTAAAGTATTAATAAATTGCAGTGAACAATTGAGAAAAGGAACAGAAGGGAAGGAGAGAAGATACTACTAACAAGTTTTCCATAATGTTTTTGCTTATGCTTAATAGTTGTTTCTATTGTTATTATCTAATGTAGAGCTTTTTTACTATTTTACTATTCTAACAATGATGTATTTACTATACAACACGCACGCACAGAGTACTGTATATATTATTATATATAAAATACTCCTACGACTTTTACTCTTCTTTTTTAGGTGTGAATCTGGATACACAGGACAACATTGTGAAAAAACAGACTTTAGCATACTTTATGTTGTCCCGAGTAGACAAAAGTTCACTCACGTGCTTATTGCAGCAATAATTGGAGCTGTCCAGATTGCCATTATAGTTGCAATTGTTATGTGTATAACCCGGTAAGTTCAGAGGCACAACATCACAAGAGGTATCTTTTGTTGTTTTATTGGTTTTTATTTTGTTAGGGGCATGATTTGTACTTTCCCACCTACTTTCTTCATGGATTGAGATAATAAGTGCTTTCGTTATTTGAAATGCGCTCTCTCTTTCACTCTCTTTTCATGGAAGTAGGTGTATATGTGTGAAACACTTATATACATTCTGAGTCTATATTTAGTGCACACATGTGTTCTATTATTATCAAGGTAAAATATTTAGGTAAGTATTCTTGATGTAAATGTCACAAGATGCCACAGTCCTAAATCAAACTTGTATATGTAACAACATTTTTGAATTAAAGCTCAGTGCAGAAGGTCTTTCAAAATTATTTACTAAATGTAAAATGGGCACAGGAAGAAAGGGGACAGAGAATTTCTCTAGCAGCCCCTTAGCAATGACAGCTGCATTGCTATTGAAAAAAGCCAAAAGGAAGAATTCTCTCCCTAAGTTTTCTTAGGATTTAATTGAAGCATAGGATGCAAATCACTGGAGATATAATTATATAATGAAAGGTACAGTTATATAAAGAAAATGAGCACGTATCCTTGGTCAGCTTCTAATCAAATAAGTGCAAGAATGACATAGTCCACTTGTGAGAATTTCTTATTTCAAATAATTTTGAAAACAAATATTCTTTCATTGAAATGAATGAAAACTGAGGCGGGGTGGGGGGTGGGGTGATAATTTCTCACTCTGGCACTAACTTGCATCCCCAATAATATATTGGCATTGAGATACAAATACATCAATACTGTATTGGAATTAACCTATTTCCTTTCTGTTCATCTTCCTTTTTGCCTGTCCCCCTTTCTATAACGTTGATCTCAAATTCTGCTAAAATGCTTTACAAGGAGGAATGTTGGCTTCATTCATCTCAGATATTTCTAGGGGTGGAATAAGTGCAGCAAAGAAATAGAAGGGAAATCAGGCTCTGGAATATGATATACATACCAGCCCTTCTTGTTCCTTTAATCCATGCTATGGCTTAAAATACCTCTACAGGATTGCTGCTTGCCCATCCACGCCCATGTCAAAGATAGATTCTCTGTGGCCCTATTTACACTCCCAGGATTAATTCCAATTCCTCATGGTGAAGCAACCATTTGAATCTCTCTTCTGTGTGTGTGAGTCATACTATGTGGTTGGATCTCCATACAATATTCTTTTTGAACAAGAAAACATGAAAGCGTACTGGGCTATCAAGAACATTTTCTCACATATGAGGTTGTAGATGCCTTCTTACCTGACTGAGTTGGGTGGCTATAGGAACTGAATAAATAAATAAATCATAAATACATTTGTCATCTCAATTGCATGGTGTGCAGGAGTGAAGGAGAAGGCCTGTCTGCTGTCAAACAAAGTAGCGACAGTTTTAGTGAGTTTAGAAACTGGGTTTATGTGCCTTTGAGAGTCAGTTGGATGCAGTGGTTAAAGCCCCATGCTAGACACCAGGAAACTATGAGTTCTAGTCCTGCCTTAAGCACAAACCCGGGTGGGTGACTTTGGGCCAGTCCTTCTCACTCAGCCCTAGAAAACAGGCAATGGCAAACCACTTTTGTAAAAAAAACCTTTTCAAGAAACCTACGGGGACTTGTCTAGGCAGCCACTAGGAACCACAGGCTGACCTGAAGGCACACCCACCCACATGTATTTATTCTATAACTCTACATCTTATCTATTCTGTAAAGTTGCTATAAGCAATAAGCTTCCTCATATGGCTTGCATTGTTTTTCAAAAAACTGATCTCACACATCAGTCAACCTGCTGGACAATAACTGTGCTCAAAATAGGTTTCTGCTTTGCATCCCCAAAGCTTTATCCTACAGCATTAACAAAATATAATTCAAAGGTCAGCACTTGCTTGCTTGGCTGGATGACATATCAGGGCCAACATAGGCAATAAATTACCCAACACAAACTGCCTCCAGTTGCTGAAATTAACCCAGAATTAGTGAGTATGAGGGGTCTCCTACAGCTAGAATGGGCTTCATATCAGTTTAGAATTCTCTTAACTTCTCTTCTTTGATAGCTGGTAGTGAATGGCCTGTGTTCTAGCAACAAACTCAGAGTGGGCTTATAAGAAAGAAAGAAATTCAAATAATTTTGAAGTTGTTCAATAAGGCAAAATAAAATTATCTTTAATTTTTCATTCTGCTGATACACTTAAACTCAGGCAGTTTTACAAGCTCATCAGCAATATGGCTTTCCAGGAAAACAGTTAAAAGGATCAGATTTGAGATATACGGAAAATACATGTATTCACCTATAAACTTAAATTTGGGGCATATTTATTAAAAAATAAATCCTACCACGTTATACGAGCTTAATCTCAAGTAAATGTATATAGGATTTCAGTCTTTGATAATAAGTTTTAGGGCTTAATTTCTCATCCTGGCACTTGACCATCAGTACTGTTTGAAACATTGTTTTAGGCAAACAGGGTTATCAAGAGAGAGGGAGAAAGAGCAGAGCTAGTGAGCCATAACTATGGTTAACGATGCCAAGCATGATTCATAGGGGCTTCTTGATTAAATGACTCTTAATCTTCTTCCTGGAATGTCTTCTTTCTCATTCTGCATACCCATTTACAACTCCCCCAGATAATTCCAAGCAAAAGGAAGGAGAGCCTCACTAGTGTCTGACATCAAAGGATTCAGAAAAGTGTGTAATACAGAAATTCCAAATATTAGGAGCTGGCAACAGGTTCTACATTATCATTGCATCGGGTACTCCGTTCAAATGTATTCTTTGTAGAGGTTTTACATTAATTGTACTTACAAAAGAAACACTAATTATCTTCCCTCCACAATAATTAATGTTTAAAAATATTGTTTTCATCTATCACAGACCATAAGGGCTATGACAGTGACATAAGTGGAAGAAATGGGGTAGCATTCTTAGCTGTAGTATTGTGTGTATTTGTTCATTCATTCAGTTAGAATTAACACTTCCTTTCTGTCTATTTGGACACTCAAGCATTATAACTAGGAGGTTTCCTGATTGGAGGAGGAGTAAAATATCTTGGAATGTCTGCAGCTATAAAAAAGAGTGGGGGCTTGGGGCTGTATATGGAGTATGGTTACATTCCCCCCTATTAAATAGATACCAGAGAGTATCTATTCTTTTTTTTTAAAAGAATTTATTTGCTGGTGGAAGCTGCTGCAAACATTTTTCCTGCAATGTTCCTGAGATTCCCAATAGGAGCACTGGTTGCAATGGCTTTTTTGTTGTAGTGTCTGTTATCAACAGTTACTGTATTTTTACTCTAATCAATGCCCAAAGTATATAAGCTACTCGCTTGCTGATTAGAACAGCAGAGAAACCAAATAAATAAATTAATGAATACAGACAGTCAGACATGTCTTAATCACTACCCTGTTGTGGTTGTTACAACTGCACTGATCAAATAACTTTATGACCTGGGCTGGTGTTTAAAGTCATTGCAAATAATTGATCTTCATAGTCATGTGATCAACTATTGGGCGTTTTGCATCAGGTGTTTAAAACCATAACAGTGTTCCAGTGTCACATGATTAATATTTGTGTGCTTTGCAACCAACTTCTGGCAAGCCAAGTCAATGGCTTTAAAATTGCAAGTCATGTTCATGCAATATCTTGTTTAGCAATTTACAGTGGCTCACTTAATGACTCAATGGGAAGTGACAGCATAAGTCTGTCAGAGTCACATGATATTTTCTTTTTTTATATAAAGTTTTTTATTTTTTTGATTTTCATAACATAACCACATGTATACTATTACATAGCCAACATCATATTGTATTATTAAATGTTTACATCAATTAATCAATTATTGGCTCTTCTGCTCTCCATACACCATGTTTGTTCCTTATCCATCACTTTCTTCTCCCTCTCTCCTCCCCCTCCCTACCTCCTTTCTTCCCTCTGTTGCCTTTCTTTTCTCTACTTCCCCTTCCTCTCCTTCTCCTCTCTCCCCTTTCCACTCCTTCTTTCTCTCCTCCCCTTCCCCCCACCCTCTCTCCTATCCCTCTCTTCTTCCCTTACCTCTCCCCTCTGCTTCACACTCTTCATCTCATTTACTTGGTGTATTTCAGCTTCTGAGCGAGCTCCATTTTATGTTGATGGTATTTATACTTCCTTAATTTTAACATACATTTTCCTTCTTTTTTTTAAAAGAGAGAAAAAAAGTATACATATATAGTCATTATACTTTTAAACCCACCCACCCCCCAGCCTCATTTTGGCCAAGATGTAGCCCTGGTTACAATTCCCAGCTATTTTCATCATTATATTTATATAATTATGCATCCTTACATGCCCACACCTTGTGATTCTGGCTTTAAATCTCAATAGTTTCCCATTTTAAGTATATTTCATGTTCCCTCTCCGTTTTTCCATATCTGGGTTTAGGTTACCCTTAATTGTTTATAAGTGGCAATCCTTACTGTTCAATGTTCATTACAATTCCCTTAATCTTCTATATAGAATAACAAGCGGTACACATCTCACTTTGTTCATCATCTTAGAAGTTCTATATATGTCCATGTTTCGTATATTTTGACCCATGCTTAATTGTCCTTCTATTGTCATATTCAATCAATTAGCAACTCAGTTTAATTATCATGTATAAAAGTGAATCACAAACCTCTGCTTTACAATCTCCCCATATCAATTTCATATTTGTCCATATTCCATATATTTAACCTTTATTTAATTATCTTTTCATTATCATAATCAATCAGTTAGCAACTTAATTTTATTGTCATATTTAGGAGTAAACCCCTTATCTCAGCTTTGTGTTTGCCCATATAACAATTTCTAGTTGTCTGATTTTTTTTCCTAGTAAGTCTTTTTCCCCCTTCTCTATTCCTGCCTTCTCCCTTTTCTTTGTTTTGACATGTTCCCCCTCTTCAATTTTCCCCAAACCATCGTCAAAGAAATCTTTTATATTTCCCTTTGTTGGGGCGTAACCTCCTTCTTCAATTTTCCTTATACCACTGTCAACCTCCAAAACATCTTTTGTCTGCTTTTTATTTCCTTTTGTTGAGACACATTCCTCCTTTTCAATTTTCCCCAGACCACTGCCAAACGCAATGGAGTTTTTTGTCTGCTTTTTATTTCCAACCGTTTCTACCCCTTCATTATCTCTCCACCTTTCTTCCTTCCCTTCCTCTTTAAATACCTGCTTCTCTGAATTCAGAATTCTATTTAGTTTTGATTTTAATGATTTATGCATATTTTTTATAATTTCATGTAGTTCTTTAAATTCCCACCTTTCCATAATGTCTAGTTCCAAAGTTACAGTTAATTATACAGTTCTTATTTCAGAGTTCTGGTCCACCTTAAATTTATTTAATTCAGCTGATGTGGAGAAGAACAACGGGAGCCATCTTGGTCTTTTGTTCTTCCTTAATGCCCAGTTACAAAATTTCAGTTAGTTATAGAGTTCTTATTTCAAAGTTCAGGTCCACCTCAAATTTAGCTAATTCAACTAATATGAAAATGGAAGAGAAGCTGGAGCCATCTTGATCTTTTCCAGAAAAAAAGAAAAAAACCTTCGTATTTTTCCAGCTCTTGACCTTGTTATTATTTTTTCCCTTGCCACTATCCACCTTTCATTGGCCACAGTTTCTCAAAATATATCAATTGGAACACACTTGCATACAGACAAACCCGTGTATGTTTTTCCAAGTTCTGATTTATGGCAGTTGGTTAATTAAAACTTAAAGCACAGGCAAGTTTAGTTATCAGTTGTCAGTGAGAAAATAGTGTTTTTTTCCTTGATCTTTCTCCATTATTGCATTTCTCCTCTCATTAATTGGAGTTGCTTAAGGTATATTAGTTGGAAGACATTCGGACGAAGTTAATTCCTTTGGAATGTTTGGTTTCTATTTCAAATCCAGAACCACATTTAGAGTTTGTATTTGAGTGGGTTTGTCACTTCTCTGCTTTCTCCCTTTCTGTCCAAATTGTTTCAAACAAATGTATTTTTGGGGGGCTAGTGTTTCAACCCTCCATTTTTCTTTCTTTCTTTCCTTTTGCCAAAATCAAGATCTGTCTATTAATATTATTTGTACTCTCAAGATTCTTTGCCTTTTCCAAGCTTTGATTTATGACTGTGGGTTAAATGAATTTTCTTACCAGTCTTTCATCTCGACCTCACATCCTGTTCAGTTGCTTTGGCTGGAAGCCAGCTTTTTGTACAGCCATGTTGCCATGCTGTCGCCCCTACTATGATTCAGAGGGCAAATCTCTGACCTGCGAGGGACCTGTTGCCTCCCCCTGGGTCTGATGAGATGCTGCCCCTTCTTCACCCCCCACCTCCAGGAGGGTTCTGATCCAAAAAAGGAGTTGGTTTGTCAGACAGGGTTCATGTGAGGCTCTTCAGAGCTCACATCCTGCATGTCTGTCCAGCTGGAGAACTTCCTGTCGCCTGAGTCACATGATATTTTTGTTAGGAACTGCTTCGCTTAGCAACAGAAATTGCGGGTCACTAAGCCAGGACTACCTCTAATTGCGAAAAAATGCTTTTAAATACTTTGGTTTACTGACTCATTTTTCTCTCCTGCTTGCTTCTGATAACAGGAAATGTCCCCAAAACAACAGAGGACGGCGGCAGAAGCAAAATCTAGGCCACTTTACTTCAGATACGTCATCCAGAATGGTTTAGCGGCATTTTTTTTATACCTACATTGACCATGTGATGTACAATTTTATTAACTTTTTTTAAAACAATGGAAATATTTATTTCAGAGGCCTTATTTTTGGACATTTTAATTATTATTGTTATTATTTTTAGCGTAGCTCTGTCTCGTTTTATTCCAGGAAGCAGCTAACAGCTATGGACTGCTCTAGTAACTTCTCATTTCATGGTTTGAGGAAGATGTTAGTTTATTTCTTGTATTTGTATCCCATGGTTATATTGATAAGACTTGTGCTTTAATCATGGAATGTAAGAATTTTGAAAAGAGAGACATTTCACCAATGGTTATTCAACAAATGAAAATGGAGCCCATCATGTTTCCTAGCAAAAAGGGTAAAGATGTTTACAACATACTTTTCTTACGAGGAACTAGAAGACACTGTGTTTAAATACCGTAGATATTTAAATGTTTTTAAAACTTAGTAATGGATTTTTTTAGACACTGCCAATTGCATGAAATGTGGAGATGTGTTTTTGTGTGTAGTTGTAACATTTAGAATGGGCTGAATCCAGACTACGTTAGCTCTACCTAGCGCTCATAAGAATCAGTGGACGAGTTAATCTAAATTCCCATTGTTTTCAATGAAAACAAATTGTGCAATTAATTTAAAATGCAATCCTATACATCTTTACTCAGAAATAAGTCCCATTCAGTTTAATGGAAATTATTCCCAGGTAAGTATGTAAAGGACTGCCTCTTTAGTCTGGATCCAATCCAAGATATATGGCCCAGGTTTCAGTGCCATCTTCTTCATAAATAGCGGACACTTTATTTTTAAATTGTAAAATAATAATTATAATATACAGTTCATTATTCAAAGAACTGCTCAGCTGAGCAGAGCACATTTGTCCTGGAGAGACAAATATATTGCTTTTTTGTTAAGAATTATGTTAATAATCCACATACCTGATTGGGATGTAGCTGTGTTAGCCACTGTTTGAACAATTTTCATATTTACTACAGTTTTCTAAAGAAGATACCTGTTTTCACATCAGCAAACACAATTGTATAGTCTTTGTGATTAAAATGCAAAAAACAAAAATAGTATAAAAGATTTTGTGCTCTTGTCAAGAATAATTTCAAGAGCTAAGAATGTCTCCAAATAAAGTCTGCTGGTTGTATTTATTATATTAATAGGATGTTAGTAATTGTTTGGAAGATTCAGAGCTAAAATGTAACTAGGGTGTGTTCCAACTGTTTAACATGTAGTTTTAGGCTTTCCAATTCTGCATGTAGGAATAAATAATTTGTTCAATAAAAAGGCTTTTAATATTTCAACTGGAAAACTATGCCAATGCAATGTTTTTCTTTTCTTATTTAATCTGTCCCAAATGTGTTTATTCATTATTGTAAGGCGCAACCTATGTATTTGGAAAGAAAATTGGAAATGTCATTTCAATTGTCAAAAGTCTGTTAGAAAGCATTGATCCTCTCCCTACCACCTGAACACAAGAAAAAATTTAAAATTAAAATAGGAGCAACGTGGATTTTAATAGACTGTGGGTTAGTTCTTTGCAATATTGTTTACTGTTTCTAAATTAACTCAAAGTTTATTGGTTATAGGAATGTGCTTCTTTCAGTGCATGTTCATTTCCCAGTGTGCTGCTTCCTAATTTTAGAGGGTTCATATTACAGGAGGCACTTGAACAATCAGGCGTGGCTATTTTGTGGGTATAAATATTTGACAAGTGTATTGGGGTGGAGTTTCAGACCCTGCTTTTGAACATTCCCTTAAAGACAGCTGTCGAGCAACCTTCTGGCATCAGTGCCAGGATTGTCCCACTGAGGTTTGAACGGCTGTTATATTTCAACTCCCGTAGACTGATCTGAAGACGGGCAGTATGGATCATCGTGCAACCCTGGAAATTGATAAAATCCACCCAAATCGCCAGTCGAGCATCACGGATGATGAAGAAGAGCAAGACGCTGCGTTTACCATTGTCAGAGTCCTGGACAAGGTAGCCACCATAGTAGACAGCGTGCAGGCCAGTCAAAAACGGATTGAGCAGCGCCACAGAGAAATGGAAGACGCCATCAAGACCATTCAGATTGACATTCTAAAGCTGGCTCAGGCCCATGGCAACACAGGATACACAGTTAACAAGCTGTTGGAGAAAACACACAAAGTTAGCGCTCGGGTCAAAGAAGTGAGAGCCCGAGTAGAGAAGCAGAATGTTAATGTGCAGAAGGTGGAGACCAAACAGGAAGAAATGCTGAGGAAAAACAAGTTTCGTGTTGTCATTTACCAGGTAAACTTTTTTTTTTTAAAAAAAAACACCTGCTGTTACCTCCTATTGCAACTTCACACTTTCTGGTTTGCTTAACAATGCAAAGAATGTTTTTTTTAAAAAAAGCCCTCTCCATCTCAAAATGTGTTAATGCTTTGTGGTTTTCCAGCATTGATTTTTTGCTTCTGAATGTGCTGGAGCTTGAATCCACTGGTGGCAAGGCAGGCAGTCTATTATTAGTTCGGGAAGTCTCTCAGCCAGCCAACATGAGATTAAGTGTAGATCAGCGAGACTATGTGTTGCATCTGTGAAAGGCAATCTGAGGCAGGCAGTTGGGTATCATGACTAGTATTCCAGGCGTGACTGTCGTCCCTGTTATTTTTTCAGGGGGTTAAGTAGAGAATTCAGCCTCAGCAATTCTTTGCACAGTATAGTGCTTTCATTAATTATGCGGTATTCCCCCCCCTCCCCTCTAAGAGCTGAGTTGTGTTATCTTTGCTAACCAATTGCCTTTAATATAAGTATCCTATCTCTCTGCTGTTTTTCTATGCAACAGTTTGCTTCCAAATTCCCTTTCCCACAAAGAAACATATTTTTTGTCTAAAACAAAACAAAACAAAATCTGGCACTTAAATGGACATCTCAAAATAAGGTGGGGAAATAAAGTTAATCGCCTTCCAAAATTCAGTGTCAGTTTGGAAAAGAAGTGAATGATTCTTGTGTTAAATTAATTTGTTATTCAGAATGGTTCTGTCCCAATCAAAGTGTTTTTTTGTGCATAACACTGATTTTGTATGCTCTGCCCATATAATTAACATTGTGCTTAGTTGCAGGGGCATTGAAATTGCAAATGCAGTAGTGTGCTTAAGAATCCCAAATCCTGTTAGAGAGTCAGACTCCTTCCTTCTCGTTAAGGTCATCAGGTATTTCATTGTTTTCACTTTTAGCCATTGGACTATTATATTCCTTTCAATGAATAACAACTGAGTGGGAAAATATTGCTGTTTCATTTATCAAAATTCTTGAAGATACATGAAATGCTTTCATTTGTGTGATTTTTTTATACTCTGAGGACATTGACATACCACATTCATTGAAAATTGATGTGCTGCACTAGAAACAAATAGTGGACAGAATCAGAGGTGGGTTGCTCCTGGTTCGGCCTGGATCGGGCGAACTGGTAGTGGCGGTGGCAGGAGGCTCCGCCCACCCAGACGCTTCTGCTCATGTGTGTGCGTACAAGCGAGCTGGTAGTGCCGGGATTTGCAACCCACCTCTGGGCAGACTCCAATCTAAATATCTTTCAGCTACAACTCGTTTGCTGCGATGAGCCCTATTGAACTCATGTTTCTTTCAAAATGAGAATGATAGATGCTTGTGTAAATGCTTCCTTAAAAAAAGAAATTTTTTTTTAGCAGTAAGGACTTTTGGCCAGATTGTTCCTGTGAGTGCACTGAAATCATGAGAATTATTATTTCCAGATAAGCCAGTTTTTAAAAGACATAAGACTTTGGCTGTCATGTTTCAGTATGGAAAAAAAATATCATCCTGCATTACTTTTTGCTTTCATTTTTATTGTGGATGGTATGGTTCACTTATAAAAGCAATAAATTATAGTCTTAGGTACATTTATGTGCCTCTCGCATATATGGGTTTTGATGCTGTAACAGTGGAACTCAATAAATTATGTATATGTATATTAATTCTCTGAATTATGCTAGCATGTGTTGATTATGAAATTTAAAAATGTCATCTCTAGTTATGTCTGTTCTTCATAGAGAAAGATCTAATATTCAGGAAGCAGAATTAATCATCGCTAGATAGGGTATAAATAGCCAAGTGGCTGAATGGTCCCTCGGCTTAGCTAGGCTTAGCAATATGTTTGCATTTTCCATAATGTTTAGCATATGCTCCAACTCAACAAAGCACAAAATTGTACCAAAACACAGAAGAATACTGGACAGAGAGTTGATTAATATCGAAAGCACTTTCACCAAAAGTGATTGATCATCATTGAATATGGAGTTTGGTGGAAACCAGCAAACATCGTCCTTAATTGCCAATTGATTGATAATTCTCTCCTTCCTCCAAGAGATTTAGTTGGACAATTGGTCAATAATCTTACTTCATTGACAAGAATATTGAATGTCACATTGACTTAAATATTATTTAGATTTTTGTATAATGTCTAAGAGTTCAAATTCTTCAGGTTAAATTTTGCTTTGTTGTGATTTTGACAGAAGGCTTGAAAGAAGTTGCTTAGTATTATTGGAGGAAACGACAGTTGAGCTATTAGTTGAGCTATGGTTAATAGCTTCCAAACAAATCAGGATTTAAAAGCCAGTATTAAGCAATAGTTTTATATTCTGCTCTATTTGGGAGACATTGCCCTAATAGATAATAGGAAATTGACTATGACTTTGAAGCATAGTTTTTTGAGTAAAGAAAGGAATACAGTGATTGCATACATATGAATTTCTTCATATAATTTGCTTAGCTGAAAGCAGCCATTTTGTGGGATTTTGTGGAGGATGGATTGATTTGCAGCGAAGTCATGTTTTGTGGCAACAAGAAACTACAGCAGGTCGTTTAATCTTTCCCAGACGTTGAGAGGGAAGGTTATGTTTTCAAATCTGGGTTGGATAAACATGTTTCTTATTTAAATTTAAATTTTTTAAAATTTCAAATCTGGTTAATCTTAACATTGGTTTGTTTCAAAAAAACCTCCCTCAAACTTAAAATAAGTAACAGAACAATTAAGGAATGCCACCTCATTTTCAGGTTGGTGCATAGAATCCTATCACATTACTCCTATCATGTACTTCTATCTATCATGTACTTTATACTTTTGTCAGAAACAAAGGAATTCTGGCTTGTTTATCATGTAATGGTTCAAGAATCAACAAAGTTATCTTTTCTCTGGAAGAACTGAGCCTGGTGAACTAAGCAAATTACATTTTTTCCTCAAAGTCTTGGGTGAAATGTTAGGCAATATCTCTAAATCTTTCAGAATTGGAATTATTTGCTGACCTTTCCTGAACTTCACTTCTCCTGCTGTATGTTCCATTAAAGAGCAAAATACCTTCTAGAAAATACTAGGGATGCGTGATGCACAAACACAAGGACCCAAGTTCATTCTCTGACATTTTCAAATGATGGAGGATAGTTATTAATCTCCAGAACATCCTTGCATCTGGGCTGTAGTCAATGCCCCTTTGCAGGGGGCAGATTCCAGCAGCCTTGAATGAGGCTTAATTTAAATAGTATGGGATCTATCTTCAATCTCTTTGGGATCTGTGAAAGTCAGATTTTAGACTATGTTATGAGCTCCAAATCATATTGGCTAGCCTCATGGATGATCTATGGCAGAGCTTGAATAGGAAGCGTATGATAATACTTATGCTGCCAGATTTCCCTATAGCATCTTTTTGGGTTGTCTGAGATCCCATACTCTGATGATTCTATTTCTTGAGTGAGTGGTTGTAACTGAGGTGGGTGAGGAGAGGCTGGGTCTTAGAGCATGCCAGCTGTTTTAGTATTTTTCCTATTAAAAATCTTTGTGATGTCTCTGAAAGAAGTAAACTGCCAGTCGGAGGTATCCGTGAGGTGATATTACTCAATTGGGAATCTCCACAGCAGGTTGAATGGAGAATGCAATGGTAGTTCTAAACTGCTGGCAGGATGATGGCAGGGTCTGGGGAGAAAGAGGATCAGTTGCACCCTGAGCAAGGTATTGGTTCTTTTAGTCCCACTATAGTCCAGTCTAAAAAGATCAACCCCACAGAAAGCTAAAAGTACCTTTATTGAAACTAAATATAATAATAAACCTTGCAAATCTGATTGTGTTGCAAAGGTAGTTTTCCACTCACAGTCCCAATTGGGACCGAATCTCCATCACTAAATATTGCAATCTTGTCACTAAGCAAGTCATGCTGATTTTACAATTTTTTTTGCCACAGTTGTTAAATGAATCTCATGGCAATTAAGCGAATCCAGTTTCCCCCATTGACTTTGTTGGAAGCTCCTGGAAAAGTTGTTAATGGCAATTCCTAGACCTGGGGCTGCTGCAGCCGTAGTAAATACATATGGGTTGCCACTTTGCTCACATGACCATGGGGATGCTACAACAGTCTTATGTGTGAGGATTGGTTATAAACCACTTTTTTCAGTACTGTTATAACTTTGAATGGTTATTAAATAAATGGTCGCAAAACAAGGACTTGCTTCTCCTTCTTTTGGTTCTGCAACTTTGGGAGATATCTGCCTGAACCACTTCAAAATGTTAACTCGATGTTCTGGACTTAAACCATATTTACTACTTATAACCTTGGCAACAAAGCTTATATATTTCTATCAATGTCATCTTCCTTAGTCTCTACATTTGAGAGGCCTGATGCTTCTGGAATAGTACCAGCTTTGCCTCTCAGTTGACTTGTGGTCCCAAGCAGAATCCAGGGTGATAACCTGTGCTGCTCATGGACTCAACGTCCTACAAGAAGAGCAATTGGAAACCATAGTCTCAGCTTTAGCTGATGTATTAGGAATAGCCTTATCAACTATCTTACTGTAATTCAGGCTTCTGCCTTTCTCAAACACAATCTACTTGTGCAATCTGAGCAAATGCTAAGCCACCTTCCCCATAATAGATCTGATGGGAGCAGTCACAGAAGCAAGCATTCTCTGTGGGAGCTCCCCTCCTTTAGAATATCTTATTTCTTCTCCCTGATGCAAGGAAGTCTCCAAATCTTAGAGCCAGATGCATGAGAATGCTAAGAAATGCAAGGCCCTGGATTTAAGCAGAATTTACTGCCACATTTGCATCTCTCTTTGAGATCTGGAACTATACAAGACTCTCCTAGGGAAAGATGTTTCTCTTTCAGATATAGAGATCAAACAGAATATTTTAAGGACATATTACACTTTTATAAGTAAATCTGCAGCCTTTTGGTGATCTGGACCAGGGGTGGTATACACTTACCTTCCCTATCGGTTTGCAAATGTGAGCATGTGCAGATCCTTCCGTGCATGCACTTTTGACAAAAAAATGGCCTAAATGGGACACCATAGAGCCTGGCATGGGTGGGTGGAGCCACCCGCGATTTCCGCTACCAGTTCAGGCAATCTGGTTTGAAATGGTAGAATACCACTTCTGATCTGAACACTTCTAGAATGTCACCTGTAGAATTCCAAGCCTTGTTGCTCTATTTTTCTCCATAGGCACAATAACCATTGGGTGTCTTTTTGGTTATGATTGTGATAACTTGCCCATCTTTACTCTCCATATATTCTTGAACTTGGTTCTATACCCCAACTCTACAGTTTTCCAGGGTAGCTGTACTGAAAACAACAAAGGTTGAAATAGACAAAACTGTTTTTAATTAATAATGAATGGTCTATCAAAAATTTACTGCCCATAAGGTAGGTGTGTGTGTGAGAGAGAGAGGGGGGGGGGTGAAGAGAGATACGTTTATTTATACTGTAAAAGACTCATTATGCTACATCAGGATTTCTTCTTGACCGTGGTTTAAAACTGGTCTCAAATCTGGGTTATTATTAACTATTGTTAATATCAATAAAGTTTAAGAATATGGTATGGTCTGCACTAACCCCTAACGTGAAAAATTAGAAAGTTATTTGGACAGGGACAGAACAAAAATAATGATTGGCTTTATGCTATTGAATCTTTGTGAATGTTCTGAAAAATTTAGCATAAAGTAGAATGACTGAGGCAACAAATATCTGGAATTTTCTAAATTCACTTTGAGCTATTTTTGAGAAGTGTGATAGAGATGTAACATTGTGCTCTTACTTGTAGGAAGACATTCAGTGTCCATCTTCTCTGACCGTTGTCAAAGACCGGACACAAGAGGAAAGCACAGAAGATGCCTTCTGCCCACCTGATGATCTCTCTTCTGATGAGGAGTATTACATAGAAGAAAGCCGAACAGCCCGTTTTAAGAAATTGGGGATAAGGCGCATCAACATCATCAAAAAAGCATTTTCAAGAGAGAACCTTCAGAAAACAAGGCAAAATTTTGGCAATAAGGTGGATAGGCTTCGTACTCGAATAGTAACACCTGAGAGAAGGGAACGAATAAGGCAATCAGGAGAGAGGCTGAGACAGACTGGGATACGGTTCAAGAAAAACATTGCCAATGTAACACCAATTAAGGAGAATTTGAAAAAGTATAGGAAAACTAAAGAGCAACCAGGGGCTGATGGCCAACAAGGAACCCAAGAATCTGGCACTGAAACAGCAACAGAAAGTAGGGAAGCTGAACCAACCACTGAAGAAATTTCCTACACTGAAGTGATAATGAAAGTGAAGAAGGACAAAGGGGATGGATCAAAACACATTTCTCAGCCAGATGAGAAAGTAATGATTCCTCCTGAGAAGAACCTGATCAAACCAGAGATGAAAGAGGATGCCCTTTTATTGGATCTAAAGCAGCCTGCTTAAATGGCAAACATCTGCTGGTGAGGTGGTGTCACTATGGCAGGGAAAGAGCAATTCCTTTCTTGTTGGAGGTGTAGTCATACTGCCTGAAGATGCCTTGAAGTATTGCATGTTGCAGAAAGTTAGGAGCCCAGCCCAAGGTTTGGTTTCTATTTGGACATGCCAAATTGGTCAGTTGGATTATCTGCCAACCCACCAAACCAAGCAGCATATGTTAAGACATTCTTTTCCTACCTTGGTTGTTCAAATGTATTTTTTTCTAAAACTTCCATTATCCCCATTCTTACTGTGGATTATTGGTACTTTGTAGGGTGCCTGGTTGGAGGAAGTTGTGGTAGGACTCTTTCATCATTTCCCAATATTTTACAGGAAAGTCAGTAATGACAGACTTCTGCTATCCTACATATGCTATCCTACACTGTTTGCCTGATGATTGATAAACTCTTCTGGACAATCTGCAATCACAAGGGAAAATTGTAATCTATATGTAAAGAGATGTGCTTGGATTAAATTACAGAAGAGAACAGATCAATATATATGTGTGTGTATACACACACAAACACATAAACACTCTTCTTTTACATACAGTGGGTGCATCTTTATCACCTGATGATTGTCTACTAATAATAAACCATTTTTAACATGTATGCAAATTGCCATTTACCCTAAACAGGTACATTTCAGCATTAAAAGGTGATAGAAACACCCTCTCCCCGATTTTATGACATTAATTTCTCAACAAGTTTCTTCTCTTTTTATTTTTATGTACAGTAACAACTACAAAAAGTAAATCTCATTATTTGACTTATAAGAGATATCCGGCTGTTGCACAAAGTAGGTGAACTGTGGGCATGAACAAATCCATCAACAGGTAACCATTAACTGTTTCTCCCTCTGCCCCCCATACTTTTATTCAAACAGGGTTCTCCCCCGCAACCCCTTTTATCCATATAGGTTTGTTGGAGAAAGTTGATTATGATAAACTGCAGAGAATCTGATTTCTTTGCAAAATATGGAAAGGCAAAATATGGCGAGAACTCTAGGTAGGAGCTTCAGGGGCTTCACCTTTGCCCCACCTGGAAAAGAACATTAGGATCTTGCTCATAAATAGTGAGTAGCCTGTAGACTGGCCATTCCGTGAATGAAAGGGCTCCTTTCATTTAGGAAGACAGTAGGATTCAGCATAAATGGGTCTCTGGAGGGAGAACATGCAGGAGTCATGGTATCCTAAACCACCAATGCTTTGAGTGGCTTGTTGGTTTATTCAACCAATGTATATTCTATTCTGTTTCAGAGGCTTGTAATCAGATAGTATTGTGTGAGATCCTTTGAATGAAAAAATAAAAATAAGTCTGGAACAGGCCTGTTTGTAAATGTATTCTTTTAGTTGCATCAGTATAATAAGAGAAATTGCCTCAACTTTAGCATATTCATTGCAATGTAAAAAACAACAACCCAGAATTTGTGCTTTTACAGAGCTGCTGCAGAATCTCCAGGTGCTCATTAATGACCTTTAAATAAGGTAATTTTCTGTCAACTCTGGAAGACTTTGCTCAGAATAACCCACTATGATGCAGTTTCTTAATCTGCTTCCATTTTATAGTTTCAACCCTGATGACTTACTTTTTTTCCTAAAATTTGCTATACCCTGCAGATTGTAATGATGTTGAGCTTTGCCAAATGCTCATGCTTTCTGATTATCAAAACTCTGAGACTCATCTACCTCAGTATAAACATGAGATATTATCTTTTTGAGTGTTATAAAATTTATTTTTTTCAATCATATTTAATAGAAAAAATATGCTTATCTTCCGCTCCTTCTCCTGCCCAAAATTTTTCAGGACACTGTTTCCCATGACCAACATATTTGTGGCTTAAAGTTCTGGTATTTTTTAGTTTCTCAAGTACCCGGTAATAGCATTTAACTTTCAGAGCCAAGGAGTAGTAGTTGTAAGGAAGTAATGCTACACTTTACATTTAGTGGTTCAACAATTTCAAAGTGGATTAGTGTTTCCAGATTGAGATGGGTGACTTAACTGCAGTGGAAGGCAGAAAAGGCAGACTGTATAAGGAGAAAGCAGTTTCATATGTACTGTATGTTTCTACACACTGTAAAAATAAGAATGGTACCAAATAAAAAAGAATGTGTAACTCTGTTAGACAGAATGTGTGGTAATTATTTCCCAAACGGCTGACTTCGTGGGTAGTTTAGGTTTCATTAAGGATCAAAGATGTCCCAGGTTATTTTGGTCTTTGCATTTGTTACTTTTGCTTCAGAGAATAGAATGAACTATAAAATATAAAAGGACAAAAAGCAATTCCTTATGTACATATTCCAAATCACAGAAGGAATTTTCATCTTGCGAATGTTGCAGAAATTAATTGCAGCACTGTAATAATTTACTAATTCAGTACACATCAGGATACGTTTATGGATTCTCTTCAACAACCTATTACATCTGGGTTCTGTAGTGGGTTTTTTTAACGTCCTACTTCAGGTGTACTTTAGGACAGTGATGGCTAACCATTTTCCCATCGTGTGCCAAAAGTGGGGAGAGTGCAGGGGGGTCGTGCACAGGCATGCCCACACCCATAATGCTATGTGTGCGATCCTCGCATGCATGCACGCGCGACCCCCCACCCTTTCACCTGCTTTTGGTGCACAATGGACCCATTTTTCACCCTCCTCAGGCTCCAGAGGCTTTCTAGGAGCCTCCAGAGGGCAGAAAATGCCCGAAAAAGAAGGCCGAAGTCAGCTGGCCAGCGCATGCATGCACGGTGGAGCTGACAGGGCAACGTCTCTCATGCCCTAACAAATGGCTCCGTGTGCCACCTGTGGCACACGTGCCATAGGTTTGCCATCACGGCTTTAGGATGTTCTATAGTTAAAGCTATAAGTCCAGACACAAATATTTTCACTGATGTTCGAGTGCAAAATCTAGATCCCCCCATCATCTCTAAAATCAGGACACCTTTTCCAAACATTAGTATGCGCTGCTCCCACTGATCTTCAACTGAAGCAAGGATGGGATGAATAAAAATAGAAGTGTACCACAAATTAAGAAAGGTTGGGGGTGACTTGAAAACATGGCAATCTTTCCCTCTTCCACTTCTTTTTCTATATAAGAAAGCAATTCAGGCAAACCCTATGTAGCCTCACAAGAATTAAGTGTGGCTATTTCTGCTGCTGCTTGAAACGCTGCAGGAATTTCATAGATGGCATCCACTATAGCATCACCTTTCCCCAATATATGCTCAGTTAAACCTTTGGAATCACTTTGCAACTTTTTTTTCAGATTACCAGTGAAACAAAGTGCACAAAAATTCTGCACATGTTCAGTTAAATATTTTAAAAGAGTAGGAGGCTAGTCTTAAATCCATTGGAATTGGGCAGCTACTAAATTTAAATTAAATAAAGTCTACTATAGCCTTACTTTTTGGATATTTTAATTCCGCTTTTAGATTAAAATTATATTGCGTGTGTGTTTTCTCATATTAAGCAACCGATCCAGTTCTAGAATCACTGCCACTGCTTATAGAGCGAAATACAATTGGGCCATGAATTTCCTTATTTTTCAGCTCCTTTGAGGCATAGAAACATCTTTTAAATATGAGCAAAGAACAGCTTTACATCCATTTGCAATTTAAAAATTCTCTGTTACCCCAGCTACAAAAAGATTGCTTTCACAAATATGCAAACATTCAGTACAAGCTAACATGTGGTTGGCATATGCATCAGAGTCTGATTTTTATTATATGAATCAAGCTTTAAAATGTACATGGCTTCAGCGATTAGGCCATTTCATTGGGCAGTTATCATGAAAATTGGTCCTTACAAAACAGTGGTGGGTTTCAAAAAATTTTTAGAACCTCTTTTGTAGGTGTGGCCTTTGTGGGAATGGCTTCCTGGCCATGTGACCGGGTGGGAGTGGCTTGCCAGCCATGTGGCCAAGTGGGAGTGGCTTGCCAGCCATGTGACCAAGTGGGAGTGGCTTGGCAGTCATGTGACTGGGTGGGCGTGGCCAACTTGTAAAATGTGGTGGGACTCACTTAACAATGCTCTTGCTTAGTAACCAAAATGTTGGCTCAGAAACTCTGGCATTTGAAGCACGCAAGTCTTAAAGCTGTCAAGTTACAAGACCCTTGCACCCCTAACCCTTTAGAAAAAAATCCAGGGTTCAAACTTGACAGCTTTAAGACTTGTGGATTTCAACTCCCAGAATTCCTCCTCCAGTCATGTTGGCTCAGGAACTCTGGCATTGAAGTGTGCAAGTCTTAAAGTTACAAGACCCTTGCACCCCTAACCCGTTAGAAAAAAAAACCCCAGGTATGTTCAAACTTCACAGCTTTAAGACTTTAAGGTTTAGATAGGACTCTTAGAGGTGGGCGGGGCGATTGGTGAGCCAGCCAATCAGTGAGCAGTGGGTGAGGGAAGCGTGGTACAGATGGGTGGGGGGAGGAAGGGAGCTGGAACCAGTTCTAAACGGCACGGTAGATTTGTTTAGAACTGGCAGGAACCCACCCTGTTACGAAAGTGAGATTTAAACTAAAATTGGTTCTTACAGTGGCAATGTTGCATACTAACTTAAAACACATAATCAGCTCAAAGCAAAATAGTTTTTTGTCCTAAATCTGAGGAGCTGATGAGCAAGTGCTGATAAGTATTGTCACATAAGAAAATGCATACATGGTCTGATTCAAAACGACCGTTGACTTACCTGAACGGTCCTTCTATGTGCGCTGCGAGGGGAATCCAAGCATGGGTTAACTTTGTTCATTAGCCTAGAGACTGAGTTATGTAAATTAGATGACCACGCCTCCTCTGCCTGGAAAGGTCAGTTTTGTACGAAGGTCAGCCGTAAGAAGATGTGTATCAATTGACAGTCACGACTACAGACCGACAGGTACCAAATGTCACGTCCAGAGTAAGTCAGTCAAAGGAGCCAGAGGCCAAGAGCGCCCGGACCAGCCGAAGCTGCGGGTGGGTTTGGATTCCCCTCGCAGCGCACATAGAAGGACCGTTCAGGTAAGTCAACGGTCGTTCTCCTGTGCGCTGCTTGGGGAATCCAAGCATGGGACATGCCAGAGCAGTGAAACTAAGGGCGGGAGCCAGGCTGGTCAGGGCCCGCAGAGGAGGCGAGCACCTGCTGCAGCACACGTCGCCCAAAAGATGCTTCGGCCGAAGTGTAATGTCTAATAAAGGGTGATGGCGATGACCAGGTAGCCGCCCTGCAAATGTCCTCGACTGATGCTTGAGTAGCCCAGGCCGCCAATGTAGCCGCGCTCCTGGTGGAGTGGGGAGTGATGCGTCTGGGAACCAGCCGGGACGGAGTCGTAAGCGAGCGCAATGCATGCCTTTAGCCAACGTCCTATGGTGTTGGACGACGCCTTCTGTCCCATGGTGGAAGGTTGGAACGAGACAAAAAGTGCTTCTGACTTCCGGAAGGCGGCCGTGCGCTTCACATAGCGACGGAGAGTTCTCCGGACGTCCAGATGATGCCACTGGCGCTCCTGTGGATGGGAGGGATTCGGGCAGAAGTCCGGAAGGATAAGTTCTTGCGCCTTGTGAAA
Source organism: Natrix helvetica (assembly GCF_964273705.1). NCBI lineage: Eukaryota > Metazoa > Chordata > Lepidosauria > Squamata > Natricidae > Natrix > Natrix helvetica. The sequence continues at coordinate 79,066,535 of NC_138550.1, read as the reverse complement.
CCAGGTGTTGACCTTAGGCAAGAAGGCCGGATCTAGGCGAAGAACAACTCTGTTGGAATGAAAGATGCACAGGTCAGATCTTATTGACAGAGCCGCCAGCTCGGACACCCTCCTGGCAGATGTGATGGCCACCAGAAAGGCAGTCTTAAGAGTCAGCAACCGGAGGCTGATGGTGCGGATGGGCTCAAAGGGTGGAGATGTGAGCGCCTTGAGCACCAGGGGAAGATCCCAGGTAGGGTAGCGATGAACAGTCTGAGGCCTGATGTTAGCTGCGCCTTTCAGAAATGACTTGACCCGAGCGTGCTGAGTCAATGAGCGGGCACAACCGCCACTAATCACGGTGGAGAGGGCCTCGACTTGTCGGCGAAGCGTGTTGGGTGCCAAGCCCTTGTCAAGGCCCATTTGCAGGAAGTCAAGCACCTGTGGCACAGACGCCTTGACTGGGTCTATAGAGGTACAGCGGCACCACCTGCAAAAGGCCTGCCAGGTGGCCTCATAAATACGAGTCGTGGATGGCCGACGGGCCGCTTGGATGGTGTTTATTACCTCGCTGGAGAAATGCAGTACGGTCAGGATAGCCCGCTCACGTGCCACACAGCTAATTGCAGGGTTCGGATGGACGAGAGCCCCCTGGTTGAGCTGGATCTGGCTGCCTGGGATCCTCCAGGGGCGGCCGATTGACAGATGGACTAGATCGGCGTACCATGGGCGTCGGGGCCACATTGGGGCCACAAGGAGGACTTCTGCTTGTTCCGTCAGTATCTTTTGGATGACTAACGGAAGGATCGGTAGAGGTGGAAAGGCGTAAAGAAGGCCAGCCGACCAAGGACTGCAGAGAGCATCGGTGCCTTCCGCCCCCGGGGTCTGGAATCCGGTGTAAAATCGTGGTGTCTGCACATTGTTGGGCTGCGCAAAGAGGTCCACCTCCGGGTTGCTGAAGCGGCGAGAGAGTTCCTGGAAGAGGGCGGGGTGAAGACGCCACTCTGACTGATCCACAGTGGCTCGGCTCAGCCAATCCACCTGTGTGTTGGAAGCCTCGGAGATGTGCTCCGCTCGTAGAGATAACAGTCTGGCTTCCGCCCAGTGGAGAGTCCTCTCTGCCTCCAACATGAGATCCTTGGATCGGGTGCTTCCCTGGCGATTGATGTGGGCCTTGGAGGCCACATTGTCTGTTAGAATCAGTATGTGTTGGTTCGAAATCATGTCCCTGAATTCGAGGAGGGCCAGTCGTATGGCTCGCAACTCTAGCCAATTGATGCTGTTTCTTAGTTCCTGGCTCAACCAACGGGCCTGAGCGACCCTGTCCAAGGCATGAGCTCCCCACCCGAATAGGCTGACATCCGTTGTTATCTGGATGCGGACCGGTTCTTTGAATGAACTCCCCCTGAGAAGTTTGGAGGAAGTCCACCACCGGAGAGACCTGAGTGGTTTGGGTGGCAACCGAACTTTGGCTTGGGAGTGGCTGGTGTGGGCTCTCTGGAAGGGGAGCAAAAACCACTGGAGTGGGCGAGAATGGAACCGGGCCCAGGGAACCACGTCGAAGCATGATATCATCTTCCCGAGTAATTGGGAGAGAGTGGCCAGTGGTATGAGTCTCTGAGAAGATATGCGACTCACCAGTGCGTGAATGCTGCGACGTCTGTCCTGAGACAGGAACACCTCGCATGTCCTTGAATTGATGACTGTGCCCAGATGAAGCAACGACGTGGTCGGCTGCAGGTGGCTTTTGGCAAGGTTCAGAACGAATCCGTGGTTCTGCAGTGTGTCCATTGTGATCTCCAGGTCCTGGATCGCCAGGGCATGAGTTGGCGATAGAAGAAGAATATCGTCCAGGTAACAGTTGATCCGTATGGGAACTGTGCGAAGGGAGGCCGCTACGACTGCCAGGAGGGGCCGATGATAGGCCGAATGGCAGAGCCCGATACTGGAAATGGCGACAGTCGAAGTGAAAGCGTAGGAATCCCCGATGTGCCTGGTGGATTAGCACATGGAGGTACGCTTCCCTGATATCGACTGAGGTCATCAAGTCGCCCTGGCGGATGGAAGCCAAGATGCTCTTGAGGGATTGCATCTTGAACCTTTGGTACTTGATGAAGAGATTGAGCCGTTTCAAATCTAAGATGGCCCGCCATCCTCCCGAGCTCTTGGGCACTAGGAATAATATGGAATAAAATCCTAGCCCTTCTTGACCTTTCGGGACCGGCTCTATGGCTTCTATGCTTAATAGATGTTGTATCTCTGCCTCCATGAGGCGTTTCTTTTCCTGGGACCTGGGAACGGGGCACCTGAGGATCGTCGCGGGGGAATGGAAAGGAATTCTAAAGTGAGTCCCTGCCTCACAATTTGGAGGGCCCAAGCGTCGGATGTGGTCTCCGCCCACTGATGAGCGAAGGCCAGTAGCTGCCCGCCGATGGCCCTTTCCCCGTGCGAGTCACCAGTACCTCCGAAAGGACCGGTTGCCGGCGCCACGAAATGGCCGCCTTGTCTGAGATTGTGACTGATTCTGTTGGCGACCTCTATCCCTGGCCCCCAAGCGGTCTTGGTTCCTGTCTTATGCCTGGCTATAATTCCTGTTATATTGGGAGACATAGGAGGTATTATTGAAGCCCGAGTCACCCACCCGAAATGGCTGACGCCTAGTATATGGCTGCTGTCTTCTGTCAGCTCGCCTGCTGGTGGATGGGAGTACCTTACGTTTATCCCGTGTTTCGATGAGGATTGGATCGAGTACAGGCCCAAACAAGCCCCCCCCTTAAAGGGCGTGGAGGCCAAGCGCCATTTGGAGCGCACGTCCGCTTGCCAATGGCGGAGCCACAGCAGGCGGTGCGAAGCTACGTTGGAGACTACAGCCCGAGATGCAAATTTGGCTGCATTAAGGGTAGCATCCGCTGAGAACTCTAAAGCTGTCATCAGTTTAGTAACATCCTGATGGAGGCGCATCTCCTCGGGGGCAAGCCTACTTTGGAGCTGTCTAAGCCAGACCAGGGATGTGCGATTGAAAAAGGACACCACGGTGGCAGCGCGCAGGGCCCAGGCCGCGGCCTGGTGAGTCTTTTTAATGACCTCAGCCTTGCGGTCCTCCGCTTTCAACCCTTCAGATATCTCCAATGGGATCAATGCTGGTGAAGTCAGAGCCGCAATAGGGGTATCTACAGTGGGAAACTGGAGGAGTTTCCAGTTCTGGGGTAGAGTTGTATAATTTCTTGTCCCCATTACTGGGCGGAGTCACAGCAGTTGGTTGAGTCCACTGCTTTTGGACAATATCCATAAATAATTTAGGAAAGGGAATGACTTCCTGCTCAGAGACCTGTTCTGCAAATAAACGTTCAGTTGCATCCAAGCCTACTTCAGTAGTGGCCTGGGTGGCAGCTCCACCCATATTAGTGGTGGCTTTGGCCTTAAACAACAATGACTTAAAGAGTGTAGGCCGGAATAAACCAGAGGAGGTAGTCTGGTCCTGAACCGGGCCTTCATCATCTGAAAATTCTATATCCAATACTTCCCCTTTTTCCACTAAAGCCGATTCCTCACTATACTCAGAAGGTAAAGGTGAGGAAGGCTCAGCCTGAGGGTTGATCCCTAGGCGCGGCTGGGGCCCTGGGGATATTGGATCTACGATGCAGCTCCGTATCCATGCCTTTGGAAATTGCTGCTGAGATCATGCGGTATAAATCTGGGGGAAGGCCCAGATCCTGGCCCTCTACAGGCCTGAGGCCTGCAGCGGTAGGGGTAAACGTGGCAGAAGGCCCTGCGACTGGGGGATCATGGGCTGAGGCCATGCTTATCTCAGATAGGCCTGGGGGGGAACGGACCCCCAATTCCCCCTCCTCGGAAATGGGTACCTGGGGTAGATGAAGGTCAGGGGACCACCCTTGGTTTCCAGGGGGATGCAGAGAAGAATTGGGGGAAGGCCGCTGAGGCGCTAAGATAGGAGGCGAGCTACTGGCCACACGAGGGGCCTTGGTCACCGCTTTTGCCTTCTCTTTGCGTTTATGGGCCCTATCAGGGGCTGCGGAAGAAGGCCGAGGCCTAATAGAAGAGGCCCTGGTCGTGGCCCTGCCAGGCCTTGGGGAGCCTTCGGTCTCGTTATGGGGTTGGGGAGGATTAGTGGGCTCCACAATACCTCCGGAGGAAGCAGACTCTGCCATAATAAACTCGAGTGAAGAGAAGTGAAAAGGCTCAATCTCCCTGCACAAAGGCTCAGAAGCACTGAAAGTGATCGAAGAGCTCTTGCAACAACCGTCTCACAGCCGAGTGAACAAGGCAATAGAGAAAGCGAGGGAAGGAGCCGTTGACGCAACGTCGCTAATTAGGCGGGAAGAACAGGACCGCCCTCTTGCTTTTTACAAAGCATGCAAAATCAAGCCTTCCAAAATGGCGCCCGCAATTCAGGCGGGACTTTTAAAATTGCCGGTTCGAATTGCCAATGCCTGAAGCAGCCGGCGTTCGCAAACCTCCACAGAGAATCTTCGTCAGCGCAGCATTTAAGCTAGTAGGACGAAGCCTTTCATCAGTAAAGCGGCGCGGCGCGGCGAACCAACACCGGAGCGCTTAAAACAGCTGGGGAGCGGCGGACCGACTCCCGATCGCTATAGTGCTATGGTAGACAGTGCGATCACAGCGCTGTTACTATCAACGTCCGATAGTTTCTGAAATCAAAGGCAGCGCTAAAAGAGCTTGAGCTGACAGCGAACTGCCACTCTCACCCTGTCCCCAATATCACCTCATTCTATGCAAGCAGAAAACAATGAGAATCCAAGAAATCCTGAGTAATTTGTCGATTAGTCTCGAGAGAAAATGGATATACGTCTCTTCAGGCTGGACTGAGTTAAAAAACTGACCTTTCCAGGCAGAGGAGGCGTGGTCATCTAATTTACATAACTCAGTCTCTAGGCTAATGGACAAAGTTAACCCATGCTTGGATTCCCCAAGCAGCGCACAGGAGAATGTGGCAGTGCATAGTTATAGGTGGCCCTAGGTTTACCCCTGTCACACCCGTGTTATACAAGCAGTACTGGCTTCCAGATACCTTCTGGGTACAATTCAAAGTGCTGGTTATTGCCTTTAGAGCCCTACTGTATATGGTGCATTGCCAGGTTATCTGTAGCACTGCCTTTCCCTAGGGACAGCCATCTGCCTTATCAGGTTAGATAGGGTGGACATGTTCCTAGTCTCTTCCCTTAAACTTTGCCACTTAGGAGAACTAGGAAGTGTGTCTTTTCTTTTTTTTAAATAAAGAAATTTTTTTTTATTTTCAAAACAAACACAACACATAAAATCTTTTTTTGCATACTGTAGAAAGTGTATCAGTTGGTTACAAAAGGCTTTCGTACATCTCTTCCACAATCATCAAACATAATTCAGATTACCACAAGTATTTTAACTCAAAAATTTATACATATTTCCATCATCACACCTCCATTTACATTTGACTATAATTGTTTAAACGCCCTTCATCATAAAATATACCAAAATTTAATACATAACCACATACTGGCATTTCATTTACTATTTCTAAAATCCTCCAATGACACTAAATCCTTATGTCCTATTCTAGTTAAACATTCATAATAGTCAATAACAAAATTTTCTAATCCTTCTTTCCAAATCATTATTTGCAATTTACATCATATTTCCTTATGTTGTACCCCTGCCTATATATACCTTATTATCATTATCCCTCCTTTATTTAACTATATCCTGTATTCCCCCTAATATTCAAAACTTAACTATATCTTAGTTCTTTTTTTACTTAATCTTTATATAAAATCCAAGAGGGTTTCTAATCTTCCTTTCATGGGTACCATTCAATATTCATATCCCATTATTGCTAATCATGACACTACACATTGTATACATTATTATCATTATCAATTATTTGTTTAACTATATCTATTATCACTAAATTTCACTAAGTTTAGCTATTTTTAAGTTATACTCTTCTATTAACCTGTATCTTTCCAGTAACAAAACAGTCTCATATCTTCTGGTTTGTGGTATCAGTCCTCTTATCTTCTCTTCAATCAACTTTGTATGGACTCCTCTTAGCAACTCTTTGCTTATAAAATAACTCATGTAATTTTGATGCCCTTCTGTTTCCTTAATCCGCTTATATTTAATTATCAGTGGTGTTATCAAAACTATTGCTAATAAAATTTCTCTCTTTAAATCCATAAATTCTTTTATTTTTTCTTCTTCTGTATCTTGCTATCTGAAGTGAGTTTCCCCTCCATTTAATTCCTCTTTCAATATTCCACTCTTTCCATTTTCAGAAACAAACCAATCATCCTAAATATCAGGAGTTTTAGTTTCTTTATATTCATTTTCCTCTTCGGTTTTTTGAATTTTAATTGCCACTTTATCCATTTGATAAGCCTCTTTAACTTCTCTGTCATATTTTGCTGTCTATTGTACTAAATCATCCAACTTCTTCTCAATCCTCTCACATGTATTTGATAATTTCTGTATTTCTGAGAATATCTTTTGCAGACTTAAAGCCTCTTTCTCCTGTTGAGATTGCACCATTGTTTTCAACTAATAAACACTGCTATTTAAGAAAATCTGTGTGCTTTTCTTATCGCTCTCTGTAAACAAGCAGTAAAACCTTGAAATGCCGAGCTGAGATAATCAATGAAAGTAAAGTGTTTCGTTTCCAACATACAAAGTTTCTAAGCAATACTGTTACAATGTTGCAGTTTTTAAAAAATGTTTTTTTTTTTGTATTTCAAACTGAAAGGAAAGTCCAATTCTTAAATGAGTTTAAAAAAACACCCACAGTAATGAAAGAGGATTTTGAACCATAGGTTACAGAGAGTAATGAAAAAAAAGGAAAATAGAAGAAGGCTTAGTCCATTCGTTTTGAAGGTCTTACATAAATTCCATCCGTGAAGATAACATTAAAAAAAAAAAGATAACTGTCCAAAACCATTCCAAATTTAATTCCGCCGCCTATTTCTTCTGTTCTCCAATTTGAATTTATTTTAAGTTTTTTATAGGCAGTCACTCTTAAAACAGTAAAATTTCCTCATCAGCTGGAAAAACTTTCTCTTTCCATATCCTTCCGTTTTGGAGTTGCCCCGACTTCATCAGCCTCTGGCTGGATTTTTTGTCATTGGCTTGAAGACTTTCTCTTGGATCGATCAGGGACTTTGTGATGTTCCTGAGATCAGCAAGACGTATTCTTCCTGTTCACTGTCTCACCGGGACAGTTTAGGTCCATTTGGACCACCCAGTGGCAAAAGTGTCGACTGTGATCTCAGAGCATTGAGATCGCGCGTCATATCGTCGCGACTTCGACTCCTCCTCCGAAGTGTGTCTTTTCTGTAGCAGCCCCTGTCTTATGGAACACTTTGTGCTCTGAAATTCAACAGGCCACTACCTGCCTAGCCTTCCATAAAGTTTTGAAAACTTTGCTTTCCCCCCAAACCCTGGGGTAGGATGGGGTATCTATATGTCAGAGGTTTCACTTGGTGCCAGGCTTTTCTTTTTAATGTTTATGATTTTGTTTTAATGTGGTTTTATTTTATAACTGATATTGTTTGAATTGTTGAATGGAAGCTGCCCAGAGTTCAGTAAAAGATAGGCAACTATATAAATGTTTAAAATAAAAAATAAAACTTTGCTCTACATCAGAATCTTCACAGTGAAAGAATGCTGATTTCCCCATTTACTAGGCTTAATAATCACAATATGTTAATTGCAAGGCTTAACATCTCATCATAGAATATTTCTTTTTAATCTAAGTACATTTCACACTAGTAAGAGTTATTAAACACTTAATAAACATTAAGCAAACTGGGTTCTAATAAACTACTTCAAAAATCTTTAGAAAATTTCAAGGTGGGCTCTTGGCAACTAAATAAGAGTTGCCAAGTAAAACCTAATAATAAGAAGAGTGTAGAAGTGTGTAAAAAGTGAAAATGAATCCTCTGTGCTTTAAAAATTGGAATATGAATGTTTTCTTTCATACTAAAAGTCTACCTAAATAAAACATGCCGAAATTGAGGAGTAAAATGAAACCCTATTTATTTATATTGCATATTTCAAGACCATCCCTCAAGGGAGCTTTTACAATTTTTAGTAAGACCATAACATTCTGATGGAATGAGAATATTAGGAAAATTAACATACTAGAGACATTTGGAGTTGTAAATTCCAGTATAATATGGGAGCTATCTTCTAAGACCAATGTTCCAGTCAGAATAATATCTTTGAAAATGTAGATTATGATCATGCCTTATCCCCTGCAATATCAAATCCTGGCAACTAAGAGTTAATGCCTTAAAACTGGGCATTCCTAAATTACCTTAAACCCAAAGGCATGCTAGCACAGTTGAAACAGAAATAGTGTTGTCTGCTATTTATACATAGGCAGTCACTTTTTAATTGCAGAAAATTCTCTGAAGATAAAATATTCATTATACAACTACAGCTCGGTCTGAACTCTTGAACTTTTTGCTTCAGCACCATTCATACATGTGTGTGTGTGTGTGTGTGTGTGCGTGCGCGCAAGCATATACTCAATGGTGGGTTGCCAATTTACTACCGGTTCAGGGGCGCATGCACAGAAGCTTCTCGGTGGGTGGGCGGAGCCTCCCGCTGCCGCTACTTCCGGTTCGCCCGATCCGGACCAAACTGGGAGCAACCCACCTCTGGATATACTTCCCTAGAAAGATTTCAGAACCTATTTGAAAAATCTCTCTCCCACTGTGTCCCCCCCCAAAAAGCTAGAGAATGAAAACAATAACGTCTCACCAGTTGGAGTGTTTATTGATCTATGTACATTTGATTCCCCCATCAGTCACCCATATCTACCATATTTATGATAAGCCACTAACAATAGATTGTTTTTCTTCTGTCAGCTAATTGCCAGAGGAAGAGTAGCTAACATAGCTTTGAGTATCCCCCCCACCCCCCGCCCATTTTTGGGAACACAGCATACTATTGAGAAGTTGCTAAGTAAATGTCACCAGCTTTGCAGGCCAACTGTTATATCCTTAGGAATTATTCCTAAAAGCTCCTCAAAGATTTATCAGCTTGTTGACCAAGAAAAGCATCTCTGCAAAGGTATGATTAATTTCCCCTTTCAGCATGATACTTTCACTGATATTACATCTTATCTAGAAGAACTTTCAGGTAGTGATAGAAGTCATTTGCACAGACAAGACTCCATGTAACAAGTAACAGAAAAACAGATGTCCAACCATTGCCAGCAGAAGAAGGATAACAAGTTATGACATACTAAAATGAGAAACAAGTGGGATCAAATGAGTATTATGCAGCAACTCAGGGTTCCCTTTGACTTCTTTCAAATAAACATATTCTTTTTTTAATAGAGAAAAACCCTACCAGATTACTAATGATAGTGAAGATCTCTAGACAACAAACATCCAAAGGGGGGAAAAGGAGTGTATATTTTAATGACTCCAATCAAAATCAAATACCATCAATTGGAAAACTGCATTGGAATGTATTTCCTTTTAAATGGGAATACTGGTTGGGGAAAAGTTCTATTTTTCTTTCTCTACCTGGGGATCATGGCAATTAAATCTGGGATTTTCTTCTCACAAAGCATATGCTCTACTATTAGCATATGCTTCTGAACACTTTATTACTTCAGGCAAGCAATTATGCCAGATAACTTTGAAATTCCTTTGTCTTTCCAAAGTGATTTGCCAAACTCCGTGATTCTAAAACGATGTACTAAATTTCAAAGCAGCGTATTAAGGTCATTTGAAAGAACAATTTTCTAAATGTTTGTGGAGTTATATGGAACACTGTGTAACTATAACCGTGAAATTCATTATGGGCAATCAATAAGTAATTAGACTATCCCTAATGACTGGCCAGCAACTATCAATTTTAAGCTACAAAAATAAACTAGGGAAACAGTGAACAAATTATAGTGAATGAAGCTATTGTTACATTTCTCATTACTTAGTTCTGTGATAAAAACATATGAGCCATTACATTTGTGGAAATGCTAATGTAACTTACAGATATTTCCATTTAATAATTCACTAATGTACAGTAGATATATAAAAGCTATGTCCCCATTTAATATTTTTAAAAATGGTAATCATATTGCAGTGGAGTCTTGACACAGAAATATTCAACAAACCAAAGTTCACTATAGTGGATACATTAATACCGTGAAGGTTAGGAATCATTTTGAGTCTTCATCCTTAGAAAGACAGTAACAAAGATAACGGGGAAATGTAGCAGGATGGAAAAATATCTTGAGGAATTCAGAAAAAAATAACTATTCTAGGATATGTCTCAAAAAGTATGGAACCTACTTATAGGAGACGGTTCCAACTGCCAGAAGCCATACTTTAGATCCATTCAATGCTCACAGACTGGAAAAATGTACTAATCCACATGTTTTAATCTTGCCCATTTTGGGAATGTTGTCTGAGTCTTGGGACTGAGTCACCTAATGCCTGGCTAAGTAGTTTGCCCAACAAGGGTACAAGAGAGATTGTGTAGACTCCAAAAGACTGTGGTTTTTTCCCCCCAGGCTGAAACGAATCTTTTGGCTGTTTAAGTGGCTCATCTGTGTAGGTTTCAGAGTGCTTTCCACTCCATGACCTAGTGCGACGCACTGTGCATATTTGTGTATTGGCCAGAATAACTTCCTTTTATTCTTTTCTGCCAGTTTGCTTAATAGAGTCATCCAAAGAATGGATGGATGGATGGATAGATAGGTTGATGCAATCACTGCAACTAAATCTGATTGCTGGAACATCACACTTGATTTTATTTTACTAGATTTTTTTTACTGTTCTCTCCTGAAAACATGAGATTATTCAACAAGTGAATATGTACGTATTATAGAATGCAATCTTGATTTGCTCCACCTGTTACTGGCAAATGATCTTTTCAAATCAGCTTATTAATAAAACAACTTAAGGGTAAATAAATAAAACTCAGAGGTGCTACTTTCAAATAGTTAAATAATTGTGGTGACTAAATTAAATTATTTTTATTAAACTATTTTTTTTTCATAAAAATACAGTGCTAGGCATTTCACAAATTGATACGTAAATAAGAGCACAGACCTAAAGAGAAAAGATATGGGGAAAATTGATTGTAACTAGGAAAGGTCAGTAGTAAAATGACAATTGTAGACATTTATAAAACAATTCCTGGAATCCCCACCCCACCCCACTTTTTTGTTTTATTTCTTCTAACCCATCATTTAACCCATCATTTAAAAAAAAATACTAAAACGTGTTCGTCTAGCAAAACAACAGCAACAATAATCCACCCATTTTCTGTAGATAGGTTCTATGACCATACTTAATGCCCCATCTTCATGTGAAGGACAAAAATAAGTCTTCTGGTTTTCTACATTAACAATATAAAAATATATACATCGCCATTTCTTCAGTAAAGACAAACTTTAAACATCTATGTAATAAACAGAAGAATAGTATTCAACTGTAAATGTTGTATTCTACACACTAGAAACGTGAGTCTAGCCCAAAATGTTTTACTCCAACATTTCCTAATGTAAAATTATTAGGAGTAAATGGTGATCACTTCACGTCCTCCTCCTCGCACCAAAAGCACTCTGTTCAAGCCTTCTGTCAAAACTTCCAAAAACTCCATGTCTGGGTGTTAAATCAGTCAAGGTTGTAAGGAATGCATGTAATCTATATGACATTCATAGTACTACTCTATGATATTATTTCTCATTAAAATGCATAAATTTGCACCCTAGAAGATATGCTAAGCAAGAGTCAGACAGAACTTTCAAATCTACATCCATCCATGAAACTCAGATTCATACAAAGAGAGAGATTACTTACTTTTGCTGGTTGAATGTGGAAATAAATTTTAAAGCACCTTGTGCAATTAAAAAGGCAACATTAAAAAGGTCCAGAGCAAAGATAATATTACTCAACTTCTCATGCTTAGTAGGTCACAATCAGCTCCAACCCTTATTCTTCCTATTAACTGCCTGCCTGCCTCTCTATTCAATTACTATAGCTGCCATCTCAGTCAATGATTCTGGGCAGTTTACAATTCAATTCTATCTCCCTCCCTCTCTCTCCACCTGACTCCCAATTTAATATTGAAGGCGATATAATATTTATATGATGTGCTATTCAGGATTTGCTTTTAAACTTTTAGAAAACAAAGGCAAAGGAAAACAAATCATGGAATATTACATGATTACATCAATGCAGCTATGTTATACTTTTCCTGAGACAAGAGGGAAATATATACCCTTTGTAATTTAAAAAGTAAAAAAAAATCCAAATATTTTAGCCATAATTATCAGTGCCGTTTTAAAAAGATATTCACACAGTGAAAAATAAGAGAGAACCTGCTATTGATACTGTATATTATTTTCTTTCCTATATTTATATAAATGAGAAGAAATTCATATCCCCTTTATACTTCACAAATGAAAGTGTATCTGTATGGTTATGTTAAAAATATTTGATAAACAAGAAAAGGTTCAGAAGATTTATGATTGTAATATAAGTGGTCATTAAACATATTATTTTTCCCTGCATATATGTTCACCTGTTTCTTATTTCTTGCATTTCCATTCTTTTCATCTGATTATATAATATCACAATAAGTTTCCAGAAGAATAGTTTCATTTTTGCTTTGTAAATTGATTAGACCCAAGTTTTAGACTTTGTCTAGCCCCCCTCCCCCCGAAAGAAGGATACAGTTTTCATCCCCATGTCTGTTCTTGGGAGGTCCAGGCATGTTCAGTAATACCAGCTGGGCATTTTGTGACTTATTTAGCACAACTCCATTGAGCTTGACAGCAGTATGCATCCTTCGCACATTTGATTCATTCCTATGATATAACAATTAGAAATACAGTCATTATGACAGCCAAACATTCCTAAATCTAACAAATAAAATCTTTGCTAATCAGCAGTACATCTCACAAAGTGAAAACTTGTATTTGACTTAGAACAATAGCTAGCTGGATCCAGACAAAATAATTTAATTTTCTATAGTGTATAAGATTTGATCAGGGAATGATAAAACTCTGAGTTTAGTTTCATTTGTCCAGGAAAGAAGTTTCCATCAAGTTCATATTACACTGCTTTCTGAAAAAGCAAAGCACCAAAACCAATTAAGACATGCACAGTTCAAAAATAATTTGGAAGAAATGCTTTGAACGCCATAGAAGTACAACATGTTTTGGCTGTTGACTGAAATACTGTAGCTGCATTAAGGCTCCCATTTACTTTGATTAGCAGATTTCAAGCTTGAAACACTTTCATCACAGTTAAACCAAGGCACTTCACATTCAAAGCTACCGGGTCAAACTGTTTTGAAATTGCTACAGTTGATTCAGAAGAATCCTAGAATAACATCAATTAAGTATTTTTTAAAAGTAATACATGGTTAACCCAATAAACAATTTCCTTTTGTAGCTGGAGGGTATTCTTAGTTAGGACAGCACAGCAATATCAGCCAAGTAGAATCTTTTTACTGAACGTGCTACTGAAAAAGTACTAGTTGTTGCAAAATTTTTCTGCTTAAGACTGCATCAGCTGAAGCTTGGAAATTAAGTTTGCAGTGTCTTGTAAAGACAAGATTGAGATCTATGTTACTGCTTTGAACACACTGGGGGAAAAGGCTTTCATGGTGGCCATATTCCTTTGTGTAGTGGGTAATGAGAGAATGACAAAAGATTGGACCTTGCAGCTAGGAACGACGCAGATTCACAATTACAATAAAGTCAATAGAAGCTTACTACAACAGAGAGAATTTGACCTGTGCCACGTTTTGGTTAGTATATGCAGTGTATCAATAATTCTGAGAGGGGGGCACACTGGATGACAGTCAGCATTTATCTTGAATCCTATGAGAAACAGAATTGTCTTGTGCATTAAGCATGGTCAAAAATGAGGCTGGAAACATCATGCTGAGTTCCACCCCAGCTGATAAAGCTACCAGCTCTGCAGTCTGGCTCACTACCAGGGAGAACATCTTCCAAATAAAAAAACTTTGTATTCATTGAACACAAAGTTTTTAGGTCCTACACTGGGTGTTGTGAACATTGAGGTGAGTAGTTCTGCATTGAAATTTCTTGATGTGCCAGAATGGGTGCAGATGGATGCCCCTAGGACAGGGGTGTCCAAACTTGGGAACTTTAAGACTTGTGGACTTCAATGCCCAGAATTCCCCAGCCAGCCATGCTGGCTGGGGAATTCTGGGAGTTGAAGTCCACAAGTCTTAAAGTTCCCAAGTTTGGACACCCCTGCCCTAGGAAATGAGTGGATTGATATCTAACTTGTATACGGATTAGACCAGGGTCTTGCTGAATGTTGCTTGCAAAAAAGTCAATGTCAGAGGAATGAAAGCCATTATGACTGATCTTTTCCTTTTTTACTGCATAAGTAATCTTGATGTATTAAATTGTTTAACATGTGTCCTACCAGTGGCAGAAGGCATGTTAAGCAATTTACTAGATCACGGTCCTTATGCAGTACAGGAGGCAGAAAAGATCTGCACACTGCGAGGATTTGGATGGCAAACAACAGTCTGAAGCTCATTCCTTAGATGGGGTAGATGAGAGCAACTTTTGCATCTCATTTGGAAATCAAGGACCCAGAGTATGGAGGAAGAATGGAGAGGCCAATAAAGCACAGTAATCCCACGGTCATTGAACCAGTTTTTGGTGCTTTTGGCAAAAGTTGCTCTCATCAGAAAAGAGGACTTTGGACCAAGGAGCAACAGGACCACTGTGCTTCATTAAGACCAGGATCAACGCAGCTGTCTACCAGGAGACTTTGGAGCACTTCATGCTTCCTTCCGCAGATGAGCTTTATGAGGATGCTGACTTCATTTTCCAGCTGCCCACACTGCCAAAAACACCAGAACCTGGTTCAATGACTGTTGGATTACTGTGCTTGATTGGCAAGCAAACTCGCCTGACCTGGACCCCATAGAGAATCTATGGGGCATTGCCAAGAGAAAGATGAGAGACATCAGGCCGAACAATGCAGAAGAGCTGAAGGCTGCTATTGAAGCATCCTGGTCTTCCATAACACCTCAGCAGTGCCACAGGTTGATAATTTCCATGCCAAGCCACATTGAAGCAGTAATTGCTGCAAAAGGGGCCCAAACCAAGTACTGAGTACATATGCATGCTTGTACTTTTCAGAGGTCCGATATTGTTCCACATACAATCCTTGTTTTATTGATTGCATGTAATATTCTAATTTTCTGAGATGGTGGATTTGGGGTTTTCATGAGCTGTACGCCATAATCATCACAATTATGACAAATCACGGCTTGAACTATCTTGCTTTGCATGTAATGAGTCTATCTCATATATTAGTTTCACCTTTTAAGTTGCATTACTGAAATAAATGAACTTTTGCATGATATTCTAATTTTTCGAGTTTCACCTGTATATAACTCAATGACCTGCTAATCTGCAGGACTGCTTCTTGCAATGGTTTCTGCCCATCCAGTAAACCTGAGCAGAGAAGTTATCTTTAGAGTCATCCTTAACTGATTGCCAACACTAAAGACCAGCAGAGGATGTTTTTCTGGGCTGCCCCACTCTTTGATTAGTGCCCCGCCAAATTCAGGTCAGCACTTACCCTGCTGGTATTCAGAAAATCGGCAGAAGTGGCTGTTCTCAAAAGCCTTTGTTAGTTTTTGGGGTGGGCTATTATTTACTTTCAATTTTATTTTACTTTTGTATTACTGAAACTTGCCCAACCTCCAAAAAGGTCTCTAATGTTGGAAAAACTGGGAAGAAAGGATGATCAGCAGCAATGGTGAATGGACTTAGTTACAGTGAACATCCATTAGAAGGTTAGGCACACATCTTTGTGGAGAAAATGTACGTGGCTGTTAGAAGTTGAAAATGACTTGACGGCACATAGTCAAATGTGCTAAAAAATGAGTGGCACATAGATTGAAGAAATAAACACAATTAAAATTATAGAACCAAAAAGGCTCCACCATCTGCTCAGTGCAAGATGCCATGTGTGTACTGCTTCAGGGAATCCACTGAGTCCAATTCACAAACATCTTCCTCCTCTGATACTGGTGACAGAAGAATCAAAAGATTAGTGCCTGGGGCACATAGTTAGATTTTGAGAAGACATTTCCACCCAGCCCTCATTTGTGATTATCAATGCTTGCTTCTCTTAGAGGTATTTCCTGCTTTGAAGAAAATGATTAATTCAGCTAAGGAATGCCATGATTTATACCTTAGGCACTCTTGAAGACAATGCTTATGGAAGGCCTTCTGGGGGAAAATTAAGACGGCACTTCTCTGAGCTGTCTCCCCAAAATGGAGACTCTCACATCCTCAATGAGATAAAGGAGCACTGGAATCAGAGGGAAAAAGCTCATCAAGAAGCACATGAAGTAAGTGTTCTGATGGACAGCAACTCAGTGTAAAAGGAATTCTGCTGTCTGCTGCAGTGCTGTTTCACTTTCTCTGATCCACCCATCCTTGGCTCCCCAACAGGATTCAGACAATCCAATCATCCCAGGGAAATTAAGGGAACCTCTGCTGTTCCAAAGGTCTTGGGGTGTTGGGAGATAGGTTCGCTTAAGGCTGATGAAGGAGTTCTCCCAAAGCCTGAGAATGTTGGCTTCAATCATTCAAAAATGTTCAAAGAAAGAAGAGAAAAAGGAAAAATAACCCCTCCCCCCCATGCCTTATATATATTGGAGTAGGAAGAAATGAGAAACTGACTAGTGCTTGCCAAAGCGTTTGGTCCTGCCAGATGGAGTAAATCCGAGTAGCAACCAGCTAAGGATACTTTCAAGGCAACAACCTCCGCTGAAAGCACCTGGAATTCATTATAACTGAAACTTGGCATGGTAGTTATTTCATGCTTTTAAAAAGCTACACACAATCTGTCTTTAGAGTTCTTACATACAAGATGTATCAATCAGTAAGGCCTGCAGAGTCCTCCTAAAATCGGGAAGCAACATGCTCGGAAAGTTAGAACTAAAAGTTCCTGCTTGCTAAGCTGCTGAAAATAAGAACATGGCAGAGAAAAAGGCAAATCTATATGCATTTTTACACTGCATGATGCTCATAGTCTCCTTTACACTTAAAGGGTCACCTCAAATTCCAATCTAACCTGTCTAGCACAGACTCAGAAAGAATCTGGTAGCACTTTTTTCTGCCTAGCTAATGTGATTACAAGGCAAAAGCTTTTGTGAGGTGCAGCTCAATTCAGCAGATGCACAGAGTGGCTAGAATGATACAGAAATGAAATTGGGATGAACCGGGGGATGGGTGGGGATGAATTCCAAAATTCTTTTACAAAGAAAACAGAGTTGTCACCATATTTATGAAGTCGTCCAGTTTTGCACTACTGGTATAATTAAGGAAGGTGAATTGTTCCACTGAGAATAAAATAATAGAACAGGCAGTGCTCTGTGTTTGCCTTATGGGTGTAGCCAATAAAGCTTGGAGCTCAGTTCAAAACAGCTTCACTTGTGACATTCTGTCAGAATGTTTTAACTTGGCTGCATTCCAGTGGGATGAACTTGGAAAGCCTCAAGTACATGGTGCGCTTTAAGATTTTCTCCAGTTCTAAGATTGATTCCTTGGACTCTCCAGAGGAAGAATAATTTTTTAAAACAGCATATTTAAGGATTTTTAGAGCAGGCTGGTGAGTTTAAATTTAAGTTTGTTTTTTTCCCTTTTTAATTGGGTTTTTCTCACCCTTTCGGCTCTCCTGGAGTCCGGGGCTTTGCTCTGGCTCCTAGAAGCCGCAGGCAGCTGTTGGGGGAAGCGCGTGGGTCGGAGTGCCGACGCCAGCGCTGTTGGGGCACCCCTACTGGGGGCCGATTCCCACTGGAAGCCCTCCGTTGCAATTTGTGCTTCTAGCAAGTCAAATTGCTGCGTGGGCTCCCAGGGCAGCCATTTTGGCTTCTTCCCTCTTTAAATTTGGCGCGCAAAGCTCCGGTGAGTTCCGGCCGCCATTTTGGATTGCGCAATCTTCCGGCTTTACTTTTAAAAGTTTTTTGCCGCAGCTGCCTGGTGCCTGGCTCTTTGCAGGAGCCGCGTGGAGTCAGACTTGCCCGGTGTGACTGGCGACCTGGGCCCCAATCCAAGCAAGTGATAGCGGCGTGGGATCGTGGCCTGCTGGGTCGCCTCCTTTACTCTCCTGCAGGCGCTGGGAGCGAATTCTGCTCGCACCTAAGAAATTCCAAGCTACTTCAGGCCTTGCAGTTTCTCTGTCTCCTCAGGAGCATCGTGCTGCGGTGGGCTTTCTGGAGGTGGTGAGTGGTGGTTTTCCCATCCCCCTACTGCCCCAACCAGTGATTGTTACCATGGCAGATCAGGCCCCTGAGACTTCTGAGGGTGTCTCTTCCAGAGCCCCTGTAAGACAGGCCGGGAAAGCTGCCAGGGAGGCCATTAGAGGGAGTAAGCCTTACTCCAGGCATGGCCCCAAGCAAGGCTCAGGCCTAGACAAAGATGCATTAAGGCGACAGAAGGCCTTAGAAAAACAGGTTTCCAAAGCCCAACAGCAGGCCCAATCTTCCCTTTCGGTGTCTCCTGGGGAGCCCTCCAGGGAAATTCCTCCAGCCCAGGGAGGCCCCATTTCTGATAGTGAAGAGGAAGGGGATTCCTTGGCCATGGCAACTTCTCCAGGCCATTCCATGGCTGATCAGGCTGATCTCTTTGCCTGTCCCTCTGATATGGAGGAGGGACCAGCTCCAATGGGGCCCTTAGCCCCTCAACAGCCGATCCCCGGGCCCACTCAAAGGGTTCGCCCCATTGAGGACCAAGGGCCTAACCTATCCACTGAAATGCAGGAAATAATTAACAGGGCCATTTCCCAGGGCATTGAGGCAGGCATGCGAAAGGGTGGCAAGCGCACTCGCAAGATCCACCATTTGCAACCCCACGAGGATTCCAGAGAGATGACTCCTAGCCTTCCACCTCCGTCCCTGCATTCTTCAGTGGCCTCCGATGAGTCAGACTGGGAGGAAGAAGAGGAATTTCTTCCTAGGCAGGAAGCTGAATTCTCTGGGGATGAGGCAAGCCCCGCCAAAAAGCCGGCCTTTTCAGGCTTATTTAATTTGGATAATTTCAAAACCATTTTAGATAAGCCTAAGATCTCAACTCACATGGGGTCCACCCCCCCAGCTCAGGTGGTTGTAGACCCTGATGATCTATCTGGGGATCTCTTTGAGGAACCCATTTCGGTCCAGGAAATAATTCCTGTACCCAAGATGTTCCTCAATTTAGTTCAAAGACAGTGGGTGCAGCCAGCTACCATGGCTACCCCCAGCAGCCATGACAAGAAGCTATATACGGTGGATGCCAGCCTGGAGGAGCTGCTCAAGCTCCCTCCTATCGATCCCCCTGTAGCGGCTCTTACCTCCTCTTCTGTGCTCCCTCCTGACCTGTTGGAGGGGCTCAAGGCTGAGGACAAGAGAACCGAAACTGCTTGTCACAAGACCCATCAGGCAGCTGCATGGGCCATTAAGTCCTCCGCTTCAGCCTCCTTTTTCTCCAGGGCGTCTCTCCTGTGGCTGAGGCAGTTGTTGAGGAAGATACCTGCCAAGGACGTTAAAGACAGGCAGGATATCAATAAAATCATGGCAGCCACAGAGTACACTGCTGATGCCACTCTGAATGCTGCTAAGTTTGCCTCGCGTGCCCTAGCGTCTAATGTTACTTCCAGATGCCTCCTGTGGCTTAGGCACTGGAATGTGGATATGCGCTCCAAATGGAAGCTTGTTACTGCCCCCTTTAAAGGGGACAAGCTGTTTGGTGAGGTCCTTGATCCAGTCCTTGTGGAAAACAAGGACAAAAAGAAAGTGATGCCATCAGTCACCAAAGAGCCTGATCGTAAAGGTCCTGGCTCTTACAGGAGGGAGGCCTTTCGGAACAATGAGCCCTCCACCAGCTCCGCCCCCTATCATCGGGCGTATCCCCAGCAGGGTGAGCGGTCTCAGGACCGTCAGTCCTTTCGAGACAGAGGTCGCCAGCAGCCCTTCTCCAAGCGGCCATTTCGGGGGGGCTCCGGCTCCCGACCCTTTAGGAGGTATAAATGACCATCACAGGTCAGCTCCCATAGGAGGGCGGTTGCAGTTCCACGCCAAATGGGAGCAGACCACGTCGGACCAGTGGGTTCTTCAAACGGTCCGCATGGGTCTCACTTTAGAATTCTGGTCCCCCCCTCCCCGCCACTTCATCCGGTGTCCAGTTCCCTCAGGGTTAGTCAAAAGATCCCTCATGGAACAGGAGATAAGGCACCTCAAGGAGATCAGGGCCATAGAACCTGTCCCAGCAGGCCAGGAAGGAAGAGGGTTTTACTCCATCCTGTTTCTGGTCCCCAAAAACTCAGGAGGGTGGAGGGGGATATTAGATCTAAAGAGGTTCAATCACCATGTGACAAATCGCAGGTTCAAGATGCAGTCCCTCCAGTCCATCTTGGGGGCATCAGGCCAGGCGATATACTAACGTCCATAGACCTCAAAGAGGCCTACCTCCACATCCCTATCCGCAAAGCCCACCGCAAGTTCCTGAGGTTCTCTTACGCGGGCCTCCATTACCTCCGGGACCACGGGTTCACCATCAACCTGGAAAAAAGTCATCTCGTTCCCACGACCAGACTGAAGCATCTAGGGGCCGTCATCGACACCACCTCGGGCACGGTATCCCTGTCCCCAGAAAGGGTGGCCAGCCTTCGGGAGATGGTCGTTCAGGTGCAGCAGTCACGTCTAGTCAAGGTGGTTCAGCTCTCACAGCTCCTCGGTAAGATGATCTCGTGCCTGTCAATCGTGCCTTGGGCGAGACTTCACTCCCGTCCCCTTCAGTGGCTCCTGCTTCCATATCAAAGAACAAACGAAAGCAGCTCAACAAGACTGATTCCAGTTCCAGCAGAGGTACGTCGCTCTCTAAGTGGTGGTTGTCTCCGGCCCTGTTAAAGGGGTCGCCATTCAAGGAGCCAGTCAGGCTCACCATCACAACGGATGCCAGCCTGTTCGGTTGGGGGGCCCACTGCCACAACCAGCTCGCACAGGGCAGGTGGTCCCCTTCCGAAGCCGCTCACAGCATCAACTGGCTGGAGCTGAGGGCAGTCAGGCTTGCGCTGAAGCACTTCCAGAGCACCGTTCAGGGCCACCACGTGCGCATCATGACAGACAATGTCGCCACCAAGGCGCACATCAATCGACAGGGGGGAACGCGCTCCAGATCCCTGATGAAGGAGGCAGAGCTCTTGGGTCGATGGGCGGAGAGGTATCTCCTTTCTCTTCAGGCAGAGCACATCTCGGGCACGAGCAACACCCAGGCGGACTGGCTGAGCAGATCCACAGTCGACCACTCGGAGTGGCGTCTACATCCGCTGCTGTTCCAGCAACTGTCCCAGAGGTTCGGCCTCCCGCTGGTGGACCTGTTCGCCACCGCGGCCAACGCGCATCTTCCGCGGTTCTTCACAAGGTTCCACGACCCGAGGGCGGAAGGAGTCAACGCGCTGCACGGCCCGTGGCCGAAAGGTCTGCTTTACGCTTTTCCCCCGCTACCTCTTCTTCCCAGAGTCATCAGGAAGATCCTAGCAGAGGAGGCGGAGGTGCTGCGGGTAGCACCGTACTGGCCCAGGAGAACCTGGTTTGCAGACTTGGTGAGTCTTTCGATCACACCACCGTGGCGGATTCCTCCACTGGACATCTCTCTCAGCCAGGGGGCCCTTCAACATCCAGAACCCCAGTGGCTGCAGCTGGCCGTCTGGCACTTGAGAGGGATCTCCTAAGCAGAGGCAAGTTGTCAGACAAGGTGATTGGCACCATCCAAGCGTCACGACGGCAGTCCACGACGTGCATCTACGACGCCACTTGGAAATCCTTCGCCAGCTGGTGCACGGCTCATGGTACGTCTGCGCCCCTTGCTTCGGTTCCTGTCATCCTGGACTTCCTGCAGGAAGGTTTGGACAAGGGCCTGGCACCTAACACCCTGAGGCGCCAGGCGGCAGCCCTGTCAACCATCCTCTCAGTTGAGGGCTACGCATCTCTTGGCCGGAATTTGACCATCCGCAGTTTCCTCAGGGGAGCGACCAACCTGAGACCCCCAGTGGTCCACAGATACCCATCTTGGGATCTCAATGTAGTGTGCGGTCCCTCATCGGGCCCCCGTTTGAGCCCATTAAGACGGCCAGTCTCAGACACCTCACATTCAAGACGGTTTTTCTGGTCGCTATCACGTCTGCTCATCGCATATCGGAACTGGCTGCCTGTCAGTCAGAGAGGACTTGTGTCTCATTCGTAACGACAGAGTAATCCTGAGGCTGGACCCTTCCTTCAGTCCGAAGGTCAATTCCGGGTTTCATCGGGTGCAGGAGGTGGTCCTTCCGGATTTTTGTCCGCATCCTCGGCACCCGAGGGAAAAGCGCTGGCACATGCTGGATGTGCGCAGGACTATTCGCAGATACATCAAGCGCACGGCCAGTTTTCGGAAATCCGAATCTCTATTCGTCTCCTTTCAACCAGCTTCTCAAGGCAAGAAGGTCTCTTCATCTACCATCGGCGGATGGCTGCGAGCCTGCATTGCGCTTGCCCACGTTTTACAGTCCGTTCCTGTGCCTCGCAATATCACAGCACATTCGACTAGAAGCGCCGCCACCACAGCTGCCTGGTCTACACAGGCACCGATTGAAGAGATCTGCAAGGCGGCCACCTGGACTTCTCTGTCTCCATTTGTCCGAAATTACAAACTGGACAGTTTTTGCATCGGCGGAAGGGGCCTTTGGGAGGCGTGTTCTTCAGGGCACCCATACCAGCGGAGCGACCCTGATGGCTGAGCCTTCCCGCCCTAGTGACAGTTAGCTTGGGCATGTCCCTTCTTTGGACTCTCCAGAGCAGCGCCCTGGAAAATGACCATTGTCTTACCATCCCGCCCTGGGGTCTATTCTCTGCTTGTGTTTGTGAAGTCACAGTGTTGTTTGTTGTTTCTGTTATTGTTGTTGGACTATTTTTGACTTGTTCCATATTAGACTTCCAGTTGAAGTTTCAGCGCGCAACTGTTCCACGTCTTCATTGAATAAATCTGGGGAGAGTCGGCACCAGAGGCGTGGCTTAAAGTTTCAATTCAGTTCTGGGCAGATTGGCTGTGTTTAACCCTTCTTTGGACTCTCCGTTGCAGCGCCCTGAAAAGGACCCTTCAGGTAAGACAATGGTCAATCTCATTTTGTTTTGAACAACCAATATGCTAAACATTTTATCCTGAGTATATGATAAAAGCTTCAGAACACTCATTATGGCTTTTATGAACAGTATTTTGGTGTCAGAATATTTTGAGTATACCTAGTCTGCCTGAATTCTGATAAATTTTGACCGCTGAGAGTGCTGTATTTATCATAAATGAACATCAGATTGTCTACCATAACAATATTTTAAATCAACATTTTTAGCCTGGACACAAACATATCTATAATCAATGGTAACTCAAGCTTTAATTGGGATAAAAGTAGGAATTGTAGACATTATTAAGCTCTAATCATCTTATTGCTCTATTACTACAAATAATTTCTCTCAATGCAAATTTGCAGTATCTGGATTCTTAACATACCAATCTACCCCACAATACATTTCTGTAAGAGCTCAATGAAATTTGGGATCTGAATGGAGAAGAATAGCCTCTGACTTAATCACAGCAAGACTGAATGCTTGTACATTTGAAATCTTCCAGAATCTAGGAGGATCTAGGCATTTTCCACTTTTGGTTCTGGATTGGATTGCATTATCTCAGTTGGAGCCATTTTGCAATTTGGAGATCTTCCATCAGTTCCTATATGAGAAACAGCTGGTAGCCACGATCAGGAAGACTTTCACACAACTCCAACCTATGCACCAATTGCGCCTGCTTCAAGACTGGGAGGCCCATGTTCATTCAAGGCTTAGTCACTTCCAGATTGATTCCTGCAATGTGTCTTACCTTGTGCTGCCTCCCCAGTTGAGGCTTCAACTCACCAGTGACGTATGTATTTCTATATCCCCATCACACTCAATGACCTGCACTGGCTCCCAGTAAGCATCCCATGTAGTGCAAGGTGCTGGCTATCACCTATAGATCCCTAGACAGCACTTTGGTCAGTTAATTTGCAAGATCCTTGAGCCCTGTTTCTTCTGACTATACCATGCAATTGCTCAGGATGGGCATATAATTATTGTGTTTTATTATCAGTGTATCAATTTTTACATTATTTTTAATGTTCTCCACCGACAGTCAGAAATTGTGTGTAGGGCAGCCTTATAAGTCTTTATATTTACATACTGTAAATAAAACAAACTTACTTGCATTTCTCAACTTTTTGGCTTGGTTAACATTTTCAGTTTTAGTTCCAATTAAAACATATGCAACAGTTAAATGGTGGCCCTTTGAGGAAATCACTGGATTGGAGTATCCCAAGTGAATGAGAAACATGAAATGGACTGAAGTTTTTTTTATGAAGTCAAGATAAATCTAACTACAGTAGTAAACTATAAACAATTTCAAAGATATTTATCCCTTTTGGAATTAAGATAGAAAAGTTGAAAAATTATATATATTATTTTCATTCAAAATCTTGCTCTAATCATTTAGAATGATTTTGTTTACATCTGCTAGAACTTCCACTTGTGTAATAGCTGGTACTTCAAACACAATCCTTTCTCTCTTTTAAAGAATGATGAGCCAAAACTGAAGGAGCAAATAATAAATCTTTTTATAGCAACAGATGCAAAGGAACCTTTGCATAAATTCAACAAAAAGGCTATATGGGACAAAGCATGGGTTTCCATATATTTACTGAATATACACACACAAACAGTGACACACACTCCAATACACATTAAATAGATATTATGCTTTCAATGGGTGCAAAACTTGCTCACAGAACTCCTTTGTTGTATCAGAGTAGTCATGTACGTACAGTAAGGATGGGTGTGGATAAAAGCATAATTGCTTTTTAATATGCACAATAGAACTTTAGTGCTCTGTAGAAAGATTTTTTTTCAAACAGAAGGTGACTCACTCAGAGAAAATGCAGAAGACAATCCATTAAAATGAAAAAAAGCAGTAGAGTGTCTTTAGTGTATTTTAAAAGAAAAACCGAGAAAGAAAGAAGAAAAATATGTGCCACTTTCCATAGTTATACCTGGATACATGACATATCTTATTTTGATAAAAGGATCTACTGTGGTTCTTGGTTTAAAAAAAATAGGAGTCTGGAGATGTGCAACAGTACATTCTTACAACTTAAATGACCATAAAATGAATAATGATATGGCTCAGCAAACCACTCAGCAACAACAAAAATACATTTTAAAAAATACTTTCAATGTCATTAGCAAATTATCTGCAAATGATGTTATGTGTTTATAAATGAATTCATGTTATTTTTATTTAAACACTTGTGCACTTCTGGTTAATGAGTTAATTTAAAAAAACCTTTGCATCATGGGATTTTGAGAAGAAAACGTCAAATGATGTATATAAACAAAAATTTCATCAGTTCTAGAATATTATTTGCATTGAAAGTGGACAAGAAAAGCAGAGATGTGAATTTAAAAAATAAATAAAAACAAAAAGCAGGAGAAGAATGCTATGCCATTTCACTTGCATGCTGAAGCACAATACATGGACACAAGAAGCACATAATACAAAGCCAATGGAAGGCTACATGCACTAACAATTCAACAGGAAAGCACAGAGGAACAGAAAAACAACCTAAATTGCAGCAAATTTAACTTACAGATGTTCCCATTCTCTACATGGAAAAGAAACAAATATGTAATGTATTACTTGATGCTGAGGGTCATATATTTTCAATATATAGCAAATTAAATAGACTTCAAGTTTTTAATCATCTGTAAACAATATGCTTTCTATATTTTAAAAACCAAACTATCATAGTGACTCCTGTTCAACGTTGACACTCCCATTAAACCTAGATATGGCTAGGCATTTTCATACACTTTTTTACTTCTGAAAGCTTCTGAAGAAGCCAATCATGACTCATCCAGAAAACAGTATATTTATCTTCTCAAGGTGTGAATTACTTTTGTTTCTAGAGAGAAGTTTTCAAATTTCAGGCTACATGACAGCTTCTAATGGATACTATATTTTTAGTGGATTTTAGGTATGGAAAAGTACCATAAATTCTCTTAAAATACCATATGAGATTGACTATGCATTATCTCTGTCTTACTTAAAGCAAACACTTCGAAAGCAATGCCATTTTCTCATGATTAAATCTAACATGATTAAATCTGGATCCAATTTTGTATGTCGAAAATGATTCTCTGAACTTGCTTGGAACTTGCTTCTGTCTGCCCTAAACTGGATCATATTCCTTCCATAATGAGGGTTTTTATCCCTTGAAAACTGAAATGGTACCACACTATCTCCTATATACCTGAAAAACACATAAATATTGTGCTCAGAAAGGAGAAGTTATTATCTGCTACTCGGTGAGAAAGGAAGGATGTAGGGGGAAAGGCAGCATGAATCATCTCCTCCTCAGGAAAGTATTACCTGACCATATTATTTTTGAAGTATTTGGAGATATACTAATTCTAAAAATTAAATTGCTTGCTTTTTATTGTTACCTGATATTTATGCATTTTCAAATACACAAATGTAAAAGCTGCTGATTTTCTCAAAGGAAGCAACACTATCTTCCCAAAGGCACACACAATTAATTTCATAGATCAATATACTTATATTTGCAAATGCAAATATATGTAAACAGAGGTTGCAAGTTGCTATGGATGTGAGAGCTTCTACGCCTTCAAGAAAGTCAATTTCTATCATTCTTTTATGATTCATAAATAGAATAAGCAATTCATGCTTATGAGAAATATTATAAGCTGTTAAATTATAATGTGATTTTATGTTAGCATACACTGTGTCCTTCAATTTACAATCAAAACACTGAGCTCTTTTCCATTTATTTAGGCAGGCAGTTTCATTTGGTTGGTGCTGCCTTTCTGTGCAGTTATTACTTAGTTTACATCACCATCTGGTGGTTGTAGAGATATTTGTTACTTGTACTACTATGCAAATAGTAATGTAGCTAGGTAGGATGAGCTGAGAGGGACTAGGCCAAAGTCACCCAGCTGGCCTTCATGCATAAGTGAGGCCTAGAACTCACACCCTCCTGTTTTTTAAGCCACTACCTTAGCTATTACACCAAACAATTGTTACTTTATTTTAAATACCACGTCAACCATATGTTTTGTAAAGTAAGCAAACACCTGAAAAGCATATAGAATTATATAAATACGGACACTGCATTAAGCATGTCTGAAAGTACAGGTGAAACTCGAAAAATTAGAATATCTGCAAAAGTTCATTTATTTCAGTAATGCAACAAAAAGTAAAATTAATATATGAGATAGACTCATTACATGCAAAGCAAAATAGTTCAAGCTGTGATTTGTCATAATTGTGATTATTATGGCTTACAGCTCATGAAAACCCTAAATCCACAATCTCAGAAAATTAGAATATTGTGAAAAGGTGCAATATTCTAGACTCAAAGTGTCCCACTCTAATCAGCTAATTAAGCCACAACACCTGCAAAGGGTTCCTGGGCCTTCAAATGGTCTCTCAGCCTGGTTCAGTAGGAATCACAATCATGGGAAAGACTGCTGACCTGACAGTTGTGCAGAACCATCATTGACACCCTCCATAAGAAGAGAAAGCCTCAAAAGGTAATTGCAAAAGAAGTTGGATGTTCCCAAAGTGCTGTATCAAAGCACATTAATAGAAAGTTATGTGGAAGGGAAAAGTGTGGAAGAAAAAGGTGCACAAGCAGCAGGGACGACCGCAGCCTGGAGAGGATTGTCAGGAAAAGGCCATTCAAAAGTATTGGGGACTTTCACAAGGAGTGGACTGAGGCTGGAGTCAGTGCATCAAGACCCACCACACACAGACAGATCCTGGACATAGGCTTCAAATGTCGTATTCCTCTTGTCAAGCTGCTCCTGAACAACAAACAACGTCAGAAGCGTCTTACCTGAGCTAAAGAAAAACAGACCTGGTCTGTTGCTCAGTGGTCCAAAGTCCTCTTTTCTGATGAGAGCAACTTTTGCATCTCATTTGGAAACCAAGGACCCAGAATATGGAGGAAGAATGGAGAGGCACACACTGCAAGATGCCTGTAGTCTAGTGTGAAGTTTACACAGTCTGGTTGATTTGGGGAGGCATGTCATCTGCTTGTGTTGGTCCACTGTGCTTCATTAAGTCCAGGGTCAACGTAGCCGTCTACCAGGAGATTTTGGAGCACTTCATGCTTCCTTCCGCAGACGAGCTTTATGGGGATGCTTACTTCATTTTCTAGCAGGACGTGGCACCTGCCCACACTGCCAAAAGCACCAAAACCTGGTTCAATGACCATGGGATTACTGTGCTTGATTGGCCAGCAAACTTGCCTGACCTGAATCCCATAGAGAACCTATGGGACATTGCCAAGAGAAAGATGAGAGACATGAGACCGAACAGTGCAGAAGAGCTGAAGGCTCCTATTGAAGCATCCTGGTCTTCCATAACACCTCAGCAGGGCCACAGTCTGATAGCTTCCATGCCACGCCTCATTGAGGCAGTAATTGCTGCAAAAGGGGTCCAAACCAAGGACTGAGTACATATGCATGCTTATACTTTTCAGAGGTCCGATATTGTTCCATGTACAATCCTTGTTTTATTGATTGCATGTAATATTCTAATTTTCTGAGATGGTGGATTTGGGGTTTTCATGAGCTGTAAGCCATAATCATCACAATTATGACAAATCACAGCTTGAACTATCTTGCTTTGCATGTAATGAGTCTTATCTCATATATTAGTTTCACCTTTTAAGTTGCATTACTGAAATAAATGAACTTTTGCATGATATTCTAACTTTTCGAGTTTCACCTGTATATGAATGTCCATATCTTCATGTACTAAAAGTGTTAAATTCAGGAATTGAAAAAAATGTTAATGGTCTCAGAAGAACAGGTTGTTCATCTAGAGCTGGAGTTCTTCAATACGGGTTATGAGCCTGCACAGAACTATATCCAGAAGTTTCTAGAACTAGCCATCACAAAATAATGAAGAAAGAGCAATTCTTCCAAAAAGTACATTTCTATGGAACATAATGCAGCTTATAGCGCTGACTGAAGATAATGGGCTAAGCTTGCATGACTAGCCAGCACAATTTGGTCAGGAATAATCTGAAAGAAGGTTATTGTTTCAGTGCAGATCGGAAGTTTGGTCAGTTTTAGCAAAGCCCATTGATGCTATTATGCATTTGGAGAAATCCTGTATAGACAGATTATGCCCTTTAGATGGGACTTGGAAGGCCAAGAATAAATACTGGTCTTACTAAAATGGTCCAAGAAAAAATTAGAGAAGGAAACCATTTTCCAATGGTTTGAGACACCAGAAAAATACTAGACAGAATAACGTTCTGATTTAAATGAAAGACCACTGCTTTCAGAAGGA
Organism: Natrix helvetica; assembly: GCF_964273705.1. NCBI lineage: Eukaryota > Metazoa > Chordata > Lepidosauria > Squamata > Natricidae > Natrix > Natrix helvetica. The sequence goes on along the minus strand of NC_138550.1, from coordinate 79,037,092 downwards.
AATAAATATATGGGTGACAAAAACACTCAAAAATGATATTATGGCTACCAAAAAAGTTACCTTCTAAGAATGAAGGCAAATTTGGGTGGATGGGGAAAAGCTTGGGATTGTAGGCATACAAAGAAGAGACAGACTTCCGGTAAGGCAGAAGCTGAGGAAAGAGATGTGCTGGGCCTTTCATGAAACATTTTGATAAAGGGTTAAAAAAAGAAAAGAACCTCTTGTTGAAAGAAAAGGAAAAGGGATGAAATGTAATTGCAGTATAGCATTATTAAAGGGAGAGCCCATTTCTACTGTTTGAAGTGCAAAAGCCAGTATTTCAAAGGATAGTGTTGTTTCTGGGCAAATATTTGCTGTGTCTCAGATTGTCCCAGTGAAATTTGACATGGATAATTGCTGAAGGAGACAATTTCCATTTGGATCATCCTGATATGACCAAGTTAAATGGTGAAAATATTGTTACTCTCTGTCCTATGGATTGCCAGAATGATGATGGAATGACGGACACACTAATGTCAAGCCTGGAATATAAAATTCAAATCACGGGAAGCAGTCTGTTTCTTAAATTTCCGATATAATCTAGAGAATTTGGTTATAGAGGAGGTCTTGGGAACTCAGAGTGCCCGTAAGGAGTATCAAATTGGTTGATGCTTGTGATGCTTTCCTCATACCTGGACTAAATTCCTTAAGATACAGAGAGCTCAGAAGTGTGCAACCCATCCATAGAGGTAATTAAGACATATGATTGGCAGAAAGATGAATTTGTCTTAAATTAACCACCTGTGAAAGGTCTTCTTAACATAAAAGAGAAACTGTCTTACATTTACTGTATGTCCAAAGAACAGTAATAGAGGTAGATCAATAGAGGAGACATCAGAAGAAGGTCAAAACAGACACTTGAATCACATCTATTGTATGATGTAATAGTCAGAGAGTAATGAAGGCTGTGACTCTTATTAGGGAATAAATCTTGTATACTGTATATGGAAAAACTGCTAATGTTCTGATAGTTAAAAATGAAATTGCATTGGTTAGTTGCACAAAACGTGAGGAAGGCAAGGGTTCAATCACCCAATTCAGTAGGTTCTAGAAAACTCCACATGAGGCTCTGCACAAGTGTATAACCCATTTCTATGAATTAAGAGTTATTGTATAGAATGTTACTTAAAAAGGGATGTATAACAAAAAAAGAAAACAGAACAATTTTCACTTTCAGCATTGAAATGTGTGATTGAGCAGCATTCACAAGCCTGGAACTCATCTATTCTTAATAACTTCTTCTATTCCTTAAGTAATTACTTACGGTTTCATACTGAAGAAATCTTTGTAGCCTGGCACACATGCTTCTTTATTTTTATGCTTTTCAGATACAAGTTTCTCTTTTGTCCAGGTCATCTGTACTTTTTCTGGAGCGGTAACAGTTGTCTGTAATTTAACCATTCCTGTTCCATGGGATGCGGTGTTTCTGTCATGGATTAACTGAGCCTGGCCATAGATAAACAAGCAAAGTAAAGATCAGCATTTTTGGCATGTCAGCTAATTCAAAACAGGTAAGCGGTCTGTTCTTAGAAGGTACTGCTTGGGATTTTTAACTTGCAATAACCATTCAATATCTTGATTCCCCAATTGAAAGTTAATTATACATATAATAATGTATAATTAAAATGCTAAATCTGGGTTTTTCTAAAAGTAGTGTGAAATTCATTCTTCCATGTTGTTGCAGAGGATCCAATAATATTGTGGCTTGACAAACTATATGCATATATAATGAATTTCAATATAGGTGAAAAGTCCATGCAAAGTAGCTTTGAGAAGACAAAATAATAATTTGCATTTACATACATATATGCTTTCCAAAGAGTTTATACGTTTATCTTGCAAAAATGATAACATCTATTCCCATCTACTACATAAATAATTGGGGCAGTTGCTGTCATTATCATAGTCACATGATATGAACACAATCAGTATTATAGTATCAATAGTATATAGCCTTTTTCACAAAATTCAAATTGATGTGAATATCTAAAAATCAGTAATTTCTTACTGATTTTATCACTACTGTTGTATCACAACTGATACAACAACTATAATGATATCAATATCAATAATAACAACTAAGTATTCTATTTCAATCACATGGGAATTGACCTCTCAAAAAAAAAGGACTTACAATCAAAAGATTTACTGTTATGCATTGGAAACACAAACATATGTTTAATCTATTCAGCAGTTTGCAGAATTGATTAATACAGACTAACCAAGAATGACTGCAATAAATCAGGGCCTCAATTTATTTCATATAATGTATCTCTCTAAATATACATCATGTATGTGTATATTTTTAGCTTTTTATAACAGTGTGTGGTTTTTTTGCATTCTATTAAAAAACTTAAATAACCAATTATAAATCAATATTTATCTTAAATTTAAATATTTCAATTATATTTACATATATGTATTTACATATATGTATTTACACAAATGTAGGATCACGCATGTTTTTATTATTAGCACGTCAGAAAGTTTGCTTTTTTTCTAATGCATTTAAAATCCAGGATAAGTCTTTACTGCACACAGAAAGAGGTTCGTTATTTTTTTCCTCCTCTTTCTCATCATTATATTTTTTATTTCTTTCATTAGAACAAATTGTTGAATTGTTAGATTATAATCTATTTCAAGGGCATTTCCTCATAAAAGTTATTTTCATATTTAAATTCTGCACAGTATTATCGAGAAAAAATGTATTTAAAAAATGGACTCAAAAACAGAAAAGTTATTATTTTTCTTCCTTGCCCTGCTAAAACGTTTGGCCTGCCAGCCAAATTAATTATAGGCTGAAGAAATTTGGGGTTTTCAGTCTGGAGAAAGATGACTGAGGTTCAGGTAGATAAAGGGAAGGTGGCTAATAATTATTTTCACAGCCACAGAAACTAGGATCAGAAATAACTCTTCTTATTTTATGTTTCTGTAATTCTATCTTTTGAGTGGGCAAAGGAGTGCAACCTATCACTGGCCTTTCCTCTAGATGGCACTACTTTGCTTCATAATATATTGCATGTTTTAAAATCTGGCTGTACTCTATTAGAGTGGATTCTTCTTAGTACAATTTGGGTGTTAAATATATGCCAGATTTCAAAGGTTAACATCTTTTTGAAGATCTTTAAAAGACTTTTTGATCATCACAAACAAGCAAGGATATGTGGGAAAGGCACAAGTGGTAGCAGAGGTACAGAGGTTGATCGGATGGATGGATGGATGGATGGATGGAAGGAAGGAAGGAAGGAAGGAAGGAAGGAAGGAAGGAAGGAAGGAAGGAAGGAAGGAAGGAAGGAAGGAAAATGATAACATTCCTTGCTTTTCTCTCTGCCACACCAACCTGAATAGGCTACCCCTGAAGCACTATTCAAAGTATCACCAAGAGTGTCCTGCAGTGCAGCATATATCATGAAAGCCTGCAACCTGGACTATAAGATAAATTAGTAGGCAAGAGTATGAATTAATGAAAGAATAAAAACATGTATGTATATCAATGTAGTTCTTTTTAAAAAAATAGCAAGGGAGTCCTCTTCAATCGGGTGTTATGCATTTATGTTAAGAAGTGCAGTCATGAGTCATTTCACTGTCATTACATTCAATTGTATTATATTATTTAAAATCTTGGTGAAAAAGAATTATAAATTACCTCAGATGCTAGAGGACAGTTACATCATGATCTGAAAATCTTTCACATAAAACAATGGCTTTAAAGCACAATACATTAAACATGGAAAGGAGATGATATCTACTAAATCCTACTTTGGAGATATTTTTTGTTATTCTTTTAAACAAACATAGACACAGAACTAACTAAAGGTGAACTACAAAAACGAGATTCCATTTTGCTATGAACTAAGGATTTACCCACACTTGAAGTGCCACTTTTTCATGTACTGTACTATAGCAAAAAAATTTCTGAATGAGAAATTTAAAATTCAAAAATAAAAGTATAGCCAATGCCTTTTATTAAACTACTAAGAAAAGATGAAATAAGGAATGTCAGTTTGTAGGCAATAATGTATGTTTAAATTCATTTGATTTCAGATGAAACTAATCAAGTGATCTATGGACCGATTTCTAAGTTCAAAATTTGTAATTTTACAAAGTAAAGAATAGATGGTATGTAAATTCTAATGGGAAATATAGAATATACTTATGCAAATTCCTGCTTTTCCTCCTACATGTTCAATCCACCACTTTAAACAGGACTCAGAATTACACTGGCAACGTAAGCAAATTGCCTATGTTTGTGTCCTTTTGTCTATGGCCGGGAAAAAATCTACATCAAGATGGAATTTAAATAAAAATGGAATAATCTGAAGCAATTTCCAGTGTGCATTCATATCAAAAGTTAACATCCTTAAGCAAGAGAAATGCAAATACCCTACTGATAGGGTACTTCATCTTATTTAGCCTTCCTTTTAATTGATCTGTTTGAGTATATTGTCCGGTAAGGCAATGCAGGATATATTCCATAAGGATTGGGCAATACCATACAATATATGCAACATTCCTTTCTAAAAGATCTTCATTAATAAGGGTACTTCATGTTGCAAAGATTAATAGCTAATAGAGTCATCAAATAGATATTTTCCCCTTTGTATCGTGACGAACTCATGGAGTCAATGAACACTTACCAGAACAAATCCAAACAGATGTTGTTTTTCAGAACAAACTATTTTGTTTACTTCTTCAATATCACTAAGTTAAAATTGTCATGATATTAATTCAAGAGTTAACTATGGAAAATCACTATTGAATGGTATACATTTTTCAAAAAAATGTACTTTTATTTGTGGAAGGGGAACTCTCTGCACGTAATGTTAAAATCATTTAGTAAGAATTAGAAAAACAGGCAGTGGCAATAATTAGTACAGTTATGGTTTAGAAAGGCACTAGAAGTGTTTTAATGGAAGGGAACAACTAGGTGGGTATCTTCTACCTCTTCTTCCTGAATATCGTTAGGTAGCAGACTGTCTACCCCTTGGCCAATACACTGTGGGTTAGAGCGGGTCTTTCTTCTGATTGAGCTACGAGATTCGTCAGTGATGCTCTGAATCTGAGACAGGAAGGCCACCCGGCACAACCAGCATATAGAAAAAGGATATTGCATTAGCTAATGAAACACAATGTTTAATTAAAAGAAACAAAGCACAGCACATTTAAACATCAGTTCCGCAACATAATCTTTATCGCATCTACTCACGGGCACTTTACACCAATTTCTCAAAAAGGGATAAAATCCCTTTATTTCTATAGACAATTATTTCTGTAGGTGGTCAGTGCAATGGCCAAACACTGAATGGTTTCAAAAAAAGAAGAGAAAACTTTTTAAATTAAGGTTTAATATAAGAAAATGAGTAAACATACACTAGAACAGTGATGGCGAACCTGTGGCACGCGTGCCACAGGTGGCATGCAAAGCCATTTGTCAGGGCACGCAAGGCGCTGCCCTGTCAGCTGAGTTCACCCTTTTTTAAAGCCATTTTTCGCCCTCCCCAAGCTCCAGAGGCTTTATAGGAGCCTGGGGAGGGCGAAAAGAGCCTCCCCTGTCCCCCCCGGAGGTTCTCTGGAGGTTTATGAGCTTTCCTGAAGCCTCCGGAGCGCAAAAAACCAGCCCTACGGGCATACTGGAAGTTTTGGAACGGACCTCCGTTTTGCTCAGAGGGTCGATTTTCCTGCTCCCGAGGCTTCAGGGAAGCCTCCTGAAGCTCCCTGAAGCCTCCGGAGGGCTTCCGGGGGGTGGGGGAGGCTGTTTTCGTCCTCTCCAGGCTCCTATAAAGCCTCTGGAGCCCGGGGAGGGCGAAAAAAGCATGCAAAAAATGGGGGGTCCCGCCTGTAGTGTGCGCATGTGCGCTGGGGTGTGTGTCACGCATTGCATTATGGGTGCAGCATGCCCACACACGACCCCCCTGCGCTCCCCCCACTTATGGCACACGAGCCAAAAAAGGCTCGCCATCGCTGCACTAGAGTTTTGCCAAGAGGGATGTGGTATGGTTTCAAAGCCTTTTTTATATTTTATTTTCATCTTAGGGCTCAGTTTATTAGTTAGATGAATGTGATATCATAAAGGGAAGGCCAAAACCAAAAACATATTCTCCAGGTATTTTAAAGTAGTGGTGTTATCTGTTTAAGATATAAAACATCACAGCAAAGAAACTCATTACATATCAACAAGATTAATGTTCCATATAATTAAAAATTCCAGAATTGTACAGTTTAATTCTAAATATATTTCTGCAAAGAAAGAGGAGAGAAAATGCAATCAAGCAAAATTAAAACATGGACTTGGATTAAGTAATGGCAGCCTTAGATTAAAAACAGCCCTCCTTTTTCATTGCCACCTTAGTCAACTTGATCTCTTTATTCTTAAATTTTGCAATGCAGAATGTGTGGGATAAAGAATGTGTGAGATAACTAACAAAAATCTCAGGCTTGCTGGAGAAAAAACAAATTAGTAGAGATGCTAAGCTGAACATGACATGAATATAAATACCGGAGTCCAAGATTCTGAAAATGTTCAGAAATTTGCAAAACTAATTAGGTTAAAATAGTGGGTTCTCCCCCATTCTCCCAAAAGTATAAAGATTTTTGAAATCTGTAAAATGACTCAATAAAGAGAAACAATGAATGATAGTTTTAAAACATGAAAGAGAAACATCCGTATATTAATTTGAAATAATGACATTAAATTGTTTTTAAAAGGCTGAAAAGAACAAATATGAAAAAATGAAATTTTACCCTGTTATTCTCAATAGCATACTACTTTAGCCATCAATCAAAGGTTTTAAGATTCTTATCATTAATAATTTAGTATTACTAAGAAAGTAATGAACTTATTTCTAAGGAAAAATTAAAACTTGATAGAAACTGTGCTCAGACATTTCTATTTATTCCAAACTACATGTTGAGTGATTAAATGCTCCTCTTGACTGAAATAATTGAAATGGACTTGTCATACTTATGATTCATAAAGGATTAACCTCTGTTTGTGGGAATATCCAGAAATAATGTTCTCATTAACTAAAATGCTATTGCCAAACTAAAGAAAATTCATTACCTCCCTCTCCCTTTCATTCTTTGAGAGCTGCATTTGTTTTAGCATCTGAGATCTCTGCTCCATCACAAGAGTCTTCTCGTATGTAAAAGCTGAAATATCATTTTCAAACTATAAAAACAAGTAAGTATTAGTTATATTAAAATTGTCTCATTTTGTAGTATATTGTAACTTTTGGCAAAATTTGTACATCTAGCACTAAGTTAATAACAGCTGTTGAGACAAGAATTTCCATTGCTAAGCAAGACAGCCATAAAGCATGATGTCAAGAGATCAAGCCACTTAGCAACGATAGTCCCAGCATTTTCATTAATGACCTCCTATTGGCTTCTCCATTGGCTTTGCTTATCAGAAGCCAGTGGTGAAGTTTGCAAATGGCAGTCAAATGACCAAGGAGGTGGCCAGAATGTCAAAAATCTATTGTAACTACCACTCGTTCAGTGCTGCATAAGTTTGAACGGTCACAGAATGAGTGGTTGTTAAACAAGGACTGTAAGTGCTTCAAATCAGATTCAAGTTTACATGGGCCCGTTTTAAATCAGGTTACACTGCTATAAGCATGTTTTATATTATAAAATAAGAGGCTGATACAGACATGGGCATCCTGTGCATTGTGATGCAAACTCTGACCCTTTTGTACTTGGAATGTGACCACAAGTATGCGGGATATCACACGCATGGTTCTGTCATGATGTACATTTTTTCATTTTAACAAAATCTTGTCTTGTAATAGATATGCCTGATGCAGAATGGTTATGTGGACTTTAACAATGATTGGGGAATCTGCAGTCCTCCAATCAAAGCTGTGGGATGTTGTAATTTACAAAAGTCTGGAGGGCAATAGTTTAAGTTGCCTTGAAAAGGAAAGAACCTAAAGTAGCAACTTGCCAATACATTATTAAGTGAGTGACACAGATGCCTATAATTATGGGACAACAAATACACAGAAATAAGTCCAGAAATGCATTTATAGTTCAGAAACAAAGACAGCACCCTTCCCCAAAAATCATGATTCCACCCACTCTATCATTTCACTACCTATAGCAGTTTCAAGGCACCTACAGACTGCTATATGTGGATTCTGGCCATCAAAAGTTGTCCATCAAAAAGCTGTTTTCAACTTTTGAAATGAGCATCAGTATCAACTATCAAATTTTCTCAGCTTAGTTTTTTTTCTTAGATTCATTTACTTTGGGAAAGCCAAACAGCATGTTTCACACATACCATGACTTAATATTGCACTCATCTAAATTTGGGAGCAAGGTTGATCCCTGCTTTGTTAGTCACATCCACTCACTGCTTTTCGCATGCTAGATTCCTTTATTAAGAATTTCTTTATTGGCTGTGGAGTAGATAAGGAAAAGGAGTGGGAAGCCCACTGGCAGCTGGAAAGGACAGGTGCAAAGTTACATTGAATGGGATTCTTTATATCCACTGTGACATATTCTGTTGTTACACAGTTGTTTGGTTGGATTTACTGTTCTACTCCAGTGGGTCTAGATTGACAAAGTGCCAGCTGTTTCAGTGCACTATAGCTTTGGCTGAAATAGAGAAGGGGCAGGAGATAGAAATAGGCAAGAGAAGTTGCTTGGAGCACAAATTCTCTTACAAACTTTCCTTAAAATTTGATGCTGAGAAAATGAAGTTCAGACAGATTTAGCTGAGAAAAGGGGCTCCAATTTCATCCTAAATACTCTTTACTGAGAAAAGGGGCTTTACAATTTCATCCTAAATACTTTGAAGTTCAGAAGGACTCCTCCCATACTGGAATTAAAACTTAAAATCTGAACTTGCCTGCTCTCTCCAAAAGGACGTACATTCTCCCATTGATTTGGGGAAATCACTCTTTTTCAGTTGAAATTTTGCACTTCATAAATGCATTAATTGGTAATTGATAGACCTTACCATTTCAACAACTTCTACTTCAGCTTTAATTCGAAGGTGGTATAAAAACATCTGAAGATCACTTTTCATCTGAATACTATTATCATCCATCTGAGCTACAGTGAAGATGCGCATTCTACATTTTCTCCACACCTATAAACAGAAAAGCACACTGTATCTAAAAAATGCAACTAATTTGACCAGTACAGCTATTGCTGAGAGACTTTTTAACTGGAGGCTTCTGATATTTATGAAAAGATATAGCACTCACATATAATATTTTCAGCATGCCACCATAAAATCATTAGTTTTGCTCAGCTTAAATAAACGTAGATGGTGTGGCTTAGCAGTTCATATTGTACATCAGACCACAATAACCTATCCAACAAATTATTTTTAAAGAAATGTTGGTGGAAAAGTGCACAATGTAAAGCCTCCAGTAGTGTTGAAACATATTTTGAAGAGGTTCCCAGTTACCGTGTCTAATAGTGAGACATGCTGGAACATCAACAACTTGATTTAGTTCATCAACAGCTAAATATTGTATATCTGTTGCCTAATGTTCATGTGGAATATTATGTGAATTAAGATAATAGTGCTAATGCCAAAATGTGTCATGTCACATTTGGATTACCAGATTTAAACTGAAAAGATCTGGACAATCACTAGATGCTAGCTGGTAGCAGAGAATAATCCAATCTAGAATATCATTTAGTTTTCATCTTCTAGGGCAGGGGTGTCAAACTCATGTCATCCCGGCATCGTCGTGTGATGGTATCGAGACTTTTCCCCCCTTTGCTAAAGTGAGTGTGGCATGGGCAGCGTATGACGCATCCGGCCCACAGGCCAGGAGGTTGACAGCTCTGTTCTAGGGTATTATCCCACCATACTTTGAACCTTTGGGAAATCTCATAAGGAAGCCATATCTTTATTCAAGTTATTAATTTAAAATGTTGAAGAAGGGAGGGGCCAGTCCTGCATCTTACAGAACCACAACTGATACCTCACACCAGATAGATGAGGAACCACTGAGGAGCACACTTTTTAATTTTCAAGTCAGCTATATTTACTTAGTTGTCATGTGTCTAGCCTAGCCTTAATTTAATTGCTAATTAGAATGTCAGAGGTTATTTCGTTGAATGTTTTGCCAGGATACATATTTAACTGCAACCTATTAAGGAAGTTACCTAATCAAAGACTGAGGTAGAGATAGCCTGGCAAGACTTGTTTATGATAAATCTGTGCCAATATATGCTAGCATTTTGCTGTCTTCAGTAAAAAGCTGTACTTCCTTGCCTTGAAGATAAAGAAAAATGTTGTTGCTCTCACCATCACTCATCAAGCTCATTCTGAGATTTACCTTTCTTGAGTGCCTCTCTAATTATGGGCTGTGTATAGCCTATAGTTCGATTTCTTGTCTCCCTTTCATCCTGTTCTTTGTGTTGTTTTTAGATCACTATGAGTCTGAAATAACATTACCTTTTTATATGTGAATAGCAATATATCTCAATCTTTGCAAAGTTTTCCAAGTAAAATAAATGCTACCACCTTATGTTGTTTCAGGAGGAAAGGAAGCAACATGAGCATGCCACCATCATGAACAATCCACCATATATCTATGTTGCCCTCACTAAAACGTTCCTGATTCACTGGAAACAAGTCTATGTTTTTAGCAACTAGTAGAGCTTGTTGTGCAGCTGTTGTTTCTCGTACAGTATCTGAAACACAAATGGTAATTGGTATTTTAGAGTTGGATAAGTAGTATTTAAGGATCTTAACAAGAATCAACATACACAGCAGAATGAAAGTGTATTACTTAGATGTAAATCCACTTCTCAAAGTAGTCATTTACGAATTCACACACAATGGTTAAATGAATACACCAAAGCCTATTTGCAATGTTCTATAATTTACAGAATTTTTTGTTAGAAACCACACCTCTATGTAGCATACATAAGTAGGTGCAGTTTCCACTAAATCCTTGGTAATCTGAGAGGAATGCTGAAATTACTCAATGCTGAACAGAATTAGACAATGGATTGTGTGAATAACCAGTTCTATATACATATAGATAATGTACATAGCTTGTTATCCGGTGGAGAATCTGGTGCTCATAAGGTGACTGAACAAAGCCCAGGTCTTCAATTGTTCATGAATGGATGTCCATAATGAAGAATAAAAGTGGAATGCTGGGCTCAAGTAATACCCTGCATAATTCTGATATTATAATATGTCATGACCATGTGGCTTTAAAGTGATCAAAGATCTGAGGAAGATACAGTCATTGACATGGATCAAAACTAAGTTTGATTTCTTCAACTTTCTACATGAAAAGATTTTGAGAAGAAAACTTCAATCCCTTGAAGTGACCTTGAAAAGCCCAAAACAAATGCCAGTCATTTTGTAATGATATAACTTTATGACACAGAAAGCAACTCTTGGAACACACCAAGGAAATGCAATGACCTTTGCAGTAATAGTGAGGGTTGAGGGGAAAAATAGGCATGATTCACCTTCTAAATGGAGTGTGAGAAAAAGGTTTGAGGAGATCTGTGAAAAATGTTATTTGGAGATGTGTGAAAGGCATTATTTTATTTTATGAAGAATAAGGATGCATCTCCACCTATGAAATACATTTCTCTGTAAGTCAAATTCACTGCTACTAAGAATGCAATTTTCCATGAAAAATATGATTTGAATCAGCTGTTGAAGTGGCTTTAACATCAGAACCATGGAAAGATCCCAAACAGGAACTGATACTCATATTCGTGATAAACACAATCAAATATTTCCTAAAACTCTTTAAAATGCATTAGAAAAGAGTTAACTAGTATCCACCAGAGGGCAAAAGAAAGAAGTATGTTTATGGAAGTGAAAACAAAGCCACACTGCTTCGGAAATAATGGCAAACCCAAAAGGAAAGATACTGAAGGGAACTGAATTTATTCCTTTCTTGCATAATCTGCAAAGGATCTGTACTTAGCTGCATAACAAGTTCTTATGCAAGGCTTCCAAGAAGCTAGGAGGACCTATCTATGTGAACCTGAAGGGAAGTTATGGCCAAATCCTTCAAGCTGTAAAGGAAGAGATAGTAGAACAGTAGTTGGTAGCAGGTTATCTCAGGACGTAAAGATATTCTCACAGCAAGCTAGCTGCAGTCTGAACTGCTGAGCCTATTACATGATAATGAGGATGCATCTGGCTAATTCTTTGGAGATTTTTGCAAGGACCCTGGTAACAGAGGACCAGGCTGAAGAAACTACCAGAAAAGATTCATTCCATGAGAATAAAAAGCCCTAATAGTTCTGCCTCTGCCACCAGCTTTGAGTGTGCAGCAGGGAAACTGGATTGCTTTAATGTTACTTGATCAACTGATCATGGCTGCATTCAGTATATAGATTTCGATAATGAAAATCATACAGATCAATGCCTAATGGGAAATGTGAGGTTTAAAAGTGGAGTGGATTTAGTAACCCTTTCTTGGCATCAAAGGATATAATTTCAGCTGTTTAACACCTAAATAGATCCCGGAAGGCTGACAATTTCACTGACAGGGTATTGAGATACTTCTGATGGAGACCAAGATCCATGGATGTGTTAAAGATGTGGCTCTCACTCAGACATTAGCATGCCAGTGGTGACAAGCTGCATCAGAGAAATGGCTGCCCTTTCAGTAAGGTTTTCCTGTAGCTAAGCATCAATTTATAGCTTGTTGATACAGTGGAAAAATGGAGCTTGATGGAGAGATTTCAAAGATTGAGAAATCTGAAACCAGATGTAATGATGCTAAGATAACATCAGTGGTGGGATTCAAAATGTTTTACTTCGTTGGGGGTGTTTTTTGGAATCCTGACAACCAGTTCTATGGGTGTGGCTTGTTGGGTGTGGCATGGCGGGTGTGGCATGGCTTGGTGGGCGTGGCAGAAGGATACTGTAAAATCCCCATTCCAGAGGAAGGTTACTGCAAAATCCCCATTTCCTCCCGATCAGCTGGAACTCGGGAGGGAGAGAATAGATGGGGGCAGAGCCAGAGATGATATTTACCAGTTCCCCAAACTACTCAACATTTCCGCTACCAGTTCTCTGGAACTGGTCAGAACCTGCTGAATACCACTCTAGATAACATGCTTGTAAGGAACACTTCCAGAGATGAGCAAAATAGTCCTTATCACTATGATGTTGGCATCTGTTTGGCATAAAATGAAGTATAACATTCACACTCACTGAAATGGCACTGATAGTCACTTTTATGAACCAGATAACCCTCAAAAGAACGAGAAATATCTTATAATTGCCCCAGAGCTACAATTGTATGGAAGGGTATGTAGTAAGATTTACTAAGAATTTTGCCCTGTGTATGAATCACAGAGACTAGATATGGGAGTCTCATTTTTGAATGCTTCTTTAAATAGGAGTTTAACTAGGTACAGAGCCAATGCAGATGAATACATACATGTGTATACGTTCAAGTGGATAATATCCCAACCATTAATTACTGTCTGTGAAATTCAATTCACTCTGTTATCAAGCCATCAATTGCAGGATACAGTTCTCTTTGAAACTTTCAACATAACTGTCAATTCGATAAATATAAATTCTCAATCTACTCGTATTGATTTTAAAAAACACATACCAACAAAGTTTTTCCAAGAGAATCTATTATCCGTCTGCTTCCAGGATTGAGGCCATGCCATCAAAACAGTATTATGTTTCATCCCCCCAAGACCAGCAGACTGAATCAAATGAGAGATTCCATCTCTAACACTGGGGGACACTATGATTTTGCAAAATCCTTTGGTTTTTTCTGTTCCCATTAAACAGCGAATATTCTTTAGGGGGAAAAAACAAATTAGGGTAAAAGGTATTTAGACAATAAAAAAATATGAAGAATCTTCATGCATTTTAAGGATTAATAAGTTTCTCACGTAAGATTTTGTGAATGTGTCTAATTATGAATCTACCGTATCCCTGAAAAAAAATAGATACTTTAAATGAACAAGTGATCTGGCTAAATCAAAAGCAAAAAAGTCACAGGCTAAATGAAAACATTTAAAGATGTAAAAATTAGGAAATGAATTACTGATGGACTAATTATCACCTTTGTTACCTGGAAATTGGATTTACTTCTTAAACAGGATGCAAATTTAGCAATTTCTGTGATTAAGAAAATGGAAGAAGACTAGGTGTAATTAACTCTTCTGGTGCAATATCCTTTTGTGTTTCCAGAACTAAATATAAATTAACATAATAGCATAGCTTTTAATATTAGGAAGATTGGCATTGGACTATAGCAGTGATGGTTAACCTTTTTGGTGCCGAGTGCTCAAAGCACAAACACACCTGAATGCACGCATGCTTGCCCCAATCCCCAAAATGCAATGTAAGCGCCCCCTGTGCATGTGTGCCACCCCTGCACATGTGTGCACATTCCCTGCACATGCGCCTCACCGTGCATGTGTCCCGGGCCCCGTTTTGGCTTCCAGATTGGTGCAGGAGGTTTTTCAAGCCCAAAGTGGGGTGCGGGGGGCTCGAGATCTCTGCAGTTTCTCTCCAGCGTGCCCAGGATTTCTCTTCCATTCCTGCCTCCCATGCCTTCCCCGATCTCTGCAGTTTCTCCCCAGCATGCTCAAGCTTTCCCCTCCATTCCTGCTACGGAGAGGCACCTGCGAAGGGTGGAACCTGCAGAGATCGGTGAAGGCCCCGCCCCAGAGACGGCTGTGTGTGCCGTAGGTTCGCCATCTGGGACTATAGCTTCTCCTTGTTTTAAAATTATTCTAAATGTCTTATTGATTCCATACTTATGTATGCAAAATAACTTATATTTTGAATACATGTAGTTATGTACAGGTTACATGTAATTAAGTTACTTAGTCTTAGCCAGGGTTCAGTAATAGCTCCTGAAATATTCCTCAAGTCTATTCTTTTCTCAAGTGAAGTTTATTCTTCCATGTGTGCAGTCTATCCTACTTTATTTTGAAAAGCAAAGCACAATTTCAAAATATCATCTAATTTTAGGAAAGAGCTCTGTACTGCTATATTGCTTTTAAAATAATCAAACAGTGGGATTAAAAATTTATATCAGCAATCATTTGCAAACTGCTGAACCATTCTCTTTTCCTGAAAGTATTCCAAACAGACTTCTGAGTGTCACTATCTTGTTAAATATTTATTCTACAATTAAGTCAAAGCTGACTTCATACAAGCTGAGATTAAAGTACATTTCTCTAAGCATTTTGCTTCAAATAATCTCAAGTTTATTCTAATTCTGTACTGCAGACGATTCAAAACCTATTCTTGTGAAAAAGCCCTATTCAAAACTTTCTAAATATAGATTAAAAACAATAACATTTTATACTCTCTTTTATACATTAAATACTTTGTGCAAGAAATGGGATAGCCTGAGATATCATGCATTGAGTTCTGAATAAATTCTAACTGGAAAAAATGTAAACAAGATATATTAGTAGACCATTTTTCTTTTTGACGAATTCGTAAGTGAAAAACCTCTGAAGCACAAAGAATCTTCTACTACATTTGCTAGGTGGGTCAGGATCTGCTATGAATCATTATCTTTTGTTTTTGTGCATATCATGTTCCAATGACTTGGAATGCACTGATAACTTCTATCTGTAATGTCTATCTTCCTTTATCAACAGCAAGATGGATGGATTCGATTACAAGTTCAATACTGGATGTTCTGAAGTCCGAGGTTGGGAACAGAACACCCTGCAAAAAATTATCTATGAGGTTGTTAAGAATTAACAACTGTAGAAAAATTAAAAACCAGATTTACAACAAATCTCTCCTTTTAGTATATAGAGAGTGATCAATCTGAACTTGATGCCATTCACAGAACAGCAAACTATTGTTTATTGGGGTTTTTTTTGGGGTGTGTGTGTGTGTGGTACTATTGGAACTCCTACTACCTGGTTAAGAGACAATGTTTCCCCATATAGCGATAAGATTAATAAATCAATACATTTTATTGTTATTAAAATCAAAAACTTATAGTGATAAGGAATTCTTGCCAGAGCATGTGAAAGAAGTATCCCTGTTACAAATATCCTTCTCCGAGTGCTGCCATCTACTTTACAAAAGGTTTAGTGTTCAGTTTTCCACTAACAGTGAATATCCAATGAAGAAAATATAATTGGTCAATTCGTAAATTTGATATACATATATTTTCTTTTATAACGTAAGTTATGGTTACTTATTGATGTTATTGTTGTGATTGTGAGATGGGTAGCTATAGAATCAATTATTAAGTAAGTAAACCAACAAATAAACGTCTACCTTTTACTTCAGCACCAAATATATAGTATTATATTGCAGTTACATGCAATTCTTGACCAGCTTTTAATCACCTTCAGATGTTGACTATAGAATTATAGTCAGGATTATTATGCATGGTATTATTATGGACAATCTCAAGTATAAATGTATTTTATAAATACAAATGTTGTAAAAAGAGAGAGACTCATTGGAAGAAAAATAAAGATGATAAAAGTTCAAAGAAGAAGAAGAAATTGTTTCTTATAAATAAATATCTTATCTGCATTGACTCTCAATCTTTCATGTAGCAATGACTAGAGAAACATCTGGTATCAAGTAAGTGTTTTTACAAGTTACAAAATAGCCTTAATTCTTTGAATATTGTAAAGCTGTTTGCTAGGCAATTAACATAAAAAACAGGAACTTCCATTAGCAATTTTGTGATACTAGAAAGTAAACATGAATATGAAACCTTACAATCCTTATTTTCTTGGTGTTCATATATATATATACATACATCTTCAGCTCTTTCAGCTTCTGCATATTTATCAAGGTATGTTCCTGGGAGTACAGATCCCACAATGGTCAATCCTTTTCCAGCTTTCAATTGACAGGTAAAAGAAAGCAGCCGAGGATGTTTTACTAACTGTTCTGAATCCAAATTCAGTAGTACCAAGACTTGAGGCCTGAAGTATATAATATAAAAATAAATTGTAGTGGATGTCTCTTCAAGATCATAGTTTTCCAACACAAGGACACAGCATTTAATAATGCTACTTTCAATATATTTGCCCTATAATTTACAGGTGGCTCTCCCTGTTTTGTTTACTCCCAGATAGGATTTGATGTGTTAAATCTTAAACGCATTCTTACCTCCAATTTTTGGTATGAGGGTGACCATGGTCAACTCGAAGTAGAGCATAACGAGCAGCATTTAAGGACAAACCTCGGATTCCATCTCCCCATTCTTTTTCAGCTCTTAAAAGAAGAATTAACAAAGATTTGCAAACATTACAGGTTTGTGATAGTTCTATTTTGTTTTGATACGGTAGACAATATAGAGGCGATTCAGGGGCACAAGTTTATACATTATGCTTTATTTTAGACAAACTTCCTTGAGTGCTATCAATGGCAAATTGAATTCACATATAACAAATGTGAATTCATATGAATGCAAGATTTGTAAACTGCTTGAAACTGTAGCAACTTTTTAACAGATGTGTAATTAGAATTTACTGACTTATGGAAATGCATATAATATAATGCATTTAACATCTGCAGTCTGTTTCACCATCTTTAAATCTCTGCGAAAAGAAATACTATTTATTTAGTGGATTACAGAGTAACCAGAATGGATGATCAGGTCCTTTGAAGTATAAATAACATCACAATTAATATTTGTCATCTATATCTATATTTTACATATAAAATTCAACGTTAATATTTCATTGAAATAAATGGTCATAGCATAAACCACAATGGCACATTCATTTCACAAGTCTTGGTTGGATTCATCTTTGCTTTTGAATGTACGGAACCTTGAATAAATCCATTCCATCATTTTCTCCCAAAGTGGAAATATTTGAATAAGTAGCTTTTTCCCCAATCATGAAACAACTAATTCTCATATTTTTATTTATTTGTTTGTTTGTTTGTTTTTATTTATGAGCCCATGTAATAAGTAATTAGTGGATGCATGGTAAAATTTATCTACAGATCAAGACAACATTTTGATCTTCACCAGATATGCTGGATTACAAACTGCAAAAGCATAGGGAACATAGGCAAGGAATACATGATTTATATTTTAAAGCATCCAGTGAGCATTAACTTGCTTATTCCTACTATATGTAATCCATTTTTTATATATTCCGAGTAATATTTCTTGAAATAAAAGTACAAAATAGCTGAAAAATACCCATGGAATAAAGATATTAAATACCGTATTTTTCGCCCTATAAGACGCACTTTTTTACTCCAAAAAAGAGGGTGAAAATCTGGGTGCGTCTTATAGGCCGAATGTAGCCACCTGGGCAGTGGTGGGTTTCTGCTGGTTGGTCAATGAACCTGGAAGCCCCGGCCCTGTCACTCACTCCCAAGTCCTTGGCGTTTTTTTGCATCGGGGCTTGCTGCATGAGAGAGGGAGCAAAGACCTTTTCCGGATTGGTGGTGGTGGAGGTGCGGGCCCGTATTCACTAAAGCAAGTCCGGGGAAGTCCTTTGCGCCAGCTGGAAAAGGTCTTCACTCCCCCCCTTGCAGCATGCCCCGATGCAAAAAATGGCGAGATCTCTTCTCAGAAATGTCTTCTCGGGCTGGCCGGATCTCTCTCCAGATCTTGCGGCTTTTTCAGGGTTTTCTTTTTAAAAAACACCTGTCCGAACTATCGTGAAAACCTGCGATGTTGCTTTGGGAGGGGGCAGGCGGCAGCACTTGCCCCTGCCGCCCTCCCTGGGCACCTGCAGCCTTGGAGCCTGCAGCTTTAAAACAAGCTTTTGCACAGCTGCCCGTCTTTCCCCTCCGAAAGCAACCTCGCAGGTTTTCAAGATCGTCTGCAGAGGCATTTTTTAAAAAGAAAACGGTCTTTTTTGGGGGGGGGATGGGCTGTGCATGGAGGAGCTGGCGGTCAGGGCGCCCTGAAGAAACGCCAGCCAGCATGTCCCTTAAGGGCAAGGGCAGCAGCGCTGCGCCCACCTCTGCCCTGCCCACTTCTCAGCAACGCGCCCCCACCTCCTCCTCCTCCTCAGCAGGCAGGCCAGGCAGGGGCGTGGGCACGGCTCAGGAGGGAGCAGCCAACGGGGGGGGGCCTCTGGCCAGCCGGTGGCTGGCGCGAACTCCTCTCCTGTTCCTTCTTCTGCGGGGGGTGCTGCCTTGGTTTGACAGCCACCTCGTTTCCAATTGGGGGGTGGGGGAGAAATCCTCTGCATGGATCCCCCCAATTGGAAGGAGGAGGCTCCATCCGCGGGGGGAGAGATCCCCCTCACATTCCTCATCTTCCTGGATGGGCTCCAGATCAGTGAAGCATCCTCTTTTTTAACCAGGCGATCTCTGTCTGTCTGCCCCTCTCTCCGTCCCAACTGGAGAACAACCTTTTCTGTCCCCTTACTAGCCCATCCGGGAAGATGAGGAACACGAGGGGGATCCCTCCCCCCCGCGGATGTGCTCCGAACCAGCGGAGCTTCGTCCTTCTTTTTAAGCAGGCAGCTATCAGAGAGAAAAAGGCAGCGCGGCTTGTGCAGCCGAAGATCGCCTGCTTAAAGATCGCCTGCTTAAAAAGGACGAGGCTTCTTTTTAAGCAGGCGATCTTTAAGCAGGTGATCTTCGGCTGCACAAGCCGCGCTGCCTTCTTCTCTCTGATAGCTGCCTGCTTAAAAAGAAGGACGAGGCTCTGCTGGTTCGGAGCACATCCGCGGGGGGGGGAGGGATCCCCCTCGCGTTCCTCATCTTTCCGGATGGGCTGGTAAGGGGACAGAAAAGGTTGTTCTCCAGTTGGGACGGAGAGAGGGGCAGACAGACAGACAGACAGAGACACACACACAGAGACACACACACACACACACACAGAGTGAGTGATTGAGTGAGTGACAGACAGACACACGCACACACACATGTACACACAGAGTGACAGACAGAGAGGAAGGGAGGAGAGAGAAACACAGAGAGAGAGAGGGAGGGAGGGAGAGTGAGAGACAGACACACACACACATACAGAGTGACAGATGGAGGAGGGAGGAGAGAGAGAGACAGAGATACAGAGACAGACAGACACACAGAAAGAATGACAGAGAGAGACAGAGAGGGGGGGAGGGAGAGAGAGACAAAGAGCTACACAGAGAGAGAGAGACAGACAGACAGACACACAGAGAAACAGAAAGAGAGAGAAAGAGAAAGAAAGGCAGAAAAAATGAAAAAAGAAAAGAAAAAAAAGAAAGTGGGAGAGAGAGATGAAAGAAACAAACAAAGAAAGAAAACTTATGACCACAATTGAGCCCAAAATTGAGTGGCAATTGAGCCCAAAAATCTTTTTTTTCTAGATTTTCCTCCTTTAAAATTGGGTGCATCTTATATTCCGGAGCGTCTTATAGGGCGAAAAATACGGTAATCAGTGTCTTTTTAAAAGAACATTGCAACAAAATTAAATACTAAATTACATATACTGTAAGTAACACTTTTAATTAAATCTTTTACGTTCATGTCATAAAAATTATTTTCCACCAAGTGTATGAATGTTTTTAATCAAACAATAAATAAATATGCATGCTTACCCTCTATATTCTATGTATTTATAAATACATCCTGCAATTAGCATGGCAATCAAGGCATAGTACCAAGAGCAAATGAACATCAAAGCAAGACACAAACTCATTCCTAAGAATGAAAGAGTCCTGAAAGGAAACATGTTCTTAGTTGGTCAAAGTTATGTATATGTTCTACTTAATCTAACACAACGACAGTGTTTCTAAACTAACATCATTCAATATACATACTTAACAGAATAATGCAAATACAATCATTAATCATCTTGCTATGCCTGGCTTTTATCAAGGTACTCAAGGCAATGTAAAATAATCCTATGGTTTCAATGTTATAAAATGAACTGGTGTTCACAAATTATAATGCTAAATTTATAACATAAAGTTGTCTCTCTAAATAGAAAAAGGTAAAGATTTAAAATTATTCCAAAGATGTACCCATAAATCAATTTTCTTTTGGAAATATATGCATGTTCCATCAGATACTGATTCTTTCTAATCTACAGTATTTTTTTCATAGTAAAAACAAAACTACAGCATTAGCTGGTTTGTTATATGTTTTGATTGTTACCTGCCAAGCGTTTCATGGTTTAGGATATGGGCACCTCTCTATAGTATCTACCCACTTACATAGTAGGGTGGCTCACTCTGTGTGACTTGCTCTACTATCATTTTTTTGGAATTATGCAAGTGGGCCTTTTCAAATGCTGTTCCTGTTTTAAGGAACAGCATTCCAAATGTCTAAGTGGAGGCCTCCCTTCTGCTCAAAAAATCCATTAAATCCTGGCTAATTCATCAGGCCTTGGGTGCATAATAGTATGTGTTCCCTCTAGGAAAAGAAGGTATCTTTTGCTTGATTACTATTGGATGAATAAAGATTTCCGGTGCTATATATTTCTATATATTATTGTCGTTGTTGTTATAAATTGGGGGTGATTTAATCTGTACTCTTTGTTTCAATATAATTTACAAGGGTTGCAATTATACCATATCCGTCAAAGTTGGTTTCATTCACTGTGGTTTTATAAGACCAGTTACATAGATTCATACATAAATGCTCTGTACTAAATTTCCAGTGCAACCCACTGCTAGATTATCTATTTTCTAGAATATGCATTAGAAGTCTATAAATAAAAAATTATAAATGTCATTTTTAAGGAACGTTTATAAGTGAAATTGTATGTGTAAGTCTCTTTAAGTTCAAATTTATTCACATACGTTCAATTCCTATATTATGTTCAGTTAAAAATAATACTTTGTTCTTGCTATCTATTTCCCTGCTCTTATATGGAAATAATGAGATTTATTATTACTCTCTTCCTCTATTTCTTATACAAAATTATATTCTCTTGTAGAATGCTGAAATAAATGAGCAAATAAAAATATTTTATAACTAAAAATATAAGTTATCTTTAAAAAGAATAAATGTATGAACCTAATGCTTCCAGAATTAAATTAGTAAAGAACATGGTGTACCAGTGATAATATCTGAAACGAGGTCTCCAGTTTGGTGTTCGGAGAAGAGTCTGAAGTGCACATGCCAAGTTCACAAACAGATAGCACATAAGGAAAAACCTAGGGGGGGAAAACATGTTTATAATTTAAATGAATGGCACTATTCACTCAAGACATGAGAACAGAGATAGACCAGTCAAAGAAAAAGAAGAGGACAAGGTTACGGATAGAAACTGCAAAAAGATTTCTGATGTTATAACAAGCAGGTCCAGACAATTTTTGTAATTTAGTGATGAGGCATGTGATTTGTTGCCTTTCTGCAGTTTCAAAAAAGCAAAGGTTCCTTTCAGACTAACACAAAAACTGAATTTTGAGGTATTAAAAAAGAGACAAGAGTGTGATTCTATATTACACTTCACAACATTAAATAAAAAGGCAATTGTTCCATAATATACTATAAGGCCTATCCCAATTTTGTGTTTTATGAGTTTGATGCTCACTAGTGAAAGAAAGTAAAAGGCTGGTAATAGAGAAACAAATAACACATTTATCCATCAGATTTTTAACATCTTTGTCGGTAAGAGAGACAGGAAACTTCTTCCTGAATCTAATTCTGTGGGGAAAGTCTAAACAGACACACACAACCTTGTCATGTCACCTTTAAAGGGGAAATTTTCTCCTTCTCCATGGCCACTGTAAACAGGAAACCTACAGTACATTTCTTGGTATGGTCTCCCTATCTTGGGGTTACAAATGTGCTGCAACCTCATGCCATGCAGAAAGACTGAAAATGTACGCAATGAGTGCTTGGTAGTGCAATACTACCATCCAGATTCAAAGGGCAAAAAAAATGACCAGGAGATTTGTGAGCACCACGTGTCTTTCTTTCATATAAGCACTTATCCCAACAACTTTGGCTCTGTGCCATCTAACCAGCTGAAAATGGGGAACGTCTGATTGAATGACATATTATAAGCGAAGCAAGTGCTCGGTCAGTAGTCTCAGGCAGAGAACAAGGTGCAGTTTCTCTTACTTTCTCAGACCAGTACTCTCAAATCATCACCAGTGTATATATTGTTACAAATGCAGGTAAGAAATTGTGTTAAATTTGCAGGAGAAATTCTCAATCCATCTTTCATTTTCTCTTTCCCCCAATCTGCCTACCCAATTGTTACTGTCTGATATTGTTTTTAATATAAAATTATTATGTATTTTTGATGAAACTAAACATCACACTATCTCTCTTGCATCTGTTATTTCAGTAGTCTTCTTTTTATGTAAGAACGACTTCTTAAAATATTTTATTTTGGCTAGTATTCTTCAGTCTTAGCTTTCGGGTTTTATTAAAGCAATTCTATTCCTTTTAAAATTGTTCTATTAATTTTGTCTTTTGGATATTGTCTCTGGAACCCCTTATGACTTGATACCCAATTTTGCCGGAGTGCTTCCTAAAAATAAGACCGCAATTTTAAAATAATTTTAAGTTAAATTGCAAGACAAATATGTTAAAATCTACAAAGACATACGTACATGGAGAGTATTGGAGCCACACTATCCAGAGAAGCAATAAGAATTCCAATCTCACAAATAAATGCAGTAAGGAGCAAAGCCCATGTAGGTTCTCCATTTGCTTTTCCATGACCAAACACCTTAAAAAAACATAATTGTGTTTAGTGAAAAGGTACAATATACTCAGTTCAAATTAATTATCAACTGCAGTAATTATCTGCTATAATTTTTGAAGGTCACAAATCTGAAGCAGCTTAGTTCAAAACAAATACCATATTTTTCACTCCATAAGACACACTCCCCTCCCCCTTGCCAAAAGTAGGTGGAAATGCATCTCATGGAGCGAATATTGCATCCTTTGGTGAATAGCAGCCAGGCCGCAGCAGCGGGGTCCTTTTACAGTGTTGAACTCCACCTATTCTGTCTTTGTCATTGTCCGCTTCTTCTGTCTCTATTCCACAGTGCAGGAGTCAATTGGCAGAACTGGCACAAGAGAGGACACCTATCTGTGGTCCTCTTAGGCTCCGCCTCGTTTTGTTCCCCCTCCTCTAAACCTAGGTGCGTTTTATGGTCAGGTGCATCTTATAGTGCGAAAAAATAGTGTATATTTCAAGCTTAGATTGGCATACCATATTTGGAATACAGGTAGATTTAAAATGGCAATTGGAACTCAAATTTCCATTGCTAAATGATGGCTATTCATGTAACCCCAGTTGCCATGATCAACTCCCTGCCAACTTCCCAAAACCAAGTCAGCAAAGAAGCCAGCAGGAAATTGCAAATCCACGCAGTTCACAAGCAGGCCAACAAGCGGATACGTGGTTGCTGCCAAAGGGATACGCAAAGGGGCAAGGGAGGGATAGCGAGACTCAGGACAAAGTGCATACGTATATGCAAGGGAGGGACACTAAGCATGGGGGGAGATGTTCAAAAGTGTGGTATCGAAGGGGTATGCAGGAGTGTGTGAAGGAGGCGGCTCAGAATTGAAAGGGAGGTGTATATAGTGAACTCAGGTAAGAGGCACATATTGCTAGCAAAAGCGAGCACTAAAATATGCAGGTAATAAAGAAAATGTGGCAGAGGAGACATATATTTGTATAGTGAGTCTGGCATGGCAGGATGGGAGGGGGATGCAATTGTGGGGAACAGGGGGGAGAGATAGGCAGGGTGAATGTTATAGCACCTCTGCGGTCATTGCTGTGGTGTTGCAATATTCGTAATTTTGGGACTATGTCGTAAATATTTGGGAGGGTGTTATCCTGTAACTTTGAATAGTCATTAAGGAAACTGTCATAACTCGAGGATTACCTGTATTATTATCATCACAGAATATTTTGAAGCTATAAAGTCATTTGATTGACTTGCTTAGTGTGTTATATGAAAGTCAATGAGGTTGTAAACTATTAGCTTATCATGAGGACTTAAACCAGTTTTGGGTTCTTCAGTAGTCCAGGTATTTTTAAACTTGGTGATATTATATATCTCTAAGGCTAAAGTAATTTGTGTCAATTCCCCAATAAATAACCAAATAAAAGTGCTGTGGTTGGTGGATGATGTTGACTGACTGTCAGATTTAGAGGCTTGTCAATCTTCACAGAATCCATTTCCTGCCTCCTCCATGGACTTGCCTGGGCAAAACTGCAGGAATTTGGGGCTGTGCTCCAAAGCAGGAGCCTTGTCGACATGGTTGTATGCTTTCCAAACAACTGCAACTTCTCTCCGGGAGTCTCACATTCCCATACTTTGATAATTCTTGCAGAGAGTTAGGTTCAGAGAGTATAAAGGAGACACATGTATGGCCTTAACAGATTAGGGCTCCAAGATTTGGGCTGCAAAATTCTGGACATTTATTAGATTGCCCAAAGAGATACTAAAAACTAATTTTCAGTGAAGTTGTCCAGATTTTTGTGGCTCAAATCTAGTAAACATATAATAAATGTCAAACTAGGTTTATAGCTGCTTACAATAACCTCTGTTCTACTGAGCATAGTCAATAAACTGCAGGGACAGCTCAGTCCTGTAGATCAATCTTGTAATTGCAATTTTACAACAGGAAGTCAGTAATTCCCTTTCACTAAATTTGATCCCTGTATCATGAGCCTGAAAATTTCCCTTTGGTGTCTTATCCCTTAAGCATAAAAACAGATAATATGATTCATTTTAATGACATATACTTGATTTGCCTTGATCTTTCCTCTCCTCCCTTTCCCCCCCAATTTTATTACTTCTTCACTTGTCTGGAATGACTCCTGTGTGGCTGTGGCTATCATAGACTGTGACCTAATCAATGTACATACATCGCCATTCTGATGCTGATGTGATGAAAAGAATACCCTGCAGCAGGCAGACATGACAGCGGCAACTGTTGCTGCAGTTATAGTTAGCAAGCAGCAGCAACAGACTTATTGTACTGTCCCCTGCTTTATTTAGCTCAGCTGAATTGCTCTGTAAGCCACAGCAGGTGAAATGAGGTCAAATCGGTCTGTAAGGATTGCTGCTCTGAACAGACAACCATCAGTTAATTCTTTAGCCCGATCTATGTAAGTAATATATATCTTCTGGTTCCTGGCCCCATCTCCTCTCCACCCACTTAATCTAAAGGAGTTCAGTTGTGCTTCTCAGCAGCAAGAAGTGACATGATCAATGGCCCGCTTAACACAGTAGCCACAATATGTTCCATTTGAAATTCCAATTCATACAGAATAGAAATATGACATTCTTTAGAATATAGAAATTAAGCAAAGCCAAATTGAAGAGGGCGCTCTGCTTCCCAAGGAAGAGGTAGACTATAAAGGTGTGTGTGTGTCTGTGTAAAGTTGATTGATGTAGGATTTAAATGAGGGGTGGGGTGTGATGGAGAAAAGTGGGATGGAAATTCAAGATTTTCTTGCAACCGTAGGCTATTGTGGCTCTCCTCTTTAGATATCATGTGATTCAGTAATCTTGACCTGATATCATGATATCAGAACTTCTCTTGCATCATAAGGCTTAAATGTCCTTTTTCTCTTATAGGCTATGACTGCCTTAAAAACCGCTCAATAGTTACCACCATCTGCACAAGTGGAGCAAAACTACAGTTAAAGAAATGAATAAAATACCCACCAAATGGATTCTTTTTATGGCAAGGATGTAAAAATAGTAAAAAAATAAACAAACACAGAAATTCACCTGAAGAAATGGAACAATGCCATCTCTTGCAATTGCCTGCAGTAGCCGGGGGGCACCAGTGAGACTCTGAAGACCAGCACCACATGTGGAAAAGAATGAACCAATTACAATAACCCATGGAGAGGGCCATGCCAACGTACCAATCACTAGGTTTCCATTAACTGCTTGTCCAAATCTTGTGGGAAAGAACACATGCAACATTAAACAAACAAGGAGAGCTAAATAAATTATACACATAAAATCGCTAACTCAATTTTAAAAACTCCTTTCAGAAAAATTTGGAGGTGTGGGCATACACACATTTCTTACGATGAACAAAAATGCACCCGAGAAAGGACATCTGTTTTCCCCCCATAAAAGCTGCTTTTGAGTTCTCTAGTATTTAACTTTCTCATTCCACACATTCATTCAGTTATTATATCTTTATTTTAAATTCATAGATTTTAAAAAGAACTGGAGAAAAGATCTTTCTACATACTTGTCTCTCAAAACCACGCCTTCTATGCAGGCTCCAAAAAGAATTATACAGGAAAGATCTGTAAAATAGGACTCAAGGAGCTTTAAAGCAAACAAAATTGAGAGAAGTTCTTTAATACTCTGTGTACACCAGGATTATAGAACGTTTTGAAGTAAACAGTAATTGTGTTGAGAAAGAGTTGGATATTTAATTAATTCTATCACAGAAATTTGCACTCTAGTATTTAACCTTGTTTGTGACTTGGATCTGCAAAACTTCCGCCAACTCTTCCTTTTGTCTTAATGGTATGTTCTTTGTCAAAATCTTTATTTTCAAACCTGCTACTTTTCCGTACTCCTCTATTCTTTCTAACAATTTGGGTGCTGTCTCTAGTGGATTGTCAAGAATAAAAACCAAGTCATCTGCAAACGCTTGTAGCTTATATTCTTTTTTTTTAAAATTTTCATTCCTTTTATTTCTTCTTTTCTAATTTTTCTGTTTAAGACTTCTAATGTTAAGACAAATGGTAATGGTGATAGTGGGCAACCTTGTCTCGCACCTCTATTTCAATAGAATCTGTCAATTCTCCATTTACTATTATCTTTGCTGTTTGTTTATGATATACCATTTGTATAGTTTGAATAAATTTCTTATCAAAATTCATCTGTTCTAATTGTAAGAACATAAATTGCCAATTCACATTATCAAAAGCCTTCTGTGCATCAAGAAACATCAAAGCCATTTGTTTTTCGGGATGGGCCTCATAATATTCCAAAGTATTCAAAATCATTCTCATATTGTCTTTAATTTGTCTCTTTGGTAAAAAGCCATTTTGATCAGAGTGGATAAACTATTTAAGTAAGTCTCTCTGCTAATATAGATGCAAATAACTTGTAATCTGAATTTAATAAAGAGATTGGTCTATAATTCTTGGTTTGTGTTAAATCACTCTCCTCTTTGGGTAGCAATGTAATATATGCTTCTGACCATGATTTAGGTATTCTACTTTCAGACATCACTTCATTCATAACTTCTAAAAGTGGGAGGGACAAGGATTCTTCAAATGTTTTGTAGAATTTCACTGGTAATCCATCCGGTCCCGGGGCCTTTCCATTATTTTGTTTCTTAAGTGCTTCCGTTAGCTTCATCATCGTTATTTTACCTTCCAACATTGTTCTGGTTTCATCTGGTATCTGGGGAAGATTAGCATCCTGTAAGTATTTTTTGATTCCTCTCTCTTCTATTTTCTCTTGTTCATACAGCTTAACATAATAGTCTTGTATAATTTTCTTCTTCTCAGCATTTCCATACTGAATTTGTCCTTGGTCATCTCTTAGCTGCAATATTTTCTTTGCTTCTCTCTCTTTTTTCAATTTATATGCCAACCATCTGCCTGGCTTATTTGCATTATTAAAATAGTTCTGTTTGGTGCCTCTAATTTTTTGTGCCAATTCTTCTTTTTTCCAGTAGATCTATTTTATGTTTAATTGTATCCATTTTTATTTTAACATCTTTTTTTTTTTTGTGGAGATCTGTGTAACTCTTTTTCAAGTATTTTATAATCGTTCTCTAGAGCTTTATGTGTTTGTCTTTTCTTCAAGTTTCTCTTCTTTATATAATCCATTATTAGTCTTCTAGTAACAGCCTTCATTGTGTCCCAAAGATTCTGCATTGATGTATCTTCTTTTCTATTTTCTTTAAAGAAAAAGGCCAGTTCTTTTTCTATTTCCTATACAAAGTCTTTGTCTTTCAATATGGTATTATTTAATGTCCATCTAGATCTTGTCCTTTGGCCCTTCCATTTGATTATAATTGGATTATGATACGCCCAGGTGCTTGCTTCAATCTCAATTTCTTGTACATTACAAATCAATTCCATTGAGGCCCATATCATATCGATTCTGGAAAGTGATGAATGTCTATTTGAATAAAAAGTATATTGTTCTTCTATAGGATTTCTTTCTCTCCAAATATCTTTCAAATTTGTTTCATCTATCATCCTGAAAAAGGATTTCGGAAGCAATTTTCTATTTAACTTTGTTGTTGTATGTTTTGTAGTCCACCTAACATTTCAAAACTGTATTATTTGTAATGTGCTAATATAGTTATTATTTCTTATAATCTCACAATATACTGTCAATCCTTCTAGTGTAGATCTAGTATTTATTAAATGTAACTTTTATTACTATTATCTTACATTTCATTGATTTTTCCTTATGAGACAAAGTATGCATGTCAAATAATAACATTATTCATTCCTATTCACAGAGAGGTAAATGATTTCAACTCATAGTCTGGTTAATTCTAATTTTAAATTTTTATATAAATAAAAATCTAAAACTTAAATGAAACATTAAGAATTCTGCAAAAACTAGAATTTGCTGTATTATACAGTAGTAAGTTATTTGCTTTGGAGTATATACAGTACAGATGGCTAACTATATTCTAGTATATGTACTAAATACAGAAATGAAGTTAAGATGTTCTTGAACTTGCATAAAAAAGATACAGATAAATGATGTTGTTGAGATGGCTAAAATTGTTCCAGTTGGAATAGATTTTTGAGCATCCCGAAGATCTCCAGACCGATTTGAACCTGCCATAATACCTAAACACAAAGACAAAGTAATCCATTAAAAATGTCATTAAGGAACAGAGCAATCTACTTAGTTAATCATTTGAACTGAATTTAATAAAAATTTAAATGTTTATATAAGCAGCAACAAACTAAGCTTAACCCACATTCATTCATTCATTCAGAAAATTAGACAATGACCAATTATGATTTAAAACAAATTTCAAATACAGACTATCAGAAAATGGGAAAGCAAATAAGATTTGGGAAAGTAGAAGGAAAATAATTATTTTTCAAAATGTAGAAGGGTATTGAGCCAGAAAAATGTGTTTTCTATTCTTCCTCATTGGTTAGTTGGTTTATTTATTTATTGGATTTATACAGCCCATTCACTCTCAGTGACTCTAGGAGGCTTACAAACAATAAAAATCCCAAAATAAAAAGAATAAAATCAACAATTCCCCAATTGTGTTTGTTTTACTTATGAATAGGCCATCTGTGTTGTATTTTCTCTCTGTAAAAATAGAATTTAGCTACTTAATTGACCCCTAAATTATTGTCTATTTATGCACATTCATATTATATGCTTATTGATGATGACTAGAAAACAAAGAATTAAGATTACATAATCTTAATTGAAAGCAGATGCAAAAAGTCCCACAAAATAGAATTTAGAACTCAGGAAATTATGTTGTTTTATAAATGTAGTTGTACTTTGGACTGCTTGGAACTACAACCAGAATGAGGGTCTACTTAATTCCACCTAACAGAATAATCCATTTGCTGAAATCCACTGGAGAGGAACAATTTTACTTCTACTGTCGATGACTACAAATTCCTTATATCTCTTATATTAAAAATGCCACCAAATATACAAGCATGTATCCTCTTATTAACCTTAACAGCTGGCCAACAAGAATATTTTTTCAGTGGGAGTATTTGTTTACCATGAAGCAGATTAATTTCTGAATAATATGCACACATATGCCAAAGGCTGAAACTGAAATCTACCTTAATTTGCCACAAACAATGATATATAAGAAGATAGTGCAAGAGTTCAAATTTTCCATTACTGGATGGAGATGTTTCAGACAATTTATTGTTAAGAATGTGTAACCATGATGACTGTATGACATTTCAACAGTATCTTTTACATGAGGGAACACATTCGGATACCCTCTTTCATTACTCAGGGAAATCAAAAGAACACAGAGGCTGCATTTTAAGGCACAGTAAGAGCCTCTGACAAATTTCCAATTTAATTTCTACTTTGGCATAAAGCATGATCAGATATTTTCTAGGTCATTACTAAGTTTCATGTTTCCTTTTTAATTAGATTATATTTCAAATCAGGGATACCAAAACTGAAGACATATGAACAGTGGAAAAGAATTTGGAGACATTAGTGAACACAGAACAGATTATTCTATGTGCCGAACAGCAAAGTTTTTTCAGGAATTACCTCAGGTGAATTTAAAACAAGCAGATTTTTTCAGTAATCCAATATGTATGCCAATTTTTAGAATCTGTTTTGCCTATATGAAGTTATGAGATATGGAACAAACCTACTCCATGGACATAAGACAGTTATTAATAATGCTATCACATTCTTGTTCTGTACTGTTTGAGCAGTGCAGGCGACATGGAATGAGTAAGGGAACTACTTGAACAAGATAGCATAATATAGAGATAAGGTCTACTACTCAGAATATTCCAAAAGATTTCTTGGCAAAAAGTAAAAAAAAAGTTAGGAAGCTTAAGCAAAAGAGAGTGTTTAAAATTGTTGATACAGAGCATTGAAAGTACTCAGAAAATACAAAAGTTCTTTTTGGATGCTAGGGCAAAATAATGCTGACCCTTTAGAGGGATTTAAGCATTATTAGGGACTTTTCAGCAGGAGCTTCCTGTTAAATTTACGTCAGCTTTCTGGAGCTGAATGATAAAAGAAATTAATACTGGCTTGGCTGTGGTTTAAATTCTAGAGATACCAGTCTCCAAGGACAGGTGAGGAACTCTTCTGTATCAGGATCTGCATTTGGGAAAATCAGTATTTCAAGCAACAGAGCTTGTGACAATATGCAGCAAGGAGAAAGTACAGCTGAAAAAAATAAATCTTTTTTAATTGAAGGAATATGGAGGGAAAATTCTTCCTTTTTAATTACACTATTTCATTTTAGGTATTATTTTGCGAAAAAAAGGAAACATTTTGCTACTAAAAATCTATTTTTAGGAGCAAAGCACAGCAAACCCCACTTGTTTGAGAGATAGAGTGTGTATATATTGTAGATTGTAAACTATTACAGGGGGAAGGCTATTACAAATAAGCCATACACTCTTTAAAGTAATAAAGAGATGGCCAAATTGCTTATTACAAAAGATAAGAAAAAGATGGGGAGAAGTGGAAAGTAATGCAGTAAAATTTATTGGGACTCCCAATTTCAAAAACTTATTTATTTATCATGTTTAAGAACCATCCCTCCCTCAGAGACAGAGTTTTGGTGAAAGTCCTTATGTGTTGAAGTTATTGCTATACTAAATTCTTGGGCAGTGAAGGAGACAAAAATAAAAAATATCAGCTAACCAGGATCTGAATGAGTATATTGACTTGAAATATGTCAAAACGATTTGGTTGCATGCAAAGGTGTTTACTGGTGTGGTAGAGTTTGTGCTGTCAATGAAGAAACTGTTCTTCTCCTCCACCAGTATTTGTTTTACTCAAAGATGTATATAGAAGTCGTACAGAGGCGAGACCTACAAAGAGTGTGTTTCATTACTGCCTTTTCCAGCCTTGTAAAAATAGATATGAGGTTGGGGGCTGCTTTCCTTGAATCCAAACACAAACTGAATAATTTCTGCTTGGTCTCTTAATGTTTCATTCTTGATGCTAACATTAATTCAAGGTTCTACTAGAGATGTTTCAGGAGAAATGGATTATTTGGTTGCGGTACAGTATTGTTTTAACGTGTTTAGTAAGCAGGCTATGTAGATGGTGGAGCCTATTTCTCTTGGAAATCACCTTTGATATCCCTTTCTGTTGTTTTCCTTGCAAATAAGCTCATCGAGTATGAAATGTGAAAGTACGATAATATCATATCCACTGATCCACTGTCATGGGTACTGTATTCTTCAATTTGGCACTTTTAAAGTATTCATAAAAATGTATCAATAGTCATAATTTCCAAAATGCTTTTTTTCAAAAGGCAACTAGGCTTTGTTTTTTCCTTGAAGATGTTTCGCTTCTCATCCCAAAGGCTTCTTCAGTTCTGATTGGTTCTGTCAGATCCCAAAAGGAGAAAAGACATGTGGGGATTCTTCCAAGCAGAATTCCTTATTGATCCACACTTACAAGCAGACTCTTGACAAACTGAAGTACTCTGCTATTTACATCAACCATATACTCTGAGAGCTATTAGGCAGGGATTGTCCTCACATTCTTTTTCTCACATAAAATATCTGGACTGAGCTGGGAATTGAGCGTGCTACATTCCTTCACCAATTATCTAGACTGCCATTTATTCTTACATATGTCATTGTGTGAGGTTAGGACCCTGAAATGCTGCTCAACAAAATTTTATATAAATAATTTATAGTAACTACATTTTCTTACAGGAGCCAGAAAGGATGAAACAATACCTGTCACAGAAGGAAAATAAATCCCTACTAGCATGGTGAAATAAGTCATGATATCTGTATAAATGTAATAGACTTCTTCATCTTTTTCTTCTTCTAAAACAGGAACTGAATGAAGATCCTGTTTTTCCACAATTGTTCCTTTGTCTGAATAGCTGCTCCACAAATTATCTACCATGGAAAAAAACACAAGATTTTGTTCACTCACAACCATTTTTTTAAAATATATAAAAATATATAAACCTGATGCAAAAATCTTTAAACTTATTCTCAGTACGCATTCTGTCCCAAACTTATCAATTAGAAAGCTTTCTCTATTTCTGGGGGAAAAATATCTACTTCATAAAAATGATATGTTGGATGTAGCCAACTGAAACTGTGGGAAAAGTATCATGTATAGCTAGGACAAATCAAACCGGAAACGTAAAGCAGCTGAACATATGCAAAAAATAAATCAGGAATTCAAAGTTAAATGGACAGAGAAAAGGGGTTAAACAAAGGCTGCCATTTGTTTTGGGTCTCCATTAAATTAAGGAACTATTTGTATTGATCATATTGACAAAATTATTATCAGTTGAAAATCACTAGTTCAAAAAAAATTTAATTCCCAAAATCATTTCCACTAAAATTCCAGACTCACCAAGTAAGACTCGACTTTTAATTCCAGGAATACCTTGGATTTCTGTGACATTATTTAACTGAAAATATTCATCACAAGTAGCATTTAAATTGGGATTATTGCCACAAAACCATCTCCACAATTGGGTAGTTACTGTTATGTTGTTTGTTTCAATATATTTAGCACACGGAAAATCCTTATCTTTTGCTAGGGTACGGTTTCCAAGAAGACATATGCTAGAAAATATAATTAAACAAATAATTTAAAAGGTATGTTTTATTATTAAAAATACAAATTAAAGACAATACATCTTTAGCTGTTATTGACATCTATATCCTACTTCTATATTATATTAACAGATCCAATCATAAAGGAAATAGTCTACAATAAACTTAAATTACTTTTTATTAATGTCATTTGGCATCAAAATATTTTGAAAAGAGTGCTATTGGATTTTTTTTTTTAAAGAAGCAATGGGAACAAGAGAAAGGGGTTAGGAATGAAGTAACTTCTGGAATTGTTGCTGTTTTATTTTAAATGGCTGCAATGTAGATGAAAAGGATATATAAATGTTCAAAGAGAGCCAATTTGGTGTAATGGTAAGGCACAAGGCAAGAAACCTGAAGCCTCTAAATTTTAATCTCAATTTAGGCACAAAGGCTGCTAGGTAGGTTTCAGCCATTTCCCCTTCTCTCTCAGCCCTAGGAAACAGGCAATGGCAAACCACTTCAGAAAATCTTGTCAAGAAAACTACAGGGAGTAGTCTAGACAGTTGCCAGGAGCTAGCATTGATTTGAATGTGCACACATACAAGTGTTCACATTTCTTTATTTGGGTTGAACAAAGGTTTCAAAAGAGGTCTTTCTTAAAATTTCGATGTAAGTATGGTGCACCTCTTTGGAATTATTAAAGCAACAGCATTGTGTACAAGACTAGTGTAGTGTAAGACCCATGTGGCTGCTTTGAAAGCTTTTTCTGATTGTCTATATGAGTGTGCACGCACAGATACGTTGCTCTCTTCCCAATGTAATTGTCTATTATGTGGGTTATTATTTAGATAGTAAAGTATCAGGTAGTAAGGAAACCACTCTTCCACAAACTGAAATGTATAAATGATTGAAGATCATTTACAATCTGTGAAGAACATAGGAAGTAGATTGAGAAAGTTCATCAGTGTGGGTGGCACAATCATATACTTAGAGGAATTGCAATAGAAATTAAAATGTTGACAACCACAAGAAAAACATTGGTCTTCTTTGAGCGTTTACCTGAACATGGAAAAGGCTGGGTACAGAATGGATAAAGCTGGATACAGAATGGGGTTTCACAAGCTATAGTTCCCAAATGTCCCTTAATATGTATCTAGGACATCGAAAGAACAGCTATATTTCCAGAATCAGAAGCAAATGTCCTTCTCTATGTGAACTGGGATCTTAATAAAGTAAGGTCCCAGATCCCACAGATATACTCATATTCAAGCAAATGGAAATATAACCATTTTATTTTAAGCCAGTTGAGGTAACAATGTGTGTATTCTATGCTCTATTCAATTTAAAAGTTCTGTGCATTCAAAAGAATGCAGAAGATGACTAATGAGTGCTCTTGATTGTTTTGTAGAACCTGGAAGGCCTCCTGCACCAACCTGTAAGCCAAAACTGCGTGCAGGGAGCCATGTGTGCCCCCCACTTCTGATTTTGGGCCTGGAAAGGCTTCTGCACCAACCTAGAAAGCAAAAATGCACGAGGGGAGGAACATGCACAGGGGACGCCCATGCATGTGTAGGGGTTGCATACACAAGGGGAAGGGCACATGCACAAGATTGCAATCGCAGGGGTGGGGTGCATGCACATTGCATTTTGAGGTTTCACATGTTTGCATACTTTGGGCACTCGGCACCAAAAAGCTTAGCCATAACTGACCTAGGATGATTCAAGGGCTTGAGCTGACCTAATGCAAACATCACTAGCATTATTGGCTATTGTGTGTGTATGTATGTATGTATGTATGTATGTATGTATGTATGTATGTATGTATGCATGCATGCATGTGTGTGTATATATATATATATATATATATATATATATATATATATATATATATATATATATATATATATATATATATATATATATATATATATATGTTGTATTTGTACTGATAAATAAATAAATAGTCATACCAGGGGTTGTAACACAAATACATATATATATATGTATATATTTGTAACACAAATACATATATATATATGTATATATATATATATATGTATATATATATACCTAAAAGGTATATATATATATATATATATATATATATATATATATATATATATATATATATATATATATATATATATATACCTTTTAGCAAGATTAAAATATTATAACTATCATTGATATTTAAATGTACTATAGTCATGCACTTACGGAAAGTCCGGAGGATGAAATGCAGTTTTAATAACCCCTGCATAAATAGCCATAATTGAAAGGATTACACAAGCCAAGAAGACTAATGCAAGCTTATT
Organism: Natrix helvetica; assembly: GCF_964273705.1. Lineage (NCBI taxonomy): Eukaryota > Metazoa > Chordata > Lepidosauria > Squamata > Natricidae > Natrix > Natrix helvetica. The sequence continues at coordinate 79,000,653 of NC_138550.1, read as the reverse complement.
GACATATTTGACTCCCACAAAAACAACTATCGCCATCAGAGCAACAATGCACGTCCCATAAACTCTCATGTTGTTTAATGTGGCCTCCTCGCTTCCATGAAAAATAGCAGCATTAGGAGAAATATATTTCTGTAAGACAAATATTGAATATCGTTTTAGTACAAAGTTCCAAAACATAAATAATTAAAATCACTGCAGTAAGAACCAAGAGCAAGATTATAGACTAAAATGTATGTTTTAAAATAAAAAGGAGATGACTGGTGACCTTGTCACTTCAACAGAGCCACTTTGGACAGTGAGATGGGTAGAATATAAATTTAATAAAGAAAAAATACACAGCTGGTTGACCTCTGGTTCAATTCATTATGCCCGAAGACCAGTACAAGCAAAATGCTCAATGAGTTTCTATAAATCTATATCAATATATAATAAACAAAAGAAGATTAATTTTCTCCTCAAATAATTTCTTATAAATTGAGGAGACAGATGTGAAAAGAGAAGCAACTAATGAAAATGAAAGAATGCTGCACAGAGCAGATTACAGTGAGGATTAGATAGTGTTTGGGAGTGGCTCTTGTTCAATGTTTTTGCCTAAATGGGGCTTCTCCCTTGCCTTTTGTTCTTCCTCTCCACTTTGACTCATCTTCACCCAGTTTTGTTCCTTTGTCTTTGTTTCATATCCCAATGCAGTTTACACTTTCACTTACCAAGAGCTCTATCCTGCCTTATTTCTTTGCTACTTTTACTGGATGGAGAGATGGATTATGTGCATTCAGTATTTCTATGTACCAGTACTGTAACATAGTCTTTGTATTTATTAAGAAAGAATGTTTGCTACATGCAGATGGGGAACCATTAATTGTGCAAATGGGGTAGCTCATTTTACAATTGATATTAATTCAAACAAAATAAAGGGATTTCTTTGTTCTGCCCCTGTGGTTTCTGGCAGAGATATACATGCACATGCATGTATGCCTAGGCAAATATACACATGCACATATTGATTGACATGGGCAGATTGGAATCTTCAGGACTGTTTCTGCCACAGTTAGCAACCCCTACATTGAGAAGTGGGTAAGGTATTTATTACATAAGAAAACGACATTCTTAATACTCTTAATATATGGCATGAAGAGGAAAACATAACGTTAAGACCTACCAGTAGAATTTCAATTGTGCCAAGAATATACATAGCTCCTGCAAAAGTTGTGCCCAAGTAAAAGCAAAGTCCCACAGCTCCACCAAACTCTGGCCCTAATGACCGTGAGATCATATAATACGAACCACCAGCTGTGAAATTAAAATGGAAAAGACACAAATTAGCATGGTATAGAACACATTTACCATATTCAAAGCATATTTATCTTGCTCAACTAATTGGGACACTAAATCAGATGAAGCATGCCAGAAAGTCAATCTGATTTGAAAGACTAAGTGAAATGTTTTAGCGAGAAAGCACTTCTTAACAATGGTGGAAAATACTAAAGCTTGCAATGCATACTGAAGGAATATTCCATGAAACAAATTAGAAGTATTCCCTCAAAGAGTTAAAGCAGATACATTCGTTGGAGGACGTATGTGGCTATTTCAAAGGCTATCCTATGTGTGAGCATGTATACCCCATGCACAGATAATATGACACCAATGCTTCAAGGAGGGAGGCTTTGATGAGTCTACTAACTTTAAAACTATTTATTTTTGCATCCTCAAGTCAATTTTGAATCCTGGTGACTACCTGGATTAGCCCTTGGAATTTTCTTGGCAAGGTTTTCAAAAATGACTTGCTATTGTCTCCTTTCTAGGGCTGGGAAAGTGTGATTGACCCAAGGTAATCCAGTTGACTTCATTTGTAAGGTGGGACAAGAATACACAGACTCTTGGTTTCTAGTCCAGTGCCTTAATCACCACACTGGACTGTCTCTCAAAACACTTATTAATGTAAATTAATTCTATCAATGTAAATTAATTCTATTAATGTAATTAAGTTTCTATCAATATAAAATGTTTATAAAATAGTCCTTGACTTATTACCACTATTGAGCCCAAAACTTTGGTTGCTGAGGGAGACAGATGTTCAGTGAGTTTTGTCCCATTTTACAACCTTTACTGCCTAGTTGTTTTAGGTTCGTTCCCCTTTTTAAATATTACATACCAGTAGTGGGTTCCGGATCCCGTTGCAATGGGGCCCGGTGTCCACCACATGAACACACACGTGCATGCTACTTACCGCCTGCAACACTCCGTGACACTCCAGCTGCTCAGCGGAGCATCACACAGGTGCTGTACGCTCCGTGCATGTGAGCCCCGAAGAGCTCAAATACCGGTAAGGAGCACAAGCGGGTGGGTGGGCCTTCCGGAGCACCGGAATGGAACGGTACCTGGTGCTCCTGGCAGGCACCGGTATGCCTGTACCGGGCCGTACCTGTCGTAACCCACCACTGTTACATACCCAATCATACCATTCATGGCTAATGTAAAGAATGATACCTTGTACTTAAAAATAAATTGTATCAGACACAATATCTTTATAAAGAACTAAAAAAGCAAATCTCAAGATGCTATACACTAATAAATCTCCTGCAGTGATCAGTTCTCACTTAGAAACCCCTTTGCTTATTAAAAAGAAATGTTAAGCATAAAGGCGGTAACTAATGACAATTATTTGCCATGGTAGATTACTTAATATTTAATGAGAGTTTGAAGAAGACTGAAAGCAATCTCATTTATTGGGAGATGGTGTTGTTTCTGGAGATGTTTTGGAGATCAAAATCAGGCCTAGCTACTATACACAGACAACTGAACATGGAAAAGATTTGCAACAGGTCATTTAATGACCGTTCAAAGTTACAATGGCACTGAAAAAAGTGACTTATGACCATTTTTCACACTTATGACTGTTGCAGCATCCCCATGGTCACGTGATTTACATTTGGATGCTTGGCAACCGACTCACATTTTTGACGGCTGCAGTGTCCCAGGGTCGTGTGATCCCCTTTTGTGACCTTCTGACAAGCAAAGTCAATGGGGAAACCAGATTCACTTAACAACCATGTTACTAATATAAGAACGGCAGTGATTCACTTAACAAATGTGGCAAGAGTTGTAAAATGAGGCAAAACACCAAATGTATGCAAAGAAGCAGCTGTCCCTGGAAAATTCAGTTGCCATCAACCCACCAGCGCATATAAAGCTGCCCCAGACAAGGAAGCCTCAGCCACTCATCTAGCCCAGCAGCACTTATAATTGCAGAGAAAATGCAACTCTCCACACCCACTTAACTCACCTCCAATCTCATTGGTGGCAGGGCAGGAGTTTAAATAGAAGCCTAGGGCCTTTAGCAATCTCAGCCAGCTGCCACCACTCCTACCGAGAAGTACCATCTCAAACATCCCCACCATTCTAGCACCATTCCAAAAATCCCCAACTGCTCGACTACCAGGTGTTCCTCCGGATCTGTTGCACCCCATTTACCTACACCATTTTTCTCCCAACTGCTGACGGGTATATCCAGCAATGTGGCCTTAGTAAGAAGGCCTGCAGAGGCTATGTGGGCGTGTCAAGAGCAGGAGAAAAAATTCTGAAGGTGAACAGTAAGTGGCAGATCCTGGGGAGTACAGGGCAGTGGGGGTAACTGGGGCTAGAAGCAATGGTAAACAAATAAGGAAAGACTAATTGTCTTCATGTTAAGGTGAATACTGATGACATTAATATGTTTTTACGAATTCACAGAAGAATACAATGTAATGAATTTCTTTCATTGCAGGTTTACAGATGTCATTAGATTTGGAAAAAGGTCACTACACTGGGATGAAACCCAATTCAATTTTTCTGTAATCCTGCAATCAAGAAAGACAATATCTAATCTAAACTAATGCTTGAATATGGTGGTGGGTTGCTGGAGGTCAAGAAACTAAGCTGATTCCTGGTAAGATGACAGCAATGTATATTAAGGGTACCTGATAGAAGGATATCCCTACTTTAAAAAGTAAAGACAAATCTGCTGTGGAGGATGTTTGACTCCCTCGAAATGAACAGGTTTGCATTCTAGTAGTGCTCATCATCACTGGAGATGATTTTTATGGTCAGAAGTGCCTAATATTAATAGGCTGGTACCATTTCCTGAACAAAGATAGTCACAAAGACTACCATACAAAGGTGATTTCAAAATTACAATAATGTGGTCTATTGAGGCCACCCTTGAAACTGGTTTGAAACCTACAACTAAGGCACTGCAGTGGTAAAGTAACAGATTGGGCTGCTTTTTACATGCCCATTACAGCTGCACTAAAATATCTGCACCAACTATCTATTTGGTATCAAGCTACAATCAAAATTTCGATACTAGTACACAGCAGTGACGTGCAGTCAGGTGAGGCAGGTGAGGCACAGCCTCACCACTCTCATCATGAAAAAAAAAGTAAAAGAAAAAGCTGAGCTAGTTGCTGCCTCACCGTGGATGACTCTGCTTAACCTCAATGGTGCTCTCCCTCCCCAAGTGTAGTGACTTCCTCCCCAGGCCCCCATTCATTTCTCTCTCTCACACACACACACAGCTGGATAAAACTATATAAAAATCTAGCCCAGCTTCACTGATTACAAGTTTGAAAAGGCAACGTGGCTCCACCTACAATCAACTCTGCTTAACCTCACTGGTGCTCTCCCTCCCCAAGTGTAGTGACTTCCTCCCCAGGCCCCCATTCATTTCTCTCTCACACACACACAGCTGGATAAAACTATATAAAAATCTAGCCCAGCTTCACTGATTACAAGTTTGAAAAGGCAACGTGGCTCCACCTGCAATCAAACTACACTTGGGGAGGGAGAGCACAAGCGAGCACTGAGGAGACCACAGGAGGAGGCAGGAAGCCAGGCAAAGAGCCATGCTGTAGTACACACACTTCCCCCCCAGCCTCTTTCTTTTGGAAGGCTCGGCTCCCCTCCAGCTTCTCTGCCTCTCCTCTCACCCCAGCCTGCCAGCAGGAGGTGGTGGGTGGGCTTTATTGTGTTCCAGGCATTTCCCACCCAGACAGCAGGCTGCATTTGCAATGGTGGAGGTGTTTGGGAAAGGCAGCAGGGGAATGGGGGGGGGGATGGCAGAGGAGCTGCTTTCAAGCCACTGGAAAAGATATCCAATCCAACTTTTGTGTGTGGGGGGGTTTGTTTGAGAGTGAGTGAGAGAGGGAAGGGGTAGGAGAGATAGTCCAATCCAACTTCTGTGTGTGTGTGTGTGTGTGTGTGTTTGAGAGAGGGGGAGGAAGGGAGAGAGGGAGGAAGGAGGGGAAGGAGAAGAAAAAGAAAAAGAAAGAAGGAGCAAAGGAGAAAAACAAATGCTGTCGCTTTAAATTGGAACTGAGCATGCCTGGCTGTGGAATTCTGGGAGTTGAAGTCCACAAGTCTAAAAATATTTGAAACCCAGCACTGTGTCAGTGCCTCACCAGTCATAAACCTCACCGCACGTCACTGGTACACAGTTTTATACCACGTAGGTAGGTTTCCTTAAAGAACATCCATTGGTGTCAGCAGCTCCACAGATAATTAGGATTTTTGTGGGAAAGTCCTCTCTTTTATGTTCCATATTGCGGATTATCACTTCTGTATTGTAAAGTGGGCTATGCAGTGACTTCCTTTTGCAGTACTGAGGCTCCAATGTTTTAGATATTTTAAATTCCATCTTATTCTGACCCCCTTCCTAAACCATTAATCCTTGTTAACAATTCTATTTCAGATATTTGTATTTAAACTTCTTTTATATTATTTTACACTAGAATGATTAAATGGCTATTATAAACTTTTTTTTAGAGAAACGAGATACAGAGATTATTTTTAAAAATAAACAGATAAGTAATAGTCAGGGATTAAGTTAACTGGTAATGTACATTATAAACCCAGATTATTAAAGATCCTTTTAATGCAATTCCATCCCCTCCCCTCTAGAAGACAGAACACTTTTACTTCTCAGGATATATTCTGTTCAAAACCAAGTAGTTTTCCTTCTGAAGTAAGAGAGACTGCTGGAATTCACCTATTCTCTCAAAGGCATGTGCCTAACTGGTTATCTGCTGCTATCTGATAAATAGGTAGGATATCTCTCATGTTAGTTTTGGCTTTTTTCTGTTGCTATTTGAAGAACAATGGGGAGGCCTCATATATCACTGTACCCACTCAATTTATGTGACAGAAGCTACACTGTAGATATTAAAGGAAAGTTGGCATCATCTTGTCCTTTGCATGGTCTGTCTTGTTTGTTCTATTCATTATGTCTTAGCAAATTTTCTACATGAAAGCATTATCTTGCATTATATGTGTTAAGCAATTTCTTCCTCCTTACCTTCCATAAGTCTCATTTAATCACAGTGATCAATATTTCACCAGTAATGGAGGACTGTTTATAAAGCGCACAAAATATCTTAAGACGCAATTATATTTTGTTATTACCTGGAACTACACCATTTGTTGCTATCGCACTCATTGATATTGCAGTAAGCATAGTCTGCAAAAGCAAAGGATAATAATAAATGTTATTAAGAAATAAAGAATTATGACTTTGCAAGATATAAAAGGATTCACCCAGCTTGCACAGTGGAAAACAGTACTCAATTTTATAAAAAGCAAAAATCATATAAATAGAATAGTAGAGCAGTAGAAACTTACATTCTTCACCGAGACAGCAAGATCCATGTGGTGGCAACATCCAGGAATACTTTTTATAGTAACATTTTTTTTTTAATGTTATTGACTGGAAAGGGCTCAGTCACTATATCCATGTTATAAGAAGAAGAAATACTATTATACATTATTTATGTCTTCTCCCTTCTAGTTATTTATATAGACCGTAACAGTTCATTTTGAAGCACAGAGCAGTAAAGAGAAACCAATGAAGCCACATTTATTCAGTCAAGTAACGTAGCTCTTAGAACAAGTGGAACAGATCGGAATTATCTTATGGCTGTAAAATGCCCACACACGCACACCCCAACTTTGGCACAATGAGAAACATTTTGCTGCAAGATACGTATCACTATCACAAGAAAACCATGTTCAAATCTTTAGAATTAAAAATGTAAAAAAAAACCTGAACAATATAGTAGAGTTGATCATATCTTAGTTATCTTGTGGATGGGCTATTACAATGCTTTCTAGTGCAATGGATTTGCCATTGAAGGTCACTTGGAAGCTATTGCTGAATAACCAGAGCAGCACAACCAGAGATGGACAAACCCCATCATGCCTATATAATATCCCTGCTGTGTGAGTTGCATTGGCTGCTAACTGGCTTCTGACTGTAATTCAAGGTGCTGGTTATGGAGATGACCTTGAATTAGGTCTTCAACAACCATTTTACCTGAATACCAGGTTAGCCTGGAAAGGAAGGAGGGGGAGTGAGAAAGAAACTCAAGATTGCCGCATCTTGATTGTCTTGATATAAGAGTGGAAACTAGGTTTTCAAGATTTTATTATAACTCGCAACAATAAAGTAGAATTCCAGTAGTCTCAAAATTGCTTTTTCAGGAGACAACTGGACTTTTCATTTTCTCTTTAAAGAAATTTGTCTTCGGATGACAAATAAAACATCTTCAAAGAAAAAACAAGAAAGTCCAGTTGACTCCTGAAAAAGCACCTTTGGGACAACAAGGACCTGGATGACTGAGAATCTCCATAGACTTTTAGAATTCCAGTAGTCTTCAACTTTTCTGATCTGGCCTACTTGAAGGGCTGATACACATGAAGCCCTTGCTATTTTAAGAGATTACTTGTCTCCTATATTGTCTGCCCATCTTATGCATTCCAGCTTGATATTGTCAGCCTGGTTTGGACCAACTGACAAAGCAGTGTTATTTGGCTGGCCTTCAGAGGCAGTTTTTTTCTTGTTGCAGCTGCTTTTGTTCTCTATATGACCCCATAACATGGCTATTTATGAGAAATCTTTTTTAAGATGGGCTTTTTCCACAGACTTGGGGTTAGGATGTTGGTGTGGGGGATGTGGAAAGATGGTTTCTGCTTCCTCATATGGAGATTGCTTTTATGTATTCTATTTTTTATGTAATGTTATTTGCTTAACTTTGTGAAGCTGCCGAGAATAATTCTGGAATTGGACAGCCTAGAAATTTAATTCTGAAGGTGACCTATTTGCAAATTTAGCCCAGATTTTGCACTACCAGTATCTATTGGCTCTCAACATCGGAAATAACTCAGAGTCTATAAGCCGCTAAGAAATGTTGCTATTTGAAGCAAGAACAATTGGAAATAAATCAAGTCAATCAGCTGTTGAGAAAGAGTTTCCTTTGTCTTCATATCCTATTTATTATCTCTGTGGATGAATTACCTCCAGAGTAAATAAGGGTTTCACTTTCAGTGTGAACATTAAGGATAAAATTAGAGAGAAAAATTAAAGCTTCATGATCTTAATGCAAGTTAAGCAGATTAACAATTATGATGTATTTTGAATATCCTGAATTTATAAATAAATGAAGTTCAGGTATATTACAAAATCCTAATGAATTTAAAAGTAATTGGTATAATATTATGTTTCCTTCCAGGCAAACAAAGTAAAAAATTCAACAATTGGTTAACAAGCAAACTTGCTAGACAATTTTCAGCAGATATTTGGAAAATATTATTTTAAATCATTTCTAGTCACTGAATGGAAATGCATTTGGGGGAAAATTGAAATTATTTTTAAATCTAATACAATTTTATAGTATAATGAGAGTTTTAAATATTTAATATTTAAAACACAACTGTTTTTATCCACTAGGTCACGGGTGTCAAACTCACTGCATCACATTGCCATCACATGGTGTTTTGCAACATTTTTCCCCTTCGCGGAACTGGGGTGGGCATGGCTTGCGCATGACGCATCTGGCCCATGGGCTGCCAATTTGACAGCCCTGCATTAGATCTGGTTTACAATATCAACATATTGCCCCCAATAATCTGGGTCCTCATTTTACTGACCTTGGAAGAATGGAAGGCTGAGTGAATCTTGAGCCCCATCAGGATTGAACTCCAGGCTGTGGGCAGTTTTCCTGCAATACTGCATTCTAATACTGCTTTAACCTGTCAATAGTACCGCTTCTAAGAAATATGGCTACATAGGAACAGAACAGTGCGCCTCTACTACTACAAGCCTTACGCTATAAATAACCTGTTCAACTATTTGTAAAATTATCAAGACAGAACAGAAAAATTATTAGAATGTAGAATACAGTTCAGCAAATATCAAAGAAAGCATATATTATACTTACACCAGCACAGCATATGAATACAATAATGAATGATTCAAGAACGCCTGCTGTTCCCACAATCCATGTCAGTCGCAGAAAAAGAATAACTCCCAAAATATTTTGTAAACAGGGTAAATATACACCAATGAAAGTACCCATACGTGGAGCCTAAAAATCAGATAACATGGAAAATTGAGATAATCTTTTTGAAAAAAAGACTATCAAAGGCCACAACATAGTTTTTTGTATTTCTCATAAAGATTACATATACATTCTACTCACATGCTTCTACATTTTCTTTTTCTTTTTTCATTATTTTCTATTTTATTTGTTATGCTAGATGCTCTGGAATAGTGATAGCATAAAGCAGGGGTGTCATACTCAAGGTTGCTTAGATCTGGTCCACGGGGCCAGCCTGGAAATATTAAAGGACTGGTCTGTGGTGCCCCTGCTGGCCAAAACAGGGCCTCCACAGACTCCTGCAGAACTCTGCCAACCGAAAACGGGCCACGGGGGACTGTGTAAGATCCCCCATGGCCCATTTTTGGCCAATAGAGGGCTGGAGACCACTGAAAGCTGAAAACAGATCATGGGGGGGGGGCGCACACAAGCCTCCCCTCCGCAGTCCATTTTCGGCCAGCAAAGGACTGCAGGAGGCAGCACCTTTCTTCACCTTCTCTTTAGCAGCATCTGCCAGCTAGAATTATGTACCCTCCAAGGTCTGGATGGCTGTTGTTCAGAAGAGCCAAAAACATCTGGCTCTTCACCCAGGTCTTTGATGAGAGAGAATGAGCTCCCTTGCATCTTCACCCAGGTCTTTGATGAGAGAGAATGAGCTCCCTTGTATCACTGTGTTTATCATTTTTATCTTAATCTTTTACCTGTGATTGATTTAATTGTAAATTTTGTGATCGTTGTGAGCCACCCAGGGTTATGGAGAATTGGGTGGTATATCAATTTTGTAAATTATTACTAATATTAAGTCCTCTTCTAGGGCTGTCTCAGAGATAGTAACAAAGATTGATAGACTGTTGTATAGACAGCTTTTAGACACATCTTGAGAAATTGTCAGTTCATTTATGCTCTGCTCCTATACAAAAGAGTCAAGCCCCGGAGCAGCTGGGGATTCTACATGTCTTTAATCTCTACATTATGGAATTGAGACTATTTGTGCCAGAAAGTAAATCTCCCTTTGTCTGGAATAGCTGTTTTGAATGCAAAGAGAAAAGAAAATGCATCTTGAGCCTGTGTCAAACGCCCACCATGCCCACCCACCCCTCTCACTCCCTGGCCCTCCAAGGTCAAACAATCCTGATGTGGCCCTCAATGAAATCGAGTTTGACACCCCTGGAATAAAGTGTATATTCCAGAGCATCTAAACAACACACGCTTTTATGTTCCTTCACATTTGCTTTGTTGTTTTCATTATTTTCTGTGCTGTTAACCTAGTTGTTCTGATTCAACGAAACTCTTCCCTACATTTTTTTTTTAGCAAAACTGAAAATTACTGAACTCTTAGCAGAATCTTGATATTAAGAATGTTTATGTGCATCCTACAATTTATACATGTTATTATTTTGAAAGAGGGTTCTGTTGCAGAAATCTTCCTCATGTAGTTCTTAGCTTGCATGACCATAATCTGACAAAATAAAAGCATCTAAATTTCTAGGGTTCATTGATCAGGAACTAATATTGTTAATATTCATGGCCACCACTGTATCCAACTCATGGAAATGACAATGAATAGAGAATGGAGGGTGTATTTTATACCTTAATTTCCTTCCGCTTGGCATCTTCATCTTCTTCATGTTCTACCACTCCCTGAGTAACATTGGTATAATTGGCTAATTTGTTAAGAAGAGATGATACCATGGGGTTGCTATCCATTTCTTCCTGTTGAAATTTTGGAACATAGTAATAGGTAAGAGGAGAGCACATTTTAGCCCAACAATAATCACATATTTAAAAGTGATATAAACAACCAATAAATGTAAAATAACGAACAGCTAAGTTTTTCAGTTATTTTTATAAATACCACATGGCCCCATAATATAGGTAATTCAAATATTGAGCTTAAAAAATACAATCTAAGAAGTATACACTCGCTCTTTTTCCAGATGTGCTGAATTACAATTTCTGATAAGAAGCATGAAGATTATGCAGCAGAAAAAAAATAGTGTGGATTTATAAAGACTTATGCCACAAAAAATAACATTATTAGAAGACAGCATATGGCATTTCCATATAGAACTGCAATACTACTCTTTTGCAGCGACATTTAAAGCAAGCCATAATTTTAGGCAGACTTTGGGGACTGCACCACAAAAAATAAATTTTGTATACCAACTGACTGAGGAAACCACTTTATGTTTTGACCAATGTATGTAACACAGCTATAATAAAAGAAAAATAAATTTTGTAACTGTTAAAAAGTAATGTTATGTTACCGTGTATCCCCGAAAATACGACAGTGTCTTATATTTTTTTGACCCACGAAATATGGCCTTGGGCTTATTAAAGGGGAGGGCTTATTATTTTTGGGTTGCCGGGCGGCTGCTCCCTTGCGAACAGGCTCCCAAAGACCCGGGCACAGCCACAGGGTCGAATGGCTGTGTTGCGCTGTTGCAGCAGCAACGCAGCAGCCATGAGGTGACCAAGCTCGTGAGCAGCCTCCCGGCAACCCCCCTTTCCATCCGGGTACAGCACCGCTGACCGACCTAGCAGTACCCAGAAGGCACCAAGCAACGTGAGCGCCTGTTCGCCGCCCTCCGCCTCCCGCGGCTCGGTGCCTTTGGAATACCCCTAGGTGAGTGAATGGGGCTCTGCATGGCTGGAGAGGGGAGTTGCGCAGCGGCTTTTCTGCTCCCTGCTCGTGCGAAGGGCATCTCCGCTGCTGGCGCTGTCCGCCGCTTGGTTTTTTTTTTCAAAGCACGAGGATGGATGCCGCTCTGGAAGTACGCTCTATGGTTGTACGATCTGCAGCCCACAACCATAGAGCGTACTTCCAGAGCGGCATCCATCCTCGTGCTTTGAAAAAAAAAACCAAGCAGCGGATGGCGCCAGCAGTGGAGATGCCCTTCGCATGAGCGGGGAGCGGAAAAGCCGCTGCACAACTTTCCTCTCCAGCCATGCAGAGCCCCATTCACTCACCTAGGGGCATTCCGAAGGCACCGAGCCGCGGGAGACGAAGGGCGGCGAACAGGTGCTTGCGTTGCTTGGTGCCTTCCGGGTACTGCTAGGTCGGTCAGCGGCGCTGTACCCGGATGGAAAGGGGGGTTGCCGGGCGGCTGCTCGTAAGCTTGGATGGCTGCTGTGTTGCTGCTGTGACAGCACAACACAGCCATTCGACCCTGAGGCTGTGCCCAGCTCTTCGGGAGCCTGCTCGCAAGAGAGCAGCTGCCCAGCAATCCCCCCCTCTTCAGCTGGGCACAGCGCCGCTGACCGACCTAGCAGTACCCCGAAAATACCAAGCAACGCAAGCACCTTTGCCCCCACCTCATTCCCGTAGCTTGGCGCCTTCGGGATACCGCTAGGTAGGCGAGCGGTGCTCTGCCTGGCCGGAGGGGGGGATAGTCCAGAGAGCTTATTTTCGGGGGTGGGCTTATATTTTTGCCCATGCGAAAAATGTGGCAAGGCTTTAGTTTCAGGACAGGTTGTATTTTCAGGGAAACACGGTAGTAAGTGGGAATAATTTTTAAAGTTTTTTTAAAAAATTGTCAGCTGTCAAATCCTATGCACTTATTTGCTAGTGGAAAATCATAGAAGGCTAGCAAGTAATGTTCCTTATTTTTTTTGACAGAGATATTATGTTCTTTCAGCCTAGTAGAAAACAGAGCTTTTCAAAGAGATCTGTTTCTCTTTTCTTTTATTGGGTGAAAAGGAAATAGAATAGCTGGAATAGGTAAATAATTATGGGGTTTTGTTCCATTACTTTCTAGCTTTAGTAAAAAATAAAATGCAGGATGTGAATATTTCTCACTTTTCTTTGTGTCAGCTAGAATTCTTAGAGAATGTTGTCTGGATCATTGGTGATTGCTGATGCACAGAATAAGTAAGGTGACCAGGAAATGGCCGACTCAGTCATCTGTGTTATGCAAACCCTCAATGGATTTTAAACAAACAACTGGTGCACTTAAAATGTACTAGCAGTAACAAGGATTTGTTGAAATTAATCATTAATATTACCTCAAAGAGCGCCATATTTTTTCCTTCATATAGTCTTCCTCTCTCCAAACTTGAATTATTGATGAATGGGCTACTTTCCCGTGGGACCCCATCACCTATCAAGGTATAACAAATAGGAGCAAACAGACAATTAAATCACACATTTTTAATGACAAATTCAACCATAACATATTTGTTCCCTATTTCTCCATGTGAGAGATCTGGTTACGATGATCTGTAAATATAGACAGATATTTCACCTTATAAAAGAACAGGCCCAAAGGAGGAAGCTAAGATAATTCTGCTCAGACAAACAGCTGTCAGGTTATGACGTAGTAGTGTCCATCAGCCACTGAATGAGATAATTAGACGACTTGAGGCTGGATTTTTCACACACAAGGTAGATTTTTATGTTGGGCCTTAATTTGCTAAATTACACAGTTACACAAATTTGATAGTGATGTGCATGGCCTGCAAGTGATGCATTTTTTAATATATTTTTTATTTTTTTTGTATTAATCAACTCTGAGATATTTAAGGATACAGGGCAAATTATAAGAAAGTACATAAATAAAACAAATACAGTAAGCAATTATTAAAATCCAACTCCATGTTCTATTATTTTTCACTCTTTTACCAGCTCAATTGCACAATGCACAATTAATTCCTGCTTTTTTTCTATCTTAGGTATCCTGAGAGTCAGAGTATTTGATGTATCCTGAGAGTCAGAGCATCTTTCAATTGGTGGGATATTGGCTTGCAAAGCAGACACAAAATTAGAGGTCTGGCCTTCCGTGGAATACCCCAACACTGCTTGTTAATATTTGGCTATATTGGAAGCATAATCTAAATCTGAGGTCCCCAGCCCCCGTGGCCTGTTTGAAACTGGACCATGGGAGAAATGGGCAAGCACACGTATGAAGCTCCAGTCGCACAAGAGGCAGGCAAGGAGTGAATGGAGCTTCACACGCAAGTGCAAGCACCCTCTAATCATGTGAGTGGAGGGCGCATAGTGCCGTTCACGTGAATGGAGGTGTGCTCTCACAAGTCTGTCACTCACATGTCCCCTCCCCTGCAGCAGGCTGGATCACCAAGCTGGGAAGGTTGAGGACCATTTATCTAAATGCCGTATATGACACAGGGGTCACTATGGCTAGTAACTTAATTATACTTGCCATTTATGTGAAAACTCTCAGACTTTCAACCTGAATAATAAAAAACCTGGAATAATAGGAGGAAGCAATTATCTATCTTTCCACAAATTTACAGCTTTTGCAGAAAGAAAACACTTAAGAAAAAATAGTAAATGTGTATTTAGGCTAACTGTGAAGAATAAAAACACTTCAAATGTTTGTCTGTTCATGCCATGAGTCATTGCAATGAAGATATAAAAGCATTATTAAGCTGTATGTTTGGGGTTTAAAATAGGCAAGACAAAGCCTGTTTTGTTATAGTTTACAGATTACTGAATAATATATACTCTTTTCAAAACAATTGAGTTCTCATCACCATCACCAAAAAAAATCCTCTACCAAATATATTGCAACACATCTACCAATTAGTGGAGAAAATGTTAATTGGAATACCAAACTGGATTTTTATTCTCTAATAATTATTTTTCTCTCACCCAAAGAAGTTTTCAAAACATGACACTGATGACTTTTGATAGAAAAGAATTTCTTTGGCCATGGTTGGTGGAGGCAGCCTCCATGCATGGGTAATACTTGTACACTGACCAATAGGACTGAGTGTGCTATCTTTAAGACCCGCCTTCTCCTGCAGCCATACCCAGCTTTGTGACTCAGTATATTGCCAAGGACAGACGTGTGAAACTTTTCTCTCCTCCTATTTGGTCTCCTTTAATTGGTCTTCTTTTGTATTTGCGTTCTTGTCTTAATATTTAATAGTCAGAAGGGTATGAGATAGAAATAGCCTGATACCTTTATTTGATCACCACTTGACTTATCTAAAAATTCACTTAGGTTCTGCCCTACTTCTTCTCCTATTTGATCATCTCTCATTGTGTACAGTTGGGCATTCCAAATGCTGTGGAACAAGAGAAGCAAGTTGCTCCAACAAGTATGTGACCATCCTGTTTAATGTCTATCTCATGTTCCACTGTCATGAAAAATGGAATGTTTATTTTTACTGAAGGGTCTCTGGTTCTATGGCAATGCTCAGGCCCTATGCCTGTCCACCGGATGATGGAATCGATATGATATATACACTTGATATATATACACTGTTACATTGTATTTAATATATTGCTGTGAATTTATCATCATTTTGAAGACTACTTCTCCACAGATAGATGGTAAGGATATACAGAAGTGGTCTTGCAAAGGTAGCAAAATTTCCTCACAGATCCTTCTTCCCAAATGACTGGAGACCTTAGTGTAATTCTGACACCCCCTTAAATTGCTTCTCCTACTTCTATATCAATTCCAGAGAGTTTTTTCACCACCCTCTTGAGAGTTAAAAAATTGGTGCCAACTTAGCATCAAGCATTACATGATTAAAACACTGTATACAATTCTTTATTGTGTTAATATTAGCTAAACGAGGATGCTAAATATGATTATGAATTGTGAAAACTGATGGGAAGAGCCCATTTGAATGAATTAGCAATGAACTGTTTAATTTTTTTGTAACAGAAGTCTAAAACGTGCAAGCTACTTTCTTACAAACTATTAACACCTGGACTAGGCATCATAACATACAAACAACACAGACATTATTGACCTCCAGTTATAGCAAGCCTTATCCCTGAGAAGCCTATAAATCTTATTTCAAAAATCCTCAGCATTACAAGTCCTCAGAAAAGGAAATCCTCATTAGCCCATCTGTACTGGTGCTGCAAGATAAAGAACGTTTCTAAAGATAGCACCTACTACATACAGCATGTGCAAAAGTAAACTGTACTGGAAAGTAGATTTCCATATTAAACTAAAAACCACAAACCAGCTAGGTAATCAAAGAAATATTGCTTTTTATATCCAGCCCTCCATCACACTGACTGATAAAACAATACTGCTGCCTTAAAACATTTGAGGGCGTGCTTTAAATAAGACCAATAACATTTGCTCTAAGTATAAAATTGTGAACATCCTTCAGGCACTGTGTTAAAATCGTAATAGAAATTTGTACAAATGAGCATAAAAGATCAGAGAAGCTACATCAAAGGAATTCTAAATTAAATATTATTAGCTAAATGACATTTAGTCATGAAATTTAAAAAAAGGAACAGAATGATAATGCAGTAGACCAGGGGTGGGGGGCCAGGCTGGGGAATTCTGGGAGTTGAAGTCCACAAGTCTTAAAGTTCCCAAGTTTGGACACCCCTGCAGTAGACTGATCAGCAACCAATCTTAAAATGGGAAGCCACAAACATTGCTCATTTGAAAGCCAAATAAGGATATTCTTTGAGAAATACAGGGGCCAATGTCCCTTAGAAGTTCACATAAATAATCAGGGACCAGAAATTACAATCTAATATACAGGTAGTCCTCAGCTTATGACCACAACTGAACCCAAAATTTCTGTTTCTAAGCAAGACAAGTGACTTTTCCCCCATTCCCGACCTTTCTTGCCACAGTTATGTGAATCACTGGTGTTGTTAAGTTAGTAACATCGTTGTTGAGTTAGCCATTGACTTTGCTTGTCGTGACACAAGAACACTGCAACCATCATAAATATGAGTCGGAGGCCAAGTGCCTGAATTTTGATCATGTGACCATGGAGATACTGCAACAGTCATAAGTGTGAAAAATGATCATAAGCCACTTTTTTCAACTTTGAACGGTTGCAACGTTCAAATGAACTGTTTTGTAAGTCAAGCTCTACCTGTACATGTCACAAGTGTTATTGTTATATATACATGAATGAATGCAAGACAGTGCTGAGACAGCAACTTGAATCTGGAAGAACAGAAAATGTGAGCCTGTTTCTGACAAAGGAAAAAATATCTATATGAAGTCAGATATTAAACATATCAGCTCAACATTGCAACTTTTCCTCCATGCTATTGCAGTGCAATGAGTACAAAGAGAAAATCAGACTGGTTAAACTTCAGAAAAGAATTACAAACTATCATGGTCACAGTACTGGAATATAATTATAAAACAATAAAAAACACTTGATAGAATGGCACAAAGACTCCAGAAGGTTAAAGGGTTATGGCATAGCAGCTTTAAGCATATCTTGTCCTGCTCCGTATCTGGATGGAAATTTACTGAAGTTGTTCTGAGTTTCCCAATATCGCGACAGCAGATGGATACTGAATTCAACTATTCAAACAAAAGTGATGAGTAGGAAAAAGTTCCACTCATTAGAGCATGAACAGAGGTAGCCAATACATTTGGCAAAGAGAAGGAAAAGAACAGAAAGTTCCTTAACAGAATACTAGATAGTTTCAGAAATACCCTGTGAAAAGAGAAGAGCTGATTCATGAGATATTTCTAAGTTGCCTAGTGTTTTCAGCAATAGCATAGAAAATTGAACAAATAAAATGAAGAAATTCCAAAAATTTAAGCTTCCTCCCCCAATTAACATTGTTGAATCATCTTCCCTTAAGACCTATTCTTCCCTTTCCACAAAATCTACTCAACTCACCTGGCTGAAATTTACCCAAAATGTTCCTCTGTATTGGACAATACTGCTGACATTTCATCACATATTATGTCTCAAATTAATATTGGTCAAACTCTCAATGACTGTTAAACTTGAGATTTTTAAATGAATATAGATCATACAGTATTTCCAAGAATCCTGGTTGTGTAGTTCAACTATTCCTAACAATCTATTGTTCAAATGAAAATCAAAGGTTACAATCAACTGAGGCTTTTCCAGCAGACAAGAATTGTTTTTTTCAATTCCTGCCCCTTTTCTGAATGTCAAGATCTACCACACTACATGCAGGGCAAGCTGCTAAACAAATCACATAAGTTTCTTACTAAGGCCTGATGCAATAAAATATCCAATAGTAGAACTATCATACTTCTGTATGCATATAAAACAGAAAAACAGTAAGCATAATAGACTTTAAAATAAAACAAAATAAAAATAATATGTTCTAAACTTCATTAATCGTGCAGTATATTATACAAAATTAGGGATACAACCCTAGAAGCAAAGTCCTGCATGTATATATTATACACATCTACCGTTCACCCAGGAACCAATTAATGCATACATACGTATAAAGTACATTGGGGTGGGGAGGGTGAGGAGAAATATAATTTTACAGATAATCTACCATATTTTTTGGAGTATAAAACGCACCGGAGTATAAGATGCACCAAGGTTTTGAAGAGGCAAATTTTTTTAAAAAAGTAGGCAGGTAGATAGAGGGAGAGAAAGAGAGAGAAATACAGTAGGTAGGTAAGGAGAGAGAAAGAGAGTAGTTAGGTAGGTAGGTAGATAAAGGGACAGAGATAGAGAAATAGAGAGAGATAGAGAAATAGAGAAATACAGTAGATAGGTAGGGAGAGAGAGAGTGGGTGGGTGTAGGTAGATAGGTAGGTAGAGGGATAGAGAGAGAGAAATAGAAAGAGAAATACACTAGATAGGTGGGGGGAGAGAGTAGGTAGGTAGGTATATAAAGGGAGAGAGAGAGAGAAATATAGTAGGTAGGTAGGGAGAGAGAGAGAGAGTAGGTAGGTAGGTAGAGGGATAGAGAGAGAGAAATAGAGAGAGAGAGAAATACAGTAGATAGGTATGGGGGGGAGAGAGAGTAGTTTGATAGGTAAGTAGGTAGATAAAGAGAGAGAGAGAGAATACAGTAGATAGGTAGGGAGAGAGAGAGAGAGTAGTTAGGTAGGTAGGTAGATAAAGAGAGAGAGAAATAGAGATAGAGAGATAAAGAAGTACAGTAGATAGGTAGGGAGAAAGGGTGTGTGTGTAGGTAGGTAGGTAGGTAGGTAGAGGGATAGATAGAGAGAAATAGAGATAGAGAGAAATACAGTAGATAGGTAGGTGTTTCTGCTGGCACAGCACTTGATTAATGTAATTCTCATCAATCAGTTAAAGAGCTTTCCAAAAGGAAAAAAAAAGTTTTACACTCTGCAAACTTCCCAAAAATGGCCCATTTTTCACAAAAACGGGCCCGTTTTTTTTAAAAAGGCATGAATAGCCTGGGGGGGGGGGCTTGCACAGTACTCCTGGGGGGCTGGGTGGGGCAAAAACGAGCAAAAAAAAGGCCCGTTTAATTGCATGCATAGCCTTATGGAGGCTTATAGAGTGCTGCTGGGGGCTGAAGGGACAAAAAATGGCCCATTTTTTGCTCATTTCTGCCTTCCCCAGCCCCCAGGAGCTCTCTGAAAGCCTTCAAAAGGGTATGCACAGCCAAGGGGCGGGGCTTCAGGAGGCAAAAAATGCTGTATTCGATGTATAAGACGCACCCAGATTTTCAGCCTCTTTTTTGAGGAAAAAAGGCGCTTCTTATACTCCGAAAAATACGGTAATTGTTAATTTCTCAGCAGGAATGACTTGGGAACATTATTATATGGCTGATCACCATCACTTTAAATGTTTTATGTCTAAGAAGGAAGGGTGAGATAATTCAATAGCATTTGTTTTCTATTTTTTAACAAACTGTCAGCTCTTCAAGTCAGGAAACCCAAGGTATGAATTGTAAAATTACAGCAATAGACATTTGCACGTTTGAATACACTTCTTCCCTCCTTCCCTTTATCTTGGTGATAACTAAGTAGGGTCAACTAGGTAGATTTTTAATTTTCTTAAAATTACATTTCTGCCTCAGACTCAAACTTCTTTTACATAACTTCTGCTCTGATTCTATAGATAAGAGAACCCACATTTTGGTTGAGGCAGAAATCTATGTATATTATTATAAACTAAGAATAGCTTCCAATTAGAACTAAATTTTCATCTGATTTACTTTTTACATAGGAGGTTACTCTTGGCACAAAAGCAAACTTTGAGACATCCTTTCTAATAGAAAATATATAAAAGTCTTGTAGATGAATGAAGTGCATGGATACTGCAAGATCAGCTATTTTAAAGGAATATACAGTATACCTTGGTGAAAGTAAAAACCATTATCTTAAACAGTGATATTTCTTGAAGTATAAAATTTAACAGATTGGTTGCTCCCCAGGTCTCACAAGGAAAAACAACATTATCAGCTCCTAAAGAGTGTGTGATCTTAGAAAGCAAGTGCATATAACAGAGTTAACTCAATAAAATCTTGTCAATTTGAACTAATTCTTTAGCAGTGGAGATTGCTAAAGTGTAAGACTGGATATGGTTCTAGATCAGGAGTGTCAAACTCAATTTCATTGAGGGCCACATCAGCATTGTGTTTGACCTCGGGAAGCGGGGTGGCTGTGGCCAGCTGTATGTCACTCGTGTCAGGTGTACCTGTGGTGGCCCAAGAGCTCTACCAGCAAAAATTGACTGTTTCCAGGGTGGCCCTGCAGATCAGATCTAAGCACCCCGTGGGCCAGATCCAGTCCCCAGGCCTTGAGTGTGACACCCCTGTTCTAGATTAAATAGGTTTAATTTATTTTTCATAAATCAAATTATTTTGATTTCTATAATCATGACATATGTTTGCCAGTCTGGTGTAGTGATTAAGGCATCAGACTAAAAACTGGGAGACACTGTTTTACTCACACCTTCAGCATGAAGCCAACTAAGTGATCTTGGACCAATCTCACCCTCTCAGCCCTAGGCAGGAGGCAATCGCAAATGTATATAGGTTATATCATTTTGATCTTGGGCACAAAGGAGGGGTCGAGTCTCAGGACCACTCTGTCTTTATGAAAAATGCATAAAGACAGTGCCGCCAACTCAGAAACTCTCCTGGCTGATGTTATAGCTACCAGGAACAAAACTTTGAGGGTTTGATACCTCAGGCAAGTGTCATTCAGCAGTTCAAATGGTGGACCCGTCAGTATCAGAAGGACCTTGGGCAGGTCCCAGATCAGATAGCAATTAAGGGGGGTCAGAGATTCGTAGCCCCTCAGAGAAACCGACAAATCAAGGGATGGTGAGACAAAGATGCAAAGTCCCTGCAAGTCAAGACGGACAAGAGGGCAGCCAGCTGTCGGCGTTGGATGTTGGGCGAAAGGCCCTTGTCCAAGCCTCTTGGAGAAAGTTCAGTACATGATGTAATGGCACATGGGCCACTGTCACGTTCTTGCCCGAGCACCATGAGACAAATGCCTTCCAAGTTGCATCGTAAATGCGGGTCATAGACAGTTGATGAGATGCTTGAATTGTGTCCACCACCCAAGGAGACAAAAGTCCCGCGATCAAGCCATGCCACTCAATCGCCAGGCGGTGAGTTTGAGCCAACCCAGGTCCGGGTGGAGGAGGACCCCCTGGCTGAGGGCATCCGGAGACATCAGCAGGTGCCAAGGTGGGGCCACAGACAGAGATCCGTAAACCAGGGACGATGCGGCCAGAATGGGACGAGAAGGATTAGTACCGCCTCCTCCTTCAGCATCTTCCGCATGACCCGTTGAATGAGGGGAATGGGGGGAAAATGTAGAGAAGGCTGTCGGGCCATGGGCATCTGAAGGCATCCCTGTCTGCTGCCCTGGAGACGGGAACCTTGACATGGACTGAGACAATCTGCCCTGATATTTGCCGTGCCAGAGATGTGCTCGGCCTTTACCGATAGAAGGTTGCACTCCGCCCACATTCCAAGTCCTGACGCCTCTTGCATCAGGCATTGTGAGTACGTGCCGCCCAGGCGATTGACATGCGCTTTCGCCATCACGTTGTCGGTGAATATGAGAACATGACCACCCACAAGATATTGATTGAAATGCAGGAGTGCTAGACGAATGGCCTTCACCTCCTTCCCCATCAGAGGGCAGACAGAGCCAGCTTGTCCACAAAGGTCACTCTAACATCGGCGATGCGTGGCTCCCTGAGATGGTGGGTGGTCTCGGCGGTATCCCAGTTCCTTGTTCCGGGAGCCTGTACGGACCCTGGTGACAACGGATGCCAGCGCCTGTCGGTCTGCGGTGCTCATCTTCGCTCAGAATTCTCTCAGGGTTTCTGGTCCCAGTCGAACAATCAGCAGAGTACCTTGGTGGAGATGTTGTATTGCTTATTCCACCAAAAGCCTTCACCCCGTGTCCCATGACACTGGGCAAGTTCTGAAAAACCTTGGAGGGGAGAGAAACTCAAGGGGAGACCGGCTGTTACTGTCTCCCTGACCCAAGTGTCTGAGCTTATTGCCTCCCAAAGGTGGGCAAAAAAAGGCCAATTGGCCCCCAATGGAAATTGTCATTGGGCAGTCACTTCTGATGCCAGAAGGGATGGCTAGCCCCACCCCGGAAGAATCTCCTGGCCTGGTAACGTTGGCCTCCCTTGTTAGACTTCTCCTGTTGTTGTTGACCCTGAGTGGTGTTGAACTGGCGTTGGAAACGAGGGGAGGAAAAGCCTCCCCCTGCACCTCGAAAGGGCAACATCCTGTAGGAGGTCGAAGGCCTTCTATCAGAGGATGACTGACTAGGGGATCTAGTGGGGCGCCTGCTGGATTCTGATCGGTCCCTCTTGGATTTATGTTTCTTCCTGCCAGCTGATGACTTGTTGTGACCCGAGGCCTAAGGAGAATCCTGCTGCATCAGCCCTGTTGCTATGGCTTGGCGAATGGCCTCTGAAATAATGGCCACCATGTCGGGCTGAGACCCAGGTTGGATTCCAATGGAGGGAGTGGCAGCAGCAATTGACAAGGGCTACCTTGAGAGGATTCAAGGGTGACCTCCCCATCCTCCTGTTCCGAAAGCAAACCCTCCACCCCACTGTCTGGGGACAGATCCTGTGGCAAAAGATGGTCAGGGGCTTAGGCACCTTTTCAGAGGGCTGAGAATGGACCTGGGCCTGTACAATAATCTGCAAAACCTGTCTATTGGCCTCCTTCTGCACTCTGGCAAACTCACGGTCCAGGGCCCTCTGCCTCCTCTCTTCTGCCTTTCAGACCATCTTGGAGGCCTTCTAAGAGCGCCCTGCGGCCTTGAGTGGAGGGGTTGTCTGCTTCCTGGGAGATGGTACCCCCCGATGGCCCTGCCATGGCTTCCTCCAGAGAGGGGGAGTGGGAAATCGTCTTCCCCCAAGTTCCCTCCGAATCTGCCATACTTATCTGTGGAGGCCGGTCTGGATGGATCAAGGACCTGTCACTAGCTCTCCTGGGCTCAAGCAGTGGTGGCAGGTGGCAAATGCTCTGTTGCAGGGCAAATCAGCTCTGCTGCTCCAAGCCCCGAGCTCCAGCCAGCTTGTAAGGACGCAGGGGGCTCTCCAGGGCGATGCGGGTCAGCTGGCTTGGAAGATACCGGCGGAAGAGCTCTCCTGGGCCCTGCTTCCTAAGGGAACCTAAATGCAGCCCCTGTGCCTCAGCGGCGATTCACGTAAAAACAAAATGGTGGCCGCGCTGAACTTTGCCTCCAAAATGGCAGCCACCTGAATAAAAACCTCCTCTGATAGCAGAAGGCAAACCGTGAGGAGCGATTGGAGCCGCGATTACCACCCCTGAGGTATCGTCGCTCTCCTGGGCCCTCTGACGCACTTTCTGTCTCACCCCTCCAAACGATGTTAAATGGAGTGGGGCAGAAGCGTGCCCCTCAGGCAAAGCCCCTCGATCACTGTGCAGCTCCAACCAGCTAAGCCTTTCCTGCTGCGTCTACGATTGAAAGGGAAGCCAGGGGAGCAATTATTTTGCAAAAGAAATTAATTTTATGACAAATTGATATTGAGGTCAGATTAGCATGTCCTATCCCTAAGGAAACTGAGTCTTAAAAGCTGGAGGAGCCAGTAGAGGAGGCGAGATATTGAAATCTTCAGACTCAGTCCCATTGGATGAGTTAACCCATTCCTTTCTGCTGTCTCCACCTACAATGGAGAAAATCACCAAATCACATTGCTTTTATGATAGCACAAATATTTTAATCATAAAATAATCCTACTTTAAACAGGAAGTCATCTTTCTTAAAACTTCAACCTTTAAAAATGTAGAAATATTTATAAGTGTATTAAACTAATGTTTTGCTCCTTGACGACAAATAAACTTTTAACTTCCTAGGTATAAATATCTGAGATCCAAAACATAGACTGATCCCTCATGATCCACTAGTGTTGGGGGCCCTTGGCATACAGTAATGTTTTTCAGGGTTTTTAGGAAATAATAATAATAATAATAATAACAACAACAACAATAATAATAACAATAATTATAACAACAACAACAACCCCTCCAAGGAGCTTTACCTTGTCGTGGTGGAGGGGCTTGCTCACTAGAGTGCAACATATCAGACAGGACTTAGGTGAAGGGCCAGACAAAATTTGCTCCACAACCCATTCAAACATAATGAATACGAGAAAAATGAAATTTATGCTGGCTGAACCGTCGCCCAGATTAACAAAGGTTTCGTTGGATGCTATGGCTCCTGGGCATTCTGCGCAAAATGAGTTACAAGGCTCAGTTCCCTCTGCTAGGCAACCAGGGCATGGAGGTGACAAGCTACTGGAAGAAAAAGCAAAAAAACGAAAAATCTGGACTAGGGAAGAAAATGACCATTGGCTTACCTGAAGGGTCCTTTTCTGTGCACCGCAGGAGAGTCCAAGCAATGGGTTAATTCAGTCTGGTTGCCCTTGGATACTGAGGAACTTTTTTTCTCCCTTTAACCACACCTCCTTGTGTGAATGCTGCCAGAATTAATGACGAAAAAAGTCAGTCTGTCGAGAGGATGGAGCGAAGGCATCCAAGATGTCTTTAGTTGAGAAAAGGAACGAATCCCCGGGCCGAAGACCAGGGTGGGTTGGATTCTCCCGCGGTGCACAGAAAAGGACCCTTCAGGTAAGCCAATGGTCATTTTCCTGTGCACCGCTTGGAGAGTCCAAGCAATGGGACATACCCAAGTTATTGTCCAGATGGGTGGGCAGAAGCAGAGTCCCGGGATTCGGTCGAAGACACAACCCCTTGAAGCACCCTCCTGCCAAAGGACGCCTCAGCCGAGGCGTAGATGTCCAGCTTGTAATGTCGAATGAAGGGCATCGGGGAGGACCACGTAGCCGCCTTACAAATGTCTAGGATCGATGCCCGAGTGGCCCAAGCCGCAGTGGTGGCCGCGCTGCAAGTGGAGTGCGCAGTGATGCCCCGTGGCACCGACCTGGCCTGGCTTTCGTAGGCCAAGGATATGCAAGCACGCAGCCACCTGCCAACAGTGGAAGAAGAGACCTTTTTGCCCAGGGAACCTGGATGAAATGACACGAACAAGGACTCCGATTTCCGGAACTCGGAGGTGCGGGCGATGTATGTTTTCAACATGTGCCACTGACGTTCCCTGGGATGTGACGGTCGCGGACAGAAATCAGGAATCACAATGTCTTGCGTTCTATGGAACCAAGTGTTGACCTTTGGAATAAAGGTCGGGTCTAGTCTCAACACCACCCTGTCTGGGTGGACGGTACATAGGCCCTGGCGAACCGATAGGGCTGCCAGTTCTGAGATACGACGAGCTGACGTCACGGCGATGAGGAATGCCGTCTTGAGTGTGAGATGACGTAGCGACGTAGTGCTGAGAGGCTCGAAAGGTGGAGCGGTGAGCGCCTGCAGAACCACGGACAGCTGTCAGGTGGGAGAGCGATGGACCGTGGGAGGTCGTAAGTTACAGGCCCCTTTGAGAAAGGAACGGACTCTAGGAACCTTGCTAAGGGACAAGACCGGGTCACCGGCCCAAACGGTGGAGAGGGCCGCCACCTGTCGTCGAAGGGTATTCGGGGCGAGGCCCTTGGCAAGACCCCCTTGCAGGAAGTCCAGGACGCGGGAGACCGGGGCCGTCACCGGGTCTAAATGTAAGGTGTCACACCATTTGGCGAAGGAAGCCCAAGACGCATTGTAAATTCGAGTGGTCGACGGCCGTCTAGCTGCCTGTATAGTGTGGACTACGTCCTCTGAAAAGCCCTCGCGCCTCAGCTGGTCCCCCTCAAGTGCCAGACAGCCAATTGGAGCCATTGGGGCTCTGGATGAATTACGGCCCCCTGGCGGTTTATGTGGGCCTTGGTGGCCACATTGTCCGTCATCAACAGGACATGTTGATGGCGAATGTCCTGGTGAAAATGTCGGAGTGCCAGGCGGGCCGCACACAGTTCCAGAAGATTGATGCTGCAGGAGCTCTCTGCGAGTGACCACGTGCCTTGCACCACTAGATGACCCATGTGTGCCCCCCAGCCAGCGAGGCTTGCGTCTGTGGTGACCACTAACCGGTTGGGCTCTTTGAACAGGTGGCCCTTGAGGATTGCAGGGGACGTCCACCATCGGAGCGACCTCTTCACTGCTGGGGGAACGCTCACCAGTCGGTTCGAGTTGCTCCTTGAGGCCCTCTGGTGAGGAAGGAGCAGCCATTGGAGAGCTCTGGAGTGAAGGCGAGCCCATGGGACGATCGAGATGGAAGAGATCATTTTCCCCAACAGCTGTGACAGGAGGATGATTGGTACCTGTCTCGCGAGCATCACCTTGCGGGTCATGGCCACTAAGCTGTCTAGCCTGTCCTGGAATAGGAAGACCCTGCACAAGGAAGTGTCTATGACCGCCCCCAGGTGGATAAGTCTGGTGGTGGGAACCAGATGGCTTTTCTTTAGATTTAGGGAGAAGCCGTGGCTCCTCAGAGTTCTCATCGTGATGCGGAGGTCCCGCAAGGCCTGCTGCCTGGACGACGACTGGATCAGGATGTCGTCCAGGTAGCACTGTAGCCTTATGGGTCTGCGCCTTAGTTGGGCTGCCACAACCGCCAGGACCTTGGTGAAGGTCCTGGGAGCCGACGACAGGCCGAAAGGAAGGGCCCGGTATTGAAAATGCCGGCCGGCATAAAAGAAGCGCAGGAACCTCCTGTGCTGGGGATGGATGGGGATGTGTAGGTAAGCCTCCTTGAGGTCGATAGAGGTAAGGAGGTCTCCCTGACGGATCCCCAACAGGATGGACTGGAGGGACTGCATCTTGAACCTCCGGTAGGCGATGTGCCTGTTGAGGTTCTTTAGGTCCAAGATGGCCCTCCAGCCCCCCGAGCTCTTTGGGACCAGGAAGAGGATGGAGTAGAAACCCCTCCCCTCCTGGCCGGGGGGAACCTGCTCTATTGCGTCTATCTCCAGGAGATGAAGTATCTCCTGGTTCATAAGCTCCCTCTTCAGAGGGCAGGAAGGAGTGGGGCACCGGATGAAGTTCCGGGGAGGGGGGGGATAGAAATTCTAGGGATAGGCCCTCCCTTACAATCTGGAGGACCCAGGCGTCCTCCATGGTCTGGGCCCAATGGTGGGCGAATAGCTGGATCCGCCCCCCTATGGGTGACAGGCCCAGGCAGTCACTTTGATTTGCGGAAGGGCCTGTTGGAGGCACCGCCACGGTTGGATTTACGGAAGCCGAATTGTTGTCTACCTCTGTCCCTGAAATTGGATCTGTCCTGGAACCTGTCCCCTGACTGACCGGCCGGTCGGTAGGGCGGGGAGAAGGAGGAAGAGGTAGAGGGTTCAGAGGCACGAAAGGGCTGCCTCCTGGGGTACGGAGCGGACTTACGGTCCTGCTTCTTTGTGGTGGAAGGTAAGATCTTTCTTTTATCTTTGGATTCAATGAGGAGGGGCTCAAGCGCTTCCCCAAATAATTTGGCACCCTTAAAGGGGGCTGAGGCCAGCTTCCATTTATGCTTCTGGTCCGCCTGCCAGTGGCGGAGCCAGAGCAGGCGGCGTGAGGTGACGTTGGCCGCCAAGGCTCTAGACGCAAATTTGGTGGCGTTAAGGGATGCGTCCGCCGCATATTGGGAGGCCGCAATTATTTTTGAAATATCCTGGCGAAGGCGCAAGTCCCCTGCCGGGAGTTTGGCCAGCAGTTCCCTTAGCCATATAACGGAGGCCCTGTTAAAAAAGGAGGCGGAGGAGGCGGCTTTGATGGCCCAGGCGGCTGCCAGATGAGCCTTATGACATACCCTCTCCACCTTCTTATCCTCTGCCTTGAGCCCACCCAGCAGGTCTGCTGGGAGGGGGGAGTTGGAGGTGAGGGCAGTTATAGGTGGGTCCACGGCTGGGAGAGCCAAAAGGTCTTCCAAGGTGGGATCCATTGAATAAAGTTTCTTGTCTGCCCCGCTGGGAGAAGACAAGGTGGCTGGTTGGGCCCACTGACATTGAATTACGTCCAGGAACAAGGCTGGAACCGGGACCAGCTCTTGTTGGGGGGCCGGAACGTCGAACATGGCCGCATTGGGGTTTTCGGGAACAGCATCGGCCGAAGGTTGGGCCGGCTTAGGTTTGATCCCTACCCTGGTAGCTAGTTTGGCCTTGTGGAGAATGGACTTTAAAAGACTAGGTTTGAAAAGTCCCGAGAAGGAGGGAGCGTCTGGGGGGAGGCCCTCGTCCTCAAATAGCTCTTGCCCGTCTTGGTCAGCGTCCTCGATGGCGGAGGTTTCGCTGACCACGGACGACTCAAGGGACGGGTGACGGGCACGTTTGGCCAGAGGAGGAGCCGTCGGGCCCTGGAGGGTTGCCCCTGACCCTGGTGGGGGAGGGGTGCGCTTTTGGAGGCCCTCAGCGATGCCTCTGGCGATCGCGCGATCGACCAAGGCCTGCATGCGCGCTGACAGTTCGGGCTCCTGATCAGAGTCGGATTCCGGGTCCCTGGGGTCCTGGAGATGGTAATGGGAGCCCCCGGCTGGGGGAGCCCTACTGTGACCCTCTGGGACTGGGTCCTGTTCATATGACCAGGACGGGGCTGGAGAGACTGGTTCCACCAGTGATCTGTCCGGGGACAGATCCTGAGACTCTACCTCCTCATTCATCAATGTCAAGACATCACCTCTGGATGGGGGGATGGGGGCTTCCCCTGGGGGGGACCCTGCCCCAGCCTGGCGCTGGGCCTTCTCAAATTGTTTGTCAAGGGCCCGCTGGCGCCTCTCAGCATCCTTGGTTTCGGCTGCAGAAGGGCCTTCACAGGGTGCTTGTTAGTGGCCCCTGAAACTCCCTTGCCCACACTCCCACCCCTAATGGAAGGGGTATCCTTGCTAGGGGCCTGAGAGGGGCCAGATCTAGCCTCAAGGGAACCTGATGGAGGGGGCAGCTCCATGCCAATGACCGCACAAGGATGATGCAGAAAACACAGGCAAGCGGGTAGGCTGCAGCGGATTTCGACTGGCTACTCTGTAATGCACAAAAAAACAATCATGATTAATAATGCAGGCATAGAAAAAAACAGTAATTCCAATTCAGCCTTAACACCAGTAGCCAGATTAAAAGGAGGACACCCAGGAGGTTGAGCTATGAAGTGGGCCCGCAGCTCAGGCTGCAGTAACCCCGGCAGGAGAGACAGGGAAGTCAGTAGGCCAGATGACTAGTAGTTTGAGAAAAAGCAAGGCCTGGCCAGTTCTTAAGGAGAAAAAATCTTCCCTGTGCCGGTGCAAAGGACACGTGGTGGCCAAATTACCAGCGCCGCTGAGGTCCGGTGAGTGGTGGCCAAGGGCCCGCTGGGCGGGCCCGGCGAGACCCTATCGCCACCAAGGCGGCCTCCTGCACGAGCGTGGCTGAGCGGCAGAGGCCTAAAATAAAGGCGCGAACTTTTCGCGCCTAAAAATGGCTGCCGCAACAGCGAGGGGCTAGTCGGAGAGAAAAGCGGCAATCAGGAGCAATCCGGGCTGCTCGCTACTCCGTGGCGGCTGAGGGACGGAAAAAAACGCAGGGGGAGTCAAAAAAACGAAAACCAGGCCGTAAAAACAACAACCGGGAAGGGAACCGAGCGAAAAAAAACCCTCGCCGCTGCTGCCGCGCTCTAGGAGCAAGCGGCAGGCCTCCGAGCCTGCACGAGTGCGAGGCTGTGGAGCGAGGCCTCCCTCACCACACGCTTACCTCCTGGCCTTCGATAACTTGAGCAAATGTTGATTGCAGAAGAAAAAAGACAGGGAGAAAAAAGCAGTTTTAAACAGGAAAAAATTTCCAAATATATAGATCTAGGAGAGTCCAAGCCAAGGATTAATAGCCTGAGCTCTGAATTTGCATCCGAATCGGGCAACTGAGGAATTAATTCTGGCAGCAATCACACAAGGAGGTGTGGTTAAAGGGAGAAAAAAAGTTCCTCAGTATCCAAGGGCAACCAGACTGAATTAACCCATTGCTTGGACTCTCCAAGCGGTGCACAGGAAAACATCTCTATTATGGAAGCTTACTATCAATCTGAGCCAGAAAAACATGGATTTCAAAAACAAATGTATCAGATTTGGAAGGTGAACCATACGGACTGTGATATCAATGAACAAAGGCTAATGGACCAACAACGTATAATTCTGAGCCACAAATTTTTCACTACAGCAGAATTAACAGGAATCTAAGAGAAAGCAACTAATGGTCTGAGTATACCAACAAAGAAGAGTAACATCAACAATGATTTGCAGACTCAAAAGCAAACTGAGGAAGAAAGAGAGGAAGAGGCTGCTGAAATGGATGAAGATAAAGAACAAGAGAGCAAGCACCAACAGATAGTGCTCAATTAGCTGAGAAAATAAAGCATCAAATGGAAGATGCTGAAAGAACACGTTTGCCAAAGCTGAACCAAGTGAACCGGAAAGAACTGAGAAATGTACTAAAAAAGGTCAATGAGGCTGTGCAAACCATTCAAACTAATACATTAGCTGAAACAAACCAGGTGATATATGCAGCAGCCTTCATAACCACCAAAGAATTGGGTTTGAAAATACAAAGGAACCAAAGAGGCAAGAAGGGGAAGCCTAAGTGGAAAATTCGGTTGGAATTGAAGATCAAAAAATTTTGTGGAGACTTGAGCAACTTGAAGAATCTAAGGCAAGGTCAGCTAAAGAACAAGCAGGTCAAAAGCAGCCTGGAAGCAAGATACGATTTGGAGGAGATTGCAGTAGTAATTGAAGAGCTGAAGCAGAGGATTGTTGCCATTGCTGAAAAGATATGGTATGAAAATCGAGTAACTCAGTTCAAAGAAAACTCATAGTTCGGAGCAAATCAGCACCAGTTTTATAAGAGCTTAGAAAGTGGAGATGGAGTAACAACAAATGAAAAACCTGATAAAGAGAAAGCTCTGAAATTCTGGAAAAATTTGTGGGAAAACAACAAGAAGCACAACAGAAATGCAAAATGGATCAAGCAGATTGAGGATTCTATTAAAGTGCATAAAATGGAAGATGTGAAAATAACAAAAGAAAAGGCAGTCAAGAAAAGTGAAGAATTGGAACTTGACTAGATGAGCTACATGGTTTCTGGCTAAAGGCACTTACAAGTATGCACGAAAGATTGGCAGCCCAAATGAACCAGATCTTAAAAACACCTGAAAATGATGAATGGATGACAACTGGAAGGACATTTTTGATCCAAAAAGATAAAGGAAAAGGAAAGGACTCTGGAAACTATAGGCCAATCACTTGTTTGCCAACAACATACAAGCTCCTTACTGGTATCATTGCAAACAAAATTTACGGATACTTGGAAAGAAATGACTTGCTCCCAGTAGAACAGAAAGGATGCTGCAAAAATTCAAGAGGAACAAAGGACCAACTGCTGATTGACAAGCTAATCCTAAAGAATTCAAAGAAAAGAAGAACCAAGCTGTTCATAGCTTGGATAGACTATAAGAAAGTGGTCGATTCAGTTCCCCACAGCTGGATCAAGAAATGCCTGAAAATCTTTGGCATCAGCAGCAACATACAAAAATTCATGGAAACTTCAAGGAACCTCTGGAAAACGAAGCTTATGGCTAATGGAGAAGAACTGGGTGAAGTTGAAATTAAACGAGGCATTTTCCAGGGTGATTCCCTTTCACCCCTACTTTTTATACTCTCAATGCTACCACTGACAACCATTTTGAAGAAGGTGAACTGTGGATACGAACTTGCAAAGAAAGGACTGAAAATTTCACACTTGGTGTACATGGATGATTTGAAACTGTTTGGTAAAACAAAAGCTGAACTGAATTTTTTAATTGAAAGCACAAAAGAATTTAGGCAAGGCATTGGTATGCAGTTTGGAATTGACAAATGTGCAACAATGGCAACCAAGGCAGGCAAGGTCCTAGAAGATGATGGAATACAACTTGAGAATGAAGATATGATAAAGGCAGTAAAACCAGAAGAAGGCTACAAGTACTTGGGGATTTTAGAGGCCCCTGACTTAATGCATAATAAAATCAAGGAATTAACCTCAGCCAAGTATATTCGATATTAAAGTCCAAACTGAGTGGAGGAAACATTATAAAAGCCATAAATACCTGGGCTATACCTGTAATTCGATACTCTGCAGGAATAATTGACTGGACCCAGATGGAGTTGGACAATTTGGACAGAAAAACAAGGAAGCTTATGACAATGAATCATGCTTTGCACCCTAAAAGTGATGTTGACCGATTGTATCTACCAAGAGCAGAGGGTGGTCGAGGACTCCTACAAGTAAAGCAGACTGTGGAAGAAGAAAGACACAGCTTGAATGATTACATCCAGAAAAATGAAGAAACAATGATTAAGGAAGTAAATAAAGGAGGCCTTTTGAAGACAACTAAGTTAAAAGCTGAATATAAGAAAGAAGTAATTGAGAAGCGAGCTGAAAATTGGAAATGCAAAGCTATGCATGGCCAATACTTGAAAAGTATTGAAGGCAAAGCTGACCAAAAACTAACTTGGAACTGGTTAGGATCAGGAGTACTGAAAAAAAGAAACAGAAGGCTTTATTTTGGCAGCTCAAGAACAAGCCTTAGCCACAAACTGCATGAAGGCAAAAATTCAACATGTTACCACCAACAGCAAATGTCGCCTCTGTAATGAGAAAGATGAGACAGTCGACCACTTGATCAGTGGGAGCAGCAAAATTTCACAAACTGATTACCTACAATGCCATGACCGTGCTGCTAAGATCATTCACTGGAAATTGTGCCAAACGTTTGGATTTGAGTACAGCAAAAACCACTGGGACCATCAGGTTGAGAAGGTTTTAGAGAATGAGAAAGTCAAGATCTTGTGGGACTTCAGAATCCAGACTAACAGGCACTTGGCCTACAACACACCTGACATAATAATAGTTGAAAAGAAAAAAGTATGGTTCATTGACATTGCAATACCTGGTGATGCACGAATTGAAGATAAACAGCAAGAAAAAAATCACAAAAAACGGGACTTGCAAATTTAGGTTGAGTGACTGTGGAAAAAGAAATCATGTGTTGTCCCAATTGTAATTGGAGCCCTTGGAGCAATACCTAAGGGGCTACCTCGCTATTTGAAAATTCTAAATTTACCTGATTTGAACAGAATCAAGAGATTTCAAGCTTACAACTATAACAATTAATACATTTAGATGACATAAGCTTTTGATGTTATAAGAACTCACTAGCTTGAAAGCATCTTCTTAAAACTTCATGCAAGCTTACACAACTATGCAATATATTTGATGTTTTATAAGTCTTATTAATACGATGGCATTTACAAAAAATGAATTAGAAGCAATCAAACCTGAAAGACACATCTCTAATCTCAATGGTATATTGATCTTTAAAATCCTGTTAATCTGTGTATATATTGGAATCCAAAATTTTCTAGCTTTTTTACATGTCCACCAAACATGATAAAAGGTCCCTTCTTCTGTTCATATTTCTAACATAAATCTGAAGTGTCTTTATATATTCTAGACAATTTCTGATATATCAATAATTCATAATTTTTTAAAAAAATCATTTTAGGATTATAACATAGTACAAATATTAATGTTTTAAACCATATATTTTCCCATTGTTCCATCTACATGTTATAGCCAACTTCTAACCACATTCTTTCACTTGCTCTTGGTTTAAACTTCATTAAAATTTTATACATTTCAGCAATTACATATTCATTATTTCTACACAATTCAGTTTCAAACTAAGACTCACAATGTTCAAAACTATAAATTATTTTGCTACTTTAAATCTTTCTAATAACTGTAAATAAGAAAACCTTGGTCACTATATTCCATTGGCATCAGAACTTCTCTTAATTTTCTTTTCACTTCTTTTGACAAACCCTAGTACAGTGATGGCTAACCTTTTTGTTGTCGCATGCCAAAAGTGTGTGCATGTGCAACAGCCTGTATGTGTGTGTCCCCGCATCCATAATGCAATGTGTGACGCACACACACACACACACACACATATGCCCCATCCCCCTGCGCATGCACGCGCACACTCCTGTGCCCCCCAGGCATGTGCGTGCGACCGCCCTCCCCCCCGTGCACCATTTTGGGCCTAGGACGCCTCCCTGAAGCCTCTTGGGACCAAAACCGGGCCACGGGAGGAGGGGGAGGAGAATCATCATGGCCCTAGTATATCACAGTAATTCAGTCATTTGGTTTCCCTGTATTTTCTTCTCCAGTGCTTCTTGCACTGAGGCTTAAATTTCTTATTTCATTTCCTTTTTATCTTTACAAGATTTTTATCCACTCTTTTTTCAAAAGTTATCAATTTAGCATCAAGTGATTTAGTCAATTTGAGTTCAAATAATTCAGCTAACTTACTAACCAGTTCCTCAGACATTTTCTGAATAAAAATTGTGTAATTTGTCTCTCTCTGCAGTTTGTTCCAGCAAGCCTTTTCTCCCCTCCCCTTTTTGCTGCTTTCTGGTATTTGGCATTATATTATAATCCAAAAATGAAAGTGTCTCAAACAAGGGAAAGAGAAAAGCAAGCTTTCCCCTTTTTTACAGTCAGCAAAACTGTCAGCATCTCCATAGTTACAATCAGCGTTATAGTCAGCATCACAGTCTGCCTCATATTACCATTATGTTTTGTTTTGTAAAATCAATCACCTGTACTCTTTAATAATAAACTAAAAAATATTCCCACAAAGGTCCTGTTCATTTAACTCCAGTTTGTTCAAAGCACCTGCATCAAAAATATTTCAAAATAACTACCCCCTTTATCTGTTTTAAATTTTCTTACATCCACTCCTTGTTAAGCTTTTTATCAAAAATGTTTAAGTCTTTAAAACATTTTCCCTTTATACTCCAGAAAGAACGTTGGTCTTACCTGAACGTTTTTTTCAGGAGATGTGGAGGGAGGGGTCACAGAAGGGTTATTACAGCCTGATTGGTCCATTTGACTGAGAGAAAACTTCTTAACCTTCGGCTTCTCCCGTTGGTTCCCAGTTTCCGCGATGTCGTTGCATGCATCTGTAACAACAAACAAAAACAAGGGAAACCCCCCCGGGGCCACCCGATCCTACACCTCCCGGACCCTGTCTATCTAACTAGGGCTGGAATGTGACCCCTCCCTCCACATCTCCTGAAAAAAACGTTCAGGTAAGACCAACGTTCTTTTTCCAGTAGAGTGGAGGGAGGGGTCACAGAAGGGACAAACCCAAGCTACGTCCCCGGGCGGGTAGACTGGGTCCCAGGTGAAGGATCGGCCACCACCCTCTGGAGGACCCGCCGCCCAAAGGATGCCTCAGCCGAGGCATACGCATCCAAACGGTAGTGCCTAATGAAGGGCGTAGGAGAGGCCCAAGTGGCCGCCCTGCAAATATCCTCGAAGGGCGCTCTGGTAGCCCAGGCCGCAGTGGTAGCGGCACTGCGGGTGGAGTGGGCAGTGATACCTGACGGGGAAGTTTTCCCGGAAGCACTGTAGGCCTCAACTATGGCCAACCTAATCCATCTCCCGATAGTGGAAGAGGACACCTTACGTCCCAACGAGCCCGGCCGAAAAGAGACGAACAACGCCTCGGTCCTCCTAACGCCCTCCGTCCGTTTCAGGTATATGCGGACGGCGCGGCGGACGTCCAGCCTGTGCCACACGCACTCCTGCTCCCTTGCTGGATTGGGACAAAAATTTGGAAGCACAATCTCTTGGGCCCTGTGAAATTGAGAATTCACCTTCGGAATAAACGAAGGATCCAAACGCAGGACCACCCTGTCCTGGTGGATTATACACAGATCACTGCGAGAAGAAAGAGCCCCCAATTCCGAAATGCGCCTGGCTGATGTAATAGCCACTAAAAACACCACCTTAAGGGTGAGGAGGCGCATGTGTACCGTCCTAAGAGGTTCGAAGGGGGAGCCTGTCAGAGCCTTGAGGACCAGAGTGAGGTCCCAGGTCGGGAATCTATGAACCGGGGGTGGGCGGATGTTAGCCGCCCCTTTAAGAAAACGCTTAATCAAGGGAGAACGAGAAAGGGTGGGGGAACCCTCCCCCCCCAGAATGGTGGCCAAAGCTGCCACCTGTCGCCGGAGCGTATTATGCGACAGACCGTCCTCTAACCCCTTCTGAAGGAACTCCAATACGTCCGGGACGGTAGCCCTAGAGGGATCCAAACCCAACGGAATACACCACTTTGCAAACGCCCTCCAAGTGGCATTGTAAATCCTAACCGTAGACGGCCTCCTGGACGCCTCTAAGGTGGCTATAACTCCCGACGAAAGTCTCCTCCCCCTCAGGATCCCCCGTTCAATAGCCAGGCGGTCAGATGAAGCCACTGAGGCCCTGGGTGATGCAAAGCCCCTTGACTCAGAACGACCCCCCCTGGGGGAATCCTCCAGGGGTCTGCTACCGACAGCTGGACCAGGTCCGCGAACCATGGTCTCCTCGGCCAGTACGGGGCTAACAGGATAACGAGAGCCCTCTCTGTGACTACCTTCCTGATCGTACGGGGAACGAGGGGAAGGGGAGGAAAGGCATAAAGAAGGCCCGGGGGCCACCGGCTCCTGAGGGCATCCGCTCCTTCTGCTGACGGAGACTGGAAACGGGTGAAGAAACGCGGCAGCTGGGCGTTGTCGGGGGAGGCAAACAGGTCCACCAGGGGTGTGCCGAATCTGCTGCATATCTTCCGAAACAACTCCGACCCCAGTTGCCACTCGCCATCGTCTAGGGTCGTGCGACTCAACCAATCCGCCTGAAGATTGGACACCCCCGAGATGTGCTCCGCTACAATCGAAGCCAAATGTCTCTCTGCCCACAAGCCCAACGCTTGCGCCTCTCGCCAAAGGGAGCGGGAGTGAGTGCCCCCCTGGCGATTGACATGGGCCTTTGTCGCCACATTGTCCGTGAGCAGGAGGACATGGCGTCCCCGCAGGTGATGACAAAAAGTCCTGAGGGCAAGTCTCACGGCCTTCAGCTCCAGCCAATTGATGTTGTGGCGGAGATCCGAGGCAGACCAACGTCCCTGGGTCATGTCGGAGTCCATCACGGCCCCCCAGCCGAAGAGGCTGGCATCCGTCGTCACGGTGACTCTCTCGGGCTCCCAAAAGCAAGCCCCCTGTCGCAGCGCCGGGGACATCCACCACTGAAGAGAGAGCCTCACCTCCGCTGGTAGAGGAACTGGCCGCAAGGAGTTGCTCATCATCCTTCTCTGGACTGGAATCAAGGCCCACTGGAGAGGTCGCAGATGGAGCCGGGCCCAGGGCACAATCCCTATACAAGAGACCATCTTCCCCAGCAGTTGAGACAAGGTCAGGATGGAAACAGACCTTCTTTTTCTTACGGAGGAGACCAGTTGACGTAGACTGGTCAAGCGGTCTGGGGACAGGCGAACCCTCCCTGACTCGGAGTTTATCACTGTCCCTAAGTGGAGAATCTGTTTGGATGGGGACAGGTGGCTCTTGGGAAAGTTCACTGAAAACCCTAACTCCTGAAGCCAAGGGATCGTCAGCCGAAGATCCGACGTGGCTCTGGGGAGGGACTCCGCCTGGACCAGGACGTCGTCCAAGTAGCACTGAAGTCTCACCGGAATGGAACGTAGGTAAGCCGCCAGTGCTGCCAGGACCTTGGTGAACGTCCGCGGCGCTGAGGCCAGACCAAACGGTAGGGCCCGGTACTGGTAATGTCTGCCCTGGTGAGAAAACCTGAGATAGCGCCGGTGAGACTGGAGAATGGGGATGTGGAGGTAGGCCTCTGTCAAGTCTACCGAGGCCATGTAGTCTCCCTTCCGAATGCCCTGCAGGATTGATTTCAGGGACGCCATCTTGAACCGCCTGTAGACTAGGTAGCGGTTGAGACGTTTCAGGTTGAGGATTGCCCTCCAACCCCCCGAGGATTTTGGGACTACGAACAGATGTGAGTAGTAGCCCTGACCCCTCTCCGGCCCCGGAACCACCTCCACCGCCCTGAAGTCTAGGAGATGGTCGACAGCGAGGTCCATGAGACGACGACGTCCCGGATCTCGAGCCGGGGGGAAGACCTTGAAAAAACTCGGAGGCTTGGAGAGGAACTCTAACCTTAGGCCGTGGCGAACGGTCGCCCTGACCCAACCGTCTGATGTGATCTGATCCCACTTGTCCGCATACAGTGCCAGGCGGCCTCCGATGGGATGACTCGGGTTGGAGTCATTTCCCCCTGCGGAAGGGACGGCCGCCCCCCCCTTGAAAGGGCCGCTTGGACTGCGGCTGGTACCTAGAACGATCCTGAAAGTTCTGCCTATTGAACTGTCTGTCCTGCCTGTAAGGTTGGTAACGCTGATCCTGATCCCTGTCATAGGATTTGAACTGGGCCCTGCGATAGGGGTGACTACGGGACTCCGCCTTCTTGGTGGATGTAGGCATAACCTTCTTTTTATCTTTGTTCTCCACCAAAATCGGGTCTAAGGAGGCCCCGAACAAATTTGGACCTGCAAAGGGGGCGGCCACCAGGTCCCACTTGGCTTTATAGTCCATCTGCCAGTTCCTGAGCCACAGGAGCCGACGGGAGGCCACAGAGGTGGCCAAGGCACTAGAACCAAACCTAACAGCGTCTAGGGTCGCATCAGCCAAGTACTGACACGCTGCCATAATTTTAGCTAAATCCTGGTGAACCCGCTCATCTTGGATCGGAATGCGATCCTGAAGCTGGCGGAGCTACATGACCGTAGTTCGGTTAAAGTACGAGGCGGCAGCCGCCGCCCGCACCACCCATGCTGGGGCCTTATAATTCTTACGTAAAGTGAGCTCCGCCCTCTTGTCCTCTGGCTTAAGTTTGTCTGCCACGTCCCCCGAGACTACTGGGGAAGAGGAGACTAGGGCTGCTATGGGCTGATCTATAGCTGGAAGCTGAATAGCCTGCACAAAAGACTTTTCCATGTTGTAGGCGTGACGGTCGTTGCTGCCTGGGGGGGGGGAAATTTGAAGGACGGGCCCATTGGCTAGTAGCCACCTCTAAGAAAAGAGGAGGAGCAGGAATCTCCTCCTTATTAGTGGCCGTCGCTGAGAACATGACCATGTCTGGATCCGTGGGCGGTGGGACTGTAGGGTCCCCCTTGCCCACCTTGGTGGTCCTCCTAGCCTTCTTGAGTAATGGTTTGAACATGGCCTGGAGGAAAAGGTTGGAAGAACGAGGCGGCTCAGGAGCCGCATCTTCCTCCTCAGAGAACCCCCAGTCATCCCTCCGTGCCTCCCCCCTAGAGGAAACCTCACTCATGAGGGAAGGAGAAGAAGCCCTAGATCTGGACCTACTAAAGGGAGTAACTCGACTGTGGTGGTAGGGCTTGTCCCTTTGAGAAATGCCTCTAGAGATGGCTGCCGAAATAAGCCTTTTGAGATTCTCAGGGAGGTGTTCTAAATCCTCTTCATCACCTTCAGTATCATAATCTGGTGCCACATAGGCCCTGCTGGATCTCCTACCCCTAACGGGACCTGCAGAGGTACCTTCCAACGGGTCCCCCCTATCTGCCTCTCTAGTCCCCAGGGAAACAGAAGGAGAGCGAGGGCCCCCCCGCTGCTGACTCCTATCAGATCTGCATGAGGAAGCAGAGGAAGAAGAAGAAGGGCTGAACCCCCTGGCCACAGGTGGGGAAGGGCAGGAAGCCACAGGGCGTGGAGATCTGGATCTAGGCCCAGGATCCCGGGCCTGTCTTTTCTCAGCTCTTTCGATGACCTTCTCTATAGCCTGGATCGCCTGAGCTCATCCCTTTGCAGAGCTCTGGAAGGCCTGTCCTCTGCCGAAGGCCTAGGAGCCCGAGGCCTAACAGGGGGAGTGGGTTCAGCCTTGTCATCGCCTGCCTGAGACGGCGCGGCCTGCTGAGCCTCTGTTCTATCAGCCATCGCCCCACTCACGTGCACCAAATGAACTTTGAAGTCGAAACAGCCCTTCAGCTGGTGGGAATCGCCTGCTCCGGGCCTCCGGTAAGACTACAACTGCACGGCCACGTTGTATCCAGCCTCTCCGTGCTGCAATGCCCAGACACGTGATCCAAAATGGCTGCCGGCTTCTTTGGGCGGTCCCTGGCAAAAGCGCGCCTAAAAATGGCCGCCGACCTCGCCCTTAGCTTCCTCTGCCTGCGGGCGGCCGCTGGTACGCTCGCCGCCCCCAACGCACCCAGGAAAGACACCGGAGCTCCTAATCACCAGGAGACCTCCAAATTCAAGAAAAAACGGCCCTGCGCCGCCGCCGCGGGCTGTAACCGGCCCCGGACTGCAAGAAATTCAAATATGAAGCCGATCTGTCGCTTTCGCGCTGAAAAGCCCCGGCGCGCTGCGACTTTCTCCTAAAACCATGTGCAGAGCACGTAGGATCGCCCGGCACGCCCGAGACACCAGGCATCAGTCCGGAGCGACCTTCGAGGCGGGGGAAGGAAGCCAGCGCACCCCCCCTGAGTCTCCTAGCCTTCCGAGGGCAGCAAACAACAGCCCTGCAAGGCAGACCCATACAAAAAAATAATTTTCTAAAGTAATCAAATTAAAAACTCCAATTTTACCAAGATCAATTATCATACACTGACTAACTAGAAACCATAAACACTTCTACTAGGAACCAAACCTGAGTCTTGGACCGACTGAGAGGAAACTGGGAACCAACGGGAGAAGCCGAAGGTTAAGAAGTTTTCTCTCAGTCAAATGGACCAACCAGGCTGTAATAACCCTTCTGTGACCCCTCCCTCCACTCTACTGGAAAAAGAACGTTGACTTACCAAGTAAAATTTTCTTATCCTGCTGCTCTCTCTCTAGGTGTAAATTAGATATATCCAAATGCATTTATTAAATGAGGCTTGTATGGCCCTTATGTCCATATATAGGCTGCATTGCAGCTGTGAGCTTGATAGAAATCCTTTGACTCCCAGCTGTTCAACTCATGAGCTGACCACAAAAAACTCAGTTCCTGCAGTCTAGTCACAAGTAGTAGATCTCCAGAGTAATAATCTCTCCTTTTCTGGAGAGACTGTTCCAGCCAGAATTCATTGTAAGACCACAGATTTCTGCTGCAATACTATCACCATTCCTTCAGGGATGCCTAGTTCATCATGAATTCTCATTGGAAGTTTATAAGTTCCCCTCTTTACACAGTTTTTGTATTTTTGTATTCTTATAATTTCTATTTGAACAAGGTCAACAATAATTGGATCTAGCATTAGCATTAGACATAGAATGCTGCATACTCTAAACTACCAAAATGTCTTTTCTTATGCTACTAAATGAATGCATAAGAAAGCAATAATGGCAATCAAATGAAGAAATGTATGAATCCTATATTAATAGTTCTGTGATATTAACTTCCTTAAAAACTCCAACACAATCCCCTACATTATCCAATTAATTAACTACATTTTAAGAGACTTCTTACAGATTTGCTTTTGAATTATGGTGTTGGAGAAGACTCTTGAGAGTCCCCCGGACTGCAAGATCAAACCAGTCAATACCAAAGGAAAGCAACCCCAACTTTCTTTGAAAAGACAGATGCTGAAGCTGAAATACTTTGGCCACCAAATGAGAAGAGAGGACTCACTGGGAAAGACCAATGGGGAAGGTAGGGGATGAGATGGTTAGATAGTGTCATTGATGTGATGAACGTGAATTTGGACAAATTCTGAGAAGCAGTGGAAGACAGGAAGCCTGGTGTGCTATAGTCCAT
This sequence comes from Natrix helvetica, assembly GCF_964273705.1. Taxonomy (NCBI): domain Eukaryota; kingdom Metazoa; phylum Chordata; class Lepidosauria; order Squamata; family Natricidae; genus Natrix; species Natrix helvetica. The sequence continues at coordinate 78,958,477 of NC_138550.1, read as the reverse complement.
GAGGTCGCAAAGAGTTGGAAATCACTTAGCAACTGAACAATAACAAATAGAGTTGCTGTTGACATATTTCACTATTCAAGATATAGGTGACTACATTCCTAATTTGGCTGAAGGAAACATTCCTGGGGAGATAATCCCCAATGCTCTTTTCTCTGTAGAAAATTTTCATTGTGATAGTATTATAAGCTATGAAAAGCTAATAGTATTATTAGCTATGAAAAAGAAGAGTAAATACCATATAATCAACATTTTCCCTCATTTTCAGAGTCAAGGATTTCACAGTCCCTCTCTCTCAGCCCAACCCGCCTCACAGAGTTGCGGGGAAAATAGGAGAAACATGTTTGCTGCCTTAAGTTATTTATAAAAATGATAAAGGTAGGAATAAAATAAAGAACATCCATACAGCTGGGAAAATGCGTCCCACCCCGAGTCAAGTACCTAGCCAAATACCTTTTTGCTAAAATAAAAAAGTTATTGGGAAATTTCATTTAAAATCTTTCACATCAATGTATCAGGAAAGTCACCATATGACTTTTGTATTGTCTTGAATAAAACTTCCAATGTCTAAAATGAGATTAATAATACTGGCCTACCATATTCTTATAAAAATGATTGAATTCATTGAATATTCTACCTAGTTTCTGGAATTACTTTGTGAACAAAACTATGAAGATCAATTTTTAATTGGTAGTTCTTGCTCAGCTTGCGCTATTTAAAATCTTTATGCTATTGTTTTTACTCAAGCAAACCATTTCCTACTTATTTCCTAACACCAATATTTTGCATCTGCCTTTCTCACTTCTGCTAGTTCTACAAATGTAGTTGTTATTACATGAATGATAGCTATGCCAGCTACTCTACTAGATTCACTCTAAGAACAATACCACAGATTAGTTGTTAGCTTGCCTGTCCTGACAGTTGCTATTCAAACAGTCCTGAATATCTTAAATTCTTCAGGGAACAATCACACTTCCCATAATCAACTACAGTGGTGCACTTCTTATTTGGTATAACCAGCATAACACAGCAAGGATGAGATAAATTTTTATTAATGAAGCAATTTTACTCTACTTTACTTGTTCCAAAAATTATTTTTTTCATTGAACTTTTCTGCTATTCCATAAAATATTATATTGTAAGCACTGAATATGATCTTACTGAAGTGAAGGTAAGATCTTACTGAAGCAGCAACTTCACTGTGGATATGAAGGGTAGCCTCAAATTCCTTTCTCATCCTGCTCCATCATTGGTAAATAACTGAGCAGTAACCATGTGTCTCAAAAGATAGTAGAAAAATATAATTGACAAACACTTTGAAAAAAGTGCTTTTAATCCATAAAAGTTTGCTATGTATAACAATAATAAACATAAGATTTATTTCTCATTCTTTGATCATGCACTATTCAACACCAATGCATCCACTGAATTCTAATTAAATGGAATACTTTATAGTGTGATGTATACTGATAATCTATTCCACTATACTTTAAAAACCAATTTTCTTTTATTTTTTTTCCTGTTCATTAACTCCAGAATATGTCAGGTCAAAGGTTCTCAAAACATTCATGATTGAAGGCATCCTTAGTTACTTCAGTAATTTTTTTCCAAGGAGCTCTAGGCCGAAAGTGTGAAGTACTTTAAGTAGTTTGTGTGGTATCTGACAGATGTGGAGTGTTTCCCTTGAAATTTTAAAGTGTCTTCTGGCATCCCCTGCGAGTTTGCTGGAACAGTATGGGAACCATAGGGTAAAGATCTAAAGCTCAACAACAAATAGCCTGCTTCAACTCAAAGTTCACTACTAACCTAATCTCCAAAATATCATATAAAAATAATTCTAGCACATAATGTTTCTGATGAAAATATTCTGGAGAATCAACTAAAGATTCAATATACATTGAAATAATATGCACATGAATATTTTCTTTAGTCTTCTGTTTTTAATGGGCAGGAATGTATTTTAATCATACATTTGAAATGAAATGAAAAGTATTTTTCAAATGAGAAGCAATGCTAAAAAAAATAGCATTTTTAATTTCAATTAATATTACGTTAATGCTAGGTTTCTATGCTAACAGGAAGCTGATAGTAAAACCAATCCAGATTTTCCAGGGTGTTAGATAATTATTCAAAAATAAAATCGGAAGAATCATATACCCAAATCATATACTCTACTATAAAGTTACATGCTGTACTTCCCCTATGAAATTGTATCATTGCACAACAGAACTATAGGCTTAATACTGAAATTTAACCTAACATCACTGAACAGTTACGAATTATATCATCAAAAACATGAATAAAATGTAAGATTATAAACTTTAAGGAATTTTCTTGGGTTTCAGGAAATGGAAAATCTGCACCTTAGTTATTAACTAAATATGAACATTTCTGGTAAGAAAATAGAATTTTCCAAAACAACAATAACATAACTTTTGCAATATGACCCAATACTTCCCAGACACATGGTATTTTGTATGCTTATGGAGCCCTCCAACAAAACATCTAAACAAGGCTGTCAGTCAGAAAAGAAAGTAGCACATTCAAGAAGAAAAAAGGAACCGGAATTGATTTTACCCACAACATTTCACTTTTCTCCATTTGAACTCAATTTATATTACCTGTGATCAAAGCAATCAAATATAATTCAACTATGACTCTCCTAACCACAGTGCCTTGCTTCCATTTCTGAAATCCAAAGATATCTATTTTACTTAATCCAAAATATTATAAATTCACATTTAATATTTTGCATTAAATCCATCTTATATTTTAGTATCAGTAAATAGGGGCTTGTTTACCTACATTGTACCAAAATTCTGAAAAAAAGCACATTATGCCTTAAGTAACAGAGAATTATGACATTACACATTTCAGGAACATATTTTCACAATGTTGCCATGAAATTCCAATTCAATATAACAAATTAAATGATGAAATGTAAGGAAAATGCACCTTCTGAACAAGTGTATATGATTTCAGCAAACTTTTCGCTAAAAGATGAACAACTAGTAGTCTAGAAGAGACTTTCTTTCTCTCTCTTTCTCTCTCTCTCCCTCTTCTCTCTTTTTCTCTCTTAAAAATCAAGACTCACCTGAATTTTGGCCACCTTCATAATCTTGTACACTCATAACCAGAAAGATAACACTCCAAATGTTAAAAAAGTGAAAGAGCAGAAAGCTGGCAATTGCACTCTCGTTTTGTACAAGATCTCAAATCCTGCCTCTCGATAGTGCTGGATTAATTCTGAAGCAAGTCATCAGAGCTTCATGCAGTTTAAAGTATGCATGTGACCCAAAGCCAAGCTGCAGTGCAGTGTCAATTCTCTCCAACAGATTAAACTGAGAGGGATGCTCATCAGTGATAAAGCCAAAAACATAACAGTAAGGATAAAGCCTACATCTCTATCATCAAATGCCACCAGGTAGAAAATCTTCAATTACACATAGGATGAACATGATGTTTACCACAGATGTCTCATTAAATAAACTATGCTCATTAGGCAAGCAATTCTTGTGCATATAAAGGCAGGAAATGTCAGATTATATAGACAGTCGGCAATTCATCTACTAGTAGCTTACCAGACTAAATTTTACTCCTAAATCCTCAAGTGTAATTGCATTATTTTTAATTTGAACTGTTCCAACAGTAACAGAGGAAAATCTGGGCCTTTAAAATATTGACAGGCTGATGTGAGAGTTAACACAGAGTAGATCTTATAGGAAATTTAGAAAGATTTTCTTTGTAGCAACAGAGATTAGCCAATCACTAAATCTGCTGTTTGATTTTCTTCAAGTTATTGCCTGCCGCCAGCTGCCTCACAAAACTACTCTACCCATCCTGCAATTGCTGTGTTCAATGGAGTTGCAGTCCAATGCACACATTTATTGTACATTCAGTTTGCTCAACAGCAAATGTCTGAATGGACTATGAATAGTAACTGGCAAAAGACACACAGAAACACGCACACCAGAATTATTATTCCCAAACCATTAAAATCTAAACGAGGGACATCTTCTAGCACTAAAATGGCAACAACTATATATTACACTAAGCAATGTTCCATGGAATGCCACATGGATTACAAAGCTCTTATCTTAGTCAAAAGTCCTTTGTCTAGAGGGGTACATGGAACAGGATCTCAATGAACTAAGTGTCCAAACAAATACATATGAGAAAGATATGCCAAGCCACAGAGTTTTCATAGCATTTAGACGTAACATTTTTTCCTTCTCTCATAGCCATACATAGTTATTTCTGTCTGATCTGGCTGGTTTACAGAGTTAATTTGAGTACTGTTGCAGTAGATTTCACTCACAGAGACTTGGGGGGAGGCTTTTATCTATCTGCTCCACTTCTTTGGAATATGTTTCCTCCCAAGCTCTAACTTCATAGCTAAAACTTAGTGATACTAATTATTCATAATCAGAGTGTCAAATTGGTTAAGTATCCATGGTTGTAATTTGGATTTTATATTTTACGTAAGCTACTGAGGCAGAGTTTATAGAATTGAGTGGTTAAGGTACCGTGTTCCCCCCAAAATAAGACAGGGTCTCATTTTATTTTGCTCCCGAAATAAGCATTTGGCCTTATTTTGGGGGAGGTCTTATTTTTGAGGTGTAGGAGGTAGTGAACGTGGTCACCTCATGGCTACTGCTGTGTTGCAATATTTTCAGGGAACACTTATTTTGGGGGGAGGTATTAGTTTAGCGCATGCGCTCAAAAGCCCAATTAGGCTTATTATCTGGGGAGTTCTTATTTTTGGGGAAACAGGGTAATGGAGTAGGAGCCTGGAAACTCAGGTAATTGTCCTCCCTTACGAAAGAGAAGTCATCTAGATTATCTTGAGTAAATCATTCCTCTTGGCCCAAATCAGCTAGTTCTGCAACAAACCAACTGAAAAGTAAAATATCTTGTCTCATCATGCATTGATAGCTTTGTTCTAATAATACAATGACTACATAAAACAAGCAAATTCTGCAACAATGGGGGACAAACAGAAGGAATTACACTGTAAGCTGCCAAGAGACCTCAACAGTCAGTGTTATAAGTTTAAAATGTGGATAAAATCTAAAGCTTCCTGCAGTCAAAGGCCACACATTCTTACACATGAACCAGTATAAAACTTGTATACATTCACCTTTCCATAGACAGTTGCCATATGCTAAATAAATAATTCCATAGAGTATGAGAAGCAGAGCAGGACTATAGTTCTGAAGACTGACATCTGAATGGTCTGATTATACACTTAACAGGTTTATTAGAGGGCCTAAATATGAAAATCCTATCCTAACTACAAATTTTATTTTGAAATATTGGCAAGCCTGTCTGTTGAAAGGCCTTTTGTATCAATATATGTCTACATCCCTTGTACATCTCTATCTTCACCTATAGAGTGACCTACTGTTACATTTAGGGTGAGATAGAAGAATCCTGATGAGGTGTTTTTACATCCAAGTTATTTTTGGAAATTTCCACTCATAAGTCTTCCAACCACTCTTTATCAATGTTGTATTTCTAAATATTGATAATTTTAGGGAGTCTCCTTAAATTTACTGTTCTGAAACACTTGGGCATGGATAGGATGGGTGACAAGTGACAAAACATGGTTCATAATGTAAACACTGCACCATCGTTAATTTCATCAGCTATGCATTGGCTGAGTTTGTATCATTGCATAATCATGTAAGTGGCATCATTTTTACAAAATTTCAGTTTTTTACAGGCACCTATACTTAGTTAAGATTATATAGGGATTTTTGTGTTAAATGTTTAGCTACAAATGTGACTGAATAACCAATGTTGATTGCAAAGATTAACAGTGAAACAAAAATGCATAGAATTCCATTGGAACTTAAAAGTGACTCCAAATACATATAGAAAGACTTATTCTCAATAAAGAATTATGATTCAAAACAATAAAAAGGCATGAAGAGCCTTTAGGAGGCTTGTAGAGTGCTCCTGGGGAGGGTGGGAGGAACACAAATGAGTAAAAAACGGCCCATTTTTTGCAAAAATGGGCCCGTTTTTTGGGGAAAAAAAAGGGGGGGTATGCATAGCCTTTAGGAGGCTTAGAGAGTGCTCCTAGGGTATGGGGAGGCAAAATTGAGCACAAAACAGCCCATTTTTGCTCACGTTTGCCCTCCCCAGCCCCCAGGAGCATTCTGAAAGCCTTCTAAAGGCTATGCACGGCCATTTTGGTGAAGGGGTGGGGCTTCAGGAGGCAAAAAATGCTGTATTCAGTGTATAAGGCGCATCCAGATTTTCAGCCTCTTTTTGAGAGAAAAGGGTGCGTCTTATACTCTGAAAAATACAGTAAGTGTTCATGCAGAGATAATATTTGTGGATCAGCTTCTCCAGATCTCAGAGTCTTACAAAAAAGGAGCTTCAAATTTTAGAATCTATAGCCAATCCAACTTACTTTAAAAATGCAATACTTAGTAATATCACACCTATATTTCTTCCTCACACACATAATATACATTCTGCATTTCCTTTGTTTCATAATCAACATAATAGTTTTTCATGTATAATAAACATAAAATTGTTCTTCAAGTATATTTTAATTTGAATTCAGTACAAACTACCAGGCTTCTCATTCAAAAATAACTCAGTTGAAAGATTCTTGCCAGATCTGACCAATATTTTCCAGTTTTTAAGAAAAATAGGCACACTTCATTTGAAGCCTATTAAGAAACAGGTCAGTAACATAAATTAACAATTGCACCACCACATGCTTAACTAAATATACAAAAAGTTCCCTGTGAAAGGTTTTGGATATTTACTTTTCTATCCCAATATACCTTACTCTAGGCTATGCTTCCTGAAATGAGAAGCAAACAACCCAGTAAATACAAATTATGTAGCTTGTTTTTCTTATTTTTTCCAATGAAAATTACAAAAACAAATGTTGTTTCAAAAGGCTACAATTTAAGCACATGAAGCACAGGACAGAGAATTGTATCCTTTCCTTGCTAGCATTTTCAATGTATTCTTTAGCCATTTTTTTCTCTAGCAAAGATCCAAATGCAGTTATTTTTTAAGTAGACATCAGGGGGAGAACCAGCAGCTGGAACTATATGAGTCTGACTGAAAAACAAAATGGATGGATGGATGGATGGATGGATGGATGGATGGATGGAAGGAAGGAAGGAAGGAAGGAAGAGAATAATAATAATAATTTATTAAATTTCTAGACCGCCCCCTCTCCCCGGAGGGACTCGGGGCGGTGTACAGGAATAAATTTAAAACATACAAACAATCATACACATAGGTAAAAACCAAATTAAACAACCCCTGTACAATTTATAAAAATTAAAAAACAAACCTTAAAACCGATCTTAAAAATTTAGAAATAGAACTGAGGTGGGATAGGTGGAATTAGGCCAAGCCGGCTAGCTGGAATAGGTGGGTTTTAAGTTTCTGACGGAAGGAGCGGAGATCCGTAGTCATTCTAATGTCGGGGGGAAGGTCATTCCAGAGAGTCGGGCCCATCACAGAGAAGGCCCTTCCCCTAGGCGTTGCCCGCTGGCACAGCCTAGTGGACAGCACCCGGAGGAGTCCCTCTCTCTGTGTGAGCGAATCGGCCGGAGGGATGTATGGGGCAGGATACGATCCCGCAAATAACTAGGTCCTGTGCCATGGAGCGCCTTAAAAATGATGGTCAACACCTTGAAGCGCACCCGAAAAGCCACAGGTAGCCAGTGTAGCCCGCGCAGGAGAGGTGTTATGTGGGAGTAGCTAGAGACTCCCGAGACTGCCCGCGCGGCCGCATTCTGAACCAGCTGCAGCCTTCGGGTGCATCTCAAGGGGAGCCCCATGTAGAGAGCGTTACAGTAGTCTAGCCAGGACGTCACAAGCGCATGAGTGACTGTGCGAAGGGCACTCCGGTCCAATAGGGGACGCAATTGGCGCACCAGGCGAACCTGGTGGAACGCCCCCCTGGCCACGGCTGTCACATGGTCATCCATGGACAGCCGGGTATCCAGAAGGACGCGCAAATTGCGTACCCGACCCACGGCCAGTGATGGAGTGAGCTGGTTGAACCGGGGCGCCGGTAGCCACAGCCACTCAGTCTTGGACGGGTTGAGCTTGAGTCTGTTACTTCCCATCCAGATCCGTACGGCTTCCAGACACCGGGACATCACTTCGATAGCATCGTTGGGGTGGTTTGGGGTAGAAATGTACAGCTGGGTATCATCCGCGTACAGATGGTAGTCTACCCCAAACCCACGAATGATCTCGGCCAGCGGCTTCATATATGTATTGAACAGGAGAGGCGAGAGGACCGACCCTTGTGGCACCCCACAAGAGAGCGGCCTCGAGGTCGACCTCTGCCCCCCTGCCAATACAAATTGCACTCGGCCAGAGAGGTAGGAGGAGAACCACCGCAAAACGGTGCCCCTCACCCCCAACCCCTCCAGTCGATGCAATAGTATACCATGGTCGATGGTATCGAAAGCCGCCGAGAGATCTAATAGGACCAGGATGGAGGAGCAACCCCCATCTCTGGCCCTCCAGAGATCATCCACCAACGCGACCAATGCCGTCTCCGTGCTGTGGCCGGGCCGGAAACCGGACTGGCGCGGGTCCAGATAATCATTTTCCTCCAAGTGGTGCGGAAACTGTTGTGCCACCACACTCTCTACAACCTTCACCAGAAAGCAAAGGTTGGAGACGGGACAGTAGTTGGCTAACAGAGCTGGGTCCAGGGAAGGCTTCTTGAGGAGGGGTCTCACCACCGCCTCTTTCAGGGCGGCCGGCAGAAACCCTTCACTCAAGGAAGCGTTGACTAACTCCTGGAGCCAGCCTCGTGTAACCTCTCAGGATGCCAGTACAAGCCAGGAGCGACACTGGTCCAATAAACATGTGGTGGCTCGCAGTCGCCTACGCAACCAGTCCATATCTTCGGAAGTAACAGAGTCAAACTCCTCCCAGAATGGGACCTCACGACCCGCCTCCGATGTCCCTTCCAGACCACTAGTAGGGACCAACTCGCTTCGAATCTGAGCGATTTTGTCCCGCAGATACTCCCCAAATTCCTCTGCTCTGCCCTGCAGAGGAGCTTCCCACGGCCTCTGTTGGAGGAGGGAGCGGGTCACCCCAAACAGGGCGGCAGGGCGGTTATCTGCGGACGCAATAAGAGTGGCACAATACTGACGCTTGGCCACTCTTAACGCCACAAGGTAAGTCCGTAAATGGGCTCTTACCTGAGTTCGGTCAGATTCAGAGCGTGATGATCTCCATCTGCTCTCTAGGCGTCTCTTGTGGCGCTTCATCACCCTCAGCTTCTCGGTGAACCAAGGAGCCTGGGTGGTTCGCTGCCGCAAGAGAGGCCGCAAAGGCGCCACCCGGTCCAAGGCCCCAGCGGCTGCACTATTCCATGCAGCCACTAGATCCTCCGAACCTAGTGGGTCAGGGCTACAGGAAATGGCCCGAGCTCCGTCTGGAACCTATCAGGTTCCATCAGGCGCCTGGGGTGGAACCATCTTGGGCACTCTGGTTCCGCCTCCCCGCGGTGGGGAGAAGGGATAAGACAAAATGTTAATGTTCTTCTAGGACTTTTGTTTTGTTAGACACATGCTCTGCCTGACCTAAACATGTTTTATGAGATGCTCACATATTGTAATTAAAGTTCTAGCCTGCCTCCACAAGTATTCCTAGGAAACTCACAAGTATTCCTAGGAAAAAGAGACAGAACATAATTGTGGCATGATGCCTTACTTCTAAATGTGCCTAACAATCTAGAAAAAAAGACAAAAGCTAAGATATGGGTCAATGGAGAGCATTATAGAAAGGCAGAGGAAGCAGTAAAGATCATTTCCATTACTTTTACTTTATGATAAATTGGGCGGGGGGGGGTTGTGACTGGCTTTGTATATGCTTTAGGAAATAAGCAAGCAGCCTCGTGATAACCATTTTTGTAGCAGCACTCATAATATGCTCTCAGAATTCTAACTGTGCAACTTAGCACTAGCAATTTGGAAATGTCTTTAATATGTGTCTTATGTCTCTAGAGAGGTTTATTTCAACCTTAATATCCACCCTATTATATGGAAATGCTGGTCCAGAATCTGAAACCTTGTGCACAAGGCATATTCATAACAATCACTACAAAACTATTGCCATAGAGGTGTATTTTTTAAAGAGATAGGTTGATATTCAGCCCTGATTCCAAGCTGATAGACAGGCAGACATTACAATAATGTAATATAGAAACAAATTTTGGAGGGGAGAGGGAGCAAAAGTTGACATTACAGATGGTACAACCGCTATGTAAGCTGGGATTTGATTTCTCCATCTGCCATCTAAGCATCATGTATTTAGGCAATACCAATAAAGTACAAATGTTAGACTGGGATCACTGAGATTACAATATTAGACATTCCTTCTGCAAATAGCATCATGTTCTGAAACCTAATCTGCACATGTCACATCTTTTCCAGCCATCAAACTGTTATATAAAATATTAGCTCCTATTGTGCATAATTCAGGACACAATGTTCAGCACACTTAAGTATACAATGAACTCCCAAAGGATTCCCTTAAATATGATCATTTGTATTTTGTATTAAATGTTACATTCATATCAGCCATTGTTCTGTGCATTCATTGAATTAGTCCTGCATAATTTGTGGCCCATTGTGTCAAATATGGAGAGCTATTTATGGCTCTCAAGTGTTTGATGAGCGAGTTCCATCCCTCACTGTTTTATTTAAACATTGTTTGAAAAAGCATTTACAAAGCACTTGCTGGGTCTTCTTAAATTCAGCGTAGTAGGTCATAATACATTCAAACAAGACTAGAAGGTTAAGTCAGAATAAAGGGAAACCCTGATTTAAATCACAAGTCCACAGGTTGTGACTGGTTAAACAACATTCCATGTAGCAAACTGTGTACTTAGATTTAGTTCTCTAAAAAGTGACACTTTTGTAACTGGAGGATATAATTCAGGACACAGGACCTTGTTTCACTCCAATTTTGACCATTTCTAATACTGTTGACTTTTTGTCTGCTTACTTCTGCAAAATGATAAAAATGTACACAGGTTGCATAGCTTACCATTCATCAGCCTGTGGTTTCTACATCTACAATGAAAATAACCTAATTTAAAGTGAAATCCACAACAATGTATCATTAGTATTCGGATAAACAATATTTTCAATTTAATATACCAACCATACTTTTATGAACCAACCACCTTATATATACATTTTAAAGCAGGAGAGACATAGCAATGTTACATTGCTTTTATCTCATTTTTAAGAATGGTTACCCATTCAAAATGAATGAATGAATGAATATTTATAGGTGGTGTTTAAAAATACAAAATGTACAATATTTCAATTTTATGCAATGTGGTTATTTTATATTCGAAAATTTATGTATTACCACTCTGACTTACTCAAGAGGTTATTGTTAAGAAAAACGTGTGAATATAAAAAACTTATTATGATCATAAATCAGAAAATGTATGAAATCTCAGGTTGTGTTTAACTTCTTTTTGATATAAACACAAATTTCACTGCTATTTTTCTATTACATACAACATGTTTCTATTGAAAAAGATAGAAGTAATTCTATTTAAGGGAACATCTGATATCAATTATTATCATAAAAGTAACTTTGCTGGGTAATATGACTCAGAAGGCAAAGCTAGATCCTTTGTACATGAGATCATTATCTAATTGTTTTTTGTGGTGAACAGGTGATTTCTAGTTGTCTTTGTCAGAATAAAGGTCACCAGAATGAATGTTTATTGATCAAATCCAGATAAATAAATATGCTGCTATTCTTAACATGGTAAGTTTTCAAAATATTTGTAATTACATTAGTACTTTCATGCATTGAACAGCCACATGTCTGTTCCCTTGGGAAAAGGTAAAAGTTGAACTGGTTAACTGTGATTATGTTTTTAAGTTGCTAAAGGCATAAAAATACAGACAGCAAAATAGTACTCACTGGCGGCTTCAGAAAGAGCTTGAAGGCTCGTGCAGTTATCCTGGAACGGACCAGAGGAACCAGCCAAGGTGCAATTCACCTAAAGCCTAGTTGTTTGGCAACTTTTCCAGAAGGACTGAGATAGCCAGCGCGGTCTGTCATGGCTAAGCCAGTGATCTGGAAGCCAGAAAACGCTTGGCAGTGAAACTTCCGCTTCGTTCGCTATCTGCAAACCGGAGCGTTTTTTTAAAAAAAAAACCTGTGTGATGGGAGAATCCAAGAGTCCTTGTCCAGTCTAATATGAGGAATTAACTCTGAAACATCTCTCTAGGGCTATGACTGTGTCAAAAAACTGGGCCAGAGAGAGAGGCAACTGGCATGGCTGCAAGTTTGATAAGACAGTCTCTGGGCAGAAAGGACAAGTCGACCCATTCTTGGACTCTCCAGCCAGCACACTGGAGAAATTGCTGGATTGTTTCAAGTGAGGAATTAATATTACAAAATATGTTCTTATTTTTTTAAAAAAATTAATATTCAAGGAAGCCAAAAAAAAAACCCCAAATGTATTGAATACATCTAAAACAACAGAACTGTAAGACTTCTAAGTGATTTTTGCATACTCTGTGCTGGTGATATTATTACTACAGGTAGTACTTGACTTATAATCATAATGGAGTCTGCTCATTAGTCACAAGTCGTGACAGTCATTAAATGAGGCACCTACATGATTGCCTTGCTTTGCAACCCCAATACCTGCTCTTCCTGTTGCAGTCTTAAACTACCACATGGGTCTTAAATGAAGCATGGGGTGCTGCAGGGGTGGGAAAGACCCTGGGAAGCATAGTGCAGGCTCAGGCCCACTCTGCAGCACTTCCCCAGCACACAACCCTAGCCTCTCAGGGCCTCTCCAATTGGGGGAGGGGGCGTTAGATTGTCTTCAAGAAGGAATGTTAGTTGCTCTACATCTTGGCCTCCCTATACAACATGGAGGCTTTGTGGTGCCTTTCATAAAGTGGGCACCTTTTCATAATTGCTGCAATTGAGGATGGAACCCTACTTTTTCGGTATAGGAAATTTGCATGACAGAAAGGCTGCTTTCTGAAGGAGAGCTATAGAAAAGGTAAGCGGATCAAGCTGGGATGGAAATGGGGATGTGGGACTAGAGAGCCAGCCACTCTCTGCAGCTCAACTCACTTGAAAAGAGTTGCTATTGTGATAAAAATAAGTGTATTACATATGCTATTATTAAAGTTATTTATTAAAAATAATAAAGGCAGGATAAAAAAATCTAATGGTCATAAATTGACTAATGTGTTTTATCTAGAAATATGCATTATGGATATAATCATCTTAGATGCTGATTTCTGAAAAAGTATTTTATTGTATACTATGCCTTGTGATCCTAGGTAGATAATCACACAATCCTAGATAGATAATCAGACAATCTCTTACAGATTAACAGAGTTGGAAGAGACCTTGTAGGTCATATAGTACAACCCCACCCCAAACCTGCCCAAGCAGGAGACCCTATATAATTTCTGATAAATGACAGTCCAGTCTCTTCTTGAAAGCTTCCAGTGATGAAGCTCCCACAACTTCTCAAGGCAAGGTGTTCCATTGGCTGAATTAAGTTAAATTTTGGTACTTAATAATTTGTATTTTTTTTACTCTTTGACTGTAGTAAAAATAATTTGGGGAAGGGAATTAAAATAAGAATTTAGACAATACCATCATTTTAATACGTCAGCATGACTAATAAAGAAATCTACATTGATTTTCATTTTTGTAGATTTGCGTTATCTGTTTAATATAGGAAGATAGGTTTCATGCAACTGGCAAATATAAATGGAATGTTCTGGTACATTAAAAAATGAAAATTCATTGCAAAATGAGATAGATTTTGAATAATTAACTCAGTGTTCATGTTAAAAAAATCCTGATTTTTCAAATTATATTTAATCTTGAAACGATTTAAAATACTGGAGTTAAATGATTTTAACTAGGGGTGTTATGGCTTTTATATGATTAGGTTAAAAATGGATTCCTTCTAAACACACTAAAAGCATGGAGTTTCACATTCATTAATATGATCTTGCAATTCTCACTCACCATTCTAACTGAAAGATTAGTCAATGGATCAATTTATGGATGACAGTAAATCATCCAGTCATATATTTTTGGCAACAAAATCTTAAAAAGTACAATTATTAACATAAGACTGGTAAGTTATAACAGTGTTATAGCAATAGCTCTTAGATTTATGTACAGCTTCACAGTGCTTAACAGCCCTCTTTAAGCGGTTTACAAAATCAGCATACTGCCCCCCACCCCAACAATCTGGGTCCTCATTTTATTGACCTCGGAAGGATGGAAGGCTGAGTCAACCTTGAGCAGGATCGAACTCCTGGCAGTGGAATGCAGAGTTAGTTTGCAATACTGCATTCTAGCCAGTGCAACATCATGGCTCTTATAAAACTGCTTCCAAATATTAGATGCAATTCTAAATAAAAAACAAACAGGTGAACAAAACCTTCAGTGCATCTGGAGGATGTGTTATTATTACAGTAAAAAAGGAGGGGGAATTATGTTTGTATCAAGTTGATTCAATTCTTGATGGCTACACCTATTTGAAAGTATTTCAGAAGTGCAATAAGATGTCCTAAATTGTACTTTTAAAAAAAGTATAAATTCACTTGAGAATCACCTTATTCCATGCAAATAATTTCAAATTCTGAATAACTGAAAGTCAACTCTAGGTGGATACACCCATGATATTGATTTGAAAGTATTACAAAACTAGTTTGCTTTTGCAAAGATTATTAAAGAGAGGCAAAGACCAATTAGATCCTACCATATCCCGAGGCCATATTAATATATTAAATATCCTATGTATAGCATGACACATAAAACAAATACTCATCTGAAGTGCATTGCACTGTAAATCTGTTGAACAGCTGTATGAATATATTAGGTCTATCTTCTTTGTTTAGCAAAGTAGCAGGATGATTGAACCCATTTAGTGTATGGGAAATGGCTATTTTGCAATATTACAAAGTTTCTGTTACTTTGCTACTTTTCAAAATATTCTTTGAAGAGCCTCTTAAGAAGTGGAAGAAATTCTACTAAACAAACAAAAATTCAGTATAAAATTCCCTAGAGAATTTGCCTGTTCCAGGCACATTTCATAATGTCAAATTTCTACTTCTGTTCTGTTCCAGGCAAATTACATAATTCCAAATTTTGAATAACTTGAATTATTATCTCCTCTGTAACTGGCTGATTTTAAAGGCTGCTGCTGAGATTTAGCCAAAGATAATAAACATAAAATACACCAAAAGCAAAAAAAAAAATCCTTTAATTCAATAGGACCAATTTAATCAGAATTACATAAACCAGAAAAAAATATTCTAAACACATTTACAATCTTAAATGGAATAGTCAAAATCTGTCATTCTGATTTTAACTACTGTTTTGTGTAGTTTTTTTCTAAGTAGAAAGACAGAGATCCTTTTCAAATAAGGAGAACCACTGAACTCATATTTTTCTTCTCCACATTCAAAGTACAAGTAGACCTTGACTTATGACAGTTCATTTAGTCACCGTTCAAAGTTACAATGGCACTGGGGGAAAAAAGACTTTTTCATATTTATGACCAATGCAACATCCCCATGGTCACATGATCAAAATTCAGATCCTTAGCAACTGATCCATGTTTATGATAGTCGCTGTGTCCCAGAGTCATGTGACCATTTTTTGTATCCTTCTGAGAAGCAAAGTCAATGGGGAAGCCAGATTCACTTAACAACCATATTACTAACTTAACAACTGCCGTAGCAGAGTAAAAAAACCAATAACAATTGTTAACTGGAGTTAACTGAGCATCAGGTTAAATGAGGGAAGTCAACAAGTGATTCATTTTATGTAAGGTTCAGTTATAGGAAAAGGCAGAAGAAGAGACAAAGACTCTTGCTGCAACAAGGAAAACCAGAATTTTGCAAGCTTCCCGACACAGTCCAAAAGAGGGAGACGTGTTCAGATGAGTTAGCATTCACACATATGCTAAGGAGAACTACTTTTTGTACAGGTACCATTTCATCTGGAAATGGAGTATAAAAAAGAGGAAATGTTTCTGGATGTAAATAGTCCTCAGACTTACAACCACTCATTTAGTGACCATTCGAAGTTACAAGGGCACTAAAAAAAGTGACATGACAGTTTTTCACACTTACGACTGTTGCAACATTGCCGTGGTCAAGTGATCAAAATTCAGCCGCTTAGCAACTGGCATGTATTTATGATGGTTGCAGTGTCCCTCGATCCTGTGATCATCTTTTGCAACCTTTCACGAGCAAATGGGGAAGCTAGATTCACTTAACAAAAGTGTTAGTAACTTAACAACCGAAATGATTCAACCAAAAGTGATAAATCATGATCACAATTGTAAAATACAATCATCATAAATCATAAGATACAACATTCGGTGATAATCATAGGATACTAAATAAGCAATCAACATAAATCGTAAAATACAAACAACAAAGTTATACACATAAGATATAGAGCGGAGTATCATCAACATAATTCATCATGATCCTGCAATCAACAATACAATGGGAAGAGTTGAGGGTGGAGTAACTTCACAGTTTTAGTTGCAAAGGTCACCCTTGACTCCTTAATAACTTAAAAAATCTCTATAACTACTAGAATGGCTATAAATGAACTGCCATTGAAAAGAGTTTTGAGTTCACCCTCTTCTTCAAACTTTTTCCTAAGTAGACATGCCTGCCTTTTACTTTGTACCATATAATGGTATCAGTTTTGACTAAAAGAATTGTTCCATGCAATCATTTTTTTGCTCTGACCACAGTATTAAGTTTGCATAAAACTTCAACCAAATTGGGAGTGTAATTTAAAGGGAATGCTATTCCAAAGGGCAAGTATTGTATCAGATAAGGCAGGGTCTAGGTCCCTTCAGATGGCATTGCTTAATGGAAGTGGTCTGGAGCCTTTTCTGGCTCATTGTACCAACTGAGCAGAAGCCATAGAAGATAAGAGAGTTCTTGATGCTCTGTGAACTCAGTAGTTGGTTGCAGACATTACTATGACCTAATTAGGTAACAGTGAGAGATATTACCTAGTTGAGCAATGAAATGTCTGCAAGAAAACCACCAACTTTGACAACCCCAAGAACCCCAGTTAAATCCTGAACTGAAATTCTCTATCTTCACTCTCTCTTGAACTGTCTGCTGGGCTCTCCTTCCACAGCCTCTGCTCCTTCGTTGTTTCTTTTGCTTGCCTCCTTTCATTCAAGCTCTTCTCTCCTCAGGCTTGGCCCACAGAAGCCTCTGCTATATCCTATTCCTTTATTTCCCTCTTTTTCCCTTGGTCTCACCTCCACTCTCCCTGCTTCCTGCTCCTTTTCTTCCCTTTCCTTTTCTTCCCCCTCCCCCCCCCAGCCAAGCCCTTCCTTCCTTCTCTTACACTCCCTCTGTCTCCTCCCCTTCCTCCCAAACCCTCCTTTTATTCACTCCTCCCCCCCCACTACACAGGCATGATGTAACAGGCTCATAATTGTCTATGCTCCTGAGTTCTGGAGCTAGCAGCTTCAAAATAGTTTTTAAGAGCAGTTTTATGTAGAGTAAATTACAACAGCCACACACAAAGTAATTATCTAAATATTTATAAAAAAATTATGAGAAAAATGAACCTCAGCATTCATCTTCCATTTGTGGGGTACAAGGAGTGTCTATAAAAAACACGTGCATATGCTTATGTTCCTTGGCCAACTAGGAATTTGTGACCAATGAGTCTCTCTGTCATGTGAAATATAATAGTGAAAGTTTAACTTTTCAGGTTACCATACCATGCTGAAACAGAACAGCAGTAAGAAAGCTGAAGTAAAAATGCATTTCAGCACTTAAGTGTAAATCTGAACTCCAAAAAGTTTGGGAATTAGAAGCCTATTTTAATTTGGAAAGAAATACCAAATTGGAGAAGGTAGACCTTGATTTACAACAAAAACTGAGCCCAAAATTTTCATCATGTCAGTGAGGTTGTAAAGTGAGCCAATATATGACCAGGGTCAATTTTATGACCATTTTTACTATGGTCGTTAAGTGATTCCAGATTCCTCAAGTGATGTTTCTTGTTGTGAACTGATACAGACGGTTGCAATCATGTTACTGCAGAATCCTGCAACCAGTCATAAATGCAGGCCGGTTGCTAAGTGCCCAAATTGCAATCACATGACCATGGTGTGACAAAGGTCACACCAGTGCGAGGACAGGTTACAAATCACATTTTCCAAGGCAGTGTAACTTTGAACAAACGCACAGTTGTAAGTCGAGGCCCACCTGTATATATTTATCCTTTTTGTTACAGACATTTCTCCTGTTAAATCATTATAACGTATTTTGTCTACAAATAAGTACATATACATGTATCACATAATTAGAATGCATGTAGCCCTCACACAACTGATCACATTTCATTCCCATATGAAATAATTGCAGAGATGATCAACAATTTCATTTTCCTCTACATAAACCATTCACAAGACATGAAAAATTAAGGTATCAGGGAAAGCCTTGAACAGAATGCTCTATCTTTGCTTTGCCTGTATATGAAGTATTTTATACACAAAGAACATTTTCATTAATTGTTGTACAGCAATTAATATATTATGCTCACTAATAAAATTCAGTTGCAAAAAAAACCCACCAACCCAATTAGTGTATTCAGTAAATATACAAGTACTAAAAAATACAGCAGCAGACAGAAAGAGGAACAACTGATAAGAAAACCAGTGAACTATGTGAGGAGTATACCTAAAACTATTAGGTAACAAATACCTTTCAAGTTATTAGGTAACAAATAATTTTAAGTTACAGCTTACTCTGCATTCTGTGTTAAGAACCCTCTAAGAGGGAATACAATTTAAGTTATGCATAACCTAAACAAAGGCGGAGGGGGAAAATATCTAAACAATATCTTTTCAAAATAAAAAATGAAGGCAGAATTTCATATGCATAACCATAAATTCATGACATTTTCTTCCATACAGTGTTATGATGATTGTAGGCCTAGGTAGCTTTAAAATGAGGCCTTTATATTCCTAGATTACAGGTTTATCAATGACTAGATATAATAAATGAATAGGACCCCCATGCTCAGAGGATCTGAATGTCTTACTAAAAAACAAAGAATTGGGAAGGATATTACTATCAGAGATGCTTTAATTTGGAATCCTTCACTGATTAGCAATTTGGAACCGAAGTCTAAAGAAACCTTGGAAACTCTATGATTCTATGAAAAGATAAATCATTAATCTGACCAAATAAAGCTATACTTATATTCATGTCTGAGCTGCTTCATCAACCCCTCCTAAAATCCATGAGCATTACTTCAATTTATTTACTCAGGAAATGAAATACTCTATAGTCTAGCCTTGAAAATGTTCCTACTTACCTGCATTATTTACAAGCAATTACCAACTATTTTATATAACAACTTCATCCCAACACATCTAATACCACCCCAAGGGACTGCAACTTAACAATGCAAATAAATTGATTTGCAGAGATAGGGCAGAAAATTATAATCCCTGCCCTTCTCCAAACTCCTAAGGAAATTTAGATAAGCCAATTGATTGCAATGGAAGGGGAAATTGCTTTTGTAAAAGCTAAAAATCATAGGAGAAAAAAAGTTTTTATTCTTTCTCCTTACCATCTTTCTGTACTGCCACCAGCACAATTTCTTGGAAGTTGAATTCTTGTTTTAAAATGCTTCAAAGTCTGAGAAGAGAACTTTGGATTGCTCTGTCATAAATGAAGTTATTCACAGAAATTAAAACAGGCTCTTATTTCCAACTCAGTCTATGTGTATCTCTCAGTTTTGCCACAAATGTCCTATTAATTTTTCATTTTCCCAGTGTCTGCTATATGTATTACACTTTGTCTGCATGTGTTCTAAAATATAAATCACTCAATATACATGTGCACTGAAATTATTTTTCACATGAGCCCAAGACTTAAATGAACATGTTAAGAATTGTAAAAGAAGGTTTGGGAATTCAAGAGGGAAAAATATAGTTTCACACATTCTTGCTAATGTTGAATAGTTTTATCAGCTGGAAATACTATTGGGCAGAGTCTGCAACTTCTTCTTCCTATTTCTATACATGTCTTACATTCAGTAAACATGGAACTACAAGTCAGATCATCTTGCTTTATACAATTTGTATCATTCTCAGAAAATATTCAGACCTGAAGTATCTTTAAATTTTTAAAATGAAACAATCTCTATGAAGACAAATACAATTGAACCAAAAGACAAATAACGAGATGAATAACTTTTATTGGAATTCAAAGTTAGATAGTGCTTTATTGAGACTAATTTATCATAAAATATATGAAGGGTTTAGGTTATAGTACTTGAAGTAAACTTTTAACTCAGCATCCAGAACTTCAAACAATTGATATAAGATATAAGAAAGGAGAAAACAAATGGATGTGATTATAATCTATAAATTAGACATTACCACAGGAAGGAAATCCCAGAGATAAAAACAGGAAAGAAACAAAGGTTGGGAAAAGAAAAACATAGTAAGTAGAACAAGGAAGGAAGTGATGTGAAACAGAGGAGTAGTTGAACAAAACAAATAGTGAATGAAATTGCTGAATAATTTATTGTTCTTAATGCAAACATTTCATAATCAGTTCTTCATATTTGCAATTCCCAATTAACATTTATTGTGTTAACAGATATTGTGCAGGAGTTAGGCTCAGAGATATTCCCATATTCAATTTTTGGGGGAAAAAGAATATACAGGTAATGATGATATACATATACAGGTGAAACTCAAAAAATTAGAATATCGTGCAAAAGTTCATTTATTTCAGTAATGCAACTTAAAAGGTGAAACTAATATGAGATAGACTCATTACATGCAAAGCAAGATAGTTCAAGCCATGATTTGTCATAATTGTGATGATATGGCTTACAGCTCATGAAAACCCCAAATCCACAATCTCAATAAATTAGAATATTACATGCAATCAATAAAATAAGGATTGTACATAGAACAATATCGGACCTTTGAAAAGTATAAGCATGCATATGTACTCAGTACTTGATTTGGGCCCGTTTTGCAGCAATTATTGTCTCAATGAGGTGTGGCATGGAAGCTATCAGCCTGTGGCACTGCTGAGGTGTTATGGAAGACCAGGATGCTTCAATAACGGCCTTCAGCTCTTCTGCATTGTTCGGTCTCATGTTTCTCATCTTTCTCTTGGCAATGCCCCATAGATTCTCTATGGGGTTCAGGTCTGGCGAGTTTGCTGGCCAATCAAGCACAGTAATCCCACGGTCATTGAACCAGGTTTTGGTGCTTTTGGCAGTGTGGGCAGATGCCAAGTCCTGCTGGAAAATGAAGTCAGCATCCCCATAAAGCTCGTCTGCAGAAGAAAGCATGAAATGCTCCAAAATCTCCTGGTAGATGGCTGCGTTGACCCTGGGCTTAATGAAGCACAGTGGATCAGCACCAGCAGATGACATGGCTCCCCAAATCAACACAGACTGTGGAAACTTCACACTGGACTTCAAGCATCTTGCAATGTGTGCCTCTCCATTCTTCCTCCATACTCTGGGTCTTTGGTTTCCAAATGAGATGCAAAAGTTGTTCTCATCAGAAAAGAGGACTTTGGACCACTGAGCAACAGACCAGGTCTGTTTTTCTTTAGCCCAGATAAGACACTTCTGACGTTTGTTGTTCAGGAGCGGCTTGACAAGAGGAATACTACATTTGATGCCCATGTCCAGGATCTGTCTGTGCGTGGTGGCTCTTAATGCACTGACTCCAGCCTCAGTCCACTCCTTGTGAAAGTCCTCAACACTTTTGAATGGCCTTTTCCTGACAATTCTCTCCAAGCTACGGTCATCCCTGCTGCTTGTGCACCTTTTTCTTCCACACTTTTTCTTTCACATAACTTTCTATTAATGTGCTTTGATACAGCACTTTGGGAACATCCAACTTCTTTTGCAATTACCTTTTGAGGCTTTCCCTTCTTATGGAGGGTGTCAATGATGGTTCTGCACAACTGTCAGGTCAGCAGTCTTTTCCATGATTGTGATTCCTACTGAACCAGACTGAGAGACCATTTAAAGGCTCAAGAACCCTTTGCAGGTGTTATGGCTCAATTAGCTGATTAGAGTTGGAAACTTTGAGCCTAGAATATTGCACCTTTTCACAATATCTTAATTTTTTGAGATTGTGGATTTGTGGTTTTCATGAGCTGTAAGCCATAATCATCACAATTATGACAAATCACAGCTTGAACTATCTTGCTTTGCATGTAATGTGTCTATCTCATATATTAGTTTCACCTTTTAAGTTGCATTACTGAAATAAATGAACTTTTGCATGATATTCTAATTTTTCGAGTCTCACCTGTAATCTCTACTCTTACATTTTAATTTAACCATCCTTTTTCTTTTATGCCTTTTTACTCAAGTTCCAGTAACAAGCACAGTTGAAAGAAAAGTGCTGGATTTAGGAAAGAGTTGATTATGCTTTGTCACACATTGTTTTTGCTCAATGATTAACATAATTTTCACTTTCAAAATGATTGAAACATTTAAATCCATGCCTGCCCAATCACACAGTTTTGCTATAAATGTTTTTTTATAGTTAGTTATATAGGGGGAAAATGTTTTTTCTAGTTTCCGCTTAACTAAGAATTTGGGTTTAGTGCTGAAGATCTAATTGATGGATTCCACTGTTGTTGAATGAGGTCAAAAAGGCAATCAGAAAGTGATTCTCGTGTATTTTGTTTTCCTGTCTTTGTAAACTTTACCAAATATGTTCTGAACTTTCCATTTTTATGCTGTCCATTACAGGAATAATAATAAAAGTACAGCAATAATTTGTAGGACCTTGTCACTTGAATTGCAGATAAAAGATTCTATTATAGAATCTTCTCTGCAGTAAAAGAGCTCTATCTAAAAAATTAACTCCTGAACAGAATAGAAACCTCTGTAAGAATTCTTATAGCTGACACATAATTTAAGATGCTCTAACAAGAGTTTAAACATCCAATAACCAACTTGCATTGTGAAGTAGTACAGTCTGCTTAGCAACTATTCAAAGTTATGACCGACTTGAAAAAGAGGGCTTATGGTCTAAATTTCTTATAATTAGGCATCTCCGCAGTCACATGACCACACTTCAGGTACTCATCAACACAACCATATTTCTGGTCATGTGACTACATGACCAGTAATATAGTTTTACAAAGTTTTGCTGAAAACTGGCATTTATAATTTGTGACATAGTGAACAATGGCTTTACTTAATGACAGCAGTGTTCACTTAATGACTGTAGCAAAAATCTTGGTAAAATCAGATCAGTTATGTGACCAATTCATTTTACATCCGTTACAACTTTCGATCATATTGGGCAAGCTCCATTACAGTTACCTGTATATATATCCCTGTCCGGAGGGCTATCTGTATATATTCCTGTCAATGTGGTCCTGAAATTATCTGGATTTCAACCCTAGCTTCATCTTGGATCAATGTGTGATCTACATAAGTTTATACAATACTTTTAAGCTGTTTAGTTAGCCCTACATTCCTAACTACAAAAAGACAATTTCAAGCAACACATTTGATTCTATGTTGGAAAAACTATTTTTTCCCCGCTCTATTTTTTCAATTAATATGATAAATTTGTTTTTTTCTTTAATCAGAGTGCATTTCTTCAATTTGCTAGCTTTAAACCAAAAAAAGTTGCAAATTGTTGTTGTATTCTGTATTTAGAGGTTCTTATTTAAAAAAGAAAACCAGAAATAAAAGAAACCAACCACTATAATTATGTAGATCTTAGAATTCGAAAGTAACAATTCAGTGCCCCAGAATAGTATCAAATACTTAAAAGCCACAAACAACTAATCCATTCTTAAAATCCTCCAAAAAGGGTGGGTGGAGGCAACCACTACAAATCTGATTTCTACTCTCAAATTTATTCTACTAGTCATTAAGGTTCTTTTAATTTTGTAATTACTATTTCTGTTTAGCCTTCCAAAGATTTCAAGAATGATCTGATGTTCTGTTTCAGTATACTCTTCTCCACCTTTCTTTATAGGGTATGTTTTGCATGATTATGGTCATTTTCGTAGCCTTCTCTCCACTATCTCTAGGTACTTTTAACATGAATCATTCATTAAGCATCTATCAGGTGCTGCTGAAAACTAGTATAATCAGATACTTTTCATAGCACAAATTGCCTATACTTTTTTTTACCAGACATTCAGCTATGACCTAAGTTTCTATATTTTTGTGAATTGTTTTCTTACATGGAGAATCATTCTTATCAACAGAATTCTGAATATTCTTAGACAAATACTTTCATGCTTTATTCTACCTTTCATACTTCCTGCCAACAAATTTAAAATAGTTTATAATGTTTACCATTTGCAATTAAAACAGTAGTAGCTGACAATGGATTTTTGTCACACTAGATAAGTAGTTAAAACAAGAACATACAAGTTATTCTCAATGAACGCTTGTGAATAGTGAATAGTCACTATTTAAAAACAGGTCTATCTGAATATTCCATAGGTTTTATCTCTGATCTAACTTATTTACATCCTCATTTCCTAACTATTCTTGGATAACACTTCCTACATCTTATAAAATGAAAGTTACATATTCACAAAATCATATGCCATTATGAAAATATCAATACTGAAAGTGTCACTTACTTTACTTTCTATGCTGAAACATAATTACCTCTCTAGAAATTATTTCCTAAAATATAATATCCAGAAACTATCCCTTTCCTTCTATGACTTAAGACGTCTCCTAGGTACAGCACCAACCTAACAAAGGACCAGCCAGATGACAGCCTTGCATTATTAATATACATTTGAAGTACAGTATATGTTGTGATGCAAATTACTAGTGAAGTATTTTTGCAATCTAATGAAATAGAATTAACTGTCTATAACATTTAGCATAAGGAGAGCCCTGTATTTTTATTATACTACCATTCTACCATTCTTACAAACCAAAGCTAAAGCTCCAAATTTAAACTAATTCATATGCAGCCCTATTTTCTATTGCAGTATTTTTCTCTCCCCTGTCTTTCCCCTAGAGGAAAAGCAAAGGAACTTTTAAAATTACTTTTACATTTATCCTCCTGTATGCCATTCACTTCCCCTTTACTAGTGAATCTAGAACCCTTTTACAGTAAGTTGGTGTAAAATTTACCTAATCCTTCATCAATGATTTATACAATATGTCTTATTACTGATTTATACAGTAATATAGAGCAAAGGATGTTGAACTAGACACAACTGGGACCAATTAAGGAATCTCATTTTTCAATGTTTACATAGTTATTAATTGGAGACACAATTCACCTAGATGTTTTTTGATGTGCTAATTTTTAAAATTACAACAGAATAACAATCAGTCAAAATACTAAATCCTATCTGTAATTTCATCTGTAAGTCCAAGATAATTGTACAACCAGATGATGGACAGATCTCTATATCGCATTATGCAAAAGCAGAAGTAATACACATTCTGGAGATTTGGGAGTTAGTATATTTTGAAATAATTTCACCCTTTCCTTCGCAGAATGAAACTGCACAAACTACAAATCTACTACCCTATCATGCTTACATTGTGTACTTTTTTTCTCTCCTGAAAAAAAAATCCTTTCTTCCTTCCACATATAATTTTCTTAAGAAATAATTTGATGCATGGCTATTTCGGAGTAAATTGGTTTGAGCCGAAGGAGAATCTTCTTCACAAAGAAAATAAATCACGCAGGTCTGTGCTAGTAAATTTCCCATAGTGAAAAAAATGCCCATCTTCGATGATCGAGAATGCCTAAGTTAGCTCCTCCTTGTTTTCATTCGCTGCCAGGAAAGGCCACCTGTGGGACCTGCTGCCAAGAACAAACAGCAAAGTCCCAGCCCTACAAAAATTCACTTCTTCATATAGCTCTGTCAATCAGCTAAAACGACTTCACAGGTTTCCTCCACACAACCTTATATGTTTTTGCATTGGGGGTAGGGGAGAGTTGCCCCAAACTTGCATGCTTGTTGAAAAGAAACCTAAGCTGGGCTTCCTCCAACCAGGCACCATCTCAAAAAATCCACACGTTAAGGGGAATGGAGCTGAAATTTACTTTCCCCCCCGCCCCCTATTTCCCCCCCCCCCCCCCGCCCCGTACTCACACAAATAGACGCCCGGACAGAAGGGACTTAATTCAGCACACGCGCGCCCCACCCTTTCCTTTCTTCCCGGGCAACTCTTTGTGACTCACGTGCTCGTCGGTTCTCATCCTAGCCGGGGACTTGCCACTCACCTTGGCTCCCGCGCTCCACGCTGCCACTCTCACTTAGTTGTGGTTGCCGGTCGTGGGCACCAGCGCAGCCCTGGCTTTTACTATTCTCATTGGCTGGCTCGTCTAAACGTTCCGGCTGCTGCACTACCCCTTGGGCACTCGGGGCCTCGTTGCCGTCAGCGGGCGCCTCCACCGGCACTACCGTGAAGTTGGTGGGCATGGCAGCGATCTTTCTACCGGAGCGCTAGCCTGTGGCTAAGTCGCTGGGGCAGATCCAGAGTCGCCTCGCGCAATCACAATCCGCCGCCTGCCCCCTCCCGGGTAGTTGTGGCAGGAAGAGCGGCGAGGGCGGCTCTTTCTTCCCTTTTCTCCGCCTCTCCTCCCCGCCCCTAAGAGCGGCTGCCCGGGCAACAAACCTTGTTTGCCGCCCTCTTTTGCTATCAGCCAGGCAATAAAGGCGCCTCGCACGAAAGGGCCGTTTCTCCAAAATGAAAAGGCGGGAAGAGATCGAAGCGCCTTTCTCTTCATATTGGTTACCGGCAACGTCTGTGCAGCTTTTCTTTCAATCTGCTGTGTTGGCCTCTACACACTTCTGAGAAACGCAGACGTACTCAATATTCCTTCTGTATGCCACTGGTTTAGCATACAATCCTTAAAGCACTTGATTTGAGGGAGTTTCAAAATGTTGTCCTAAATACAATACAATATTACAGTTGGAAGGGACCTTGGATGTCTTCTAGTCCAACCCCCTGCCTAGGCAGGAAACCCTATACCGTTTCAGACAAATGGCTATCCAACATCTTCTTAAAGACTTCCAGTGTTGGGGCATTCACAACTTCTGGAGGCAACCTGTTCCAAATGTTAGGGTTCAACTCTCTAATATGCAACGTAGTCAACATTGTGCACCTAGGTTTGTGCCTATCTTCCACAAAATAGTCAGCTGACCCATAACTACATACAGTACCTGGTTTAGGAGATACTTGTATTCATTAATACAAAACTAATTATCATGAATTTAAAAATATGAAGTCACCGAATTTTTGAATGGAGAGCATATAAAGCATTTAATCTGGTACTTTTATCTCTCATGGAGAGGAAATAAACTGGGGGTTTTGTATGCACTTATCAGGCCAAATCCACATAACCATTCCTGGTGCCAGACAATGAAAAGTGGCTAATTTCTATTTGCTCACACATTGTGCCCTTTAAGCAGGAAGTACACTCAGTATCTCTGTCGATCACTTTGCACTAAATCAAGGAGCTGCTGTTGCATTTCCCTTTAAGCATCACTGCTTCCATGTAAACTCAGAAACCAGAGCAATCATTTTTCAACTCACTCTTCCCCTGACCCCATCTATGTAGTTGAGTGCATGAAGGCAGATTGAGCTATCAATGAAAGCCTCTTGTCCATGTTGATTCCCAGTCATGGATTGTGATGGTTGGTTGGTCACACATCTATCAAACCATGAGTAATGTCATTACCACCTTTATGTTGTATTGCAATATTGCAGTCTAACTCCCTGCTCATGCTAAAAGCTATATGAACCTTCACTTACCAGTAATCCGAGCCAATCTTTTAAATTCCCAGGAATGATTTCCATTGTGGCAACAAATGCCGCATGCAAATATCCAATGGCAAGTTTCAGGATATGCCTTAGTCTGACTAAGACATATCTTGAAACTTGCCGTTGGATACTTTCATGGGGCATTTGTCCTCACAATGGGAACATGGAGGAGAGCCGATATAGCCTTTGATATTGTGATCTTTGTGGCATGCTTCAATTCTGTGTCCTGCATGCCACAGCGTGAAGTGCCTTCAAAGGGACCGTCTTGCTCAACTTCCCCAGCATCAGAGGCTTGAGAGTCTTTAGCCTCCAGGTGTCTTGACTTTATGGGAGAAAAGAGATGAATCCCAGTTGAACAAGATATTCCTTTGAAGATACTTCATGCTGTGGCATGCAGGGCACAGAATTGAAGCGTGCCACAAAGATCACACTGTCAAGTGCTATATCTATTCAACAATGCCATTTCCTTTACAGGGTGTTGTCCCACAGTTGTCATCACTGACAGAGAAATGGGCTGTTCAGCAGCCAGCATATTTATGTGGCAGGCTCCTTTCCACTTCTGCTTTTATTGTAGACAGAAGAATGCAGGTCATTTTACCACTTCTTACTGGGTTTTCTTCCTGCAAGCAGGTTCAGCTACACCACCATCATAGCCTACAGAAACCTAGGCATGCATGACAGGAGCCAGTCACCAAGGCTCTGCTCTTACTCATAGGCCCGAGTAAGCAACTTGTGCACCTAGTCATATATCAAACATTGCATTGGTCTAAATCTCAACCACGGGCGCAAACTATGTTCTTGCAGTAGGTTACTGTGGCATGTTATCTCAGGATGAGGGGCAATATCTGTGTTATTATCTGTACATATTTAGATACTTAATATATTGGCAAAGCGATTTGGGAAGTCAACAAAAGACTGCAAGCCATGATCACACAGGCCATACTGGTAAGATGCCTGTAGTTCATCCACCTGCCATGTCCATCACCGTTGCACAAATAGGTTTGGTTTATAGTTACTTATTCATGCACCCATAGACTGGTGCACATGAATCTTAAAAGCCCCCTTGCTTTCTACTTGGCTTTCCAGATAATTGCTCTATCTATTGTTCTATCTCACTGACACACCTATCTCCACTTACCAAGACCTTCTCAGCTAGGCTGCCAAGTAGTATTTGGAGGAAGGGAAGCTGCCAAATTCAGATCCAGGATGATTCAAAAAGTTGGTGGACTTCAGAACCCCTTTTATCACCAAAAGTCCTTGTTTGATTGATTTATAACATGAGGTAGCTTCAGTTTTCTATCCAGGACTTGCCTCCATTGTCTGCTTCAGGTGATATTTTCCCTTTAATTCTTATTTATTTGTTTCCTTATTTATCTCTCCAAGTAATCTTTTTGATAATAATCCTGGCTTTTGTCCTCTCTGTTTTTAGGCTCTGGCAGCTTCAGACTAGTCTCATATTATGATGTGTGGGCAGACAATGACTTCCATGTATCCACAGTAAGTGAACCAAGATGGTTAGAGAGGATATGGAGAGGATATGGAGGATATGGAGAGAATCTCCATAGAATAATGAATGAGGTGATAACAGTGTCAGAGGTAATATGAGATCAAACCCGATGCATTGAAAGGAAACTGAAGAGCTAAAACAGAAGCTGACAAAATAGCTGGGTTTATATGTACTACTAGGCAATGTACTACTAGGCAATGAAAACTTATATGAGTATAGTATGAGTATAGTATGTGAACCAAATGAAATGATGATGTAGAATATTACTTTTTTAAAAATTAGATTATCTTATCTAATTTTCAGTGACACAATCTCTAACAAAATTAAGAGCTCAGAAATTTTCTGACATACAGAAATATGAGTAGGAGAAGAATAAGCAGTAAAATCCATTAAGCCTGACCTTTAAACATAAGATAGCAGCTTTTTCTAAAACTAGCTTGGCTGGTGAAATCTTTTGAAGTGCTCTATGTGAAGATGATGATACCAGCAACAGTTCTTTCATTCCTGATTTGCCACGATGGAATCTGTGTACACTATTTTGTGTTTGAAAGATAGCAGTCCTGTTTATATATAGGACATGTGCCTTTGTTTAAAACAGTTAAGCTACTGCATAATTTTTAACTTGGAGTTTATAAATATAATAGATTTACTGTCTAAATTATTATAATATATTAAAATAATTTCAGTATAAAAACTTAATAAAGCCATATAAAATATATTAAAAGCATGAATGGATCTTGTTAATTAAGAGACTAATAAAGAAACAAAACAAACTGTGCTGGATCAAAGAGAAAATTTGTACTGGGAAAATCTATCCAGAGAAATGACTGAATATGCTACTTGGGTGGGGGGAAATGAGGGGCTTTTTTGCAACACAATATTTAATAGAAACAATATTGAATATATGCCACCATGCAATGTTTTACTTCTCTGCATTATTGGGACATAAGAAATAAGGCACTAGCCATTGGAAGAAACCTTGTGAAAAGCTCCATTTGGTTTTATAGAAATTCATGTTGTCGAGGCTTTCCTCCCTGAAATTAGTTGTGTATGTACTTTGAAATAGGGGATAAAGCCAACACTTCAGTACACATAGATAAGGTATCATATGTAGCACATGACTGTACTGAAGAGTTTTCGAACATTCATTGTCATCCATAGTAGAATAAAATAAAATCTTCCCTAACTAGTATACTGTTACTGAAATCAGGGTTTGTTTTACCTTTTTACTCCATTGTACTCTACAAACAGTTGGTGGATTTAAGCAATCTACGGTTTTTAATTCATGGCAGCAAGAGTTCCTTTCTGGACATTAAAATTCTTAAAATCAGTTCAGGAAGCATGACGATTTTGGCAGAAAAATTCCTTTTAATTCAAGGCATGCTTCAAGCTGCTCATGCAATTACAGAAATTAATTTATGAACTTTGGATTCAAATATGTGTATGCTTTTTATAAACTGAATTATAAATTATTATATCTTAATCATATAATTGCAATCAAAATTATGAGAGAGGTGGTAGACTACTTTGATAATCAATACTGTTGAGATAAAATGCTACCATATCCAATGGTGCGTTACAATACAAAGATTTACATTATGGATGATGTTTAGGTTGAAATTTGGAATGTGTCATATAAAAATGAGATTCAAATAGATCTGAGAGTTGTTCAAACAGAAGCAGGAAACCTGGAAAAATTTAATCAGTATCTGGATTCTCCAAAAAAATTGTTGGTAATTCAAAATATGTAAGTAAAACTCCAGGGGAAGGTTTTTTCCCTTAGGAAGAAGAAAGAATGTTAGAAGGGAAGGCCAATTTTGAGATTGCCAGCTGTAAGTTCTAGCTATAATGGTTAGTTTTACCAGGGTTTCCCAACCATAACTCTTCAGTAAAGTGATATTGTAAGTCAATGCACAGCAGATTGTTAATAGTTTCTACCTAAAGTAGAAAGTAAAACAAAGTTGGTGAGTTTACTGGATCATGAAGGACAGCAAACTGCACAGCTGCTTGGAAAATGTCCATATATCCAAATGTGTCTACCTCAGCTATTGTATAATTCACATATATCTTTATTTTACAGCACTTTCTGTGTGTCCTGTGGTGACTCCCTGTAGTCTGAATTATCTTTGACTAGGATCATATGTAAGCTTCTATCATTTTAATAATGCCTACTAAATGCCCCAAACAAATCACAAGCAACCCTTCCCTGATCTTATTCATAAACAGCTTCATAGGCCCAAGTTCTCCGTGGAGGAGCACTTCATCCCATTCTGTTAAGTGTCCTTTTTTAAAAGTACGTTGGAAGGCAAATGAAACAAAGGAACATAAGCAATCACCTTGTAACTATTTGTCTGACACTTGCCACTATTTACATTTAAATTTAACTTCTAAGGCTTTGTAAAGAATTGTGAAAAGTACATTAATCTGTGTAGCAAGCAATTGTATATAGAATGAATCAGTAAGAAATGTTTGCTTTTAATTTGATTTTGACTTATTTCCCAGAATAAATGTAGAGTGTGTTCTGAAATAAATTAGAATGGAATGTATTCATTTTTAGTACAATTCATACGTTTAAAGTTTATATACTGAGCAGAAGAGGAAGGGAAGGGTGAAATACAAAAATACAGTACAGTCAGCTTTATTTTCACTTTTACTGTGAAGCCATATTCTAAATAAATTAATCTGCTCCTCAATAAATAGCTTAGCAAAAAAAAACTGAAGGGAGGATGCAGTTTTCTCCAGCTTACGGTACATACCACTTTTATATTTAAATGAATAATTTAGCTATTATTTCAACTGGCAGAACTATTTAATCATTTTAGCCACCCTCTACTTCAGGAATTTAAAATACTTTAAGGCACATTTGAATTCCCATTAGTTTCCTGAAGAATACTTTTCCAGAATTTTCTATCCTTTTCACATTTGATTCTTCAATAATTGTTTTCATACTTTCCCACCATCTAATAATAGCACAACTAAAGAAATCTGCATAGCTATCAGTGGTGGGTTCTGGATCCCGGTGCAACCAGTATGGTGCAATGGGGCCCAGCGTCCACCACATGAACACAAGGAACGCACACATGCATACTTACCATATGGGACGCCTCCGCAACACTCCAGCTGCTCGGCGGAGCGTCGCACAGGTGCCGTACCCTCCATGCACGTGCGTAAAAGCCCCGAAGAGCTCAAATACAGGTAAGGACAGCTGGCAGACGGGCCCTCCACAGCACCATACTAGAACGGTATCCGGTGCGCCCGGCAGGCACTGGTACGCCCATACCAGGGCGTACCGGTCGTAACCCACCACTGATAGCTAAATGCTCATATTTTTTGTTGATAATTTTAACTAGGAATACCTAATTTATACTGCAAAAATTGGGATGACTATTAGATGGTAGTATGTTACAGTTTTCTGGACATATGCCCATGCTGCTATCTTGTGGTCATTTGGATTCTTGCAGCACAGATATAGTAGCTCTATTCTAAGAACAAATTTATTCTTAGTCTGCATTCTGCAGTCTAAAGGCAAAATGATGCTATCCTTTAGCAGTACATATCCTTATAATTTATTTCTAACTAGTGCTTTCATGTTATTGTAATTCCCTTTTATTGTACTTAAACATTACTATAGTAGTTATGTTGGATTTTTAGGTTTCATCAAGCTTATATTAAGTCATAGTTACTATGTAATTTCTTCTATAATTAAATACTGCTGGTCTTACAATTTACAGTCTAACCTATAATCACTACCCTAAAAGTCTTTGGATTATAATGATCAGATTTCAGCTACATAACTCTATGTATGTTTCTTCTGAAATACACCCCAAGGAGTTGAATTGGACTTAACTCCTAGGTACGTGTGTATAAGATTGCAATCAACTCCTTAATTTTTCTCAAAGCCAGAATGGGAGTTAGAATACAAGTGTCAGAGAGCAGAATGTGCAAAAACATGATTAAATTGCACTGTATCTGGAATGTTATTAGAGAATCAAAATTAGCTGCTAAAGTACAACAGTATGTAGTAAAGCAATAATGATTCCTGATTCTTCTGTAATAGCTGATTTCATAGGTGATGTTTATAATATGCTATCACTATAATATTTCAGTATTACAGTACTTGCATTATTTAATGTGGTGATTGATGAACTATAGAAAATCTATAATAAGGATATGAAAGAGACTTCATGCCATTGTTATTCTATAGAAATATTACATCTGAATTTTTGAAGCAATTTAATTTATTGATGGTCATGTATGGAAGGGTAAAGGGTTATTAACAATTTGGATGATCATGATCTGGGGTCTTGAGCTGTAACCTACCTAGTTATCCCTCAACTATATAAAAACTTAATGCATGTCATAATTATTCAAGGGTAGTAAGATTTAGTAATAAAACAAAAAAGGATTACTAAGAATGTTTTCTCTAAGAAACCTGAAGTGCTAAGGCACTTTGAAGCTAGGGAAAATGCTTCTAGAATATAGATGTGTATTCTTTGCTGCCTTTTGATTTAAGAATGATTTGAGATTGCTTTATAAAACATAGTTGGAAAAGTGTTATGGACCTCGGACAAATTTCAGATAAGTCATGGTTTGGCTAGATATTTCAAACCAAAACTAAAAAGGACATGATTATTCTGTAGAAATATAGCATGTGAGTACAAAAGAAAATCATAGTGCATGTGTTCCTGAATTTGAGCTTTTATTTTATTTCACGAGAATTTATTCAACTCCATTCTTAGCTGTTTATATTCATAGTAACACCAGCTAATATTCTTCCATTACCCTTCTGAAACCATTTAAAAAAACCTAAATGCTTACTCACAATTCCTGATTAGTGTTTTTCTAGGAAGGAGGCAACAGCAACCCACTTCTGAAAAACTTTGCCAAGAGGCTAGTCCTCGTAGGAGTCAATACTGACTCAAAGGCACAAACACATACACATGCTGAGGGCATATTGGGGTAAGGAATGAAATTAATTGTTGTCGTGAATCAAGGATGTGTGTGTACCCTGAGCTCTAATATAAGTTGCTTGGTTTTTACATGGCATCCTGTGCAAAATCAGATATTATAGCTTGTAATTCATGGTATATAGCTTTAGTGTGAACCAATTTACCATATAGTTTATTTCACAAGCCATGGTTAAACATGTCTGCCAGTATAGATATATTTGAAATGATTCACAAAGGGAGTTGAATCCTTAAGGCAATTATTACTATTGTTTATGAATACTGTAGACAGATGAGGCACGAAGGTATATGACCCAAGATATTTATTATCTAAATAGAAACAGGAAAATGCTTAGGTAAGCAACAGAAGAATATGTGCTTATTTCAATTTACAAGAGACATAATGGACTCCATGCACTTGAGAGATAGTTGCCTTGAAAAGGGCAGCAACAAAAGAAAGCTGAAGGAGAAATTGGATAGCAGAAGATTGTAGAAAGTGATAAAGGCGCAGAGAGAGGAACAACAACAAGCTCTTGGAAGGCTTGAAAGTAGGATATGCAGTAATGTATTTGCATGCTTTCTGGCCATAAAGGATTGGTTCTTGAAATTGTTTTGAACAATGCAACAATCCATTTCAGTTATCCACAGAACAGAGCGCACAGCAGAGCCTTGTCAGTCTATGGTAGTTAAAAATTAGGAGGAGTCTCATAGCACTTTTTCAGATTTACACATTTTATGAAAAGTACAATGAGCTACAATTCTCTTCATCAAACTGGGAAGGAAATCCTGCTTATACTTGCTATTCTTTCTTTCAATATCCACAAATGTCTCCAAAAAATCTGAATTGAGACCAGGTTAAGATTTGTATAGGAAATTGAGAACTATGCTTTCTACAAGGGTCATCATCACAATAACCTACAGTGCAATCCTTGAATGCCACATGTATTTTTACTGGGAAGTGAAAAAATAAAAATATTAGAAGACGACAATGGAGAAGCCCATGTATTGTTATCAAATACATAGACAGATGTTTGAAGTGATCAGTGTTTAAACCTGACTTAAAGAGAGGTTATCTTTTATAGCATGACAGCTAGTATTTTTGGGGAGGAGGAATGTGTATCACTCAAAAGGAAACAAAAGGGGTCATCAAGAGGTATAGGCATATGTGTATATATACTCAGGTACAAATTTAAAAATTAGCTACAACCTAAAATAGAAATATATAACTTTTCCTTCTAATGGTTCTTTACTTTTAACTTACTAGATAGCAGACTCTGGCAATCTGCCTTCTTTAAGGAAGATACAGACCACCACAGCTGTGTAGGAGAGATTTGATTATATGCTGTGTTTGGTTCAACAGACACAGCCTGTTATGCTAAACGGGAACAGACCTGTTCTCTTTTGCATCTGTGTTTGCAAGAAGAGAGTAATGAGTTTGATTGTGTTTATTAGCAAAATAATTCTGCAGGTGTTCAAATTTATATCTTCAAAGCTTTTTGCAGTAAGACTTACAATTAAAAGAGATATATGGGGTTGGACACTACAGCTCATTTAGCCTTGGCCTCTCCATCCCTGTTAAAATGTTTTTTGCAGTTTAAATAGACATAGTCTATTTAATAGTCTTTTCTCTTTTAAAGGACAATTGCAGTGAATCCTTTTTTCATATTTTTTGTATTCAAAATGGCTTGAAAATTTCAGGAAAAAATTAACAAAACCTGTAATGCTAGAAATATGTATGATGATCCTACTGCCAGTAAGGGATAAAGCCTCCTCCGGCATTCCTGATACTGTTATAGCATTTCATTATAGAGCTTCTCTTCCTTCCCTGTTCTCACAACCATGGATCTCAATAACTGTTACTGGATAGCTCTGATTCTAAGATGCAACACAACAATTAAAATGTTCTGTTTTATAGCTTGTTATATGCTGTCACTACAGAAAAGGCCACTGCTATGTAAATGAATGCAAATAGTGATATCCTAAAACATTCAATAAGCTCAGAAGAGTATTTTCCCAAGGATCTCAGTTTCACTTTGCTATGATCATATTATTGGAGCATAATTGATAATTAAGTACCCTTAATTAAAAAAAAACCAAAACCATTGCCTAACCAGAGAATCTGAAGATTGCATAACTGGGCACACTATTCGGGCAACACTTAATCACCGTTTGAGTAATCAGCATTTGTCTTGGGCTATAAGAATGAGATGCAAAACTCCAAAAAGTCATTAAATAATAGCAAAATGATTCAGAAAACTTTCACTCTGGATGATTGCAGCCTGGATTTGGTAGGGTTATCCCCTGCTTTTCTCCTGGAATTTAAAATGAGGACTTTTGCTTGGAAATTTAATGGTACTATACAAAAGTAGAACAAAAAGGAAACTAAAATGTAATTTTTGCAAAGCAACCCTGCTGTAATGCAACTTCCCAGATTATAAGTAATTTTGACTCTTCTCCAGTAGTTTTGGAGAGGAAATAAGTGTGGAAGGAGAATCTTTGGAGGGGGGGGGATGTGCACTGGTGTTCTTCCTATAATTTTTATGCTACAGGATTTAAATGTTCCCATGGATATGAAGTTGATATCAATGAAGCAAGCAAGGTGATTTTTTTCATTTCTAGAATCCTTGTTAGGCTTCCATGCCTTTTAAAAAATTGTTAGATTTATATCCTGCCTTTCATTTGGGAGCTCAAGACAATGCATATAACAGTGCTTTTTCCAATATTTCCCAACAACAATTGTCTCAAGTAGATTGAGCTGAAGGAAAGTGATTGACTAAAAGTTACTTAGAAAGCTTCTCCTCTGCCAGTGGATAGAACCCGGCTCTCTTGTGCCTGTCCAATATCTTAATCATTACACCTTATTGGCTCTTTAGCATGGGAAGCTAATGACTTGTTAGGGTTAACATTTCTCCTCCATCTGTCCCATCTCTGTTCCCCTTATCCTACCAATCTTATCTAAATAAAAGTGAGTTAAATCTGATGTCCATGACAACAATTAAAGTCAGAAAAATTTTCTAATCCCTTGAGGCTAATACTTCCCCGCCCATGGCAGGACTAGTTTCCTTGGATATGTGAAACACTTGCCAAGATCTGATTTAAGAATGCTGATTGGATTCACAGATATGTACTCCAGGCTGAAGTAATGTGCCAAAATTAGAGGTTTTTTCCTTGACCATTATACACCACTGCCAAGTTAGTGTATTAAGCAGATTAGATGTATTAAAAACAGTAAGCCCCTTTTTCATTCTCACTAGGTGAAATATTAGTGATGATCTCTTTCTTTCCCATGAAGTTAAAAAGTGATGCCACACATTACAGAACGACCAAGCCAATTATTACATACATGGCAGGGAGTTATAGCACTCCTAGTCCTTTGATGTGCACCTGTATTTATATACAAATATATTGTTTCATTCATACTTTACACTAACAGGAAAAAAAACCTTACCTAAATATCATGTGTGATGCATAATAGAGGTTTCTTGTTTGTTTAGCGTGGGCTTCTATAAATTACAATTCACATCAGGTAAGCGAGTTAAGATCTGCAAATATTCAGAGGAGCAGTTTTGGGGAAGATCGTGGAAGTTCCAAGAATGGTGCTGTGTTCAAAACTTCCATATTTTTCAGTGCCTAAAAATTTATGAGAAACTCATTTGTGGATAACTGTACTTTTAGGTTCCTAGTGAACTATATGTTTTCTGTCTTAGATAACAGAATGAGATGTTGTAGCTTCAATGTATCCCATTGTTTTTGGTTTCTGTATAAATGCTGCAAAGCATTATTTGATGACATTCTACTATTTTATAATCTGAATTATTGTTAGTCAATTATATACCTGTCATGAATTAGATTATGCCCACTGGATTCTTTGCTATATTGATGTGCTCTAGAGTCCATAGTAAGCATCTTGAAACATTATGATTCTCCAATAGATTAAGTTATAATTTGTAACCAACATATGTGAAAGAAATCTCAAAATCATTATCATTGCCCATAAAACATTGAAAATAAACCCATCCCTTAGAGATAACTAGTTACCTGGGCACACAGCACAATGAAATGCTAGGAAAATGCTCCTACATTGCAAAGTTTTTGACTGTTCTCTGTTGATGGAGAACATATGATTTTTCATTTTCTAATACAGAAGAATTGTGTCCCAGGAAACCGAAGCCAAGAACATTGCTCCAAACACAGGGAGTTAAAGTTAAGAGTGTGGGATTTGCTACAGAAACTGCTTTTATAGGTTTTATTGATGTTTTTCTCATGCAGCATTACAAGCCCAGGACTTTTGACAGACAAACATTGGAAAACTTACAGAAAGTTTAGTAAACAGCAGCTGAATTTATAAGGAGCACAGACTAACAGTTAACCTTGGCTTTGGTATAAAACTATGTTATACATCAATACAGAGAATTCAAAGCATATTTAATTTTTTATTTATTGTTATTAGTAACAATATTGCTAATAAGTATTCTGAAGGGTAACTAAGTAGGCAGGCACTGAGGTGAGACAGTATTGCTCAAACGATCCCTTTATCGGGATAACAGATAACCAGTAACTCACAAGCAACAGTAAAGGCAAACGGCAACGAGAGAACAGAACCCCATCTGACAGCTCTTTATAAAGCAGCGGCTGTCAGGCGGCAACCAATCAGCAAGCCGCAATTTCCCGCTTTTGCTGCTGCGGAACACCCAATCAGTGGTGTCTTGTATGTGACCACATCTGCAAAACCCTGGACACAACACTCCTCCCCTCTCGGATGGCTCATGCGTACTCTTGCAAGTACACCGGGCACCTGTGCAATCATCCAGATCGTCTTAGTTCGGGAGTGGCTTCAACAAGAGGAGGAGTCTGTGTGGCTGCCGAAGGAATTCCCAGCGACTGCATGGAACTGTCGGCGGATGATGGTGGCCTGAGCTGAGGTCTTCATTGAAAGGTAAGTCTTGTGCCGCGGTCCCCGGAAAGATAGATGGCTCGTTGTGCGATGGCAGATATTCAGGCAGTAGCGCCTGAGTTTCGTTGGGTCCTAGTGACTGGTCGGCGATCGGTGAACTGACCGGGTGAATTGGTGCCTCCGTAGCTGATTGATGTGTTGGTGCCAGACCCGCCCATCCTCTAGCCTGACCCTGTAAGAACAGGGTCCCGTTATTTCAATGATGTGACCTGGTAGCCATTTAGGGTCACCCCCATAGTTCCGGGCATATACCAGATCCCCCGATTTAAATTCCCTGAATCTGTTGTCAAAGTCCACCGGCTTAGAAGTAACTTGGGTGCAGTCTATCAAGGTCAGTTCGGAGGTGGCGACCCATCAACAACTCCACAGGACTCCGGTTGGTCAGTGGGCAGGGGCTCGAATGTTGGGCTAGGAGATACCTGTCTATCCAGCCTCTCCACTTCCCTGGGCCTGACTTCTAAGAGCCTCCTTTAGTGACCTGATGGCCGTTCTGCCAGACCGTTGCCTGTAGACTGGAACGGGGCTACCTGAGCATGGCGGATGCCATGTTCGGCCCAAAACATCTGGAATCAGGCAGATGTTAATTGTGGCCCATTAGCTGAGACCAACACGTCGGGGTAACCGTGAGTTGCGAAAAGTTTCTGCAATGCTCTTATAACCGTCTTTGAAGTGGTTGATGCCACAAGAGTGACCTCCACCCACTTAGAATAGGCATCAACCACAACCAGGAAAGCTTGGCCATAGTACAGGCCAGCAAAATCCAGATGGATTTGCGACCAAGGGACCTTTGGAGTTTCCAGTTCTCTAATAGGGGCAGCTGGGGGAGCTGGTCGTGAGTTTTGACATTGCTGGCAGGCAGCAACCCAGTTTGTGACATCTTTGTCTAGCCCTGGCCACCACACATAGCTTCTACTGAGAATCTTCATTCTGACCACCCCAGGATGACCGTCATGCAGGCTGGCCAGAATGGGCCCTCGCAACTCCTGGGGAACCACCACCCAGTTTCCCCACAGGAGACATGCACGGATGCTCATTGCCTATTGTGGTAAGGCCGGAATTCCGGAGGTACGGAATCTAGTGGCCACCTTCGCCTTACCCAATCCAGCACCTGGGACAAGATCTTGTCCTGAGTAGAATGACATGCTATGTCTACAGCTGAGATGGGAGACCTGTTGGTCCTGTATCAGCATGACTGTGGCTGTAGGATAGGGGTCTTCGACTTGCTTAGGCAGCGGACAGCGACTAAGCGCGTCAGCATGTCCTGTTCTTCCTGGGGCGGTAAATTAGTTGGGAATTGTCAGCCACTGAAAATTCGGCCCAGCGCGACATTCTAGATGATAGGATTTAAGGGGTTTGTTTGTCCCCTGTGAAAATGCCCAACAGAGGTTTGTGGTCAGTAATCAACTCAAAGACCTGGCCATAGAGGTCCTGAAACCTTTTCACGCCTGCTATAGCAGCAAGAGCCTCTTTATCTATCTGACTGTAGTTTCGTTCTTCAGCAGATAGAGGACGAGAGTAATAAGCCAATGGGGCCTCAGTGTCATTGGGCATTACATGGCTTAGAATAGCACCAACCGCAAAAGGGGAAGTGTCACAGGCCAGGGTCAGCGGTAACCAGTTGCTATACTGTACTAAGAGCGCATTAGATGTTAACAGCTCTTTTACAACCTTGAAAGTCTGAGCTTCTTGGGTCCCCCATTTCCAGGCTGCCTTATTTTCCAGGAGCCTATGAAGTGGCTCAGCCACAGAAGCTTTATGGGGTAAAAAGGCAGCATAGAAATTTAATAGACCCAAAAATGCTTGCAGCTCAACTTTGTTTTGTGGTGAAGGGGCTTCCTTTATCGCTTCCATTTTAGAGGGAATTGGATGCAGGCCATCTGTATCTATTAAATAGCCCCAAAATTCTATTTGTTTAACCCCCATTTTGCATTTGGAAGGCTTCAAATTGAGGCCGATCTTCCGAAATTGAGTTAGAACTAAACATAATTTATTGATGAGGTCAGACTGATTTTTAGCTGCAATGAGCACATCATCAAAATAAGGTATAACCCCAGGGATGCCTTGGAGCAGGCGCTCCATCAAGGTCTGGAATATCCCTGGGGCTACACAAATTCCAAATTGTAAACATCTACACCTGAAAGCCCCACAATGTGTTACAATCGTTTGCACATCAGCTGTGGCATCGGCCACAGGGAGCTGTTGATACGCGTGTGCCAAATCTAATTTGGCAAAAAGAGCCCCCTGTCCTAAGGTGTGAAGCAGCTGTTGGAGCACAGAAACAGGATAGGGGTGCGCCTGCAAAGCTCCATTCAAGGTGCATTTAAAGTCCCCGCACACGCTGGTAGAGCCGTCAGGCTTGACTGGCACCATTATCGGCGTCTCCCAACTTGTATGGTCCACTGGCTCTAAAATTCCCTGAGCAATAAGCTTATCTAACTCAGCATCTACCTTAGGATGGAGCGCTAGAGGTATCCTGCATGGCTTAAGTCTAATAGGCGCTACCTGAGGGTCTAAATTGAATGATATAGGCTTCCCCGTATATTTACCCAGGGAGTCAGTGAAGATGTCAGCAAATTCTTCTTGCTGGCGCCTGAAGTCATCAGCGATTGTAGGGTTGATGCCGGAAACTGCAAGCCCCAGGAAGGTGAACCAGTCCAAACCAAGCAATGTGGGCAGGCTGCCTTGCACTACGATGAGAGGCAGATTGCCCTGGAACTGGGGGGGGGGGGGGGTGGTGGCCACCTGGAACTTCCCTGTTTCTACAATGGAATGGGATTGCCTTGGTAGTCTCACAATTTAATGGAGCAGAATATAATTGTTTCTTTGAAACGGTTGGGCTTAGCTGCTTGAGAGTGTTCCAGAAAATGATGGAGCGTGCAAAGCCAGTGTCTATCTCCATTTTACAGGGTGCTCCCTCCAAGAGCACCGTGAGGTAAATCTTGTCAGCTCTCCCTCTTGCTTGGCTGATGGAAACTTCAGGCTGTGGGTTGTCTTTTGAGATTGCAAAACAATCTTCGCATGATTTGACAGAGCGAGGAGATGCTCTTTTGCCTCCGGGTATCTCAGCATATTGCTCCTTCATTGGAGAATGCGACCTGCACACCTTGGCCAGGTACCTTCTTTTGCCGCAATGGTGGCAAATAGTTGATCTAAAATTACAGTAAACTCTCACGTGGCTTCCCCCACAACCATCACATTGAGGCTGAGGCGTTTTTCTGTCAGCCTTCTTTCTAATTCTATCTGCAGCTGCCTTTACGTGGCTCACCTCAGTGTCAGCCTCGGTCGAATCGTCGCTGTCCCCTTCATTGTCGTGGTGCACCGCAACTAGTCAGATAGCACTAGCGGAAGAAGGCAGGTACTTTTGGATCTCGGCTTGGGATTTTTCAGCCATCTCCGATGCCCTAGCCTTGTCTAAAGCTGTTTGCAACTTCAGCTCAGGGCGGGCGATCCATCGGCGCTAAAGTCGAAGATCATTTATGCCACAAACTAATTGTTCTAGTAAAGAA
Organism: Natrix helvetica; assembly: GCF_964273705.1. NCBI lineage: Eukaryota > Metazoa > Chordata > Lepidosauria > Squamata > Natricidae > Natrix > Natrix helvetica. The sequence continues at coordinate 78,915,706 of NC_138550.1, read as the reverse complement.
TCCTCTAAATTGCCAAACTCGCAATGCAGAGCAGCTGCTCTTAAAGCAGCCATGTAGTCATTGATGGTTTCGCCTTCTTTCTGCACTCTCTGTCTAAATGCGTATCATCTGGCAATTTTAGACGGGATCGGAGAGTAGTGGTTCTTCAATTTTGATATCAGCATCTCCCACTGAACATACTGAGGGGTGACTAGAGCCCTAGCTGTTCCAAATATTTCCTGTCCACACGAGCTCAAGAACCAAGCTTTCTTGCAGTTACTGGACAGCTCTGTTAGCTCATGAGCTTCTAGAAAACAATTAAAACGCTCTAAATAAGCGTCCCATGTCTCTGTTGCCGGGCTGAAAGCTGAAAAAGTCACTAGTGCCGCCATCCTTAAAAGGACAACAATCACCAGGGAAAAAAATTGCCTCACAATGAGTTATGGTTCAGTGACTAGGGCAGCGTTCCTCTCGAACGTACCATAGCTCTACTTAGTGACTTCACTGTTCTTTACCTCAGCCTTGATCCCACCTTCGTCGCCAGTATTCTGAAGGGTAACTAAATGGGCAAGGACTTAGGTGAGACAGTATTGCTCAAACGATCCCTTTATCGGGATAACAGATAACCAGTAACTCACAAGCAACAGTAAAGGCAAACGGCAACGAGAGAACAGAATCTCATCTGACAGCTCTTTATAAAGCAGCGGCTGTCAGGTGGCAACCAATCAGCGAGCCGCAATCTCCTGCTTTTGCTGCTGCGGAACAGCCAATCAGTGGCGTTTTGTACGTGGTGTCTGCGAAACAGTGGACACAACAATAAAGACCACAAAAAGAAAGACTGACGCTAAGATAAAATTGATTATGAGAAGATGGAACATAAATCAAAACTATTCTAAACAGGTTTAATGCCAGATAGGACAGAAGTTATTTGCCCAGTTGATGAACTAAGATAAGAAATTCAGAATTAAAAACTTGTTTATTCCTAGAAAACTATTCATTTCTTATAGCAATAGTTTGGCTGCTATTTGAGCAACAGAAGAGTCCGCCAAAGCTATATAGGGTAGTTACAACTTTTTAATAAAAAATAAAGATATTTAATATTGACTTATTACAATGAAATATAGAGGTTATCAAGTTATATTGAAAAGACAAGGGAAAAACTAAATGAGCTAGAATAACAATGCTCTTTTTCATAAACAATAATCCTGACACTGGCCAGGGTTTAACAACTAAAGTAAAGGTCAAAGTAGATGTGATAGGAATAAAAACATGTATGTAAACTTGCTTCAGGAAAAAAGACTTGCTTTAGTTACTTATCAAAGTTCACAAACAGGATGGCTGTTGAGACAAAAGGAAAGCATGTGTACAAATTACTGAGCAATTCCTGCAGCCAGTTCTTCTAGAAAAGTTCACTTAATCCTAGAAAAAGTGATATTTTTTAAAAGCAGCAGTTAATTTGGGGTGGTGGTGCCGCTGATAACAGCAGAAACATGTACATGTTGTAGTAATTTGACTGGGAACAGAAAATTATTTTTCTGACAAAAGCAAAATGGATGCATTATATTATTCATTGGCTTAATGGATTTATTTTGTACCTTTTCCGGACAAAAAAGGACTGAAAATCGTAATCTCTGAAACTGATAATCTTACTATCAGAGCAGAGGCTTGGAAAAAATTATGCCTACAAGTAGTCTGTCACTCACAACAGTTTGTTTAGTGACTGTTCAAAGTTACAACAGCACTGAAAAAAGTGACATGACCATTTTTCACACTTATGACCATTGTGGCATCCCCATGGTCATGTGATCAACATTTGGACACTTGGCAACTGATTCATATTTATGACAGTTGCAGTATCCCTAGGTCAGTGTTGGCCAAGGTTGAGAAACACTGCCCTAGGTCATGTGATCAATTTTTGCAACCTTTTTACAAGCAAAATCAATGAGGAAGCCAGATTCACTTAACAACCATGTTACTAACTTAATAACTGCGGGGATTCACTTAACAACTGTGGTAAGAAAGGTCGTAAAATGGGGCAAAATTCACTTAACAAATGTTTCATTTAGCAACAGAAATGTTGAGCTCAATTATAGTCGTAAACTGGGGACTACCTATATTTTGGTACCGATAAATACCAAAGGAGGAGCAGTCATACTATCATACTGAGGATCACATTCTGTAATTTCTAAAACAGTTTTGTTTTTTGTAAAACTTAAGTTTTGCATTAAAATTTATATCACTGCTTAAGGGGAGGCATATTGTAGAACAACTTAACTTTTTATGGAAATTGTTTTTCTACATTTTCTTAGTAGGTAGAAATGTTATGGTTAGAGAAGGTAGGAGTATCTGCACCACAAGTAGTGAAGTTAATTAACATAATTTGCAGATACCTTTTTTTCCGATTAAGCAGGGAACAGCAAAAGAAATGAAAAGAAAAGGAATACAAAACTTTAATGATTACTTCCTGGCAAAATCAGGACAAAAACTGTCAGTCTGCTCATGGCCGGTAATTAGTAATTACCATCAGAAAACAAGCTGGCCAATCTGTTTTTTTGCCAGCAAGGAAGGAATGAGATGTGATTTGCAATATCTGAGTTTATGCAATGATGTCACTACATAGTCCCTGTCCCCAATTAGATTAAGATGCAGGAATATATGGAACTTGGACCTACTTTGCTCTGGACACTCCTGGGGATAAGCAACTTGGTGCTCTCCAGATTACAGCTCCTATAATTCTGTCCCACTGGATTTATTAACTAAGGCCAATAGTAATTTCATCCAAAGGATCTAGAAATCATCAGACTGTTAAATGCAAAAAATCAAAATTCCATGCACCCTAGAAGATGGGTTAAGCAAAAGGCTTCCTCTGTTAAGAACAGATAGCAGATATGCCTGGGCAACTTTTTCTCAAATGGAATGACTGGGATCAAATTAAGATGGATATTGCTGCTTTTGTTAGTGTTTTTGAAAACATCTGCCAGGAGTTTTAAGAAAAGGAAATTTTGAGTGTTTTTACTGAGTTCCTGCAGGGGGTGCTGTGCAGTGAAAGTGTTAAGTATGGAAGTCTGAATTTAGAGGCCTGAGTTTCTGATTGGAGAACTTATTTGCAAATTGAGGAGAGTACTTGCCTTTATGTAAAGCCAAGATGGCAGCAGAAGGAAAAGGTAAGTGGGTTAAGGTGTGGGGAGTACTTTCCTTCCTATCTTTTGTTTTCAGCCATCATAGTTCACAAAAAATTTGCCTTTACTTCCCCCTCATCCTAAACACTCATACACACATACACCTATAAACATAATTTTTGCTCTTTTTATTTTCCCTCCAGTCGGTATTAAAAATGGATGAAAACATAAGGATTAGAATAGGATTTTTGTTTTTAAAGTGTGCGTATGCAAATTCCAAGTAATTCTCTCAGTTTGGAGACAGGGTTAAATTAGCTCAAAGAAGTATTTTGAAAGGCAAGATGGCGTCTTCTTACTTCACATGCAGAAGCAAACTGAAATGGACACATTCCTTTCTTATTTGCTATTTAAGATTGGAAGCTGAGGGTGTACTGTGTTCACATTACCCATTTAACCAGGGTTAATAGAATAAATTCAATATTCAGAGTTTGAACACAACTGTACACTAGTTATACCGGTCAGTTATTTTATGCATTCATGTCAGATTCAGACACTTGTAATGTCTCTAAAAGAGTGAACTCATGGGCTAGTATTTTCTGTCCAATTTTTTTATTCCTTTCCTTGAAGCTTCACGTAAGACTAACTCAAGAAAAGAAACATGTACGTATGTGAAGAGAAATTTAATGAGAAGAAATTTAAGTGTTTTCAAATCAGTCATTTCTCCTTTTCTTCTTCAGCTTTAAAATATACCTGAAATTCACCCTTCAACTTTATTGCCAACTGCTTTTCCTGTTTTTTTTAAAATCTAATATTTGCTCCCATTGTCATATAATTCTGGAGAAAATAATTGCTGAAGAAAAATCAGGAAACTGGAGATAAGTTCAGCATTAATTCTTTCATAACTTCTACCTTCACTGTTGCTTTTCACCTAAATTGGAGAAAAATACTTGTTGCCTTTCAGATACACACACTCACTCTCTCTCTCTCTCTCTCTCTCTCTCTCTCTCTCTCTCTCTCCATATATTTGAGATATATAGATGTATAGATAGATAGATGGATTGAAAGAAAGAAAGAAAGAAGAAAGAAAGAAAGGAAGAAAGAAAGAAGAAAGAAAGAAAGATTTTCTCTTTCTCTCTCCCTCTCTTACAAGTAAACATGCTTAAGTTCATATTGGAAAATATACTTTCCAATGTAAACTTGAGCATGTTTACTTGGAAGCAAAAGTTACTTGGTTCCAAGCAATTATTTATTTGGTGCAATTTTGTTCTTTCAGCAATAAGGTATGAAAAACTGGTTTTGCAAATATGCAGAATAGTATAGGTAGAATTAAAGTAACGGTACCCATTGGGGTACTGATTGAGCATACCCATAATATTTCCACATACCTTCTATTGTTTTCTTAGGTAACAGAAAGTTAATTGTACAAACTTTACAAGTGCGCTTTAAAAACAAGGACAACAAAAATATTTAAAATATAGGAGGAAAGTAGAGCAAACTGAATACAAATGATCCAGTTCATTCATATAAATGCATATAAAAAGAGATAGTTTTAATTCTCTGGCAAAGCTCTTCTCTCCAGCAATTGGATTTATCACTTTAGAAAGTAGGATAATCACTATAAAATATTCCCCTCTCCCAACTCCAGTTCCTTGGAAACAAGCCAGTGGGATATCATTATCAATCGTTTAGAAAACTTCTGGAAGATCAAAGAGGACCCAGCCAGTTACACTTCCCAATCATGGCTATTCTATAGGTCATTCACAAGTGTGACCAATATTGTTTTTGTACCTTGGTCCAAAACCTGACTACTAATTGTCCATATAATCAGCTCCCTCTAGGACTCTTTGCCATTCTTTTTAAATCTTTCTAAGAAAGCTGCAGACATCTAAAATTACCCCAAATAGTTGAGAGTCTTTTTGGCAGAGACATGCTATAGCCTCCTTGTGAGATGACAGAAATCCCCTCTCATTCAAAGAAGTGTTGACTACTATCCAAATACAACCTTCTTTCACCTCATAGGAATTTACCAACCATGAGAAACAAAGATGCAAATAGAGAATGATGGAGATGACACTACAAATCTTCTCTTCCAGTATTCACAGATTCAAAATGACTCTAGATCATTCACAATATGAAATCCCAGGCATCCCTATTAGCAGCTGTAGAGCCCAGTTCTTCTTGAATCTGAGCAGTTAGTCTTGGAGAATATTTTTTCTCAAGACAGAATTTAAAGAGGGCTGGATAGCATTTTGCAGACACAATCAGGATGGCAAAAATCACACTTTTTTGATGTGTGAATCACCTCTGTATAGATCTGAACATGAGCTTTTACCAGTGGGTAGTCATACTCCAGATGGATTTATTTTCAATGACTTCTAGATATCTCCCCATCTGCTTCATTTCTCTGAGATTTTTAACAAACCAAAGAGCTGCAGTTGAGCTACAAAACAAGAGAGATTATTCTACTGCAATCCATTCAGGCACCCTAATCTCTTCCTTATTCCAGTGGATAACCAGAATCTTGAACTGCCTGCCACATCCTTGGGAAATTCCTCTTCATCTGCCGAAAACTTGAGAGAGAGATTAAGTGCTTGAGGGTAACTGATGTAATAAGTTCTTCTCCACATCCCACATAAGTGGATTTCCTGATTATGTCTTTGCCTTCTCTTTGCCTTTAACATAGGTGATATCTATACAATACCTCATTTAGAATCATTGCCTCTCTTAGATAAACCATCTTATAAACATTCTCATGCACTCACTATCTCACAATTTAGACTGATCTCTTTCACCAGATTTTTCACTGCTAGATGAATTTAGTATTAAATTTGTTGCAAATTGTAATTGGTATATTTTTTTTTAAAGTGTTGCTAGTCATCTTGAGTGATTGCCAGAGCAGAAAAGTGCATACAAACCAAATAAAATATTCTTGTTTATATAACATTTGATAACAGTCAATGAAACTCTTAATTCTTCTTAATCTAGTGAAGTCATAATTCTAAAACTACTGTATGTGTTATTACAATGGAAAACTGATTATGAATAATCGCATTAACAAAAATACCCTTGATGGGAAGACACAAAGGCATTTTCAAAACAAATACGTAAAGATTAAGGCTGGAATCTTAGGCTTCTGATTTGTGGGCATGATCTGCTGAATGTGGGCAGTAAGTGTTGTAGTTGTTGGTTGATGACATATAGCATTTTTGTGTAAGCTGAAAGTAATGCAAGAGGGGCATTAGTTGTGGTGATTATGTTATTTTCTTTTGATCAGTTGCTATTTCTGTCCAAACCAGTGTTGCAGCTGTTAGATAAATCACAAAAAACTGTAAATGTATGACTAGAAATAATAGTAGGTTGAGTATGTACTGCAAACAATAATGTTGTTATCATGCCACTTCTTTCAACACTCTCTGAACAAATTATTTATATCTCTAGTTCTTCCCTTAGCATACTTTCTGCAGAATAACAGATAGCAACAAGCTTAAGAGCAATATTATCTCTTCAACATTTCACTGTACTGCTCAATTTGGGGAGGGGGTGGGGTGGATGAAATTATTCTTGCTTGAAACAAATTGACAATTTTATGAATTGAATATGAATATGTGATGCAACAAAAGAAAAGCTGATTTGGTTTTTACTTCTTACACTACTGAAGTCCAAAAAGATGTAGTTTTTTCAGGGCACAGTTAAATGTAGGATATGTTACGCCATAGTCTGATTCAAGAACAAGTTTTCTCACCATTTTGCTTTGTAAAGATTTGCATGCCAAAAATAACTTTTCTGTCCCAGTGAAGAGAGAGGATAGATTAGAGGAAAGAATAATAAGGGATCTTCTAAGGCGGGGGTGGGGTGGGTGTCAAAGTCTGCAATAGCAGACTTTTTAAGGGGGTCCAAATTGCAACCTTTAGTGGTGAATTTACAATCTACAATCATCTATATCAGGGGTCCACAAACTTGGCAACTTTAAGACTTCAACTCCACAAGTTGAAGTCCAGAAATCTTAAAGTTACCAAGTTTGAAGACTTCTGATCTACATGATGATGATGTCTGTGCAGAATTTCTATGAATTTCACTTAAAACTCCTGTACCTCTGTCCCAGAATGTTTCCTTGGTCCTGCCTATTTTTGAAGTTCAGTCTTTGAGCCACTGGAGCCATTCCATCAGTGGTGGATTCCTATCGGTTCGGCCGAACCAGTAGTGGTTTGGCGGCCTGGGTCACTGGAACCGGCAACAACCCTGATCTGCCATGCTCCCCAACTGGTTTCCCAGGTGGCACCATTGGCACCGCCATCTTGATTTTAATTGCACTGTGCATGCGTGTGCAGCGTGCATCAAGCGTGTGCGCGTGAAGCACTCACACAAACCAGCAGTAGTGCCTGCCGGAACCCACCCCTGCATTCTATGTATATCTTATATGTCTTTGCCCATTTGGTTCAGGGGCCCTTTGATTTGGAAGCCTCTTGCTAAGAGAGCTAATTTGAATTCTCACTCAGACAGTTGGTAAGACAAACTACAGTACAGCAAAGAAGATTGTGATTTAAGAATGCTGGAGCTTATTGACTGAGTGTTTCCACTGGCAGTAACCCTGGTCTTATCCTGTCTCTTGCCTAATTAATTCTTCTCACTTTATACAGGCACTTAACAACTAGTCCCTTAGAAACCATTTTATAACAGATCCCCCCATCCCAGCAAAAAATACTTAACTTTAACTTTATTCAATTTCTAGACCGCCCCTCTCTCAAAAGAGACTTACAATCCAGTTCTGGAATTCTGATGGCAGGATAGGCACTTGGCAATTGGCTCACCTTTAGAGCCAACTGTAACATTATGTGGTCATGTAACCAAAATTGTATGAATGTTTTTTTTTTAATTTTATTTGCCAGTTTCCAGCCTTTGGGGCTAATTTCTAGCAAAATCATACATACAAATAAATGGATTCACTTAACAACAGTGGTGTTATCTTAATGATCATGGCAATCACTTAATGATTGCTGCATTTCCTTTACAACTGCCACATTTACACTTGTGGTGAAATTTTTTTTAATGCTAACAAGTCCCAAAATCATGTAGCTCACGTGAGTGCCTCAATTCAGAACCATCTTCATTTACAATGTAAATTCTGGGCTTGTAAATTGAAGACTAACTGTGTAGCAGGGCTGCAGGCTATGCTATCTTTTCACCACCATTGAGGCATCTTTACAGTTCCTTGCACAGCACAGGTTTTTAAAAAAAAACATTCACTGAAGCAACATAAGAGAAATATGCTGATTTTTCTATGCAGTTGGAAGGAGGGTGGTGAACCGGTGCAGTGTTTTTAGTGTTTTCAATACAATACAATACAATACAATAGTAGAGTTGGAAGGGACCTTGGAGGTCTTCTAGTCCAACCCCCTGCCTAGGCAGGAAACCCTATACCGTTTCAGACAAATAGCTATCCAACATCTTCTTAAAGACTTCCAGTGTTGGGGCATTCACAACTTCTGGAGGCAAGCTGTTCCACTGATTAATTGTTCTCACTGTCAGGAAATTTCTCCTCAGTTCTAAGTTGCTTCTCTCCTTGATTAGTTTCCACCCATTGCTTCTTGTTCTACCCTCAGGTGCTTTGGAGAATAGTTTGACTCCCTCTTCTTTGTGGCAACCTCTGAGATATTGGAACAATGCTATCATGTCTCCCCTAGTCCTTCTTTCTCTTAAGCTAAACATACCCAGTTCCTGCAACCGTTCTTCATATGTTTTAGTCTCCAGTCCCCTAATCATCTTTGTTGCTCTTCTCTGCACTCTTTCTAGAGTCTCCACATCTTTTTTACATCGTGGCGACCAGAACTGAATGCAGTATTCCAAGTGTGGCCTTACCAAGGCATTATAAAGTGGTATTAACACTTCACGTGATCTTGATTCTATCCCTCTGTTGATGCAGCCTAGAACTGTGTTGGCTTTTTTGGCAGCTGCTGCACACTGCTGGCTCATATTTAAATGGTTGTCCACTAGGACTCCAAGATCCCTTTCACAGTTACTACTACTGAGTAAGGTATCACCTATACTGTACCTGTGCATTCCGTTTTTGTTGCCTAAATGTAGAACCTTACTCTTTTCACCATTGAATTTCATTTTATTAGATAGTGCCCAATGTTCAAGTTTGTCAAGATCCTTCTGTATCTTAAGCCTATCTTCTGGAGTGTTGGCTATTCCTGCCAGCTTGGTATCATCTGCAAATTTGATGAGTTCCCCATTTATTCCCTCATCCAAATCATTGATGAAGATGTTGAAGAGTACTGGGCCTAAAACAGAGCCTTGGGGTACTCCACTGCATACTTCCCTCCATGTAGATGCAGTTCCATTGAGGACTACACGTTGAGTACGGTTGGTCAGCCAGTTACAAATCCATCTGGTGGTGATGCTGTCTAACCCACATTCTTCTACTTTATCTAGTAGTAGGTTATGGTCTACCTTATCAAAAGCCTTACTGAAGTCCAAGTAAACTATATCAACGGCATTCCTCTGGTCCACTAATTTTGTCACTTTATCAAAGAATGCAATAAGATTAGTCTGGCACGATCTGTTTTTGACAAATCCATGTTGGCTTTTGGCTATTACTTTGTTTGCTTCTAGGTGTTCGCAAATTCGTTGCTTGATTATTTTTTCCAGAATCTTTCTTGGTATTGAGGTCAGGCTGATAGGTCTGTAGTTTCCTGGATCTAATTTTTTCCCTTTTTTGAAGATGGGAACCACATCAGCTCTTTTCCAGTCCTCTGGTAGTTCCCCGGTGTTCCAGGATCTCTGAAAGATATAATTCAGTGGTTCTGAGATCTCGTCTGCTAGTTCCTTCAGAACTCTGGGGTGTAATCCATCCGGTCCTGGTGATTTGAACTCATCTAGGGTAGACAGGTGCTCACTTACCATTTTCTTCCCTATTTCAATTTGTGTTCCTAATTTTGTGGTGCTGCTTTTGATAGGTTGGACTGTTTTATCCCTTTGTGTAAAGACAGATGCAAAACATGAGTTAAATAGTTCTGCTTTCTCCCTGTTGCTTGTCACCTTCTTGCCACTTTCTCCTAGCAATGGACCAATTGTTTCCTTAACTTTTTTCTTGTTTTTAACATGTTGGAAGAAGCTTTTTTTGTTAATTTTTACTTTTGTGGCAAGCCTTTCTTCATTGTGAGCCTTAGCTTTCTGAATCATACCACAGTGGGGACAGTCTTGTGAGTCACTAATCCGAGTTTTATGCTATTCCATAGCATCTGTTTGTTGGTGGGACCAACATATTTCTGGAAACATTGAAGACATTATGGATGGGCTACTTTCCCATTGCAGAATGTTCTCCTTGGGTTCAAAACTTAAGTTCATTTTTTCCATGGCTTTTAAGTGTAATGGAGGAGGAGTGTGGTCATAGGTTTGCAGCTCCCCCATTTGAGTTTTTTTTAAAAAAACACTGGACTAATTCACACATGAAATAAACACAATGTGAATGTAGAAATGCTCCATTGCTTGAGTGTTGTTTTTCCCATTCTTACAGATTGCCTCATAGTATTCTTAGCACATTGAGGTTTAGAGGCCGTGAAAACTGCTGGAAGTCAGCTGCAGAGTGCTTTTGAGAAAGGAATGAGAAGAAGTAATAGTGGAAATGTGAATTAGGTCAAAAACAGAATCTAATCGGGTCGATAGAATTAGGTCAAATAACTGAAACTAGTTGTAAGAGGACCCTCCAAAGCCTGTGCATTAATTATTCCTCTGAAACTAGGTCTTGGGGGAGACAAGAACTCTGCTTGAGTAGATACTTTATTGCAGATACAAGCTGAACAATGACACAAATCAATTTCTACAAAAGCTAAAAATCTGATTCTCTTCCTGTGTCTCTGTGTGTCCCCAGGTTCAAACATTGACTTTCTGTCTTCAGTCTTTTAACAGAGCACTTGCATTCTATTTCTCAGCTGGCCTGATTATACCTGGGTTGTTGTTGTTGCCTTTGAATCACTGTTGACTTTTGGCGATTCCAAGACTAGTCTTTCATTTTTATTGGTAAGATTTTGAGAAGTGGTTTCCCATTACTTCCTTCCCGGGCTGAAAGACAGTGACTGACCAAGATCAATTGAAGGGCTTCAAAATGTGGTTAGTGATTACCAAATGGTCACATCTGGTCCCAGGATCCTTTTTTCCTGCTTTGTTATCTCCAACCTTCACATTAATATAATGGTTGTAGGGTTGCAACTATTTACAGCACATTCTAAACCAAAATGACTCTCTCTGCTTCTGCTATTTCTCTTCTAATGAGATTTTCAAAAGAGAGAAACAGAAGGAATTAGTTTTCTGGGGAGAAGGACAGATACATGAAAAAAATACTTAACTTCCCATTTCCATTTGCCAACCTGTCAAATTTCATCCATACTCCATATGAAGTTGGCATGCACTATATTGCCAAAAGTATTCGCTCACCCATCCAAATAATCAGAATCAGGTGTTCCAATCACTTCCATGGCCACAGGTGTATAAAATCAAGTACCTAGGCATGCAGACTGTTTTTACACACATTTGTGAAAGAATGGGTAGCTCTCAGGAGCTCAGTGAATTCCAGCATGGAACTGTGATAGGATGCCACCTGTGCAACAAATCCAGTTGTGTAATGTCCTTGTTCCTAAATATTCCACAGTCAACTCTCAGCTGTATTATAAGAACGTGGAAGTGTTTGGGAACAACAGCAACTTGGCCACGAAGTGGCAGGCCACGTAAACTCGTCCAACATCAGTGTGTGACCTCACAAATGCGCTTCTGGAAGAATGGTCAAAAATTCCCATAAACACACTCCTAAACCTTGTGGACAGCCTTCCCAGAAGAGTTGAAGTTGTTATAGCTGCAAAGGGTGGACCAACGTCATATTGAACCCTATGGATTAGGAATGGGATGTCACTTACATTAAGTTCATATGCAAGTAAAGGCAGGTGAGCGAATACTTTTGACAATGTAGTGTATGTGGCTGAGATTTAGGAAAGAAAAAGATTGATAATATGCTTATTAAAATTACTTAAATGGCAACAATTGTTGCTATAACTAATGTAATTATTATTATAACTTGCTTATATTTTATTTATTGAAAACATTTGTATAGCTGCCCATCTTGTAACCAACTCTGGGCAGCTCCCAATTAAGCAACTCTAGCTGGGAAGAAGCTTGAATATTAATCTCAATGAGTTTGCTACTTGCTGCTTTGGCCTCCAATTCTATTTATGATTATTGACAAATATGTTTAAACTACTTAAGTCAATAATTGCTCTCCTTAAATAAGTACAAATAAGACTGCATCACAAAAGCAAGAATAGTTTCACAATTTTTCATATGTAAGCACTTAGGAAGCACTTTTTAGTTAAAGAGTATGATATGAGTGTTCAATATAAATCACATGGCACAGCTGTTTGTCAAACAATTGATCGTTGGAACTACCAGTTCTGAACTGGTAGCATTTTTTTTACTACTGGTTCAGGCGAACCTAACCCGAATCGGTAGTATTTCACCCCTGGTATAATAAAGTAAGTAATACAATTGGTTCACCTACTGTACATAAAGCTGTTCTTTGTATTTGGAGCAAATCAAATTCTACAAAAAGATGAATAATTGAAGACTACATTCAGAGGTGAGTGATTTACTCATTGAGAAATAAAATATTTGGAAACAAACTTATTTTAATCTAACAACTAAATATCATAAATGTGATTGCACAGAAAATTAATTGAAGCGTATAACTATATGACCCCTTCCCGTATCAATTAAGGGAAGATACAGTAGCAGTTCATTTTGAGTCCACATTTTTCAACTGATTCAAACCAATAAGATACTTTAAAAAATAATTTTCAGTACAAACATATGCTGTTTGGTTTTGCTGTGTTGTTTCACGGTAAAAAAAATCAGCTTTGGTAAAAGGAAAGTTCTATTTTATTATTTCACAATGAACTATTGTTGTTTTGATGATGTTTGAGAATCAGTGGCCATTTATTTATTAGAACAAGGAGACTGCAGTTTGTTCTATAACCCCATCTCATTGTCCAATAAAATTGCTAGCATGATACATAAAACATATAGCAGAGAAATAGAGATATGGTAATGTAATGCGGCTCATGCTAGGCTTGACATGGATTCAGGTATAGGAGATGACATCCCTGCATGATGCTGTCAATATCAGTAAATAATCACCTCTGGTTGCAACTAGGAGAAATTCACTTAAAACCCACAAGTCTTTCTTTCTCTTTATACTTTACTTTTTAAAAATAACATGTAAATCAGAGGTGGGTTCCTACCAGTTCGGACCGGTTCAGACAAATCAGTAGCAGTTTGCTAGCCTGGGTCACCGGAACCGGCAGCGACCTAGGCCTATCATGGCTCCAAACTGGTTCCTTGGTCGGTGCGGCATGTTTTTTTCCATTTTTTTAATATTTTGGGATGCGCAGACCTATTTATGGGCAACTACGCACGCAAAATTGCATGCGCACCAAATTGGCAGTAATGCCAGCAGCAACCCACCCCTGATGTAAATATATATTATCAAGTAAAAAGACATTATCTAAAGAAATAACAAATTAAACATTTAATCAATATTTATTTACAGCTTGCTTATTCTTTTTTAATGATTTAATACAATACATTTAAATAGGGACTAAGGAAAACCTACATGGTTTTACAATACAATAGCAGAGTTGGAAGGGACCTTGGAGGTCTTCTAATCGAACCCCCTGCCTAGGCAGGAAACCCTATACCCTTTCAGACAAATGGCTATCCAACATCTTCTTAAAGACTTCCAGTGTTGGGGCATTCACAACTTCTAGAGGAAAGCAGTTCCACTGATTAATTGTTCTAACTGTCAGGAAATTTCTCCTCAGTTCTAAGTTGCTTCTCTCCTTGATTAGTTTCCACCCATTGCTTCTTGTTCTTCCCTCAGATGCCTTGGAGAATAGTTTGACTCCCTCTTCTTTGTGGCAACCCCTGAGATATTGGAACAATGCTATCATGTCTCCCCTAGTCCTTCTTTCTCTTAAGCTAAACGTACCCAGTTCCTGTAACCGTTCTTCATATATTTTAGTCTCCAGTCCCCTAATCATCTTTGTTGTTCTTCTCTGCACTCTTTCTAGAGTCTCCACATCTTTTCTACATCGTGGCGACCAAAACTGAATGCAGTATTCCAAGTGTGGCCTTACTAAGGTATTATAAAGTGGTATTAACACTTCATGTGATCTTGATTCTATTCCTCTGTTTATGTAGCCTAGAACTGTGTTGGCTTTTGTGGCAGCTGCTGCACATTGCTGGCTCATATTTAAATGGTTGTCTACTAGGACTCCAAGATCCCTCTCACAGTTACTACTATTGAGCAAGATACCACCTATACTGTACCTGTGCATTTCGTTTTTCTTGCCTAAATGTAGAACCTTACTCTAATCACTTTGATCACTTCTGATCAATTATAATAATAATAATAATAAATATTTATTTCTTAGCCGCACCCTCTCCCGAAGGACTCTCCCGAACACCCACTTCATTGATAACAGCAAAAAAAGATTTCAAATCCAGTTTAGGAGTCAACATCTGCTGGCAACTGTAATATAGGCATTCAAACCAAGCAATGAATAAGTTATTCTTAAAATTGATCAATATATTTTTCAAGTCATTCATATTTTATTAATATGAACCTTCCAGAAAATCTCTTAATTTATATATATATGCCTTTTTTCTGATGTTTCAACAGATAGTAAATACTCTTGTCCTTTCTTTACAACTAAAATTTAGGATAATGTTTTAACAGCATTCCTTAGCATCATCATGCATTCTTTTTTCCTATACTTGTTATTACTTTTACTTTCTTAAAACTCTCATTTTATCTACTTTTATATTAAAGCTGGATTCAGAGATATTAGTGTTATAACATAATGAAGACTTGATATACATCTGAAAGTCAGCATGCTTTATTCCACTTCTCTTTCCCATAATAAAGTTAATGTCAGTTGAACTTGCCATACTTCCTATGGGCAATGATAATAACCAGAACCATATACATTAGTGACATATATTAGAAGATAGGACATATATATATTAAGGGACAAAAGTTCAAGGTGGCATACATAGAGCTTCTCCTATTTTTCCCCACAATAGCAATCCTTTCAATAGGTTGGTCTGAAAGAGTGTGACTGGTTCAAAAATCAGCCCATGATGCAGTGGTGGGTTGCAGGCAGTATGCCCCGGTACGGGCATACCGGTGCCTGCCTGGAGCACTGGGTACTGTTCCAATACGGTGCTCTGGAGGGCCCACCCGCCCGCCCGAACTCCTTACCTGTATTTGAGCTCTTCAGCAGCTGGAGCGTCGTGGGGGCTCGCGGCGGCATCGCAAGAGGTAAGGACATGTGCGCACGATGCATTCATGTGGTGGACGCCAGGCCCCGTTGCACTGTACCAGTTGCAATGGGATCCAGAACCCACCACTGGTGGTCTTACTTACTTTAATTATCTACAGTTGTCTCCATATCTTATTGCAGCTTAAGTAATAATTGTCTTACTTCTTCTGTCCATCCCTGTAACCAGATTATGAAACCATCTCATCTAGAAAAGCATTTTTGGAACATATTTTACTCAGTGCTGCGTGACAGATTTGTTATAAAAGCAAGCCACAGGCAAAGAAGAGTTTTTTAAAATAAAAAATATAATCTGGAGGATATATTGAAGTCATGACATGTTTTTTTTTAGTGAGAGACACATCATACTGATAGAATATTACATTTCTATTATTTAATATTTAGATAATATTCATTATTTAAGTATAGAAATTATAACTGGTTAAGATTGCAATGGCTTATGCAAAATGAGAGCAAGTTGTTTATATATTTCTGTATCAGGTGCTATCAAAGTTTCATGATAATTTACAATAAAAACATGACACCAACCTTTATTAATATTATCTGAATAATTTTACTGATTGCTGAACAAACCTCTGAATAAACATGATTTAAAAGTGCTGGTTCACAAATTAGGTTTGTGAAAACTCCAGCATTATTATGGGTAAGTTGTGTTTGTACCAAATGAAGATCTATACAATCATCTTATACTTTTCTTGCTACTATAGAAAAGCCTGAATTTTGAAATGTGTATTCCTGATAGGTTATTATAAATGCATTTTCTGAATTGCTTCTGTCTAGGAATAGAGGCTAGCTAAATCGTTACACTGTTTTGATGTCAATTTAAATGTTAGATTTTATTTAGATTAAGTAATACTATATTTTTAATACTACTGCATTTAGGCCTGGAAATAGAATGCAGAACCTTTAGAATAAAAAAATTAAACTTCCTTTTTCCTAATGCATCTTCAAGGATCTGAGAGTACATCATACACCAAAAAGATATCAAATGATCAAAAATACATTGAAGTATAACAACAGCAACAACAACAACAAATACAAAGCCAGAATTGAGAAGACAGCAACATACAGTAAGTGCCGCCTATGCAAAGAAGCTGAAGAAACAGTACAATTTATTGATATTGCTGTACCAGGAGACACCATAGTCGAAGAAAAAGAATTGGAAAAAATAATGAAATATCATGACCTGGCCATCAAAACCATGCGATTATGGATGAAACATGTAATGGTGATACTCATTGTCATCGGGGCACTTGGTACCATATCCAAGAATTTTACAAAATATATCAAGAAATTGCAGTTTCCTGCAATAACACCAGCGGAATTGTAAAAGACTCTGCTACTCAGAATAACATACATTTTAAGAAGATACTTAGTTGATAGCTAGTATCCTGGCAGCAACCCGTATCAACTATCAGTGGTGGTCAGTAATATTTGTGATACATTTTTAAATGTTCAGTTGACTGAGTTTCATGTTTAATGAATAAAAGAAATAATAATAGCAATAGCACTTAGACTTATATACTGCTTCACAGCACTCTCTAAACAGTTTACAGAGTCAGCATGTTGCCCCCCAACAATCTGGGTCCTCATTTTACCGACTTCGGAAGGATGGAAGGATGAGTCAAACTTGAACCTGGTGAGACCCGAACTGCCAAACTGTTGGCAGCGGATGATCAGCAGAAGTAGCTTGCAGTACTGCACTTTAACCACTGCACCACTGCAACAACAACAACAACAATAATAATAATAATAATACCATCAAGAAAGAAACGGAAGGCTTGGAGGGAGAAGCCGAAGTCGCGACGAGACGACATGCGATCTCAATGCTCTGAGATCGCAGTCGATACTTTTGCCACTGGGTGGTCCAAACGGACCTAAACTGTCCCGCAGAGACGGTGAACAGGAAGAATAGTCTTGGTGATCTCAGGGACATCGCAAAGTCCCTGATTGATCCAAGAGAAGTTCTTCAAGCCGGTGGCAAAAAATCCAGCCATTTGGCTGATGAAGTCGGGGCGGCTCCAAAACGTAAGGATATGGAAAGAGAAAGTGTTTCTAGCTGGTGAGGAATTTTTACTGTTTTAAAAGTGACTGCCTATAAAAAACTTAAAATTAATTTAAATTGAGAACAGAAGAAATAAGCGGAGGAATTAAATTTGGAATGGTTTTGGATAGCGGGTTATCTTACTTTTTAAAACACTATCTTCATGGATGGAATTTATGCAAGCCTTTTAAAACGAATGGAAACGAAACACTTTTATTTTTTTTCATTGATTATCCTGCCTTGGTACTTCAAGGTCTCACAGCTTGTTTATAGAGAGTGATAAGAAGAAAAGCACAAAGATGTTTCTTTGAAATATTTTTAACCAGAGAAAGGTGAATTGTTATTGTGAATCTATGCTTAATCCTGTTAAAACCTTTTAAGCTAGAGCAGCAGTGTTTATTAGCTGGAGATAATGGCACAATTTCAACAGCAGAAAGAAGTTTTAAGTCTGCAAAAGATATTCTGAGAAATACAGAAATTATCAGATACACGTGAGAGGATAGAGAAGAAGTTGGAAGACTTAGTGCACCTAACAACAAAATATGATGAAGAAGTTGAAGATGCTGATCAAATGGAAAAAGTGGTGGTTAAAATCCTAAAAATCGAAGAGGAAAACGAATATAAAGAAATTAAAATTGCTGATATTTATGGTGATTGGTTTGTCTCTGAAAAGGGAAAGAGTGGAATACTGAAAGAGGAATTAAATGGAGGGGAAATCTACCCCAAATGGCAAGATACAGAAGAGAAAACAAAAGAATTTATGGATTTAAAGAGAGAAATTTTATTAGCAATATCATTGATAACACTACCGACAATCAAAGATAAGCTGATTAAGTAAACAGAAGAAGGGCATCGAAATTACATGAGAGATTTCATAAGCAAAGAGTTGCTAAGAGGAGTCCATACAAAGTTGATTAAGGAGATGATTAGAGGACTGATACCACAAATGGCAGAAGATATGAGACTGTTTTGCTACTGGAAAGATACAGGTTGATAGATGGAAGAGTATAATTTAAAACTAGCTAAACTTAGTGAAATTTTGTGACAATAGATATAGTTAAATAAATAATTGATAATGATAATAATGTATACAATGTGTAGCGTTATGATAAGTAACAACTGGATATGAATATTGAATGCTACCCATAAAGGAAGATTAGAAACCCTTTTGGATTATATATAAAGGTTAATAATTTAAAAAAAGAATTAAGTTAGATTCAGTTAAGTCTTGATTATTAGGGGGGGGGGAAATGATATGATGCAGGATATAGTCAAATAAAGGAGGGATAATGATAACATATATGTATGTATGTATGTATGTATGTATGTACAACATAAGGAAATGGGATGTAAATTGTAAACAGTGATTTGGAAAGAAGGATTAGAAAACTTTGTTATTAAATATTATGGATGTTTAGCTAGAATAGGACATAAGGATTTAGTGTCATTGGAGGATTTTAAAAATAGTAAATGAAATGCCAGTATGTGGTTATGTATTAAATTTTGATATATTTTATGATGAAGGTTGTTTAAACAATTATAGTCAAATGAAAATGGAGATATGATGATGGTAACATGTATAAATATCTGAGTTAAAATACTTGAGTTAATATGAAATATGTTTGTTGACTGTGGAAAAGATGCACGTAAGCCTTTTTGTAACCAACTGATACACATTCTACAGTATGTAAAGAAGGATGTGTTGTGTTTGTTTTGAAAATAAAAAAAAACGTTTATATAAAAAGAAAGAAACGGAAGGCTTAATACCTGCTGCTTAAGAATAAGCACTACAAACTAATGCCATAAAAACGAAGGTACAAAAATCCACTGATAATCCAAACTGCCGACTTTGCAACAACAAAGTTGAAACTGTTTCACATTTAATATGTGAATGCAGCAAAATTGCACAAAGCTAGACATGACCAAGTTGCTAAATTAATCCACTGGTTATTATGTAAAAAATATGAATTACCTGTATCCAAAAAGTCATGGGAGCACAAAGTTGAAAAAGTTACCGAAAGTGAGAAGGTGAAGAACTTGTGGGACTTTCAAAAACAGATGGATCATCATTTGGAACACAATACGCAGATATCAAGGTTGTAGAGGGCCGAAACGTACAATTTATTGACATTGCGGTACCAGGAGATGCCAGAATCGAAGAAAAAGAACTGGAAAAAATCACGAAATACCATGACCTGGCCATCGAAACTACCCGATTATGGATGAAACATGGAACAATGATACCCATTGTCATTGGGGCATGGTACCATGTTCAATAATTATATAAGATACATCAACAAATTGCAGCTTCCTGCAATAACACCAGCAGAACTGCAAAAAACTGCGCTACTTGGAACATCGTATATCTTAAGAAGATATTTGGTTGATATCTAGAATCAATAGTTTTCTAGGCTACTACCAAATAAGAAACCCTACTATTAATATTGTAGTATTAACAATGTATTTTACTTATATGTAGCCTAACTCTCAAATGACTCTGGGAAGCTCACAACAATCAGACAAAGGGATCATAATAATATCAATAAAGATAAAGATAAGCTACAGCATTTGTGAAACAAGGGGTCTGATTTCCCTTGCCAAATTCCACGCCTTTCTGGCTATTCTGAACAACAGCGGAATGGGGGTCATCTGGACTTTGAAGGGAAGCTTGTTCTGGAGTGTGTGTCCGTGTGTGAGAGAGTATGGAGGGGCAGTTGAGTTTCTCTTTGGGCCAATCATATTCTATTAGCCCCAAGAAGAAAGTAATGGCAAAACACTTCACTTCCAGGATGATTCCTAGAAGGTCAAAGGGACTTATCCATATACTGTATTTTTCGGAGTATAAGACGCACCTTTTCCCCCCAAAAAAGAGGGTGAAAATCTTATACACTGAATACAGCATTTTTGGCCTCCTGAAAGCCCGACCCTGCGCATCTCATTTTTCACAAAAATGGACGTGCAGAGGGTTTGGGAGGCCTGAAAAGTACTCCTGGGGGCTGGGAAGGGCAGAAATGAGCAAAACATAGGCTGTTTTTTGTCTGTTTCTGCCCCCCCCCAGCCCCCAGGAGCACTCTACAAGCCTCCCAAAGCCTATGCATGCCCTGTTGTTTTGCAAAAAAACAGGCCCATTTTCATGAAGAATGGGCCATTTTTTGCTCGTTTTTGCCCCCCCCCCCAGCTCCCAGAAGCCTCTACAAGTCTCCTAAAGCCTATGCATGCCCTGTTTTTCACAAAAAATGAGGCGTGCAGAGTGTTTGGGGAGGCCTGCAGAGTGCAAAAACTTTTTTTTAAAAAAATTACCTCTTTAAAATCTTGGTGCATCTTATACTTCGGTACGTCTTATAGTCAAAAAATACGCTAATCATTTAGAATCAAAATTAACTTGGAGAAAAATTCATCTACGTATGGACTACCATAGTAGATAAAACTGATCAGTTTAAAGAGTGCAAGGCTTGGGAGGCAAGGTTAAAAAAAATTGGAAAGACTGAAAAGGTTGACTATGATACTGCTCATGTATTTTGAAGGATTAATTCACTTGCTGATATTTTGTTTTTAAATTTTCTCTCTAAACCTTGCTATATGTTTAGGATAATAATTTTGAACATTAAATGAGAAATATTTATAATACGGTGTCCAAAATAACATTTTTGTAAAAATAACAAAAAAGGCTTGGCACTTAAATTCCTCTTTTCCCTCCCATATATATAATATTCTTGCATCAGACAATGCACTTGGTATCTAATGAAATACTGTGGTCTTTGAAAGTCTATTTATTCAGGAAAAATGAATTTTTAAGATGCAACAAAGCATTTGCTCTTTCCACAAGAGATTGATGTGATTACCACCTAAGCTTTTCTGCTAGTGTACTGAACAACCAATATGCATTATTAAATATATTTCTATTTCCATCTTAACCAGAGTTTCTTCCTAGAACTTTATCAATATATAGTAGATAGAAATAGACTCAACTCAGTTCTAGATATAAATGGATGTAGTCTTTAAATATATTGAATGGGCATAAGAAATAAATAAAAATAGTTTCTATTCTGATGTAAACAGAATGAATAAAGACACACTATTTGCTTGATAATTTTGATAATTTGAGTAATCAGCCTTTGATCATTCAAATCAGGAATGTAAACTTATGGGGTATGGAAATTTTCATGGGATGGGAATGGGAGCAGCACTTTATTAAACAACATCTCCAATGTCTCAGTTTTGACTAAAGTGAGACTGTGAACAGCAAATAAAAAGAATAATATAAACTAATATCAATTCCAATTAATGTTGTCAATTTCCTATGGGAATCCATGTAGATCATATTTGGATGGCATTTTCATTTTGTGAAGGAGGACCACTGATGCTTCTGATTCAATATTCTCACTAGAAGAGGCAAGTTTAAAATGTTTAAGAGTCACATGGATCTGTGAAATTTTATTCTACATATGAGCCAAGTCCAAGAAATATATTACTAATTTTACTAGTATGATCCAAATATGTTCTTTCAAGTACCAAAATTTTTACTGTAGGAATATTTCTAATAAATTTGAAAAATGTACCTCAGTTTATAGGATTGATTCATATTTTACTTTTGGATGGATTTGGCTTCACCAATGGCAATTTAAGTTTCTCCAATGTTTCAAGTACTATTCTGAAGAAGAGAGAATAAAGACTGGAATTTCCAGTAGGGGGCACCCTTGCCCTTGATTAGTCCTCCAGCTAAGCACAGAGGTGTTGTCTTTTGCCATTGTATGCTGACCTAACTCCTGAATTTCTTCCAAAAAGATAAAGCAGCGCAAATGCATAAAATAATCTACAGTTCAGTTAATGTCAATCAGTGCTCTCCCAGAGAATATTCTGTGTAGTTGGTGGTGAGTTAAATGAACTTGTGTCAGGGGTGTGAATTAAAAACTATTTTCAAAGTCATCGCATGAAAAATAACCTTTCTTCCTTGGTGGTGTCAGACATGGACTCTGGGACCCTGTACCTGAGAGTGCTTTGTGACATAAGCAGGAGAAAACATTTATAACATTTGAAGTATTGATATAAGAGAACACCTTCAAGTAGGTGTGGCAACATTCGGACAAAGTTTCTCTGCATAAGGCATGAATAGATGCCAAGGGGCAAAAAAGAATCTGGTTTCATAATTTTCTTTGATATCTTTATCTCACAGTATCAATTTATCCGTGGCAAGACAATCACATGTTCCTTTGTCCTTGCATGCAATTGTAAGGTGTGTTGAGCAGTTCTGGGCTTGGCAGTTCTGAAAGGAGAAAAGCCACTGTTATTTCCTCTGTGGATATTAATATGTTCCCGGACTTCTCAAGATTGTACACTTCAAATATGACTTGGACCCCACAGGAATCAAGCACATTTCTTCTATTATTAAAATGTCTCTTTTTTTCTCACAAGCCTGAAAAAACAGTGCAGTTTCCATAAAAGTTGTGGTAATTTCCTTAGTAGCTGTATGTTTTATTCAGATACAGAATCCCTGAAAAAAAAAAGTCAAAAGTATCCAGAGTTTTTGTGAATTCTGCAAAGCATAGCAATTTTAGCTCTTGAAATCTGTTGCCTCGTCTTATACATAGCTCTCAAGTTACGACCATAATAGAGACCAAAATTTGTTACTAAATGAAACATTTGTTAAGTGAGTTTGTTCCATTTTACGACTTGTGTCATTAAGTTGTTAAGTGAATCATTGCATTTGTTAAGTTAATAACATGGTTGTTAAGTGAATCTGGCTTCCCCATTGACTTTGCTTGCTGAAGGTTGCAAAAGCTGATCACATGACCCTGAAGACTGCAACCATTATAAATATGAACCAGTTGCCAAGTTCTGAATTTTGATCCTGTGATTGTAGGGATGCCACAACAGTTGTAAGTGTGAAAAATGGTCATAAGTCAGCTTCTTTCAGAGCTGTTGGAACTTTGAACGGTCACTAAATGAACTGTTGTAAGTCGAGAACTACATGTACAGTATGAGGAAAATGCAGTCTTTTATGAATTACTTCTCTTGCTTGGCATATAAATCAGATTGATAAAATTATTGAGAGCTAGAGTATTTTATTTGTGACTGTTTAAATCATTGATTACTATATATATACTAATATATTTCCTTGCTCCTGTTCCTGTGCATGTATTCAAATTGCTATAATATGGTATTTTAATGGAAGAGACATTTTTAGTTGTTTTTGAAAAATAACTGCAAATATTGTGTGCTCTGCAATTATTGTTTTTTGTTATAATATCAAATATTGGATTAT
The DNA here is from genome assembly GCF_964273705.1 of Natrix helvetica. Lineage (NCBI taxonomy): Eukaryota > Metazoa > Chordata > Lepidosauria > Squamata > Natricidae > Natrix > Natrix helvetica. Next base: position 78,891,916 of record NC_138550.1, on the reverse strand, counting down.
TTTTATGTAAGCACTAAAAGCTTAGATAAGGTTCTTAGTAAATTAAAGTTTAGTCAGTAGTCTGCATCATTTCAGTTTACACATAAATCACAGTATGACTTAATATTTAGTACTTATCTTCTGACCACAATGCTGGCTTAAAATCTAAACTAACAGAATTGTCTTTGTTGATCCTGGACCTGCCAGCAATAGTTTGAAAACATAGTTTTCTTTTCATATTAATTTCTCATTAACCTATAAACAAAATTACCAAAAAATGACCATTCTCAGATTAAAAAGCAGTGGTTCTTGCGAGCTATATGTGAATGAGAACGTAAATACTATATAATAGTTAATATTTAATAATATATTAAAATATGTACACTTAAAACAGTAACATAGAAAGATTTTAAAAACAAATCTGACCATGTTAGATTTTTTTTGTCTATGAATATCATCAGATTCAAAATGAAATAAAAAAATGTTTCTTATTATTTATTTATTAGCAGGTTGGACTTTAGAACACACATCTTTGAAATCTTTTACATATCCAATGCCTGAGACAAGGTTTTTTCATGCTGGTGTGAATGTATACAAATTTAAGATCAAATATGGCAATACAATTAGGTAAGCTTGATAGTTCTGTTAATCTAAAATTCTTCAAATTTGTCAGTCACAAAGCAGAAATAAAATATTTTTTCAGAACCTAAAAAAGGACAAATTAAATCTGTAAAATTCAAGAATTATATTTGAAATAATAAGATCTTTGATTCCAGTTTTGTTTCTGAACTCTATAGCATTAGGTAAGTTATCCTTTCAGTCTCATTCCTCCATCTGTGATATGGGATAATTACATTTGCCTGCCACATAGGGTGCTGTAAGAATTACTAAAATAATGTAAGTGCAGATATTCAGCAATAGGGTTTTCATACCTTTATTGCCCAGATGGCATTTGCAAGAAATATAGAGAAGTATAACTTTACAACACATCTGTTATCCTACTCAGACAGCACTCTACCTAATATTTTTGATTCTCAGTGTACATTTTTTAATCCGGCCAAAAAAATTTCATCCAAAATTTATCTAGAATAAGTAATTGACTGATACAAATCAAACGGGGGAAACACTTAATAACTTCCTTGAGTTTATGCTGGAAGAAAAAAATATTTAATTAATTAATGCATAATTATGAATTAACGCATAAACAGCCCTGTAACTGTAGCAATAAATGAGAACTCTGGCTCTTTAGTCTCAACTAAAGACAATTTGAATACTTATTCAATTTCTCTTGATTTCTGCAGTTATCTTCTATTACATTTTTTTTCACAGCTTTAATACTGACTTTGATGAAAGAAGTGTCAATAAAGAGCTACAGGTGAGATATGAAATAAATATTTGTTTATATAAAAAAGTATCAGGTGGTTAATTTGGAATTTCGATTTAATCCTTTTTGCTTTGGGAAATCAGTAGAGATCTGTTTTATTCAAATCGTGCTGATTCTTAAGGTTTATACTTGTTTGGAAGGAGTTACCCAAAAATGATTGTGTAATCCATGGAATTTCTTGGTGGGCAATGACAGAATGATTATATTTGCATCTTGTTTTCTGTGATTTTTTTAAAATAGTGTTTTGTTTTTAAATGAGTACTCATAACTTACAAATAACTCTTGGAAATACTTGTGTCAAGCCAGGTATGGTATGCAAATGCTGCATTAATATCTCTTAATTATTTTTTTATTGATCAAGATCAAGTAGATTTAATGTATCACTATAATTTTTGGCAAAATACGTTACTATTTCAGAGAAATATTTAGTATATTCAGAGTTCAGAGAGGTATTAGTATGGTCCATATCTGGTATAAGAAGGTGTCTAATATGTAGTATGTTACTAATTTTACAGAGGTATCTAGTATGTCAGGGTTCAGACAAGTATCTAGTTTGTTGAACTTTTTTTTACTCTTTGTTCGTGTTAAGAATATCCTTCTGTTTTTGGAGGAAGGAGGAAGAAATATGATCTATTGGCAATTACTACCGTAGATTTAAACTAAAGTGTAAGAACAATTTTGTAGGAACTCTATCTAGACAAGTTCCTGTTTAATTATCATAAATTTACAAGCACTAACAATGTTTCATATCTCTCTTTAAATCTTTCAGGATGCCATTCGAGTAGTACTTGCAAATCTTGATAGTTTATGCCCTTTTACAACTGAACACTTGATCATATTTCCATGTATCCTTTTATTGATGTACAATAATTTGAATATGGGATTTGTATAACCAGTCTGACACAAGGACTACATATGTGACTCTTCCCACATCACAGAGTGGAAAACCCTTGATGGTATTGTCAAGGTACTCAGAACTATGTAGTAGGAATACTAACAGTTTTAATCCAGAAAACCTGGAAACATTACACATTTCTGTGATGACATATTATAGTAGTTACGTTGGGAACAAAGATAAATAATAACAGATCAACAGATAATCAACAGATAAAAAAGTTATTTTTCTCAGCAAGCAATCAACATCAACAAGACATAGAGTACAGAGCAGGAAAAGAAATTCTACAACAATGTAAAATTTAGTTGAGAAAAAGAATAAGCTTTGGCCAAATGGAATATACTTTGATTAGTAAGTGTAAATATGATCAGTTTAAAGACACATAGCCCTTTTAATATGTCATAAGGTATTTTTATAATAGACTAGGAATATAGATTTCTGGTTTAAAGTATTCATGGCAGTTTTTTTTTAATTTTAAATTTACTTTCAGTTAAGGTAAAAATATAGTGAAAATGACATCCTGATGTCCATTAAAACAATCTGCTATGCTCATTGAAGCTATCTGAAAATGCCAAATTCTATCTATTTAGAATTTCTTCATAATTTCTCCTTTGTTCTACAAATATTTTTTCCTGTATATCTTCATGATATTGTCTTAGCCCCTTCCCTAATCCATACTGAGGTATCTTAAAGTCATAGTTTGCTATTCCTGTTTAATAGTGGTATTTTTCCTCTCCTGTGGATAGTTTCCCCATGGATATGATCTGGCACCCTTCTCTGAACATTTGTTCAGAGCATTTGCTGATGTGGCCTAGGGCTGGGATTCCCCCAGGTCCTGAGATCTAATTTAAGCTATTTGGAGCATGACCTCTTCCATCTAGTCTATGGGCGCTTCTCTTCATAATCATTTTGACTTGGTCTTCAGGGAAGACTAGAGGCATCTGCCTGCATAATATCCAAATGGTATTTTCCATAGTAATTGTTGGATATTTCACAAAGACTGCTAGATTTTTAAAAATGAGGTTAGTAGTATGTTGAAAGAGAATTAGTCCTGTATTATACATAATCTGGAAAGAAAATGCTGTTTGAAACATCTATCCTGAGTCAGGCCATCATGCCCATTCCGTGTTAAGAAGAGTGACATTTTGATGCTTATTAATAAATAAACAGGTGTTCTTGTTAGTATGACAGAATAGCAGTTGACAGTAGGTTAATATTATTAATTAGCTTATTTTGTGCCAGTTTAAGGATCGGTGAATAGCGTGTTTCCCCCAAAATAAGACAGGATCTTATTTTCTTTTGACCCCTGAAATAAGCGCTTGGCCTTATTTTTGGGGAGGTCTTATTATTTTTTAGGTGCAGGAGGTGGTGAGCATGGTCACCTCATGGCTGCTGGGGAAGGCTTATTTTAGCGCATGCGCTCAAAAGCCCGATTGGGCTTATTATCCGGGAAGGTCTTATTTTCAGTACTTGGTGCTTCCAATCACCAGTGGAATGAGATAACAGGAATAGTATTGAAAGAGTGGAAACTAGAAATGAGACTTGCTTATAAGATGACGTATTCATCAGTTAAAAAATTAAAGTGAAGTCATTCTTCAATTACTTCTCTAAATTACCCACATAGCAGATTCTGGTTTGTTTTTTTTAGTTAACTTAAATGCTCTTACAGCAAATAAATAAGATGAGCTTCAATAGTTTTTGTAAGGCAAAATAATGAGGATATGCAAATATTAATTTACTGTCTACTTTATATTAATGGTAGGCATTGTCATTTTATTTTTGCTACCACAAGGAAAAATAACTGGTATATTTTGCTATCAGTTGAATATAGAATACTAACAATAATGGTATGCTTTTCATATTATTCCTTTTCCTGACTGTATTGCATCTTAAAAATGATGTTCAGATTTAAATAAGTGGGAAAGAGTATCGGATTTGAGGTTTATGTATGGTGATGAATTTCTTACTCCTTATCCATTTGTGTGCACTATTTATGTCGAATTAAATTCATGCAAGCAAAATAAATGTGAAGGTAAGTTTAAAGAGATTTTTAAAAATTGCCTCCAGCACTTTTGATATACCAGGACTATAAATATGCTGAGGATTTGTTTGTGTGGGAACAAATAATGTTGTATATCATACTATTTTCTATGCATGTCAACTGAAAGTAAAATAACTTGTATTAACAACTCCTCTTTCTCATAGGACATATTACAATCTCAAATCTGGGTTTTTCATCATAGCAGGACAATAAATGTCTACTGAAACTATCTTCTGTTCTTAAGCCTGACACAAGTTATTGAATCTGGATTGTGTGTCCTATCCTACCCAGTTCATTCTGTAGACCATATTGGGGGAAAACAGAATCACATAGCAAATTAGTTCTTTAAACTCAGAATATCAGTATTACAATAGAGCAAGTGTTCTCAATATGAATACATGAATATATATTTGCATTTATTGCAATGGATTTCCCCAGAATAATTCAAGAAATTGTAGTTGGTCATCCAACCCCCATTAATAGTCTTTTGGTACCAGTATTTTTCATGATGCAATATTTTAAAATCAAGATTCCAATATAATTAGCTATTTCACTCTATGATAACCTGTAATATTTATGATTCATTTTATAATAAAATGAATTTTAGAGGTTATTTTCTGGATTTGCAGGATATCTTAAACAATGAAGTATATAAAAATATGGGACAATTTAAAACATCAATATCAGGGGTGAAATGCTACCGGTTTGGACCGGTTCACTGAACCGGTAGTAAAAAAAGCTACAGGTTTGCCTGAACCAGTAGTAAAAAAAATGCTACCAGTTCAAGCGAACCGGTATTTCCAATGATCAACTGTGGCGCATGATTTATATTAGCTAGAAAGCAGGATTTACTGTCCATTTTTGATGCTGTGTACATGCGTGGAAGGTCCTGTGCATGCACGAAGGTGGCGCATTTGCGAACCGGTAACGAAGGTAAGTAGATTTCACCCCTGATCAATATAGACATTTGATTCTATAATATAAACACATCTTTATTGAAACCTTTCCCCCCATATGTATCCAAGACAAATTTTAGCTTGATAGTATTCATTTTCATCTGGGTATATTCTTAGAATTTAAAATGAAACTTAATTTTTAAGGAGTGAATTATGAATAAAATTTATTGAAATGTTCCTTCATTTTTAAGATATGGATATATTATCTTTTTTCTAGGGATAGTCTAAAGAATATTTAGTAACAGTTTTTGCTCTTTACATTTTTGCAGCTCATATGTGTGTCATATTTTATGTATAAATTTGTTAATCTATTGCTGATTTTATCTTCAAGTATTATGTATATTTTAGGTGAAAGAGAATATAGGGATTTCTGTAACTCCGTGAGTATTGCTTCCCAATGTTTGAAAAATAAGATGTTTTAAGAAAAAGGTTATGAGTGCCCATTGGAATTTATATCTAAATTCATATCTAAAGCCATGGTGGTGCAGGAGTTAGAATGCAGTACTGCAGGCTATTCTGCTCCCTACTGGCTGGCTGCAATTTGGCAGTTCAAGTCTCACCAGGCTCAAGGTTGACTCAGCCATCCATCCCTCCAAGTTCAGTAAAAAGAGGACCCAGTTGGGAGCAATATGCTGATTCTGTAAACCGCTTAGAGAGGGCTGTAAAGCACTGTGAAACGGTATATAAATCTAAATGCTATTGCTATTGTTAAATAAAATGGGGAGAGGAAAGTGTTTATGCATGTATCTAGATTATGACTGTACTTAAAAATAAATTAACTACAACAGAGATGCTGCAAGTCTTAGGTGGAGTCCCAAAATTGTCCACAACTTTCTGTAATTATGGCTAAAATTCTAACTTTCATATGGCAGAAATAGTTAATTGAATATATTGGAAATAAAACAAAAGGAGTTAATATGATTATTTTATTAAGAAATATAACACATGATATTGAATCAAATTTAGTTTCATTCTGACTTCAGTTACTTTCTTGTTTGACATTAGCCATGATTGGAAATGTAGACTTCAAACCAGAGGTGGGTTGCAAATCCCGGCGCTACTGGTTCGCTCGTGCTCATGCACGATGCTTCTGCGCAGACTAGAAACTGTGAGACTGGGAATCTTGCCGTGAATACAAAGCCAGCTGGATCTAATTGAGCCAGTCACTTACTTTCATCCATAGGAATAAGGCAATGACAAACCACTTCTGCAAAACCTTGCCAAGAAAACTGCAAAGATTTGTCCAGGCAGTCTCCAAGAATCAGACATGATTGAAGAAAAAAATATTTATAGTATTAGTTAGAATGACAATAAAGAGCCAAATTAAAATATTATTAAATTTTTTTTTATTTTTTAACAATATATATTGTACTAAACAAAGAACATCCGCTAGGATGACATTTGTTATCTGCTGGCATAGTACTGTGCAGGTGTTGTTATTTCACTTTATTTGTAATTAATACATTTGAGAATATATTGCACTTTTAAAGACCAAAAAAAGAAATAAATTTAGAGAGAACATGGACATAGAAAGAACTACCAAACAGAGAAGATTGGAAGACATATTAGAAACTTCAGATACACAGCACTACGTGAATAGGTTGGTAACATGTTTTTGTCTCCTATTTGCTCTCAAAATGGTATTTAAAAGTCAATAGATCTATTTAATGGTTATGGTAGGCTACTAAACTAAAGCATCTTTAGGAGCATTGGTTCTCTAACCCTTACAGTAAAGTAGGTGTAGAGAGTTAATAGATGTGGTTTAATTAAGTCAATCCCACATCAGAGTCTCAAACTTCAATGGAAGTATGATGAATTGCTAACTCCGGGAGAGGTCCCAATTATTAATAGCTGGAAATAATTAATACCTCAATTATCAGGAATTCAAGAGGTAAATAAGTTTATTTCATCACATAAACACATTTCTCTTAATTCCCACATTGTCTGGTGGACGGCACCTGGAGCAGTCCCTCTCTGTGCGAGCGAATTGGTCGCAGGGATGTATGGGGCAGGATACGATCCCACAAGTAGCTAGGTCCTGAGCCATGGAGCGCTTTAAAGATCGTTATCAAAACCTTGAAACGCACCCGGTAGACCACAGGGAGCCAGTGCAGCTCGCGCAGGAAAGGTGTCACGTGGGAGTACCTTGTACTCCCCATAATTACCCGCGCGGCCGCGTTCTGGACCAACTGTAGTCTACAAGTGCATTTCAAGGGAAGCCCCATGTAGAGAGCGTTACAGTAGTCCAGGCGAGACGTCACCAGCGCATGAGTGACTGTGCGCAAGGCATCCCGGTCCAATAGGGGGCGCAATTGGCGCACCAGGCGAACCTGGTGGAACGCCCCCCTTGCCACGGCCGTCACATGGTCATCCATGGACAGCCGAGCATCAAGGAGGACGCCCAAATTGCGCGCCCGCTCCACCGGGGCAAGTTGTACGCCCCCGATGGCCAGAGATGGAATTAACTGGTTGAACCGGGGGGCCGGCACCCACAGCCACTCCGTCTTGGAGGGGTTGAGCTTGAGTCAGTTGTCATCCATCCAGACCCGTACGGCTTCCACACACCGGGACATCACTTCGACGGCCTCGTTGGGGTGGTTCGGGGTGGAGATGTACAGCTGAGTATCATCAGCGTACAGATGGTATCCCACCCCAAAACCACGGATGATCTCACCCAGCGGCTTCATATATATGTTGAACAGGAGCGGCGAGAGGACCGACCCCTGTGGCACCCCACAGGTAAGGGGGCTCAGAGTCGACCTCTGCTCCCCTGTCAACACATGTTGCATCCGGCCGGAAAGGTAGGAGCCGAACCATCGCAAAACGGTGCCCCCGACCCCCAACCCCTCCAGTCGGCGCAACAAGATACCATGGTCGATGGTATCAAAAGCCGCCGAGAGGTCTAATAGGACCAGGATAGAGGAACAACCCCTATCTCTGGCCCTCCAGAGATCATCCACCAATGCGACCAAGGCCGTCTCCGTGCTGTGCCCAGGGCGGAAGCCGGACTGGCGTGGGTCTAGATAATCATTTTCCTCCAGATGTCGTGGAAACTGATAAGCCACCACACTCTCTACAACCTTCGCCAGAAAGGGAAGGTTGGAGACAGGACGATAATTGGCCATCTCCGTAGGGTCCAGGGAAGGCTTCTTGAGCAAGGGTCTCACCACCGCCTCTTTCAAGGCGGCTGGAAGGGACCCCTCACCCAATGAAGCGTTCACTAGGCCCAGGAGCCAGTCGCGTGTAACCTCCCAGGATGCCAGTACAAGCCAGGAGGGACACGGGTCCAGTAAACATGTGGTAGGTCGCAGTCGTCCACGCACTCTGTCCAAATCCTCGATGGCAACCAAGTCAAACTCCTCCCAGATTGGTCTCTCAAGACTCGCCACGGACGCCCCTACAGGACCACTGGAAGGGACCCAATCCTTCCAGATTTGAGCGATTTTATCCTGCAGATATTCCCCAAATTCCTCTGCCCTACCCTGTAGAGGATATCACATATCTTTTAAAAAATCTACTCAAACAACTATTCATCAATATAGATTCAAGATTCGGTGTTAGATTCAGAATTCAATGAATTCAGGCAGAATTCACTTTTGCCTGAAAATATTTAAAGTATATATAGCCTACTAATAATATGGAACACAGACAAAAAAGTGAAATGAAAAGCTGGAAAGAAGTATGAGAACCAGAACAAACAGAGACACCAAAGTCTAATTCGAAGTAGCAAATTCATATTTAATGTACAGCAAAAGGATCACAAAAGAGAAAGATCCTCAAGAATACAATACTTAAAGTGTCTTTTGAATGCTCAAAATGCACACTCATGATGAGAACGTATACTTGGTTTTCAGATAATTATTGTAGAAGAAACATTATTTTGCAAAATTTTGATTTGGCAAATGTGCATTTTATAAAAGATATTCTAAATGGATGCTTCTTACATTTGATCATTTTAAATGTCTTTTACAGAAATTTAGCTGAAAATGCAATTTTTAGGAATATAAGCCAGCCGAATGCCGAATTTGGCAGAACAGCACTTCAAAAAGACATGATGTTTCCAGTGAAGGTATTGCAGAATTGCATAAATCTAGATTTGCTCTGTGTACATTGATATTTATAGAAACATAATCTTTCATCAGAAACTAATTTCTGCCCTAGCAATTTCTAAGATATTCTAGCCTCTGTTTCTTCCCCTAAATTTACACTGTGACCTTACTGGGAGTACATAATGAGATTTCATGAAGATACAGCCTGAGTAAAGGATAGCGGTAGCAATAGCACTTATATACTGCCCAAAAATGCGTTACGGCATTCCCCGGGTGTTTACAATGTCAGCATTTACCCCAATTATTTGGGTTCTCCTTTTACCAACCTTGGAAGGATGGAAGCTCAGTCAACTTCAGTTAATCTTGAGCCCCATCAGGATCGAATTCCAGGGTGTGGGCAGAGCTAAAATGCAATACTGCATTCTAACCATTGCGCCACCATGGCTCCTATATGTTCTCGCTTCAGTCTTTTCTCTTTACATATGAATTCACATTTTTCCTTATTAGTCACAATTGCAATTTATACATAAACTTCTATGTAAAACAGGCTGCAAAAAAGAACAATATAAAATTGGGATTGTATCTGTATTGGAGAAAAATAATAAAATATTGATTTTTTTTTTTCCCACCCTCAGAATCACTCAGAAGAAACCAAGTGTTCATGTTGTAACTCTCTCATCTCCACCAAAGGTTATAATGTAAAGGCTTTAGGTAACTACAAAGATGCAGGACTGGCATAAACACTGGGAACTTATTTTAACTGAATAACAACTGTCCCAATCTTAATTGTAATAATGAATACTAAACCTTTTGAAAACCCTTATTATTTATAAAAGTGGCAGAATGGCATGGTGGTTTAGAGTACTGGGGGAATCTGGGAACATTGGATTAAAATCCTTCTCATGTAGCTCATGGGATGCTTTGGTCAGATCAAAATCTCTGAGTCCAACCTACTAAATTACTCAGTAAAATGATATAAAGGATTAAAAACAATGGAATAGTACATCAAATTACCGAGGAGATTAAATCTAAATGTTTGGCTGAGTTCAGCTCTAAAGCTGCACAATGTTGCCTGAGTTCAATTTGTCAGATTAAAATATAAAGGTTTACACACTTATTTTCCTTCCTCAAAGGGAAGTAGAAGACTTTATATATTATAAAGAATATTTCTATATAGATTGTTCATTTGTGACAGCTAATATAAATACTGTTTACAAAAGGATCATGACCATGGTAACGCCCTGTAAAATTGTGTAGTATAAAATTGCATTATCCTTTAACCACTTTGGAAGCAGCTTCTGATATGAAAAAGAAATCAGAACAATTTCTGGAAGAAGATCCTTGAAGGGAGCACCCCATAAATACAAACCCTTCTTTTCTCTCTAGTTATCAAATTACTAAGTCGTACAAATTAGCAAGGCATTGTTGACCCTACACACTCTTTAGAAAATGTCTTTCATACAGTTTTCCTATTTCTTATTAATAGGACAACATACGGAAATTAACAGGACACAAAATGCAGAGAACTATAAACAGGAGAGACATATGCCAACTTCACAGAACAGATCAGAGGAAAGAATGGAGATGAAAAAAAAAGGATTCTTGGAATACTTAAAAAGGTATTGTAACTTGTACCAATATGTTACTGTAAATTGTTGCATTGCTTGTGGCTGTTGCTTTGGTATATCTCTTAGAGTAGCCTTGACTAAAAAGATTTATATATTTATTCATAAACAAGGAAGTAAATAAAAAGCATGTAGACACCTTGATTTTGTGACAGGAAAAGTATAGATATAAGATATTTAACTATACCATGGATAATAAGATATGTTTACTCTAAAATCCCTTGAGGCTGTTAATTTAATGTTACAGGTTTTTGTGTGTACATGATGATCACAATATTTACAAAAACATTAAAAGAAAAGAATTTTTCCCAGAAGTCATTTATTTTATTTTATTATTTTTTATTTGTTTTATTAATATAAATAAAAAGAGCAACATGTTCAAAATCCATATAAACAGTGTGTTGTCTGATTACAATTCTTTTGAGTAATATTCATCATAGTAATAATAATAGTATTCTCTAATAGTAATCTCATAACAGTGCTTTTCCCACATAATATTAATACATATTAATTGTTAATACTAATCAAAATTAATCAAAATAATAAGTTACAGTAAATAACCCTAATAATAAAATTAATCTTTCTCTTGTAATTTTTGAAGTTCTGACACCTGTTTCTCTTTTTTAACCATCGATAGAACAGATCCAATACCTCAAAATATTCAGTGTCTTCCTTTTCTTTAATTTCAAATGTTAGTTTATTCATTTCTGCATATTCTAAAATTTATTTAATCATTTTAATGATGCAGTGACAGAATATATGGAAAGAGCCACACAGGGGAAGGGAACATAAACTGTAAAATGGGTATTCAAAGCCTTTCAATCGTTGAGACATTTTTAAAACCAATAACACAGAGGAGGCTGCAAGTTTTCTAGTTCAATAAAACTCATTAGTTAACCCAGATGTTCAAATGATGCTTACACCTGCAAATCAATCCCAAGATGGAGGTTATGGATGTGTTGTGGCCCAACAGCAGCCGGCTTAGCTGTTGGTGGAATCTGACAGCGATGAACTCTATGGGACTGCCCTGGAGGCTGAGGAAGACTCTGGGGGGTGTTCGGAGTCAGAGCAGGGACTAGAGAGGCCTGTTGGCCACCAGATGGCGTCTGAGTCAGGGAGCAGTGAGGAAGAACAGAGGGAGGCTGTCCCTGACATACGTATGCGTAGGGCTGAGAGGAGGAGGGAGCAGCTTTGGAAAAAGACTCACAGAAGGAAATAGGAACAGGTGGCTACTGATTGGCCCCTTCTGGAGAGCTTATAGGTGGGGCGACAGGAGGGGAATTTTTCAGGAAACAAAAGTTTACTAATCCAGGTGTAGTGAAAGATTGGGAGAATTTCGTGAGTTCAAGCCTTGTTTTCATAGAAATAATTTTCTGGGCTACTAGCCAAGGGGTTGCTTATCTCCCTCCTTAGTTGTGGCAGACAGCCAAGTCTGCGTCAGTATATATTAGAGGCTTGGGACAGAACAGTATGGTATACTGAATTTATGTTAAACGTTGTTAGTGGAATATACTTAATATTTGTTAGAATATTTTTCAACGTCCACTCCTCTAGAGCAGTGATCCCCAACCTTTCTGGAACCAGGTACTGGTTTTGTGGAAGAAAAGGATTTTCACGGACCAGTGGGGGAAGGAGGGGGATGATTTCACATGCAACCTAGATCCCACGCATGCAAGATGAATTTTCACTTGCATGCCTACCTCTTGCGTGGCCCAGGTCCTAATAGGCCACGGACCACGGCCTGGGGGGTTGGATATCCCTGCTGTAGAGGAAGTTTTAAAAAACACTTTGAGTTCATAACATGAATAGGCTGTAAATTCCTCTCCTCTGCAAGGAGCATAAAACAGTGTTTCTTTAATAGTTATGTGATAGACAGGATTGTATCTGTATAGTGGTGCAATAATCTTTATGTGTATATTGCAAGTTAAAGAATGAAGATGGGATGTGATTACAGAAGCTTTACAAGGAAACACAGTACAAATATTCTTGTATGCAGTAAAACAGGCTGCCTTCTTGGAAATCTTTGTTTTTTTAATGTTGTTGATGTTCTGTGTTGAGCAATGCTCTAAGTGCAATTTTTTTGTCCCCTATCAGCGCTCTCTTTTCACTGATCCTTTAACAAAATTGAAGGCAATGATCAAGGCTTTTGAGCTCCTTGTATAACTGCAAAGATAAGAGATGCCTCTTCAGGAATATAGAGATTCAAAAGAAAGGAGCTTGCTGCTTGACGTAATGCAGTTATTTTAAAAACGTTAAGATGCTTTAGGATCTCATATGTGCATATTGTTTATATTATTATTTTACACTGAAATGTTTAACATAAAATCAATAACTGAATCATTTAAAGTTCTTATTCACATTATACTGTTAATATTAAAATTATTTTAAAAAAATAAACATTCAAATCCAGAGTTGCTCATTTCTAAGGACTTCTTGTTGAATTTTCATTGGTATAAACATACTTAAAATAGCTAATTAATGTCTGCATAACATTTTTTAATATTTACTATTAAAGGTGAAACTAAATTGTCATGGGAGTCCTGGTACTACCACTGGTCATTGATACTGCTCCACCTATACTGAGATATATACAATACCTACATATCTGTGACACTCTTCTCTTTAGGTAATGTTATGTAAAAGCATAGAAAAGAAGTAAGAAATGGTAAGCCAGAAAAAGAAAAAAAAAGAATTACATTAAACCAGTGGTTCCCAAAGTGGGCAGTACTGCCCTCTGGGGGGGGGCGGTGGGATGACAGGGGGGCGCTAAGAGGCAAGGGGGCGGCAGGAGGGTGCTAAGAGGCAAAGGAGGTGGCAGAGGAGGGCTGGAGATGGCCCCGTCACAGGGCGCAATTCTGCCTGGGGCTCTGTTGGCAACCAGTCATCTGAGCACTTCCGGCAGGGGTGAAATTCAGTCTAACGTCCCAAAGACTGGAAGGATTTTTCGCTCGCTCGCTCAGGAGATATACAAGTATGTCAGGCCGCAGGTGGGGGAGAAGGGGGGGCAGAGAAAGAAGAGAAGAGACTTTTGCCTGCATTTCTCCTCTGATACAACTCTGCGTGTGCTGTGCACGGAGAAGAGATGCGGGACTGAATGGGGCTGTCCATGGGCCTATATTTCAGGGATTGGAAATTGGTGCTGCATTACGCAGCGAGTCCAATGTCACTGCACAAGAGCGCTTGCCTGCCTGCCTGCCTCTCTCGCGCTTTTATAAATGGCTTTACTTCTGACTCCCTTTCCGGGACTGCGCTGCGAGCCGCTTCCGTGAGGATTGCACTGCAGCGCGTCTGTGCAATGGAGCCACCCCCCAATCCCTCTTCAACCCGCTCCACACGGACGCGCCACTCTCGCCTGCCTCTACCCCTCCCACCTTAGAAATGCAACACAGGTAAACATGCGGTTGGGGGGGAAAGAGAGAGAGGCTAGCCCCCCTCTGCCTCCTCGCTCCATTCGTAGAGATGGCCTTAAAAAGCGAGGAGCGGGAGGAAGGGCACTTGGGGTGGTTTCTCAAACTTTGAGTTGCAAAGTAATCTCATTGAAGGCTGAAATATAGGGGAGATTGTGGAAAAGGGATAAGCATTTCCAACATATACTGTTTTTAAAAAAGTAAATAAAAAAGTAGTCTAGTTACTGTCTAAAGTTGGATATTGTCACATACAGGAAAAAAAAAACAAAACAACATTATGATAGAACAACGTCCCATATTAGAAGAAAATGCTGTCCAAATGTTCCCATTTGGGAACAATTTGTATGCCAAACAAGATGTTTTATAACCAAATGGAGTCAAAACACTGCATTTTTTTTAATAAAGTGCCCTTCCTATCTTGATATTTATGCACAGTGAGACCTTTGTCACAGATAAACCTGGATAATGGCATCACTCTTATGTTGTTTGAGTATACATGAGCTGCAAGGCTTGTATTTTGTCATAGTATCATCTACAGTTCCATAAGTACTACTAGGATTTTGACCAGCTGCTGGCACCAATATATTGAGGAATATGGAAAGACTGATTATGTGGGGCAGTCTAATGAGCATTTCTGAAATGGCAGATACCACAGAACAAAGTCTTCTTCCTTCTCTACACCCACCCCACCCTATTATTTTTTTAAAAAAAGGCAGCAGTGTGTGTGTGTGTGTGTGTGTGAATGATCAGGCATGTACTGTATTATACAGAATTTACTGAACAGTGAAATAGTACTAAATTTTACTGAGTTTACTAAGTTACTAGTTACTAAGGTTCTTGAAAAATGACTATCAGACTTTGAAAACCTGGTATCACTAGATCATGTTCAACAATTTTGTTGAATTAACATTAACTAAAAACGTTTTTAAATTGGATTTTGAATAAATGTGCAATTAATTGTTACAGTTTTGAATTTTACTGTTACTATCTTCCTTCCGTCGTGCAACCTGCCCAGTCACATGACTCCCCAGCCACGCCCACCAAGCCATGCCCACAGAACCGGTAGTAAAAAAATCAGGATCAGTTTGTAGCACCAAGCGGGCGGTGAATTGAAAAAGTTTGGGAACCACTGCATTAAACCATTTACTCTGCATCTCCATGTGTTTCTGTCATTAGAAAGCATTTAGGGTTTCACTATCTCAATCTATGACGAGACCTCAAGTTCAATTCTGTAGAGTTCTGCATGAGAAGTGGTCCTTCATTTGTTCAAGGACTATAATATCAAAGCTCTTTCCATACATTTATTAAATTAAAAAAAATCACTGCAGAACAGAGCTACCCTTTTAATCGTTTTACTTTGCATTTATTTATTTGGCAGCGTTTTTCATTAGCCAGAACACTAGAGGAAGTCTGGGTATGTATGTATGTGTTTTTTGACTACACCCAAAGAAAGCCCTATCTGAAAGGGTGGCTTAACTCAGGACTGGGCGTACAGCTGCTCTTTGCATGCACTGCCTGGCTAGTTTCTTAATGATTGGCCTTAATGAGATGATTGAGTAACTGTGCTACTTCTAGCAGGTACTCCTTTTGTTTGGACCTGGCAATAATCTAGTGCTCTCCTTTACTTTCTCCTGGTCTCTATAAGTCTGTCCCCATAGCAATTCTGCCTTTTATCGGGGGGGGGGGTACTCCTTCCAAGCTAAGGGACATGTCCTTACACTTTTATTCTGTTTATTGATTCTTTTTATTCTTTTATTACTTTAATATTGCTGTGGAATACAAATATAAGTTGGAGGGCTGGGCACAAGATGAAATTTTGAGATCCCCAATCCTTGAGACTTTCATTTCTGAAATGCCTTGTCCGTAGTTGCTTCCAAACTAAACATTAGTAGATAGAACAGCTACATACAGTTTGTGTGTATGTTGTGCTTCGTTGGTCATGCAATGGTCTTTTGAGTCTAGTGTATAGATGGGAGTGATAGTCCAACTAACCCAGAAGTTCTAAGATTAAACATGGAATTTCTTACCATTTCATACATACCAGTAACAAACACTCATAGCCTTTAAGCTCCTGCTTCATTGCTTAACTCAGTATTTCTCAAGATTGGCAATTTTAAGATGCATGGACCAACTCCCAGAATTCCCCAGCCAGTACAGCTGGGGGGTTTCTGGAAATTGAACTTTACACATCTCAAAATTGCCAAAGCTGAGAACCACTGCCCAAACTCATACCATGGTAATGCAAGTATATAGTATAAACACATATAGTAGCTGTTCTATAATTGCTCTACCTCTGACCTATTTTGATAATTGGAAAAAAGAACTAGTTGTATATTAACCCTTTGGGTAGTGGAGGAGGGGGCTCATATAACAAGCACTGGCAATTGCTAATTATAGAGATCATTATTTTCAATGTATTTTATTCTTACAACACGGATTTAATATATATTCCTACCACTTTCAAAACACCACTTTTATTCCATTCCTCTGTAGACGAGAACTTCTAGGCCACTGCAAATCTGTTTCCTCACAGAATGCTTTCTAATTATCTTTACTTTAAAAAAAGCAGCAAATGTCGTCAGAGCATCTAATGTGAGAAAATAAAACACCATCTTCACCATGGCTAAAAATTGTGATTTAATGATATAAATTAATATACTAGTTCTCTAGTAGAGAAGACTCCAATCTTTTTCTTAAGATAGAGATTTCTTAAAAACAAATACAAAAATAACCCACCCTGGAATTACTAAGGAATTGTAGTGCAGTCTTCATTTCAGTGACCGGCTTGAAAAAAATTTCACAAAATAACCTTTTCTTCTACTTTGTACAGCATAACCTGTTCTTTTCCTATGAGAGGGTCTCTGTTGTTCTCTACTGACTCAGGTTATACATTTACAAAGAACAGCATCATCATGACATCCTGGGAGTAGGAATAATAAGGCACTTTATATTCTTTTCCTGGAAAAATACTAAATTTGCAAGTGTTGATCTTTGAAGAAAATGCTTCACCTGAATGAATAATGACATAGTAAGTTCAATATTTTGTGAGTTCTAGTCACGAGTTAGGCATGAAAGCCGATTGGGTGACTTTGGGCCAGTCACTCTCTCTCAGTCCATCCCACCTCACAGGGTTGTTGTTGCAGGAAAAATAGGAGGAAAGAGTATTGGATATGATACCACTTAGAGAGATTTAAAAATAATAAAGATGCTACGATATAAATAAATAAATATTTTTTGCCGAAAGTGTATATTTTGTAGTATATATGGAATTCCAATCTGGAGCTGTAGTTGCTGTGATGCAAAATCGGATTCTTAACCCTTAGTTTGTCCAAGAGAAGCCTAATTTGTAATTTTGATCATCCCCCCCCCATTCATTAAGTTAAACATTACAGAATTTAATATCTTTAACTTCTATTCCCTGCTGCTTTTCAATGAGGATACAGCATTTCAGTATTTCTTTCCTCCCTGCTGTCTTGAGTTACATTTGTGAGAATGGAAAATTAGAAAGCAAGATAGTAAAGTGATTTAATATCAAGAAAGGCAGTTGGGGTACACACACAAAATTACACACACTTTCATACTACTTGCATATTGTGTTATCTATTCTAAAAGCTAGTAGAACTGCTAGGAGTTCTACATGTCCCAATATTATTATGCACATAAAAAAAAAATCAGTAAGGGATGAGATATTGCAGTTTATGAGCTTTAATTCTGCCAGAGTAATTTTCTCCTCTCTATCTAGTGTTAATGAGGGTCAGACAGAAAGATGCAAACAAGAAAAGCAAATCCTATTTAAACATTCTGCTTAATGTACCTTGCAGCAAATTACCCTGTGAATTGCTACTCTTCACAGCTTTGATATCAAGCAATCTCTGTCTTCAGCTGGAGCTTTGGCAGATAAGACATTAATAAGTCTCAGAGTAACCTTGGTTAATCAAATGAGTTGCTGACGCTTCTTTCCTGCCCCAAGACCGCACCAATGCGTTTGGTGTCAAAGGTTCAGTATAAAGAGTGGAAGCTGGCAGCTAAGACTTCCCTTTTTTTGCCTAGCCCAGAACCTGTGGCAGATTTGTGTACAAGAACGATCCAGCCATGGTGAA
Organism: Natrix helvetica; assembly: GCF_964273705.1. Classification (NCBI taxonomy): domain Eukaryota; kingdom Metazoa; phylum Chordata; class Lepidosauria; order Squamata; family Natricidae; genus Natrix; species Natrix helvetica. The sequence continues at coordinate 78,873,480 of NC_138550.1, read as the reverse complement.
ACTTCTGCTGCCAAATCCTGGTCTGGATTTGAGAATACCTTCTCACAAGGAACTAGAAACGTTAGAGACCACAGAAGCAGACTCAAGACCTAAATGGGACAATAAAGCACAATACATGCTCACCTGTATCGGGTTTTGTGTAGGTTTGGGCAATGTATGGCGCTTTCCCTATCTCTGCCAGAGCCACGGAGGAGGTATGTTTTTGATCCCTTCAATCCTCAAAATTAACATTGATTTGATGGAAAATATTTACATGATAATAATACATTTTTACCATGCATCACTGTGTTTATCACAACAGCAAAATAATAATAATAAAGTCAGGGTTTAAGAGGACTTGTTATCTTGTTTCTTGGGAGATTAAGAAATGCAGTGGTAGGGGTTCTCTAAAACTGGCTTTTCACTTGCACCCATCTCATTACCTTCCTGTGAGACATCTTCATTGCTATGATCTTGGAAAAGTAAAAGAGAGAAGCAAAAGATGGTTTTGTACCATTTTATTTACTGAGAATGAAGTCTGCTGAATTCACTGCATGGGGGTTTATCAGTGACTTTTAACATACAAAGATCCATTCTAGGAATTCTTAGAAAATCAAGAAAGTCAGCCACAACTTTCTTCCAATTTCTCTCTCTTCCCCCTCTTTCATTCATGTCTATAGACAGTCAAAAATGTTACTTTGTGACTTGCAAACATGAGAAAATAAAAATTGCTCTGTTAAATTTGTAATCAAGAAGTTGTTCATTTTCATCAACAATTGTAGGTTATCCCTGTGGCATAAAATCTTTATTGCATCAAACTATGTAGCTGTAGAAAATTTTTATGATCTGTTCAAATACCTTGGGATGAGAGACAACTTTTGTTATAATCTCTTTATAATATTATTCATAATATTTTAAGACTAATAAGTTGAACAAATGAATCTCCTTCTGTACTTCAAGAAAAACACTAATAGTGTATCCATATTCTGGAATATTTATGCTCATTGTGTCTGCTTCATATTTCTTGTCTTTGCAAATCCATTAGTGCTTGGTCAGCTGTTGTGCCCTTTCTTTACATTTGTTTGCAGTTCAATATAATGGAGTTGAATATAGCTTACAGATGGCTCCATAACTACAAATTACCACTATCCCCAATAGTGTCAAAGCCCAGCTGATATAGTGATTAAAAGCATTGGGCTAGAAACTGAGAGACCATGAATTCTAGTCTTGTCTAAAGCATGAAGACAGATGGATCACTTTCTGCCAGTCACTCTTTTTTAGCCCCCAGAAGAAGGCAATGGCAAATTTATTTCTAAACAATAGTGCTAAGTAACATGTAGGAGCTTGTCCATGTAATCACCAGTGGTCAATATAACTTGAAGGCAAGAAGAACAGCAACCATTGTCTATGGGATCAGATCTTTTCTTTGAAGAAAACAACAGGAGGTTGTTAGACTTTCTTCAGATGACAAACATCTGTTGTAATAAGCTTAGGGATGTATGTGCTAATCTTAATAATAAATGCACTTTAATTTTTGCAGTCAACATTTTAAATGTGTTTTTTATAATTTTTGTTCTGTTTGGTTTTCAAATTTTGTTCCATCTGATTACTCAGAAAGCCGGTGAAGTATAAATCAAATCAATAAGTAAAAACAAATTAGTACTAATATCAATATAGCATGAGTTTTGAGCATTTATTAACATTGAAACTGAAAATAAAATTATTTTCTGTTTCACGAAATGGAAAGAATTCTCCTTGCCACTTGTCTTTTTTTTTACTAGATTGACAAGATATAGATCAGTGGGCTTTCCCAGTTCAACAGGGGATAGAAATTGGATGCCAATTTCAGTCTTTCTGGTAGCTGGCACAGTTTCATGGGAATCACCATGGGTGTCAGGGGGGGGTTTGGGCAGGCACTACTTCCAGTTTGGGTGCACTGCAAAGGTGTGTTTGATGCACACTGCGCAATACAATAAAAATTGTTCTACACATGCACAGAAGCAAAAAACAAGATGGTGGCACCTATGGCACCACCCAGAGAACCAGTTCAGGGACGTGGCAGGCCTGGATCGCTGGTGGTTCCAGCAACCCAGGCCGCCAAACCACTACCGGTTCGGTGGTGGGTGTGGCTTAAACCATGTAGTTTGACAAAATTTGGGGGTGGAGATGGTAGCAAGGGAACATTGGGAGTAACTTAGCTTTCATTTGATAATTTTAAAAAAAATCCGAGATTTTTAAGATTGGTTTCGTACAAGTATTTGCTTGCTTAGGTTATGCATATAGAAATTGGCTGCTCCACCACTGAATCTGTATGTTCTTATTTCAAACTAGCATAACCTAGCATTTTGGAAGCTTTCATTCAAGATATGAAAGTATTTTATTTATTTATTTATTTATGGTTTGCAGTCAGGTAAAATTAGTGGAATGTTATAAAATGAATTTATGCTGTAATTTCTATTTTGAAAAAAATCAGGTCAGAATAGTTCTGATCAACCTGACATTTGAAGATACAAATAGCCTGAGTTTTCAGGACCTTCATTCAGTGGACTTTGTATGCAGCAGACAACATTTACCGTGGACTTCATGCCCATTGTGAGCAATTTATATAATTCAGTGACGTGCGGTGAGGTTTATAGCTGGTGAGGCAGCAATTTTTTTAGACTTGTGGACTTCAACTCCCAGAATTCCACAGTCAGGCATGCTCAGTTGCGACCTGCTGCCCTCTGCCCTGGGATTCGGCCACGGCACCGCCTGCCAGAGCTGCGCGGAATCCGGGGCGCGCTTGTCGGGCGAGGGCAGCGCAGGTGGGAAGCGGACGGAGTGGAGGAAGCCTCCCCCCCGCTTCCCGCGCCCGAAAGAACAAAGGGAACCTCTGCCGCTGCCCGGGCAACCTGGCCGGCCTCTCTTGCGGCTGCTCTCTGGTGCCGAGCTTGGGAGTCTCTGGAGGAGCTGGCGGGGGCTGCAAGCACTGCAGGTTGGACTGGAGCCTCGAGTCTAGGGCAGCGAGTCATTCGATAGGAAACTTGCCTCTTGGAAGGAATGACTCGGCTTGGCTCCTGCTTTGTCTCTCCTGCCTCTTCGCTTCTCCGTTCGGTCGTTGGGTGGCAGATTGAAAGGCAAGTTTCCCATTGAATGACTCGCTGCCCTGATGATGAGAGGTTAGGCTGTGCCTCACTTGCCTCACCTGACTGCACGTCACTGAATTTACAACATTGGATCATTTTATGTTGTTTGTATGATTGCATCACTAATACTTTTATATCAGTTATGTTAACTAACCTCATGCACATTGTACAGGACATTTGTATTGTGCAAATTATCAATAAAAAGCCCATAAATTTTTTCCAGAATTTTGTAGAAATATTTCTTATTTTAACACTGTTCAAACAAGTCAACTTTATATCCCTTTCTTTTGCTTCTGACCATCTTGACCTTTAATTCATCAAGTTCTGTCATTGGATTGAATCTCCATTCAAACTTACTTTTTCACATCTCAAACATTTTTTCATTGCTTTAGAAACCTCTTTTGTAAATCCAGTGATAAATCCTTGCCCAGGTCATTTTTTACCTCTTGGTTTATCATTTATATTTCCTCTCTGGCTGCCATCTCTGTTTTGTAATACACAATTCTTTATTTTCCTATATTTTTACATCAGTGGAAATTTATTTCACCTTTTGTTGGTCTTTAAGTTCTTCCATTTGTTTCCTTTTCTGCCTTTTAGAATAGAGTTTGTAAAGAAGTATGGAGTCTTCTTCAAGAAACATATTAATTTGTGCAGAAATTATTGCTGCCAATTTAACTATGTGTTAACTATGTGTTAAATTGGCAGCCATAAATAAAAATAAATCTCCCAAATCTTTCAAAAACCATTTAAAGATCTAAAGTGTCATAACTTTATCTATCATTTTATAAATTACACTGCTGCTCTTTTGATTCAAGAATAAACAACTTTTCCTTCCTTCCTTCTTTCCCTCCCTCCCTCCCTCTCTTTTTCCTTTCACTTACTTACTTACCTACCTACCAGAAACTGTAGTCCTCTCTACTGTCCCATTTCTATAATCACAAAGTCGGAAATTTCTTTCTTTGTTATTTTCAAATTTCATGCCATCATCTCTTTGTTAATAGATTAAACTGTTTATACTGTTTTGTTTATTTAGTTATTTGAAAAGTTTTAGCAAAAGTCCTAATATTTCAAATTTGTCTGGTCCTCTAACTCATTTAAAACTTTCTTAAATTAAATTTGTATTTATTGATTTGTCATTTATTTTATATTCTTTGAATTATTTAAACTGCTGGCTATTTTGTCCTCTATTTGGGGTGAAGTTTTACTCACCAGGTAGTTTTTCCAAACTAATTGCTTGAGAGACCTCTTTTAACTTTTAAATAATTAGAAATTCCAAAGTATTTAGGAAGTGAGTTTAGACATATCCACTGTCCTTGAAGGTTCTTCCACAGGTCAGCATTTGATAGCTTTCCTTGAGTCCCAGTGCTCAGACCCAGGAGTCAACTACTGTCCTATGGTCTCCTTATGAGGAACAGCCATCTGAAGCAAAATTGGGCAATCTCTTACCCTCTTCTTGTCTAGAGAGGCTCTGTTGGACCAGCTCTATCTTTGGTTTATTGGTCTTAGCCACATCATTGTCTCCATTCCTTTGGAGATGTCTTAGCTTAGCATTCCCCCACCCAACTGTCCTGGCCTTTAATTGCCATCAACCAAGCTAAAGACTATCTCCAGTGATTTTTTTTCTGTCAGAAATCAAAAGTACCATTTTTTGCTTATTGCCAGCTCAAGTGATGCTATTTGATTGGCCTGCTGTGCTTCATTTCATTGCAGCAAACACATCCCTTAGCATCTGTTTTTGCAGAAATGCCTGGTCCTTCTAATCACTATCCTCCACAGACATTTTTAAATGGTGTTACATTTCACTGACAGTACAGTTTAAAAAGCTGTTTTCTTAATAAGGCATTTATTTTTTTTAAATATCTCACAGGTAGAATTGATGAGAATTCGGCTTTCTATCTCAAGTGACAAAAAAAAGTGGTAAAATTGGGAAGCCTCATTTCTTTTCACTGGTCCAAGGGAGATAAAGAAATAGGAGAGTCCACCAGTCAGGGGAAGTGAGATCATACCAAAACATCAGACCACTGTGATCGACATGGAGAAAAGGATTGAAAAGGAAAGTGAAGAGACTGAGAATGGTTATTTCTCGGCCTTCACTGTAGCTGCACTGAAGCACTGCATTTCATTGTACCAAGAGTAGAGATGAATTCAGAATATGTTCTAACTGGAAAATCATTTTTTTAAAGATGTTTAGATCTTAGTAATATTAGTTCTGTTATTTTGGTGGAGGATTTTTTAAAAGAAAAACTTTGTAGATTTCTAAACATGGAATTATTGTCCTCGGGCAGAAAAAGTTTGGTCTTAAACTTCAGGGAATTGACCACTGCTTTCCTATTGGTATGATATCAAAAGTAGGTATAAAGCTTCTATTAAACACCACTTTTGGAGATTGGTATAATTATTGACCGCTGGCTAAAATGATTGAAAAAGTGATGATAATTCAGAAGGACCCTGGTTTTATTGAACCATTTCTACTGGGCTTTTAACTGTGATTGAAATCAGCATGATAAATTACCTATTAAATATGGAGATTATGATTATATTAGTTTATTTTTCTATTCAGAAGGTTTCAGTACCATGACCTCAATACTTTTCAAGAGTGCTTGATATAATTCTGCCTTGGTGACATATTCTGAAATAGTTCCATCTTTCCTGTTGTTCTGTTTCTAGTAAGGGTGATTGAGAGAAAAATATCTGATCCCTCTGCCATTTACCACAGAGATCTAGCTTGTTTGAATTATAGATGCAATTAGTAATACAAGTGACATCCTGCTCTATTACCTCTAATGTCAAAGTTTCTGATTTTAAGGACTGATGCACGGATATGTACTCCCAAAACAATGAAAGTACACTGTTTGGGAATACTTTTTGAAGTTGTTCCTCGATTCCCTGAAGACAATTGGGGCAAAGAGTATGCTTGTACAACTATAACTACTGTGGCATGTATGATTGTTCATGGGCTGATTGGATATCATATCATTTATTTATACCTTAGCCTTAATTGTTATACAATTTACCTGGAGATATCTTCTTGAGGAGTGTTTGGAAGCTTCCTTCCAACCCTCTGCTCAGGCAGTTTTCCTGCCTGAGCAGGGGGTTAAACTAGAAGATTTCCAAGGTGAGTGGGTGGGCGGGGCGAACGAGTGGTGAGTGGGTAGGTGGGGCGAGCGAGCAGTGATTGGGGCAAGCGAGCGGTGACCGGGTGACTGGGTGGGGCAAGTGAGCAGGAGGGGTGAGCAAGTAGTGACCGGGCATGGGGGAGGGCCAGCCAGCGGTTACTACTGATTCAGTGACCCAAGCCAAATGTCTGATACCGGTTCGCACGAACCAGTGCGAACTGGCTGAATATCACCTCTATTCCATTCCACTCCATTCCATTCCATTCCATTTTTCAACCTTACCAAAATGGGAGAGTTAAATTGCTCATCAGGATAAGGGATTATATTATCACCATATTAAAAGATCACACTAATTGCCAGTTGTTTTTTGCATGCAAATTAAGGTGATGGTGACATTAAATTTAAAACACTAAAAAGATCTCACTACTCTTGGAATATTCTATCCTTTATTAATCTTTTAGTCATTCAAATATACAATATATTTTCTTCTAACACTTCCCTGCTTTTAGAGCCTTATTTATCATTAGAGAGCACTTTCCCCTATACCATCTGGACTTCATCGTTGTTAATTATTTTAATACCATTTAAATTATTGTTATGATGTTTGTATTTTAGATGTTGTTTTTGTATGCCTTACGTGTTCATATGAATAGAAAGGCAGTAGACCAATCAAATGAAATATACTGAATTTCTAAACATAGAAACAATACTAAACAGTAGGTCTTGGGGTTATTTATATCATATTTCAGATACTGATGTAGGGACTTAGCAAAATAATTTCAGTACCCTAAAGGTGATAAATCTGAGATGCAGGTATAACTTTGGTTTTACTATTTATTTTTCAACCAATTTAACTTCAGTTCTCCATTTTCTTTTCCCCAAGTTTACCCCGTATCAACTAGTTTTATTTTATTCATTTTTACTTGCCCCAAATAGTTTGTTACCCAGTTTTTGTATAGAGAACTGAAACAAAAGAAATTCAGAAATAATGCCGAAGAGATACAGTATAATAATAAGAGGGAGGGCCGGGAAAGGGATGACTGAAAAGATAAAATAAGTATTCATTGATCTATAACCGTGATGGCGAACCTATGGCATGCGTGCCACAGGTGGCACACGGAGCCATTTGTCAGGCTTTGCCCTGTCAGCTCCAGCGGCATGCGTGCACTGGCCAACTGACTTCAGCTATTGTTTTCGGCCATTTTTTTGCCCTTAACTGCTGCTTCTAGCTCCGGGAGAGCAGATCGGCTGAGCCAGGCTCTCTCTCTCCTTTCTTGGATGGATCTGGTGAGATGATCAGGCTTTCTTGCTGGGCTTGAGGAGGGGGGAGGCGGAACTGTTGCCCCAGCCACCTCTGGGTGTAGAGAGATGATGCAGCAGGGCAGGAAAGAATCTGGTCTTGCCAGAGACCAGAGAGCCTATGCGGGGACAGAAGCAGGCTGACTTGAGCGCAGGCGGGCGGTTTGCCAGCATGTCCTTTGCTTATTGGGGGTACTCCCATTCATCCTTAGTGATGGGGAATGCTTTGTCATGTGGGTGAAGACTGGCCCCCATCTGCAACACTCAGGGGCTCCCCGCAGCCTTGGCTCATACATGAGTCAGCTGCCTGACCTGGCAGAGGTGGTGGGTGCAGATGGGCGCGTGCTAACCTTCTCCCCATTATCATCGCACCTGCCCAGCTCCCCCCCCCGCTGGCTCCCAAGCTATTTATTTATTTTATTTATTTGATTTGATTTCTAGACTGCCCCCTCTCCCCGAAGGGACTAGGCTAGGAGGCAGAATGTCCTCCTCCATGGGGGAAAGGCACAGAAAGGGTGTGTGGTAGGGAAGCAGGTTCCCGGAGGTGTGTGTGAGAGAGAAATATCGGACTAGTGGGGGGGGGCGCTTGGCTGAAGCACCCCTCTGGGCATTTGGAGCTTCCCTGAAATCTCCCTCCATGGACTTGAGGGGAAAGTCCCCGTTTTTCCCCCCTTCTCAAATTGCGGGAGAGCGGCACCTCTCAGCAAGTTGCCGAGTGTGCTGGCTAGCTGGAGAGACTAATCCACCAATTAAGCCTAATCATAACCTCGGCCCAGCAGGCGGGTGGGCAAACAGGCACGCTCTCTCTCTCCCTGGCTCGCTTGGACTGCATGGATTTTTTCACTTAAGCGCCGCGGTGACCCACACACTGGCCAGGCACGAAGTGCTGGCCGCAGAGGTGAGAAGCCAAGTTTGGAGAGCTAATCGGAGGTGGTGCACACCCTCCCATTGGAAAATCATTAGGATAGCCATTTGATCCTAGAAACAGATTGGGCTTTAATGAGATGCCGATAGATACTGCATTCATGCTCCCACATAAAGCATCTCTCCCGAAACATCTCCCATAGCACAGGTCTGATAATTAATAGGATCAGAACAGAGATGGTAAACGAATTTTAGTCTTTTCCCTTACCTTAGCTTGAAGAGAAAAATAAAATCAAAGCTAATATTTATTTTGCAGAAGAAAAAAAACCCATTGGGAATGACAAACTAATGTCATTCCTCCATTACTAAACAAGATGTTTTCTGGTTAATAGTGCCACTTGAAGATGAATTAGTAAGCAAGCAGGTACCTTCATCAAGAAGCTTTGGAATTATTCTATCATCCAAATAAAGTCATAGCTGCAAACCATAATCTGTAGGCCACAATTATGACGGCATAGGACTGAGTGTCACCATGTTTAACTAAAATTTTAAAAAACCTAACAGTTCCTCGAAACACCAAATGGATTTTCTTCAGTGTTCTTGAATGAGTATTTGAGGAATATCAAGGCGAATACTTAAAATGAACATCATATCACATATAGTTTTGGAGGTGGATGATCAGGAGACATTCCAATGATGGCTGAATAACATTCTACCTTGACAGTAAAGAATATGTGCATGTTCGCTGACATTATGGATCACTCTTCTCGCCTTTCCTGTATATTTTATAGGAAAAATATACTTGAGAAGAACATATATTCCCTGAGCATATAGTTGACTGGAAAAGATAAGATGCATTCTTCAACCTAATGCATTGCTGAATTTCAGTTCCTATCCTGCCCCACTAATCTGAAAGGCATTAGATTCAGGAAGAGAAGGAAGAGAAGGAAAACGGAAACCAGCTCTCTGGGGGATGCACACTTTACTAAAACAAAGAAGAAGAGAAAAGCAAAATTCATGTCCTTTTTCCTATGTTTCCCAATCCCACTGACCTATTTTTTGCCTTTTTTCTGATTTGTTCCACAGCATATTGAAATCTTCAGAAGGAATTGAAGGATCCTTTGATTACCACAGTCATGATTGTAGTAGGCTGCATGCAAAGACAATGCACCAAATGCTTTTATAAAGTACCATAGTAATGTATTTTCTTTCAAACTAGGGAAGATTCAGGGTAGAATTCACCAGAACTGTTTTCCTGTCTCTTTCATTGTTTCTCATGATCAATAAATACACTCCTGTGCCAATTTTACGGCAGTTTTATACAAAACATACTCACTTTGATTGTAATTTCACAGGAGCTTTCATGATTCCTTTCCTCATCTTGCTTGTCCTGGAAGGCATCCCTTTGCTCCATCTTGAATTTGCCATTGGACAGAGACTCCGAAAAGGTAGTGTGGGAGTCTGGAGTGCTATCCATCCGGCCCTGAAGGGAGTAGGTAAGTTTTGAAAATATTTTGATCCACCAAGTAACCTTTTAACCCACTCTGATACCTCAGCGTCAGGGGTGCACCAACCGAAGGAACAGGTGAACTTGAAACTTTAACTGAAACAAGAAACTGAACATTAGAAGAATAATATGATTAATAAAGGAATGGCGAAATACTCAAGGAGAAAAGCTAATCAAACTTATATTGTATTACAAATGTTATATTTGAAGTTAGTCAGCTCTGTATTTTTTCTTGCATGTCAAGGATGAGGTATCCTCCTCTGTTAAACATTTCCCCAACACGTCTGCTTTTTTGTTACTGCAGAAAGTCCACAAGGTAAAATAGTAATGAAGTTTCCATGACTGTAGATGTTATAATTACTGATCTGTTCTTTCAAAATAAGGGTTTTGACATGGGAAATAATGGATGGAGGGGCAGGTTAAATTATTATAGTTTGTAAAACTATTTTCTATAGTTTCTTACAGTTAAAACAAAAGATTTATTTTTATCTTTGTGAACACTATGTATAATCTTCTTAATTTATAGCAACAGCACTTTTCTAGCTGTTTGAAATACTACATTTCAATTACTATTTTAACAAAAAAAATGGTTGCTGAATTATAACACCATGATAAATAACATTGAAAATATTGTGATAGCATTAAAAGTAGAATCTAATCTAAAATTTCCAGCCCATTCACTGAATTATTTTTAGCCTGATTAGCAATAGACAATAAATAAATAAAGGCTTATCATCAACCAGTAATTGTTTTTTAAAATATTCTCTGCACCTAAAATGTTGAATTAAAATAGTTGTATATTTTCCATTTCCAGCAGCTCCCCCATGCTTTTTGGCATGGCTAGAATACAGAAAGTGAATATTCAAAGAAAATGCATAGTTTTTGATGGGCTAAATTCAAACTGCAGTTCCACTTATAGCCTACTGCTGTATTAGTATTCCAAGATAGTTATTTTGTGACTCCAGCCTGTTTTATGCAATCCAATGAAACATTATTGGGGAAAATTCCATGGGGTCAGTTTTAGAGCATCAAAATCTGTAAATACCACTGGTTATAATGGTGGGAAATATGTTGCATCTTTATCACCATGCAAAACCATCAAACAACTCTTGTCTCAGCCTCTTTCTATATAGTAGAAATAATTTACTAATCAATTCTATGCAAGGAATGGGGCTGAAATGAAACATTCATGCAGATTTCTCACAGGTCTTATTTTTTTAATTGTACTGAATAAGCTCTGCTTAAAGTTTTTCCTCTCTTCCTATAGGAATAGCAGCAATGTTCGTCTCCTTTCTTGTGGGATTATACTATAATACAATTATTGCCTGGGTGATGTGGTATTTCTTCAACTCCTTTCAAGAACCACTACCCTGGAGTGTATGTCCACTTAATGACAACAGAACAGGTACAGGCTATGAATGAAATGCTTACGCCAGCTGACAATCCTTCACGAGAAGGCTTCTCTGGAGAAATAATAGGAGAAAATATAATGTATATTTCCCCCCCTCCCATAACATTCAAGACTTTTGACCAAATCTGCTGGATTGGTTATATTATCCTATTAAAGAATTGCTATTATAAGTAAAAGCAATCATTCTATTGCTGAATTCTTAGCATGATGGGAATTAAACCTGGATTTTGGTATTCAGATGTGTCTCATCTGATACAATGAATAAAGGGATTGGTCGATATTGATGTCTACTTAGTATGTATTGGTAATATTTGGGTAGTTGTTGAAGTTTCTGATAAATAACTATTATATATGTTCTGAAAGGCATTGCTCTCGTTAATAATAATAATACTTTATTTACAGTCACAGACCAAAATATGAACAGTACAAAAGAGACACAGCAGCCAGTCACCAGAAGCCCAACTAAGGGAGGTTACAGCTTGAAAGGCATTGCCTTTTTGCAACATAACCCTAAATATATCGACTGAAATCTTTCTGATAAATTTCTACCTGATCTACACTAAGTTGCTGCCTTGCATTTTCAAAGCAAAACTGCAGGAAGAGGCAAATGATTGATCGCTATAGCACTGTGTTTTTTTACAGTTACATAGATAGCGTAATTGATGGATTAAAGCAGTTATCTAAATAACCTTAGATATTTTTTAAAGCACTGACATTGTGCAATTGACAGTACATAGTACATAGTCCTACAAGAATTATGTCTTTGAAAAAAAGAAAAATGGTATTTTCAAGTCTCTTCTGGTGCTTTATTACAATTCATATTTACACATTAATACCATGTAAGTCATTTTGTCATTGCCTTCCTTCCTTCCTTCCTTCCTTCCTTCCTTCCTTCCTTCCTTCCTAATTTTCTATTAAATACTGTTCAAAATATGTTACTTAGGTCATGGAATGCTGCACTCCTTTGAAAAAGAAATATTGATTAATAAGTTAATAACAAACTGGCTGATTCTATTTTTAATGTAATTGGTTTAAAATATAACAGTGCAGGAACTTACAAGGCTTGTGCAATATAACAGGGAAGTTACCATTTACGTAAGAGAGAAATATAATTTTCAGATGCTGCCTGGCCTCATCTAAAACCACGTTTCCCAGCCCCACTTCCGCTAAATCCATGTGGTTTAAAGGTGCTGAGGCTGAGAAACATTGAGCCTCGCTGAAACACTCAACCACGCAGAAGATATGATTGCTACAATCCATGTAAATATAGATTAACAGAATTAATTGAAAATCATATGATTTGAATAAAGCATTCTGCATAAATGCTTTGACAGCTTTAAAAAAATCCAAAGTAGCATTCCAGTGTTCATCCCCTTCCATTTCTAAGGGGACAAAAATTGTTAGCATTATTGAGAGTATATTCAATTGAGTACATCCACAAACGTTGTGAGCACATGGCATGGCAATTCCCAAATTCTGCCACTATATAGAAGGTGGCATTTTCCAATTGATAGGAATTTAGTACAACTACGTTTCTTCACTCAGGCCATAGTGAAGTGCCATCTAAGACATTGTGCTATACAAAGTAGATTCAAATAGACTTTGGCGAAAGCTAGAGCTGATGGCACTTTACAAGTCCTAGACTGCTTCATTGTTCAAACGATATGTTGGGTCTTCATCACAATATTCCTTCTTTGTTGTGCTACATGAAGCAGTTTGTTTTATTCTGTCATTTTTGGTTGAGGGTGAGGCTTAAGAAGGCCACATTACATGAGGTATATAAAATACACAAGGATGATTTTGGTCATTATTTTACAAGCAGATCCATAAAATCATGCACATATGATTTTGGAACATAAATGTAAGATGCTCTTCTATGTGCTATAACTTCCTTTTCATAACAGCAAATATCATCTGACATTATCTCCTAAAGGCAATACATCATCAATATTTTCCTATTCATAGGCCTTCTTATGTTTTGGAAGACCTTCAGTTCAGGTATAATTTTAGCAAATTGAGCTGAATACTGGCTCTTGAAATTTATGGGTTTTGTAATATTTTAAGTACAAAAAAGTAAATGTTTTTCTTTTAAAGCTTATGCAGTTGACTTTGTTCAAATTATAAATTGCTCAATAGTCTACAACCCTAATTTTAAATTCAGTTCATCTTAAAATATCTGAATTCATGACTGTTTTCTTTCTTTGCCAAACTCATATGTTGCCACATTAAAAAAGAAAAAAGAAAACCTGACACAGTCCGTTGAATGTCTTCCTGTTTTCAGGTTTCACAGAGGAATGTGCAAAGAGCTCTCCAGTGGACTATTTTTGGTACAGGGAGACCTTAAACATCACCAGTACTATTGAAGATTCTGGAAGTGTACAATGGTGGCTTTTGATCTGCTTGGTTTGTGCCTGGGCAGTGCTATATGTGTGCACAATCAGGGGCATTGAAACAACAGGAAAGGTACCTCGATCTTTTTCCTTAAAGGGGGAAATGCTCTTTATATTTGTGGTTCTTTCTGTTGCAAATTATTCCAGAACATCCTCTTTGAGAAAAATCATATCAAATAGTCCCTTCACAGCCATTTTCTTGAGTTTAGAAATTGGAGAACAACCTATTTTCAATAGTGGGTGGGAGAGCAATTATTGGATAAAAAATTACTACTTATTTTTCTAAATAGGAAGGGTGAGATGTTCTCCTTGCTTCCTACCAGATCGCCACTACACATTTTTCCAGTCTCAGCATTCCCTAACCACATAATGTCCAATTGTGCTCTTAATAAAGACCTGAACATCATAGCATGGGAGTTGCAAACTGCAGAGAAGTTGCAAATCATGCTGGCTGGGTCAGTAAGCTATTTTGCATTTGATGTTACTTCAGAAAAAAAGTCATTTATGAGGGAGTTGTTTCTATGCTCCACCTTCCATGGTAACATCTAGCTAAGTGGGAGGGAAGAAATTGCTACTAGACATGATTCCCTTTTTTATGTGACCTTATTTACATGGTTCTTGTTTCACATGGTATCTGCAAGATGTGAGCCAAACTATGCAAAGTAGCCTCCCCCCCTCCCGCAGAAGTATATTTTATAAATCTGCATTTTGAGAATGACCTGGTTTAAGGACAACCCATAGTTAAGAAAAGAGTCTAGTGTAGTAAAAATAGTGCTAAATATACAATGATTCAAGTTAAATATACAACAGTTCATTACATTTGAACTTGATACTAGTGTACAAATATTTATTCATTACTTATACACTATTATACAATGGTACTGTTCTAGCTTACATACAAATTTGACTTAAGGATGGACCTTGAGATTGGAACTCACTCTTAAACTGGGGTCTACAATATGTATGAAATACATTCCTCACTGTGTTATTGTGAAAAATATTTTCTACACATTTCCATGTATTTTCTTCACTTCAAACCCTGAAATATAAAATTTTCAAATATTCCATACTTTCAGATTTAATAGGCATTCTGCCTTAATGAAAATATCTTGCCCATAATTGGTCTGTAGTATTGTTTGTAGTATTATTGAAGCATTCCATAATACAAATCTATCCTCAACACAATTGTATGAGGAAGATCAAATTGCAAGATGGTGGCAAGATGGTGCAAGATCGTTATAAACTAAAGCCAGTATCTAAAATATTAAACTGAAATAGCAAAGGAAAATAACTCAGCCAAATGACTGAGATAATTATTCTAAAATTATCCAAAAGCAAGTAACTAATTCAAAACCATCCTAACCTGTCCCAAAACAGGCCTAAGTATTTAAAGTCTATCAGGACAGAATCATGAGAAGGGTGGTTCTAGAGCTATTGTGATCACCATTGAAAAGACCATGTCTCCTGTATCTTGTTGCAGGCCTACCAATATCTGAAAGTATCGGTAGGCCTGTGGACAGTATTTTGTGATGTAGATATTACAATACTCAGTTGTACATGTTCTTCCTCAGGCAGTATATGTGACTTCAACCCTTCCATATATTGTCCTGACCATTTTCTTGATCCGTGGCTTGACTCTGAAAGGAGCTACCAGTGGTATTAGTTTTCTGTTTACACCCAATGTAAGTATTAATTATTTTTGTATTTCAAGAAAATAAAAAATGTTATTGAGTTAACATCAAAATAGCTGTGATAATTCCAATTCCAATACAACTTGCACTGTTTTTCTTATTATTATCAGTCCTTTAAATAAGAGAAACATTGTAGGCCAATGTTCTCTGGCTTAATGTATTACTGGAACACTTGCATGTTGAAGGAACATCTTTCCTTACTTATGAAAACTGGAGCTTCATCTGTATGGCTTTTGCTTTGGCAAACTTCAGGCAATTTTTACAAAAGGCACTTCAGAATTGGAATGCTTTTTCCGCTGCCCTAAGAAAACTAATGGATGGGATGTGATTAATTATTTTGTGATGCTCAGCCCAACCTGTCTTTCTAAGTCAAGTTGCACAGAAATTAGAAAAAAACCCACACAAAGATGAAGTTACTTTGACCCGTGCAAGAAATCCTATACACGTAATTCATACAGTTTCTGAGGTTTTTCCCCAAGTTCTAAAAGGAAATAGCCATTTGTTGAAATATGCATGCTGGTATAATTTTATTCTATGTTCCTCAACCCCCTCCCCCTCCCCTCACTCACACACACACACACTCACAAACATTCACACACTCACACACATTCACACACTCACACACATTCACACACACACACACACACACAAATGTGTGAGAGAAAGAATTAGGGTTGTACAAAGTACAAACGTTTCACACTACCAAAACTTACATTTCAATAGTAAGTCAAAAAAACTTTTAAAAAGGGTTGACAGCAGACTGGAGGGTTGACTACAACTACAGAGGGTTGAAGGAGGCGTCATGTGACCCTCCCGAGCTTCGTTGTAGCTGGTTGAGGGTTGCAGGAGGCCATCGTGCAACCCTCCTGAGCTCCATTTTTGCTGGCAGAGGCACCACAGGCCGGTCCTTCGCTGTTTCCAGAGTAGCCCTGTGGGTCAGATTTAAGCACCTTGTGGGCTGGATCTGGCTCACGGACCTTGAGTTTGACACCCTTGCTTTAAACCATCCTCCCTCTGTAAAGCAATCTAGGGCCCTAATTTCAATATTGCTTCAAGTGATCCTTTCATCACCAGATAAATTCCTGAAACCCTCAGGAATTACTTAATTATGGCCCAGCCTTCAAACTGTGTCCATCTGCTAGAAATGCATGTTAAATAAAGAAATGGAATATGTTTCCAGGAAAGTATTTGCACAGTAATGGAATTATTGGTAAGGTCTAGTACTTGGAGTTTCTAATAATGTCTGTATCTTTATGTAAACCCAAGAAAGATGATAGTTTAGTAGAAATAAACACAACTTGCATATAATTCGTTCAAATTCTGCCATATCCAGCTTTTAAAAAGGGAGGAGAATTGAAGACCTGGGAAATGCCCTTTTCTCTATCCCTGAAGGACCACATTGACAGAAATAGGATGGGAATGGTCAGCATGCTCATTTTTAAATAGAAAGTTTATATTGGCAAACTTTGACTTAACCAACTGTGTTTACTGATGCCAAAATACTTTCCTTTGCCTGTCTGTCCAAACTATGCTGCTTATCCAATATCTACGGATTGTAGATACAATGGTGGAGTGGAGGGCAGCAGATTCCCCTTCCACAAATTCTTGTAAATGAATACATTACATGCTCAAAGACACCGTTTCTATACAATGTACTTTTCTCTACAGATGTCCTGTGGTTTAAGTTTTAAAACTTTTTTTCTCCTTTTTCTTCCTCAGGTAACTGAATTGGCTAACCCCACCACCTGGCTAGATGCTGGAGCCCAGGTGTTCTATTCTTTTTCTCTTGCCTTTGGTGGCCTCATCTCATTCTCCAGTTATAATTCAGTCCAGTAAGTTGCTATTATGCCCAAAAGGACTAATTCTCTTTTTAATTACATTGAGAATGGTTTAGGGATATAATTTGAAAGGATATTTTTGGTGAGATAAACAAACAAGGTTCCCAATCCGATTAATCATAAGAATGTAAGAAACTATGTCTGCTGAACCAGACCAAGAAATTATTTAGAATGGCCTAGACTTTCCAAAGTGTCTGTTTAGAAGAAATCCCAAAGAGTAGGTGAGCCCAATAATGTTCTCCTGTAGAGGTTCTTTAGCAACTGGGGTTTGAGAGTGAGACCTCTTGCTCCTGATCCTGACACATATATGCTACTTCATTTACACATAGTTACCAAATCCTTTTTTAATGCTATCCATATTTGGTATTATTGTTTTATCCTCTAGTAGCAAATTCTACCCTTTTCACGAATAAAAGCAAATGGGAAGAACTCAGAGAGCTTTTCTTCTTTCATGACTATTCCCAGGGGGCCACAGCCGCCCTTGAGTTTAATCCCAAATCTATATGACATCTTCTTGACCCAATCCTCAGTTTTGCATAAACTTTTTTCTATTGTTATTTTTTCTTGGCTTTAAAAAATTAGTTCTTATTCTGGTAAAGTGATCCATTTATCAATTCCTTCAATCGATTGGCTCTGCTGTTGTCTTGGAGCTCTAAAGGAGAAGCTTCATGTTGGAGGCAGCTTGTAGATTAATATAAGATCTCACCTCCCCCCCTGCTCATCCTATTCCCTCCCTCCCTCCTCATCTTTTAACTTGTATTTTGTATTTTACATTTTGTGTCTTAAAGTTTTGAAGTATTCTAATTATATAGTATTATTTTTTAATATTGTAAGCTGTCCAGAGTTACCCTGTTGTAAGATGGGTGGCCAATAAATTATAGACAGAGAGACAGACAGATGATAGATAGATAGATAGATAGATAGATAGATAGATAGATAGATAGATAGATAGATAGATGATAGATAGATAGATAGATAGATAGATAGATAGATAGATGATAGGTGGGTGGGTGGGTGGATGCTAACTAACTAACACTTGGAAATACTGTATACTAACACTTGGAAACTATTATGAAAAGTCAGCTGCCTTCCTTGTTTTTGTTTATAGCAATAATTGTGAAAAGGATGCTGTGATCATTTCTGTGATAAATGGCTTCACATCCATTTATGCAGCCACAGTCATATATTCAATCATTGGATTCAGAGCAACAGAAAGATATGATGATTGCTACAGCAGGTAAGTTATCCTTATGTTCTAGTTCTTATGTTACTGCTGATTGAAAGAGGGTTGTTAGCAGAGATGAGATTCAGCCAGTTTGAATTGGTTCAGGCAAAGCAGTTGTTAAGATTTTGCACAGTTCGGAGAACTGGCTGATTACACCACTGGCTGGCCCTGCCTGCCCACCCACCCTTCCCTCCCCTCCCCTCCCCTCCCAGTCACTCCTTATCTCGCCCCGCCTGCCTTGGCTGGTGCCTAGAGTCACACCCGCAGCATAGCTGTTGTTGCTCTCTGGTTCCCTCGCTTGCCTCGACCACCCCGCCCAACTGATCTCTGCCTGGTGAGCCCGGCTGCTTCCTTCACTTCTCACCTAGCTGCCTCTCACACAGTCCACGTGGCCCAGCCTCCTTGCCTGCCTTCCCTGCAAGGAAGGAAAGCGGCCGGGCTGCTGCTGCCTTTCATTGGGGCGCATAGAGTGAGACAAAGCTCCTCATGCTGTCTATTCTTCCACCCACCCCATCACTGGGCATGGCACGCCTAGGGGTTCCTGTCCCTCACTTAGCCACCCGCCCCCTTTTCAATGCAATTTGGGTGTATGGCAGGTGGGGAGGGGGAGAAAGGGTATTACTGACTCTCAGGCTGCTGGCTTTTTCCAGGTGGCTCTTGCTCTGCCTTTCGGTGTCAACCATCAAAGACAAGCTTTCCCCACCCACCACCACCCAGGCCCTCGCTTTCCTGAAGCATTTCCTTGCCTACTTGATTTCCAACACCATCACATTTTTCCATCACATTTTCAGAGTTTGTGGAACTAAATTTTTTTTTCACTCAATCAATTCCAACTTTGCAAGATCTTTTTCTTTCATAAGATCTTTTCCTTTCATCATTAGGGCAGAGAACCGGTTGTTAAATTATTTGAATCCCACTACTGATTGTTAGTCTAATATAACTACCAACTACAGCAACAATTAACAGTACAAGTGGTCTGGAATGGATGGTGAAATTGGGGAGGGCTGTCTCTAGCAGTGAGCATCGAAACTTTAAGAATATTGTTCATTGTTTATATTTATTGATAGATTAGACCAAATGGAAACTTCTACCCTCAATGTTGCTCAGTGTCATAAGAGAAGTGGCACTGCAACTATTTGTTTCATTGTGACCCAGATTATAACACTGAAATTTTTTTGGTCTATTTTATTTTTTGCAGAAATATCCTCACTTTGATGAATGCATTTGATATATCCGAGGATAATATAACCGAGAACAATTTTCAAGAGATGCAAGCTTGGTATAACACGACAAAGCCAGAAATCTTTTCAACCCTGAAGTTTGAAACCTGTGACTTGAACGCATTTTTAACTGATGTAAGTTGATAATATAGGGCTATATATTATCACTATATTGTATATAGGGATAAATGTATAAATATATATATTTGCTGCGTTAGAACAATAGGAAGAATTAATGTCACTTAAAACTGCTTTTTAAAAATTGATAGAATGTATAAGAAATTTAGGATTTTGAAGCATAATTTACTGGTTATTTCTTAATCTATTTATGCTTAGAATTTTCAGACATATTGTGTTTTCTATTAATTATGTTTCATTTTTTCCAATTCTTTCTTACTCACCAATTTAGCAATAGGTATTTAAACGTTGCCCCTGTAAACTGTGCATTTTGTATGGTTAATGCTAATCTAGATAATGCAGAGCATGATCCAATGGGACTCGTGTGTTCTAAAGATAGAAAGAAAGGATTTCGGTCAAAATAATAAACAAAGCGAACTGCTTTTTCATTTTAGCCAACCTTTGTTAAATGGGGATTGGACTTGAATTAACAAGATTAATAGCACGTTCCATCCACTGCCCAGCTGTGTAAAAAAGTTAGACTACTTTTAGGCAATGAAGTACATAGGAAGAGCCATGCTGGAGTAGATTGTTTACATCTCATATTTTTATTTATACATTCAAGACAAGTCTCCACTGCCAAATCATTTATAACCTAAACAGAACAATGGGAAAGCTAGGTAGGGAAAGAGCTAAGCCAGTAAAATAATGAAGTAGACAAAACGATTAGGATGATAATGTTTGTTTGTTTTAACTATTTATAATCCCTTTGCATCCAGAGGAAGAAAATTACATTTAAATATGGATTAATTTAATATAGATATAGCACACTAATAGATATATTTGAAAATGTAGTAGCTGTAGTAGCTTAATGTTTTATATATCTTCTTTCTCTGATTTGAAATCTTATGTAGGGAGTAGAAGGAACTGGTTTAGCCTTTATTGTCTTCACTGAAGCCATCACCAAAATGCCCATTTCTCCACTATGGTCAATCCTCTTCTTTATCATGCTGTTCTGCTTGGGTTTATCATCTATGTTTGGGAATATGGAAGGCGTGCTGGTACCTCTGCAAGATCTCAGAATTATACCTAAAAAATGGCCTAAAGAAGTTGTTACAGGTAAGTTGAATACAGTTATATAACTGGGGACGAGGTTGATAATTTGCCCTGGTTGCAACCTGGGTAGATTGCCGGTCTATGGACATTTTTAAAGAGCTATGAAGTTTAGCTTCAGAATGAATAATTAATCATGGTTTTAAAGAGAAAATGGTAATTGCACAGTCAATTTGATACTTGCTCAGAAATTTAATAGAGAAGTAGACTGAGAAAAGGGAAATCAAATAAATATACCATTAGCTGCTGAATGCCACTGATGGATGATGTTGAAATTGTTTGTTTGCAACACTGAATAACATACGGTAGTTCACTTTTGCATATTTACTCTTTTGAGCTGTATCTATCTGAGTAGGTAAATTCAGAAAGAAGCAATCTTTCAATTTGATGACTATTCCTTGGTTTTTTTGTGCCTATTCCTAGGGACAAGTGAGTGGGTTTGAAGAGCAGCCTGGACTAAGAAATAATGTGATTCAATTCAACACCGATTAAAGGAATTGTTCTATGTGCCTATCCCCTTGCTTGAAACACGGAGTGAAATTCATATATTAATAGAATGTATTAATCTTTCTGCTTTTTTGTTCATTTCTTTACAGGCCTGATTTGTTTGGGATCTTTCTTGATTGCCATTATTTTTGTGCTGAGATCTGGTAACTATTGGTTGGCTCTGTTTGATAGCTTTGCTGGATCCATTCCCTTGTTGATAATAGCCTTTTGTGAGATGTTTTCAGTTGTCTACATATATGGGATAGACAGGTAAGATACAGATGCAAAAAAGGTATAAAGCATCTTTTTGTTAGGCAATCAATAATTGGGAACTTTCATGATAAGCTTAAGCAAGTCACCTTTCCCCCATCTGAAAAAAGAGAGAGAGAAAATCAGTGAGTTAAAAATTTAAGAGAATGTATGTGCACTACTTTTAACCTTTAAAAAGTAAATAAATATTGATCTCTATTTATTCTTTTTTAAAAACCTCCAGAAACTACCAATGTATGTTGTACTGTTAATGTGGGGTTTTATTTATAACCTTTATGCTTGGGTTAAATTTCCATACATGGAATTTGGTTTCTGAATAGTAGTAACCCCACCTGTCCCTTTAAGTTTCCTTTTAGTTAGAACCTGGATATATTTGTTATCATCTCTACCAATTTTTATCATTTCTTAACCCAAGTGATTAGGAAGGTTTCCAATTTCTAAAAATGAGCTGAGAACTGCCCTCGACTAAGGGCTGAACCCTAGATTTTGCTACAGTCACTGAGCATCATCTGAATGTGTGGACCTGCTTTCTGTTGAAAACCACTGCACTTTGTGTGACATGAGCAGGTTTTTTAAAATTTTGATGGCCCATTAACACATGCTGGGTATCAATTAACTAGACTTCATGGGCAACTTGGCTCTCAGACTCATAATTTTCCTTTCTCTTTTCATTACCAGATTTAATGATGACATTACGTTCATGATTGGGCACAAACCCAATATTTTCTGGCAAGCCACCTGGAGGTTTATCAGCCCCATCATCATGTTAATTATCTTCCTATTTTACTTTGTGGTGAAAGTGAGTGAAAATTTAGAATACATCACCTGGGACCCCAGTTATGTAAGTATATGTGTTCAAGGAAACATGCTCCAAATTGCATCTGATATTAAAAGCGTGTATATTTTCATGCTTTACTATTTGTTGGAGATTTCTGCAAAGAAAAATAAGCAAAAGAAATGTTTATCCCCAGGGACATGAATTAGCTGTTTTAATGTGACTATTTGCTTGTTGGAAGCAAAAGTTTGATGCTTGTACTTTTATTGAAGTATGTCTACACTGCAAGAAAACTCAGTTGCCTTTGTGGGACAGCTTAGAATCATTACAAGAAAGTTTTAAAAAAATGTATGAAGGAATATATGTAACAATAGTTTTGGGAGAAGTTAAAAAATGGAAGAAATGAGAGAAAACCTTTGTCTCCATTATAAAAAACGTGACTTGCATGCAAAAGGTCCCAGGTTTAATATCTGGCTTCATCAATCAAAAGTTTGTGGTAAAAGAGCCTTTTCTAAAACCTTATACTTTTGTTGCCAGCCAGCCAGCCAGACAATAACTGAGCAGTAGAGACTAAAGCACAGGTCTCTGCCTGCGGCTGATCCAAACTGAAGAATAACTGGGAACAGTTTGAGAAATTTGGATGTATACTTTTAATAGTGCTGGTGGTGAAATTCCAGGTTCTTACTGCTCTGCTAGATGTTCTGTGATATGGACATGTCTTTTCAACCAAGGATCAGCAAATTCACAAAAATATATTTCTCCATAAAACTGTACTTTGTCATACTTGGAAGTTTGTTTGATATTTCTATTTCTTTCTGTTCATTGTTTGGCAACAGAGAGAGTAATTTAATGTTTCATGTATGAAAGAATAAACTCAAAATAGGACTAATCCATTCTGCTTAGGTAATGATTCAGAGGGGCAAAATATAACTCTTGCAGAGATCATTGAGTAAATACAAGAGCGGAAATGTTTAGCTTGATCATACTTGGTGGACATAAGGAATTCTCTTAAAAGTCAATTTCACATTAACTTCTATGCCAATTTTGTTGTATTTAACAACAATGACAATAAAGATTATACTTACTTATGCAACTGCTGTTCCCCAGATCAAGATGCAATCAGCTGTTTGACCTAAAAATAATAAATATATGTTTACATTCTAATTCTTAATTCAATAATCATGTGCCTCCAAGCTTCAAACTTCAATTATAGACATCCCAATCTTCAAGCTGAGTGAATATTAGATCCATTACTACAGTTAATGTCTATGGGCCCTGGAGAATTGTGTTTGCACTATGTCTGTTATGTTGTTCTCTGTATATATTCCCTCCTGAGCCTTATGTGAAACTTGACTCAAGATTTTTTTCAAAATTTTGAAGGTTTTGTTATTAATTCTCTTTCTTTGGTTAAAAAAAGAGATCCTTCTGGTAGTCATTGAAGTTTTTAATGTTTGGATAATGGGGTTATAGTCTGCTTTTCAAGTTCTCAAGGAATGGCAAACGATTCCCAATTCTTGAAATGTACTGTGTGGGTATGTTCTATTCTACTATCTTCAATAATAACATAAAGAATTCTTGCCAAGGAGAACATTGTTTATTCAGTGTTTCTAATGTGAATGTATCTAAGATTCTTAGTTCTCTGTCTCCCAATTACTTATCTTTTTCTCTTTCTTTTTATCGCAGGAGTACTTCCCAAAATCAAAGTCAATGGGTTATCCTGACTGGATTTATGTCATCATTGTAATCCTCGCAGGAGTGCCTAGCTTGGTTATCCCTGGCTATGCCATATACAAAGCTATCCGAAATTACTTCAAGGGAGAAGATCCTGGACAGCGAGATTTGGTCAATGCCATATCAGAAATATCAATAAATGGGGAGCTGAAAAATACAGCATAGGTGTCTCCAAAGATTTGGCGTGTAAAGACTTTCAGTAAGAGGTGATAAAACATAGATGTCTCCCTGCTTCGATCAGAGTTGTTTCAGAGCCTAAATGGGAACTGATGTATTCTCATTCTAACAGCATTTGCTGCATTAGAAAATGGTTAATACAGATGTCAAAGATGTACTGTTTTCTCTTCCTCTGACCACCACCTCGTAGGACAGATACACCCAGTTTTATGTTCAAATAATAATAATATATTATTAAAGAAATTATACTTACACAAGAAAGCAATTTATTTATTTATTTGTTTGTTTATTTATTTACTTACTTACTTACTTACTTACTTACTTACTTACTTACTTATTTACTTATTACTTACTATGCACCCATCTTCCGTACAAGGTGACTCCTGGCAGCTTACAAATTATAGAAACAAATGAAAAATAGTTAAAATATGAACAGATTTAAAAAAGCCAACATGAAAATATTAAAAACTGCACTAAAAAACACACCAAGAGACTGATGGGATGGTGATGAGGTCTTCTTACAGGATCCAATCTGATTTGATACATTGTGTCCGACACATTCTGGTAGAGAGAAGCTCCCCGAGGATGGGCTCCCCCACAAGTCCAAAAGCTCAGAAAACTAAACCTCTGGTCCAACCTAGATTGGATCCTGCAACATTATAAACACATATAGTATTCATTTCATTCACGGTGAGGTCTACTTATGCTGTCAGCCACCTCCAGCGGGGAGTGGATGCCTCAGGGTCCCAGGCCAACCAAAAAAGCCAGATTTTGATACCTTCTGGAAGGCCAAAAGAGGGGGGGCAACTCTCACCTCTGGTGCAGGGGTGAAATCCTCCCAGTTCGACCTAGTTTTGCCGAACCGGTAGGGACGATTGTCCTTGGTTCTGTGAAGCAGTAGTACAAAAAAAGCATCTGAGGATCACGCAGCTCAGCTGTGAGCCGCATGATTGTCGTAAGCTTCCCCCCCCCACACTTTTTAAAGCATTTTTTTCCCTGCCAGTTCAGGTGAATAGGCAGGGAAAAATGCTTTTAAAAATGGGGGGGGGGTTTGTGCTGTGAAAGAGAGAGAAGGGGGAAGGGAGGGAGGGAAAAAGGAGAGGGAGGACTACAAACCTGGTACTAGATGCGGCTCCAGAGGATACCTTGAAAGAGCACAGCAATCCAGAGCTGGAAGGGACCTGGAGGTCCTCTAGTCCAGCCCCCTGCTCCAGTAGGACATTGTTAAAGTGAGTTTCTGTCTTTTGACACCCCCCTCCAGTCACATGACTACATAGCCACATCCACCCAGTCACTCCCACCAAGCCACTCCCAAAGAAACGGTAGGAAAAATGTTTAGATTTCACCACTGCTCTGGTGGTGTAATGTTCCACAGGGATGGAGCCCCAGCAGAAAAGGCTCTTCTTGATCCTGCTTGCTTCAATTCTTTAGCAGATGGGATGCATAGCAGGCCATTTTGCTGGCACAAGAAGGGCAGGTTTGTCTCATTGGGGAGAGGTGGCTCTTCTGATACCATGGGCTCATGCCATGTAGAGTTTTAAAGGTAATATACACTACTGCGAATTGGATCAGGAAGCAAATTGGCAGCCAATTCAGCTTGCACAATAATGGTGTTATATGTGCAACTCTAGGACCTTCCAGAACTGTGAGTGCTGCTGCATTCTGCACCAGCTGAAACTTTCAAATACTCTTCAAGGGTAGCCTCATGCCAGTGGTGGGAATAAATTTTTCTTACTACTGGTTCTGTGGGCCTGGCTTGGTGGGCATGGCGCGGAAAGGATATTGTAAAATCTCCATTCCTTCCCCACTCCAGGGGAGGGTTACTGCAAAATCCCCGTTTCCTCCCGATCAGCTGGGACTTGGGAGGCAGAGAATAGATGAGGGCCAGGCCAGTCAGTGGTGGTATTTACCGGTTCTCTGAACTACTCAAAATTTCTGCTACCGGTTCTCCAGAACTGGTCAGAACCTGCTGAATACCACCTCTGCCTCATATAGAGTGCATTGCAGAAATACAGTTGAGAGATGACTAAGGAATGAGTGACCATGTTCAAAGGCTCAGGATCCAGGTAAGGGCTCAAAGTTGTACAAACGCCCTTGTAGCCATGATTGCCACCTGCTCTTCCAACAGGAGTCATAAGTCCAAGAGGACTCCCCAGTTGCGCACCAAATTTGTCTGGGTTAGTGCAGCCCCATCCAGAGCTAATGATGATAAAACCACTGGATTCAGAGGTCCCTTGTAGCCCCAGCCACTCCATCTTGCCTATGTTCAGCTGAAGACTATTGTCCCCCATCCAGACACTTCACAGCCTCCAAGCATTGAGAAAGAGCAGTCACAGCATCTCTTGGATCACCAGGGATGGAGATGTAGAGCTGTGTCCCATTCAGTATATTGATGATATCTCATCCCATGGTGTTGGATGATCTCACCCAAAGGTTTCATGTAGATATTGAAAAGGAGGGGAGAAAGTAGCAAGCCTTGTGGTGGCTGAGGACTAGACCTCTTGTTCCCTATTAACATCAATTGGAACTGGCCAATCAATGTTTTATTCTTTTCTTAAAAAGTGAAAAATTCAGGAATGTTTTGTCTATTTCAGCTGAAAAAACGGCGGAGGGTCTACTTCACAATGTGCCCAAAGTAAGCAAATGCAAACATACCTTTAGGGTCTGTGGAGGCAGCCTTCTCCTTGCCATGCCTGTGTTTGAATTGCTTGCGTATCTATGCTAATCAAAATTTCTTTGACTTCCATGAGTTAGAACTATGATTACAGTAGATCTGTAGATTTCAATTAGATTTCGAAGCTATTGTTCAAAACTCTTTGTCCAAATTTTAATATAGAATAAGATTATGACATCACACTTTTGATATTCTGCAAGATTATCCACATTTTTTTTTCTGCAACAGAACTACCTTAGATTATTCCTGCAGCATCTAAACATATTTCAAATAGGTGAACCTGTAACTCAATTATGGTGAATACTAGGAGATATTTGCTCTGAATTCTGGGGGAAAGGGGGTTATTTAGCGTATGATGAGAAAATGACAAAAGAGAAGTAAACATATACAAACAATCCAGGGTAATTGCAGTATATACAAAACAGGAGTATAGCAGTGGCCTCATAACTGGTTGTCCAATTCAGCTGTCCAGGAAATTGCCTCTGGATCTTCTAGGGAATTAGAAAATGCATGTCATGAACACTCTTGCACAATATGTTTAATAATTTGCAGATCAGCACCACAATCGCAACAAGGGAAATCTTTCCATGCCCACTGATACAGGGCAGAGACACTTCTTCACACTTAATTCTGTTCAATTTTGACCCGGCAAAGCAAGTCAGGTCAAAAAAAGGTGGCTTGGTAGAGGGATCACTAATGCTCAGGCTACAAGAAGGTACCTTGGACAATTAGTCTCTCCAGGGCATTCTTAGGGTTAAACTGGTTAGAAATTATGTGAACAGTTGTTTTCCAGATTAGGACAGCTGTTTTAGATGGCTAATACTGAAGAGAGTAATTATGATTTTGGAAGGCAAAACTATATGAACTGATACTGAATCCCCCACATTAGCTTGCATGGTAGAATTGAAGCAACTCGTACTGTATTAGATTACAACTCAATTGTTACACAATTTTTATTTGTCTGAGAATGTAGTGTTTTATGTTCTTAATAACATATGTTCTTTGAATGACTGAATGGGCTGTTGTGGTCTTGTGGCAAACCACTACTACTACTACTACTACTACTACTACTACTACTACTACTACTACTACATGTCTGTTGATGACACAAAATAACAAAGTGGTATAGATTTGCTATTTTCTATAGATATAGAAATCCTCCATGTGAGAGATAACTCAGCCTGTAGGGATCTCTGCTCATGTAGACAAAGTGTACATTGTACCAAAAAATAGCTGTACACAAAATGTCTTCTGGGAAAGAAATGGTGAGCTGAAAATGGCTCTATGAAAAGTGGAGCTGATGACTGTGGTGGAATGAAGAGCCAACGAGTCTTTGCATCTCTTCTCCAGACATGGAAAAAGCAGTCTCTTGTGAGTTTTCAGCTGTGGGAGATGACAGAATATTTATCTTGATAAAACCATGACCAGCACTTTTGAAACAACACACATTTTATAGCATGAAGAGATTCCTTCAATCCTTAGTGAACAAAGTGTAAGGACTTAATTCTTAATTAAGCCTCCTGCACCAACCTGCAAGCCAAAAATTGAGCGGGGGGGGGGCACATGCACGGGGGGGAGCACAAAGGGGTCATGCGTGCATGTGGGGCATGTGGGAGGGGGTTGCGCCCGCATTGCATCTCTAAAGCTTTTTTTCCTGCTTTGTTTCACTTTCTAGGGTCATCTGAACTTCTCTTTAGTGTTGTCAGTTAGGGTTGAATAGCAGAAGCATCAAATATAGATATTCCTCGCCTTATGACCACAATTAAGCCCAATATTTCTGTTGCTATGTGAGACATTTATTTTGCCCCATTTTAAGATTTTTCTTGCCACAGTTGTTAAGTGAATCTGTTAAGTTGTTAAGTTAGTAACATAGTTGTTAAGCGAATCCTGCTTCCCCATTGACTTTGCTTGTCAGAAGATTACAGAAGGTGATCATGACCCAGGGACACTACAACTGTCATAAACATGAGTTAGTTGCCAAGCTTCTGAATTTTCATCACGTAACCATGGTGATGCTGCAATGGTTGTAAGTGTGAAAAATGGTCCTAAATCGCTTTTTTCAGTTTTTTCAGGCTGCTAATTTTCAGTGAAGTTGCAAATTTGAACAGTCACTAAATGAACTGTTTGTAAGTCAAGGATTATTTATACCAAAAATTAATCCTGATAGATATCCTTATTAAGAAAATGCTTGCATGGAAATTAAACATTCACATTTAGGGAGTGTGTTTGTATAGGCACGCATATATCCACCAAATTAAAATGAACAGAGAAAGATAGGTTATATATTTGAAAACACTGTGCAATTATAAAATATTCAAAGTACCTTTATCATATTAGGTTCAGTTGATTTATGAGGACTATTCATAGTCCATATAAAATCAATTTGTCACTAAATGCTTAAAGTGATCCCTAGAAAAGAGAACAGAAGCTTTAGTTATCTTTATGCACCCAAACATTTCGGATGTTTTGTGTGTACATAAATTGCTTAGTACTCTTAGATTCCTTAGGTGTGATGTCAGAGTTGGAAAATTCCACATCCATTGTTCAGAATCTGTCAGGCAAATAGGGGTTTCAAAGACTATGCTGCTATTTACTTCAGAGAAAGAGGTGATAAAGGAAAAATAAGGTGGTGAAGATGTCAAAAGTGTCTCTTGAGGGTATAATCACTGAAGATGACAAAAGGCCATATTGGCATAATAAAACCCAATACCTTTTAAGCTGCCTTGGATTTGCTGTAGGCTTTGGAAATATATGGCGTTTTCCCTATTTGTGCCATATTTATGGCGGAGGTAAGAAAAAATTAGACCTAAGATATTCCCATTGATTCTTCCACTATGTCTGCATGCGTCATTCAAGCGTCTTCACTAAAAAAGCCAAATCCATTATTTTAGTCCAATGGATTATAATGGAAATGAAAATTACTCTCTGAAATCGTACAATCCTTTGTGAAGTTTCCAAGGTTAAAAGGCAATGGAGAATAGTCAGTTAAGTGTAAGAATGCATGATATAACTATCAAGAATTTCATGTTAACCGAAGAGAGAGAGATAATGAATGAAAGAAAGGTTTATTTGAGGAAGGGGAAATTGTACTACAGTAGTCTAATTATTAATAAGATTTAAAAAGCTGAAGTATCAGAAGACTCCACAGTAGCAAGTGTCCCATCTATTCTCTGCTTTTCCTTTGCTTTGACATTGGCTTAAACCAGGGGTGTCCAAACTTGGCAACTTTAAGACTTGTGGACTTCAACTCCCAGAAGGGGAATCCTGGGAGTTGAAGTCCACAAGTCTTAAAGTTGCCAAGTTTGGACACCCCTGGCTTAAACCAACTGGGAGCTGGCTACATGTGGTTGTCTACTGTTTCCTTGGAGTTTGTATATATTACCTATTTTTTTTGTGTGAATGTTAGGAAGTTTATAGAGGATGAGGAATGTCCCTGTAGAAGGTAGGCAGCTGGAGGAAAATGGAGACAGCCTAATTCAAATGGCCACCACTGCTTTTAGGTTTTTTTTTTTCTTTGATCAGACACGGGGTGGTACTTATTTCATCCCTCTTTGCTGGTTAGTGCTGCTAAATATCAGAGATATTTAAAGGTAAGATCTCTCTATGACCTGATTAAAGATGAGAGAATTAGCTGCTATTTCTGGTGAGCAAATTTCAAGATGTAGATTTAATTTAGTTTTTCTAAGTACAGCATCCACTCAGGTAGGTGTGTTGGGGGAGGGAACGGTGATCTATGAGAATGCTAATTTGCACATCAGAAGTGACCTTTAAACTGAGACAGGCTTTAAAGGTCAGGTGTTTATCTAGACTTGGGTCAAAGTGATCTATTGGAATATTTGGTCTTCTGGAAAAAGCTAGCTAAGGGGTCTTGGGTGTGAAATAGGAAAATTGAGGGTCCTGAGAACGTCTACATTTATGCTGAGGATGGTTTATGAAAGTTCATGTGCTAATGGCATCCATGACTTCTTCACAATCAACTCATGGATAAGGATGGATTTGTTATATTCTAATATGATATTAGGTACTTTATTAAGTCAAGACCTGAAATACAATAGTGCATTTATAAGTAAATCCTTTTGCTAGCTGGGTTACCTTAATAGTTAAAAAATGTTTTGAAGAGCATGAAGTTAGCATGAATTAACTATCCCCATTTCCACTGCTGATTTTTGTAATATTCTCTAACCTTTTTTTAAATTGCAGATCTCAGGTAGAATTCAAACAGGGCAATTTTAATGTTTCAAGATATTCCAGCACTCTTTAATTCTGGTCCCCACCACCACCACCAATTCATCCTGGGAAAATAAAGATGATTCAATTCTGTCTTGCAGTGGCATCTATCTCTCAAAGAGGCTGACCAGTCCTTATGTGAAAAAGCCTCAGTTGCTTTTGAGCAAGGTTATAAAGTTCTGTCTGCACTTCCACTGTTCTGCTCTTATCTTTTAATATGTTCATGTGTCAGTAGTGTCAGCAAAGACAGTTATCATTATTTTTTATTCTTCAGTAGTCTCCATTTCCCGAGCAATCTTATCTTCCCAGACAGTAGCTTTTCCGATCTCTTGATGTTCCAGGCAGCATCTGTAGTCATAAAGGTCTAGACAGAAGAGTTTTAGGGGATGCCTTATCTTCCAAGATTAAGGATTCCTTGGGTAGTAGTAAAAACTCAGTTTCTCTCAATTCCTGCTAGAACTTATTTGACTTCAAAATAGTATATAGTAAAAACATTGCTCTTTTAAAAAATATGTATACCCGTTATGTGCTATGGTATTTAAAATAACTCTGTTGATCATACATGAGATTGAGTAAAGTGTACATTCCAAAAATAAATTTCAAACTATCTTGTGTTCTTTGGAGAAATAGATTTGTTTTCTTCAACTGAGGGTTTATTGTCCAAATAACCTTACAGCTATCCGGATGATTTTCTATATCTCTTTGATACCATCTGGGTGTTGTTTGGAATTCTGAAGAGTTGGCAGCCTTATTCTGATTCTGTAACTTTAAAAATGTGATATTTATTTCTGGAAGTAGAAATATGATTTTTAAGTTCAGGGTAGTTTGTAGAAATCATTAAAGCGTAACAGAAATTTCAACTGCATACACTTCTAAAATGAAAAAAAAAATGTTTAGCAGGGCCACCAAATCTAGACTGCAAAAATCCAGAAGATCGTAAGAGGATAGCAAAGCTAGAATTTTCCTATTATTATTACTATTGTTTTTGCTGTTGCCATGTACTGGTCATTTGGATTTTTGCAGCCTAGTTTAGCTCTTGTGATGAAAACTAGGATTGGACTTTTAAGTTCATATGAAATTTAACAAATATTCTCTGAAAAGGTTCTTGTGTTATTTGCATGAAATCATTGATACCAGACATGGATTAATCTAGTTCAAGGAACAGAATTCTTGTTCATATATCCTTAAATCTATGTGAATTCCTTCTACAGATGGGTGTTCTATAAGATTATGAAAGATAATGTTTCTGAAAGGAGTAGGTGTTAGATTGGGGCAACGAGAGAACAGACTCCGGACACGTAGTGACTTAACAGCTCTTTATTAGTAGTAGTAGTGATCCAGCTTGCTCTGTGGTCTGAGGGTTCCCCTTTTATAGGGATCGGGTACGCCTCTCGACCAATCAGAATGATACCTGGTTCCCGCCCTAGCGGCGGACCTGAGTGGAGACTTGCTGCGATATATGTTAATATCTAACACCCCTCCCTTCTTAGATGGAGTGTTCCTGTTAGTAACAAAGTCCTTTAAGTATGTTGGTTTTTGTCTCACACGGGTGGATCATCGTAGTTCGGGTTGAACTGGAGTGGTTTCGGAATCGGCTTGTTCTGCTCTCCCTGTTTCACAGTCGGGGGTCTGAAGGCTTTCCTCATTCGGGCGCTGTTCCGATTCGCCATCGACCGCTGGTTCAAACCTGGGTTCCAAGGTGTTTTGCTCTTCTGTGTTTGGGCTCTCGGGTTGCTGACTTTGTGCTGGCAAATAGTCCTCGTTTGCAGATCGTAGTTCCGAGTGTGCAATGCAACCCCGGAGTTGATCTATGTGCCTTTTCCAGTTCCTTCCATCTTCTAGCTCCAGCAAATATGATTGTGGACCCGTGATACCAATTACTGTTGCCGGCATCCAAAATGTTCCCCCTGCATAGTTGTGGGCGTATACCAAATCCCCTATGCTAAAACTCCGAATTTTGCTTGTAGAGTCTGGGGGCGATGTGGCAGAGTAATTTGGGTGAAGACGGTCCAGGTGAGACCGTAGACGGCGGCCCATGAGTAATTCAGCGGGGCTCCTACCCGTCGTTGCGCTGGGGGTAATGTGCTGAATTAAGAGGTAATGATCAATGCGTGTTTGCCAATCACCTGGACCCATCCTAGCGAGGGCCTCTTTTGCAGATCGCACCATTCTCTCCGCCTGTCCATTTGATGCCGGATGGAATGGCACGACGAGGGCATGCCAAATTCCCTGACTTGCTAAATATGTTTCAAATTGCATGGCCGTGAACTGAGGCCCGTTATCGGAAACTAGGAGGTCGGGAAGGCCATGAGTGGTGAAAAGTCGCCGTAGTACCTTAATGACTGCCTCTGCCGTGATTGAGGTCATTAGGACTACTTCTAACCATTTGGAGTATGCATCCACAACTATAAGAAATGTTTGTCCCTGGACTGGCCCTGCGAAATCAATGTGTATTCGCGACCAGGGTGCTTTTGGCTTCTCCCATTCGGTGGCGGTTGCTTCAGGGGGTGCTGGTCTAGACTCTTGGCACGGATCACAAGTGGCCACCCATTCCTCTATCTCTTTGTCCATATTTGGCCACCAAACGTAACTCCTTGCTAACGCCTTCATTCTAACGATTCCCGGATGCCCAACATGTAACGCTTCTAAAACATTTCTTCTCAAAGCATATGGAATAACAACTCGATCTCCCCACAACAAACAACCCTGTAACACTGATAGCTCATCACGTTTCGCCCAAAACAGTTTAAATTCCGGCCCCATGTTTCCCTTTGGCCACCCCCTCCAGACCCAAGTTTGAACTTGTTTTATTACATTGTCCCTAGAAGAGAATCTGGCAACATCGCAGGAAGAAACAGGTCCTGAGTCCAAACAGTCAATTAATAAAACCGGTACCTCGGGAGTGGGGTCTGGCAAAAGTTTTGGAAGTGGGCAACGGCTGAGTGCGTCTGCATGCCCTAGAGTGGAGCCCGGTCGATGTATCAGTTTGTAGGAATATGCAGCCAGGAAAACAGTCCACCTGGTCATGCGTGGCGAGAGTGAAACTGGTGTGGGGCGGTTTCCCGCCAAAAGTCCCAACAGTGGTTTATGGTCCGTAATGAGTTCGAAATCGTGGCCGTAGAGGTACTCGTGGAAACGTTTGACTCCAGCCACAGCGGCTAACGCTTCTCTGTCCATCTGGCTGTAGTTTCTCTCGGCCGATGAAAGAGTCCTTGAATAGAAGGCGATGGGTGCTTCGTTCCCGTTTGGCATGCGGTGGCTGAGAACTGCGCCGACGCCGAATGGTGATGCATCACAGGTCAATACCAGTGGTAGCATCTGGCTGTATTGTACTAGTAGCGAGTCGGTGGTGAGCAGGCGCTTGACTGCGGCAAAAGCGTCTGCCTCGGAACGTCCCCATCTCCATGTTGCGTTCTTGGTGAGGAGTCGATGTAGTGGTTCAGCAACGGTCGCTTTCTGTCTCAGAAAAATGCTGTAGAAGTTAAGTAGTCCGAGGAAGGCCTGCAACTCGGTCTGATTTCATGGTGTGGGGGCGTCCTGGATCGCCTTAATTTTCTTCGATGTAGGGTGTATGCCCAGACCATCGATTCTATATCCCAGGAATTCTACGCTAGGCACGTTAATTTGGCATTTCTCTTTTTTGAGGCGGAGACCCTTCTCTCTGATTCTGGCCAAAACAGTTCTGACTCTTTTTAATAGTTGCTCCTCGTTTGCAGCGGACACCAAAATGTCGTCAAAATATGGGACGACTCCTGGTATCCCTTGCAATAACCACTCCATGACGTTCTGGAACAGACCGGGGGCAATACTGACACCGAATTGTAACCGGTTACATTTGAATGCGCCTCTGTGCGTCACTATAGTTTGGGCCTCCGCCGTGGCGCTATCCACAGGCAGCTGCTGATACACTTGTGCCATGTCTAATTTTGCAAATATCTTTCCTGGCCCCAACGAGTGCAATAAGTGTTGGACTACTGGCACAGGATATGCGCTTTGTTGTAGCGCGACATTAATTGTGCATTTATAGTCCGCGCAGATGCGGACTGACCCATCTGGTTTAACTGGGGTCACGATGGGGGTTTCCCAGTGTGCGTGATCCACCGGTTCAAGGATCCCTTGCTCTACTAGTTTGTCGATTTCTTTGTCTATTTTGGGGCGGAACGCAAAAGGCACTCTTCTTGGTTTAAGTCGGATTGGCGCCACGTTTGGGTCTAGATTGAATGAGATAGGTTTACCCACATACTTACCAAGACCGGGGCTGAACACATCCTCGAACTCCTTAAAAATCTGTTCAGCGCTGCTGTTCTCCACGGCGTTGATTCCGGTGACTTCCAAACCCAGGGCTCCAAACCAATCCAATCCTAGAAGGTTCTGTAATGGTGCGCTGGCGACGGTTACTGGCAGCTGGGCTACGATGTCCTTGAACTGTATCCGGAACGTGCCTTGGTCCACGATGGGAACCCTGTTTCCCTGGTAGTCTCGTAGCAGGATGTCTGGTGTGCGTAGTTGGCTCTTTTTGAGGCTAGGGATAGCCTTTTTCATGGCGGACCATGAAATGATCGTTAGGGACGATCCTGTGTCAACTTCCAGCTCGCGAGGAGAGTCCTCCAGGATGACTGTGACTTTCAGCTTTTTAGGCCGCTTGTGGCGGACCTGACCTATCGTGGTGAGATAGGTTCGCAATTGCTCTCTCTGGGTCAACTCTATCTCAGCATCGGTATCCTGGGAATACTCCTGCTCAGCGTTCTGGTAATATGCTCACTCAGCTCTTTGTGTGTAATCTCTCTGGGAATATCCCCCTTCAGCTCTTTGTGAGTAATCTCTCTGGGTAAACTCTCTTGGGTTTCTCTCTGGGCGCCCTTTTTGCTTTTGCCAAGCCTCTGGGTTGGGCTTCTGTTGGCAGTACATGGGAGGCTGCCGTTGTGATGCAGGGACTTCGCTCCGGCACACTCTTGCGATGTGCCCAAGTTTGTCGCAGTGCGAGCAAACAACGTTCCTGAACCGACAGGTAGACCGGGGGTGGTTCCCTCCGCAGCTTGCGCAAGGTGGCAAACGGAATCCGGGTTTACCCCCATATCTCATGTGACTGCTCCTCATCAGGTGACTGTCCTCTACTTCGGGATCCTCGAAGTCTGGATCGGTGTCCTCATAGTGAACTCTGGCGTGTCTGGATCCGGGTTGGATCGCGCTGAACCCGCGTTGTATAGTCTCGGAAGATCTATCTGCTGACTCGGACGCCCTTGCTTCATTTAGTGCTATTTGTAGGGTTAAATTGGGATTTGCCAACAGCCGTTTTTGTAGAGAAATGTCCTTTAACCCACAAACGAGTCTTGCCAGGATTTGCTCGTCCAGATCCCTGAACTCGCAGTGAGTCGCTGCTTTCCGTAGTGCTGCAACATATTGGTTGATTGATTCTCCCGCCTTCTGGTTCCTCGTGTTGAACTCTTGTCTGCAAACATGGCGGGAAGGTTTTGGCGCGTAGTGTGTTTGCAAAGTCTGTTGTAGCACCGCCCATGATACCGCTTG
The DNA here is from genome assembly GCF_964273705.1 of Natrix helvetica. Lineage (NCBI taxonomy): Eukaryota > Metazoa > Chordata > Lepidosauria > Squamata > Natricidae > Natrix > Natrix helvetica. The sequence goes on along the minus strand of NC_138550.1, from coordinate 78,836,719 downwards.
TATCGGTGTCGGCTCAGAGAGGTCTCTGGCCGTCTCGAAAACCTCTCGCCCACAGTAGCTGAGGAAAATGTTCTTCTTACGGGAGTCTGGTATCCCCGTGTATTCGTTCGCTTCGAGAAAACACTCAAACCGGATCATGTAGGACTCCCAATGGTCGCTCATTGGGTCGAATGGAGCAGGAGGAGTGTGCATCGCCATCTTCTCTGCATTGAATTTCCCGCACTGCGATGGCGTGAGATGGCTGCCGGAATTTCCGCCGAATTCCTGGGCTGGATCGAATCCTGGGATTCTGGAGGTAGCTTCGTCCTATCTGTCTCTCGATCCCACCTTCGTCGCCAATGTTGGATTGGGGCAACGAGAGGACAGACTCCGGACACGTAGTGACTTAACAGCTCTTTATTAGTAGTAGTAGTGATCCAGCTTGCTCTGTGGTCTGAGGGTTCCCCTTTTATAGGGATCGGGTACGCCTCTCGACCAATCAGAATGATACCTGGTTCCCGCCCTAGCAGCGGACCTGAGTGGAGACTTGCTGCGATATATGTTAATATCTAACAGTAGGTTTTCTAATTTATTTCTGAAATTAGAAAATGGATGTATCTTCAGTCCAGAGTTGCAGAAATGTATAAAAGACTATATACAGGAACCTCAAAAAACTCAGTACAATCATTGATGGCGTTGTGAGACTAATGCTTGGTTTAAATAAGAAACCAAGCTGTTTGGCGATAGTTGCGACAAAGTATACTTTTATTGTTATGCACCAATTGCAGGGATCACTGAGCTCCTCATTTAAAATAATGCAAAAGAGCCCTGAGCAAAACAAGGCAACTAGTTACATATATTTGTTTTTTTGCACAATAGATAGGACCATGACAAAATGAACAATATGACCCTTACACTGGAATGCTTTTGATAAACTTAATGGAATGACCTCTTGCTACTTTTGAGGCTAATAGGATTCTACTCTTTTAGATTAATATCAGCATGAACAATAAACAGCTTTGTTTATTGTATCCATATCCTTTAACATAATTCCACTCACACTCTGAAGGGAGGGTAGCTGTCATTCTCTTCTTGGTCTCCATTCTATGGTCTTAACACTGAACCACACACTTTTTAACATTTCAACAATAGAACATATGATTTATATTGACTACAAAGAAGCAAGAGAGGAAGAGTATTGACGCCTTTGAACTTTGATTTTGGAGAAAACTCTTGCGAATACTGCCAAGAGCCAAGATAACAGACAGATGGATCATTGAATAAATGAAGTCAGATTCTCACTCAAGGCGCATATGATCAGGCACTAATTATCCTACTTTGGACACCTTATGCAAAGAGCAATCTTTTTTAAAAAGGCTCTAATGCTGGGAAAAGTAGGAGAAAAGATAAGATGACCAGCAACTAAGTGGGCAGATGCAGTTACAGCAGTGTTGGCTGCATTGTTGGGGGACCTAAAAGATCAGATTAGGGACAGATTGTCATAGAGAAAATCTATCTATGTAGTCACTAGCAAACAAAAACAATATAATGGTACATAATCAATCAATCTATTTCTAAGGCATAAAAGTGAACAAATGAATTAGACCAGGGGTGTCAAACTTAGGTACTTAGATCTGGCCCACGGGGCCACCCTGGAAACAGCAAAGGACTAGCCTGCGGTCCCTCTGCCAGCAAAAATGGAGCTCGACACAGCTGCACACGGCCCTCATGAGCTCTGTTTTTGCTGGCAAAGCACTCGGGTCACCACAGGCATCATGACACAAGTGGCGGCAAGCTGGCCACATCTACCCTGGCCATGCTCCCCCCACACGAGATCAAAGTAACAGACTCAGATGGGAAGTAACAGACTCAGGCTCAACCCCTCCAAGATGGAGTGGCTGTGGTTACCGGCGCCCCGGTTCAACCCTTGGGTTCCATCACTGGCCATCGGGGGCGAACAACTGGCCCCCGTGGAGCGGGCACGCAATTTGGGCGTCCTCCTGGATGCCCGGCTGTCGATGGATGACCATGTGACAGCCGTGGCAAGGGGGGTGTTCCACCAGGTTCACCTGGTGCGCCAATTGCGTCCCCTATTGGACCGGGACGCCCTTCACACAGTCACCCATGCGCTAGTGACGTCCCGACTGGACTATTGCAATGCTCTCTACATGGGGCTTCCCCTGAGATGCACCGAAGACTGCAGCTGGTCCAGAATGCGGCCGCGCGGGCAATCATGGGAAGTACTAGGTACTCCCATATAACACCTCTCCTGCGTGGGCTGCACTGGCTACCTGTGGCTTTTCAGGTGCGTTTCAAGGTGTTGACTATCATCTTTAAAGCGCTCCATGGCACAGGACCTAGCTATCTGCGGGATCGCATCCTACCCCACACATCCCTGCGGCCAATTCGCTCTCACAGAGAGGGACTCCTCCGGGTGCCGTCCACTAGGCAATGCCAGCGGGTGGCGCCCAGGAGTAGGGCCTTCTCTGTGATGGGCCCGACCCTCTGGAATGACCTCCCCCCCAACATCAGAACAACCACCGATCTCCGCTCCTTCCGCAAGAAACTTAAGACCCACCTGTTCCACTTAGCTGGCCTGGCCTAACTATAGCTTTAATCTTTCTGGCCTGTATTTTAAATTTTGGGGGGAAGGCTCCTTAGGTTGCTTTTTAATTTTTATTATTATTGTACAGCTTTACATTTAATTTGTTTTTAGGGGTATTTAAGATTTTCTATTTTGTATATGGTCTTTTAACTGCTGCCTGTACACCGCCCCGAGTCCCTTCGGGGAGAGGGGGCGGTCTATAAATTCAATAAAATTCAAATTAAAATTCAAATTCAAAGAAAGTCCTGATGCGGCCCTCAATGAAATTGAGTTTGACACCCCTGAATTAGACCATAATGCATGACTTCCTAAGTACAACGGAATGCAGTTAACAACTGTGCACGCAGCTGTCTTCAGCGCTCTAGGTAACATATTTAGAGCATCATCAGAGATCAAGAACAAGTATCTAGCTGTGGTAAGAAGTGATGGGATAAGAAGAGAGAACCTCAGGAAAACTGATTTCAAATGATGACTCAGCAGAGAAGTAACCTTACAACAACTGTTTCTCAACTCAGCCATCTTACAGGAAGAGGAAACCAAATATATGCCTACTGGGTTTTTTTTAAAAAAAGGATAAAATATGGTATAGCAAACAGGAATTTTAATTTGCAACAATAATAAACTGTATAGGGTCCAGGTCACAAGGCCTTTGGACTGAAATAGGAAACATCTTTGCGGTTTCCTTTCTAATAAATAGCAGTGTGTTCCACATTTTCTGTTAATCCCAATTCTATTGCAAACGTACCGGGCATTCAACATTTTCTACTGTTACTGAATAACCCACATGTAAAATTCCTGATGTGTGAGTATTTGTTACTTTCACTGCCCAACTCAGAATAGGTTTCCATGAGAATATTTTCATCATCCATTGTTACTGATTGATTTGGCTTTATTGTCTGGATTGAATGGCTGACTGATTTCAGTGATTTATTTTTTTTGAAGAACTTTTTCATTTTTGCAAAAGGGAAAGAAAAATGCTCATGCGTTTGTATGCTTTGAATCTTAATACGGTAAAATTATTTTAAGGTGTGCACTGTATTTTGTGCCTCTCTGTGTTGCCTTTTCAGATTTAAAAACAGCATTTGATTCCATACACTAAGAAAATCTCAGGAAAATTAGCAGCCTCAACAGTTGATTGCTTCACCTCAAAGCTAATCAGTTTTTTTTAATTCGTACAACACATTATCACACACATCAAGGATAATAGCAATGGAGACTTAATTGGGCCTTTCCCCACCTATAAAGGGATAAAGGAAGGACATATACTTGCCCTCTTGCAGTTCAATCTTTACATTAATGATATCTTTGAGGCTTTTACCAATCTGGACTTTGCACAACCATTTTTTAAAGAATTGCCCCAAATATATTCTTTTATATGAAAATGATATAGCCATTCTCTTTTGACTATGTAGATATCTTGAAGCAAATATATTTTCTACTGTGATAGAAAACAATTCAAAATCAATCACTCAAAAAACATATAACAGCTACAATATATGTGGTTTAGGGTTTATTATCTAATAAGAGAAAAAATAGAATAGAACTTTTCTGATAATTCTGGTATATTTTTCAATAAGGGAGAGTTGAAAGGTTGATACTATACCAAATGTTATATATTGTACAGTGGTATATACTGTGATACTATGAGCAGTAAAACAAAACATGTTAATAAAAAGGTAAAAGTAGACAAAGCTTTTGCTTATCTGTGTTTGTCTATTCTATTTTTAGGAGCATTCTTAATTCCATATGTCGTTGCTCTGGTGTTTGAAGCAATCCCGATATTTCATCTTGAACTAGCTATTGGACAGTTCATGAGGAAAGGCAGCGTTGGAGTCTGGACTCATATTTCACCTTATCTAGGAGGAATTGGTAGGTTATCACTTAATTTCAGTGTTGCACATTCCTACAAATGCCTGGGTTTCACACTTGAGAAAGAAATTGTCATACAAATTTCCCTACAATAGCAACCTCAAATATATGAGTGCCAGTGGATTTTGAAATGAAAGCACCTAAAATTAAGACAGCATTGTCTACATACTTGGGGACTTCCTAAGAACCCAGAAATATAACAATTTACACATTTTAAAAAAAGAATATTTAACTCATTGATACCCATTGATAGAAATGGATGCTTTATGAAGTCCTATGGCTTCCAAAGTTAAAACGTTTCCTTTCTAATAAATAGCAGTATGTTCCACATTTTTTTGTTAATCTCAATTTTACTTCAACCATACCTAGAATTCAGTATTTACTGATTGTGAAAACTATTTTCACATTTTTCGGCAAATATAAGAACTAATACTTCATTATCATCCAATATTTACAGTTCCCTAATTTTTTCAATTCTGCACCGTGACAAAATTAAAATAGCATACTAGGGGAAAGCATTAAAAATGAAAATGTCATAAAATTAAGAAAAATGATTTGCAGAAATCATAAAAAGCTCTCTCTGTGTGTATAATAAAATATATGTATACACACACACACAAAGCAATGCACACCCAAACAATACTTACTTAACTTAATGTACTTGGATGCACATTGAGATCCTCTTAGCAACTTTTTAGTTTCCAAACATTAAAAAAAACCTGTAGTGTTGCTAAAACTTCAGTGTTATACTATTTTTATAATTGTAATTTTATACAATATTAATTGTCATCATTACTGCTGTTCTTAATTTTTAAACCTCATTGTTATGTTGTCTACTCTTACACTTTTTAAAAAACTTTTAATAAAATATTTTGATACATTTTATATAAGCCAGGAAACTATAGTTATTGGGAACCTTGAGAGTTAATCCATCAATCATCAAGCAACTGTGTATGATGACCTAAGCTAGAGTTGCATGCACTGATCCCATTAATAGCATTATTTTTGTCTTGAAATCAGGTGAGGAAAAAGTATCTGTGATAGCTCTGCCACTCCTGCAAATCTTTACTTAATGCTGTCCTTGTCAATGATAACATACACTTTTACAAGTGCGTCCTGTTTGCCTGATTCCCATGTTGTCCATACCTGACTGGGCCTGGCAGATCAAAACCAACTTCTCAATAACATCCTTGCTTAGAAAGAGACACCTTTGCTTAGACTTCTTAAAAGCAGTAACACTGACAAAAACTAGAATCACACGACGTTTGCCTCTGCTTTCACTTGAGTAGGGAATGCACAATTTATTTCTACACATTAAGCTCGTATACACTTATATTACAGTTCTGAAGCTGTTTATTGGGAACAGGAGTGTGTTAGACTTTTGAATTCCCCCCCAATTCCTGTTCGTTAGTGCTGCAGTTGATTTCCGTCTGTTTATGCTTTCTTGTTCCGTAGGCTATGCTTGCATGATGATATCATTCATAATCGGCATGTATTATAATATGATTGTTGCCTGGGTGTTGTGGTTCCTGGGAAATTCTTTCAAAGAGCCCATGCCTTGGACCACCTGCCCGCAAGATCCCAGCAACGTAGGTGGGTGTGTTTTCTATATATTTTAACTGTTTTCATTCATTAGCAGCTGAAGCATGTTACATGTATCCTTGACATCAGCACCATAGCTTGCCAGATCTGAAGGAGTCCTGTACTTGTTCTCTCTTGTCTTGTACTGGAACAGCTATATAGACAAATCCTATCACCATGCCTTACTCCAAAACGAAGACAAATGCCTACCAGAGCGTATAAGAGAAAGTACATGTCTATGAGGGAGGGGGTGGCGTTGGGGAGCAGACTGTGGCTTGAATAAGTAAGAAGGGGAAAATGGGGGCGGGGAATGAGTCTTGATTCTTTCTTTCACATTACTGTACCAATAGTTTGTGTACCATTTGTGATTAGCTTAATCAAATGTACTTAACCTTGCTTAATAGCTATAATTATTCACTACAAAGTTTGCTGACTCTGTGGTATTAACAGCCAGCATGGTATGCTGATCAATGTAACAAGCAATATTTCCTTGGTGCCTACTAGGCTCCATGTCCCACTTGATTTAAAAATTAAATTAAATGAGAAATTAAAGCAGCAAGTTAGCAAAAAGCAGCAAAAAGCTTCCAGTGTTTTCCCATTACTCCCAAAAGCTTTTAGATCCATCATAAACCACAGAGGATGTTTTGAAAGTTAAAATGGCGGGTACCCACCACTAGAGTTTGTTTATAAGTGAGCCTGGTTCCCCCCCCCCAAAAAAAAGATAAAAGCAGAGTTTTTTTCAGGTAAAATCAAAAAGGGCAAGATGACTGTGCAAACAAAGCCCTAGCTTTTTTGGTGTGCATTAGGATGCACATAAAAAGGGGCAGGACTTCAATCACATGTTGTAGCTGTTCTCCTGACTTTTTTTATACCTTTCCTGTAGACACTCTTGGATCAAGGTGGTAGGTAGATATTGAGAGAAGAAAACTAAAGGGAGACAACTTTTGGTAATTGGTCTTATGCTAAATCAGTATTTTGGGACCTCTTTGCGGCAGCCATCCTTTAAGAATATGACTAAGGGATAAGATCTCCAAATTTGGCAAGTCTGTCCACTATCTAAAAAGCTTAAGAACTCTTAATGCACACTTCCAACCAAGGCCTCAGATCCTCAACAAATGTAATTTAACACTCAAAAGAAGATGGTAGGTCAAAGACTTCAGTTTTTCTTCATGCTCTGTCACAATGGACCTTAAATGGCTTTTCTCTGTGTACTTTATGGATGACTAAAATTAGAACAAGGAAAAGATGCTGATCAAAGGTAGTAAAGCCTTTGCCTTTATAGAAATTGATGGAGTGGCACAACTCACTGCAGCTGACTCACCCTGACCATCTCATCCCGGCCAACTCGCTGTAGCTAACTCAACTAACTTATTGTGGGACAATTCAACACAGGATAATTCAAGAGAGGACTAATGAATTGAAGCAGGCATTGTCTTGCTTTAGTTTGAATTTTCTCAAGTTAGAAATCCTCAAGGCTTGGGTGAGCCAGTGTAGAGACCCAGCAGCCCATTGGCCAAGCTTTGGACAAGCGCAGCATGACTGGGTAGTCCTTGCACAGACTGAGGCTGAGGGAGCAGTGCATCTGCAAGAGGAAGCCCGCCATCACCAGTTCTTCCTGGCACATCTGCTGAGGTTGCCAGCTGCTCTGCTGACCTCCAGGTACTCTTTGTGGTGGAGCAAACAGGTTGACCCCAGGAATCCTTTATTGAATGTCTGGGGAAATGCCATTGGACAATTAGGATTTTTTTTTCTGGCTAAGTAAATAGGCTCAGAGAAACCTGCAGCCCATTTTAAAAGGAAGCCATTGAAGAGCCCTGAGCTCACTGCTTCCTCTTCTACCTCAGTGTATTTGGTGACGCTGGAGGTGGAGGAATGGTACCTGAATATCAACAGAGTGGCTGGCCCTCACAGCGGGCATGCCAGGAAGAAGCAGCAGTGGCAGGCCTCCTTACGCAGGCTCCCTCATCCTGGATCCGTGCAGGGACTACCCAGGCATGCCAAGTTTGCGCTATGGCTTGGCTGACAGGTCGCTGAGACTCCATGCTCTGGGTCACTCCAGTCTCAAGGATTTCTAACTTGAGAAAGTTCAAACGTAAAGCAAAACCAGGCCTGCTGCAATTCACTTGTCCCTCTCTGAATTATCCCATATTGAATTGTCCCACGGTGAGCTGTTCAGTGGTGGGATTCAAATAATTTAACAACCAGTTCTCTGCCCTAATGATTTCTTCCAACAACCAGTTCACCAAACTGCTCAGAAAGTTAAACTGGCTGAATCTAACCACTGGAGCTGTTCCATGGCAAAGTAGCTGCAGAAAATTGTTTTGTACAAGTTGGCTGGAGCAAGTTTCCCTAGATTCAGAAATTAAGCAGCTTTTTACAACTTTCACACTATCCTATAACAGAAATTGAAATAGGGTCACGTTGAGGTGTCCCACAGTGCACAATGAATTATTTTTTGCTTTTACTTTTCCCTTCGATGCACACCACATCTTCCAAGCCCTAAAAGGATAGTTTTCATACAGATCCAGCTGAAGAAGACATGCTTCAAATGGTTTCTTTAAGCTGACTTTTTTATATTCAAATTCGGGTGAGAGAACTTTTACAGCCCCATCTAAAAAAGGTTTAGAGAGCCATACTCCAATTTGTTCTGAAATTAAAGTGAATAACATCCCCTGCAATCAGGTGAGATGTAACAAGAGCATCATTTGCATACATCTCCACATACCTTGTTAAACATAAGGAAAGGCATCAACTGAAAAAATAATGGCTGTTTTGCATTCCAGCTCAGGTGTAAAACTCCCTAGATTAAGAGTGTTTTATTCCCAGGTAAGAATGCATAAGATTATAGCTTATCTGGAGATAGTTAAGCTATAAATTTGCCACATAGATAATATAGTGGCAAATGTGTCCTTTTTCTTCCTTGGCATATGCAAAGTCACTGATTGAAGCATGTTTTATAAGTAGAGATTTGAGATAAATTGATGTTCACACAGGTCACTTTTCTATATGCCTTTCGAGCTGCGAATTCAAGAAACTTTATTTCCAGATCAGAAGACAAAACTAGCAGAAGGCATGAAATCTTACAGTACTGATTGTTTCTGCAATTTTGCAGAAGCTTCTAAAGCAGGGGTGTCCAAACTTGGGAACTTTAAGACTTGTGGACTTCAACTCCCAGAATTCCCCAGCTAGCCATGCTGGCTGGGGAATTCTGGGAGTTGAAGTCCACAAGTCTTAAAGTTCCCAAGTTTGGACACCCCTGTTCTAAAGGAAGGCGAACATTCCTGCCCATATTTTTTTGTCAATTAAATAGAATCTATGAACAAAATATCAAATGTATTTCTAATTTCAGCATCATTGCATATAAAGATAACTAAGAAGCAACTATCCAGTCTGTTTCACTTCCTAAGGTCTATATGGACAATATTCACTTTCTTAAACCTGTTCTTAATAAGAACTTGTACCCCTTCAAAGGATATTCCAATAAGTTGTTTGATCCTATCCATTCACTTTATCCATTCCCTCAACCTTGTCCAGTAATTGTTTGGTCCATCATCCATTTGCATCACACATGCAAAGTACATGAGTTCTACTTGCGGACCATCTTGTTCTGAGAACAGTCAGCCTTCATTTGCTCTAGGACTAGCTGATATGCTCCTCTTGTAGGCAATGGCGTTCTGGTACTTCTTAGCAATGATTTCTATATTCTTAATTTGAGGGTGTTTATCTTCTTTATCCCATTCCTTCCACATGTCCAGATTTTACCACCATACATTATCGTTAGACAGATCATTGCTTCACTATTCTGATTTTTGCTGTCATTGAAAAGTCATTCTCCTTCATAACCTTATTTATATTTGTTGTCCTCTTTCTCTCTAAAATTAATGTCCTCCAACATACTGTCCATCTACTGTGTGTCTATTATTCTTAAGGCGAAGAAAACAAAACTTCACTTTTTTGAAATCATATATTCACTAAGGGTGCCTTTCTCCTTTCTTAACATTAATCTGGATTTTTTTCTTTCCACTTTTTACTGCTTATTTATTTACTTAAATAAATAAATGTTTATTCTGATCTCTCTTACCCTTGTTCAAGCAAATAATAAACTTCTAGATGCTAATAAAATAGTGAGCCATAAACTGCAGATGGGAGGCAATTGGCTAAGGTGGTTCATTTACCATTATCAGACTACCTTTGCCCTGAGTTTGCTGTGAGATGATTATGATTCAAGCAACAGGATAAAGACATATCCTTTCCTATATCAGTCATGCTGTTGACAAAATAGGTTTTAAGTGCTGATGTACGAAGAAGCTCTTTAGAATGGGGCAGTTATGTCTCACCTGTCGATCAGCACAGTTCTGGACTCTCATTGGTTGAAACACGGGGGGCCGTTCTGGTGGGAGAAGCCCGCGTTCTAATTGGTTGCCGGGTTGACAGCTGTAATATAAAAGCTGTCAACCCACAGTTATCGTTGTTCTCTGTTCTGAAGTCATCTTGTTAATAAACACTCCTGGTTAACTTGCCTCTTGCCTCAGATCGTGATTCCTTGTTCAGGAATACACAAAAGGGGGGAGAGAAACAATGCCTGTATCAACCTTTGAGGCAGACCTGGCTTGGAAACCAAAAGCTACGGACATTAAAGCTACTTTTATTACAGAGTTACAGTAACATAATTTTCCAAGTCCGAAAATGAACCCCCCCTCTGCCTTTAACTTTTAAAAAAATCCTAGGGAAAGTCAAGTCAGGTGTTTCCTCAAACTAAATTTAAAAAATAAATCTGTTCTCAGATTTCTTTTATCTCTTTCATCTAAATGTTTCATTCACATTACTTAGTTGTTGTTGTTGTTGGCATGCTGTGTATAATTAATATGTGACATATATATATATATATATATATATATATATATATATGTATAATGTTGTATTTGTACTGATAAATTTAGGCATACAAGGGGTTGTAACACAAATATATATATATATATATATATATATATATATATATATGTGTGTGTGTGTGTGTGTGTGTGTGTGTGTGTGTGTGTGTGTATGTATGTATGTATGTATATGTGTATATATATATATATATATATATATATATATATATATATATATATATATATATATATATATATATATATATATATATATATATATATATATGTGGTATATTAACTAACCATGTAACTAATATGTAGGGAATTTAGGTAACTTAACTCCTCTTTACTTAGAGGAGGCATCTTCTGCCTGCATTGAAAAAAAAACTTTTAAGCACTTCCTCCTTTAATTCATGAAGCAATATGAATGATTAGTACCTCTAAGAGTCTTATTTCATGTGTCTCTTATTTTAGAGCTCATCAATGAATGTGAGCGTAGCGGTGAATCAAATTACTTTTGGTACAGACACACACTGAACATCAGCACGGACATCACACAGACTGGCCCTTGTGCTTGGTGGTTGATTGCATCTTTGGCCGGTTCCTGGATCATTGTTTACCTCTTTACAAGACAAGGAATTGAATCAAGTGGAAAGGTGAGGAGTGTTTTTTTCCCAGATGGTTTTTGACTAGCCAAATATGAATTGATCCTTATTTTATTTATTTGTTTATTTCATCAAGCTTCAATTAAATAACAGATATAAGTATAGACATGACTATCAATACATGAAATGAATATGAATACAAGGGAAAATTAGGACAGGGACAGTAGGCACGCTAGTGCGCTTATGCACACCCCTTATCCTCACCCTGTATAGGTTCCTTCTCAGGCATGGTCAGTCGCATAACCCAATTCATCCACTGCAATAATGATATAGTGGGATATAACTTGGGAGCTTCTGAGTTCCCCCATAGAAGGGGGAAAGGATAGATTCCCCTGCAGCCCATGTTCACTCCCCTAGCATTCTACTTATTAGGTCCACAGCCCTTCATTATTTTGTTGTTTAAAAAATTCAGTGGTAAATCATCCAGGTGTTGGCAGTTTGATTTGTGTCTTGGCAGAAAGTTCATCCACAGTGTGAATAACATGGCTGGACTGTGGTGGGAACATTAACTAGGGTGTCTATAATGATGATCCATTTCAATGATTTCCTTCTGCCTTTTCTCTTTGCAGGCAATTTATATTACAATCTCTTTTATATATATAATTTTAACTATATTCCTTATTTATGGACTGACTCTCCCAGGAGGTATTCAAGGGCTAATTCATCTGTTCACTCCTGATGCAAGTATATTCCCATTGAATTTCTAGTTGTTTTTAAGGGTTAATTACGTTATTGAGCCTGATCTAAACTTCTAGTTCTCTAACAATTTCAGTTTCAGAAAACAGTTATTCATATTTTTTACCCACTGAAACTGCTAGAAGCCATGCATAGAGGGGTGGGAAGTATGTATGGGGTACTCAGAAACTCTGACACCTACTCTATGAATGTGATTCTCTGTACCTCAGCCACCATCTATAAGTGCTGAACTATGCAATCAGTTTTGTGATTTCTTGCTTATTATACCTTATGTAGAAAATCTGGGAACTTATTAGTGTTACTAACATTAACTAATGGCTAATTAGGCACATGGATTGGAAGTAGGACTTAACAGTGAGTGATCCTCTAGTCTAGATATTGTTGAACTCAAGGCTTCATCGATCACAACTGGTATGATCAGTCATAAAAATAATAGGGTTAGGGTCATTTGCAGGGCCATAAATTTGACACTCCAGCATCAGATTTTATATGATTTCTACAGCAATCTGTTACCCACCTTTATTTTCCAGCTGCTGTTATCTTACATTATTCCTTTAATTCTTAATTGTGTAAATTGGATCTCACCAATTTACACCTCACCAGTGTTTGAAAGAGAGAGAAATCATACACCCAAACATACCATATGCGGTATATATGGAACACTTAATAAGCATGCTTTTAGTAAATTTATTCATAAATACGTTCTATAGTCTATTTAATATCTAAGCTTTATTTGTATAAGTATCTTCAAATTGGGGGTGTTGTATCCATAGCAGTATAGTAAACCATTTCTTTTATAGATTTTAGAAACATTTGTGATTTTACCTTGAATCTTATAACCTGTTATAGTAATTACACAAAATGCCGGTCAGGGACATAACATAAAGATGACAGCTAATGGGGTGCACTGTATTTTCTACTTCATTTTTATTTTTAATGTTTTAACAGTTCACAATCCTAAAAAATCCACGTGCATGGCTTGATGCAGCCACTCAGAGTTTCTTCTCCCTTTCTTTAGCGAGTGGAGGACAAATAGCATATGCAAGCTTCAATCCACAAAAGTAGGTGTAATGTAGTCTAACATTGTATATCTTAACCCAGTGCTCAACATATGGAAATTTCATTTACGTATGTCAGCAAAGTCAAAATCATTTTTAAACAAAGTTAGCTTTTCTTGCTCCTTTATAGCAGTGACGTGCGGTGAGGTTTATGGCTGGTGAGGCACTGACGTCATCACAATCTTTTTATTAAAATGCCTTTGTAATACAGGGGGTTTTAATAAAAGGATCCACACCATTTTGTCCCGTCCTTGCACGTTTCGAAGGGGTGGCGGGCAAGAGCATATCGCCGAGGACCATATGCGGTGACCACCAGTGGCCAACAACAACAAAAGAAGAGATGGGGGGGGGGAAGCAAGGAGCTGAGGTGTTCCTTGTTGTGTTTCCACAAGGGAATCTTTTGAGTTTGACAATATAATACGTTATCCAAAATTATAAATAATCTTATTTTCAGATGCATTTTTTTTGCCATCTGTTATTTTCTTTTTAAAAAATCAGACTTGCTTCCAATTTGTGCCTTCTCTAGCAAACTGCAGTTTTCTTGGCAAGAGATCTAGCTTGCCATTGCTTTCGTCATAGGTCTGAGAAAGTTAGCTTCTTTCTTTTCTTTCTTTTCTCTTCCTTTCTTTGCCCCTGATTTGTTTCCCTCTCCTTTCTCTCTCTCTCATTCTCCCCCTTCAGCTCTCTTTCATTTCTCTCCCCCTTCTCTCTCTAATTTGTTTCCCTCTCTTTTCCCTCTCTCCCATTCTCTCCTTCCAGCTCTTTTTCATTTCTCTCTATCTCTCTCTCTTTCTCCCCTTTTCTCTGGCATCTCTTTCTTGCCCGTGCAAGCAAAATACCCCAGGATCACGGTGTCAGGGACAGCAACTCCTTCCGCTGTGCTGCGGAGAAGAGCCACGCTGTGCAGGAGACACCTCAGCGCTAGACTCAGGTTAGTGCGAGCTGCGGTCCCCTTCATGTTGGCTCAGGAAGGAGGGAATGGGACAGCGTGTGCAGGACACTCCTTAGCACTAGACTCAGGTCAGCGCGAGCCACGGTCCCATTCCACTCCTTCCTGAGCCAACCTGAAGGGGACCGCAGCTTGCGCTGACCTGAGTCTAGCGCTAAGGAGTCTCCTTTATTGTCACTGTATCACAAGCAAGAAGTGAAGAAAAAGGGAAGAGTTGAGTCACAGGAAGAATGAGCGCCTTCTACTATGAGGCAGGAGAACTGAATGCCTCACCTACCTCGGGATTTTTTAGGCTTTTAACCCTCGCTTAACTCAGCTCGAGCGATCATAAAACACCTAAAAAGTCAGACTAGATGAGGCATGCAGTTCTCCTGTCTCATAATAGACGGCACTTTTTTAGAGGCTTTTTTAAACAGTTAGGCAGACATTCACGGTGAGGCAGCAACTAGCTAGCCTCACCTCAGCACTCGCCGTTTCCCTTTTACATTTTTTTCTTTTCATGATGAGAGCGGTGAGGCTGTGCCTCCCCTGCCTCCCCTGACTGCACGTCACTGCTTTATAGCAACCTGTACATTCAGTGTAAAGTCATCTTATTTTGTTGCCTAAAGAAGGGGCCATTCTTCTTTCTAATACAATGTATGTTTATAAGATTTTATAGTAATATTTTGACTACAATTCTTCCTTTCATCTATCTCACTACCCATTTTACAGTCACTTCATCATTCTGCATGGTTGGAAATTTCTGTATACTTGCCAAAATTCCATCAGTTTAGGTCAATATCCTTTCAAGTAACCCTAAGATTATTTCCAGGAGCAATTGAACATAACTATGTAGCTTTTTTTTTTGGCAAGTGAGTTGAATTTTGCTAGTATCTTCTTTTTTTTGTATTCTTTATTTTATTTCCCAGTCTAGCATACAGCTCTAACGTTTTTTGGTGATTTTCTGATCCTGCTAACTAATGCAACCGCTTAGCTTCCTAACTCCAGACAAGGTAGTTCATTACAACAACCTGAGTTGATTGGCCTAATAAAATAAAATGTAAATTTGATCTGCTACATCTATGAAGTATATCATAACTTTAAGGATATATTAGTTCACATTTAAAATTAGACTAGTGATAAGAGTTCTGACATAACTGACAATTTTCATTCTTAGTACTGCCTGTTGGGAAGTTTAATCTGTTTTATTTCTTTTTCTTCTAGAAATGACTGTGAAAAAGATTCTGTCATAATAGCCACAGTGAACAGTTTAACATCTATATATACCTCAATCGTCATCTTTTCAATTCTTGGGTTCAAAGCAACAATAGGCTACTGGGAATGTGTGGATAAGTAAGCTATTAAAATAATTTAACATTCAAATCCCACTTTAATTTTGCTTTGCATTCCATATTATTCTGTTGGTCTCCATTATGATGTAACTACTTTGAGGAGTGCTACAGAATAGAACTGAAATGAATACAAACCTAGAGGAATTCGTATAAATTATATCATAGTACTTCCAGTATTTTTAATTTCTGGTAACTTAAAATGTTCTCCAGAAGTTATTATCTTTCTGACTTTCTGACTGGTCAAATCAAATCAAATCAAATAATTGGTTGCCTGCAGGAGTAGTAGTAAAAAGTTTAACTTTAATGATTATCTCTGACCTGACATTTCTTTTGTTACATTTGATCACAAATGGTATATTCATCTAATTGCGATTACTGACTTGAGTCTGTAGTCCCAATTGTTTTCCTCCTGTGAAATAATATCTTGAGGTTAATCCTTGTACTTGGTTGTTACATAAGCGAATGGGACAGCTGTGCTAGAGTCAAATTACATTAAGAAGAAATGTCCACTCCAAAAGGGTTGGTTCCAGGACAGCAAATGTGGCACATGAACCATTTTTTGACCCAACAAAGATATTTTTGCCTCCACTTCACTCCTTCCCTCTTTCCTCCCTCCCTCCCTCCCTCCCTCCCTCCCAGAGGTGGGTTCCTACTGGTTCGGACTGGTTTGGTCGAGTAGATAGTAACTCGGCCTGCCACACCCCCAAACCGGTTCTATCGGTGGCTGCATAGGCGCCACCATCTTGTTTTTTGCTTTTGTGCATGCGCAGAAGCTTTTTTAAATTACTCTGCATGTGTGCATTGTGCGCATGAAGTCCGTGCACATGAAGCACATCCCTGAGTCAACCGGCAGTAGAAGAATCTGGAAACCACCCTTGCCTCCTTCCCTGCCTCTCTCCCTTCCTTTTCTAATTACCTGATCATTCTGAAATCATTACAATGTGTGAATCCTTTAAACTTGGGTACCTGGAACTGGAAGCAATTATTGTACTACCCAGGATTTAGAAAATATACAGAACAAAACTATGTTGACCGTGGTTTTTTTTTGGAGGGGGGCAATGGGCAGCATTCATATCAAATTACTAGCTCATACGGGGAGTGCTTCCGGTCACTGAGAGCGACGGACGTGTTCGTCTGCCCTGCACTCTCTTGGTGGGCTCCCCTTGGCTTGGGGGGAGCACAGGGCACCTCGAAGGGGTGCCTTGCCTTAGGGGTGGCTTGCTTGGGGTCCCCTGGATTGGCGGCAGCCGCGGGGGGGTCTCTGGCTTTGCCCCAGGAGCTGAGAAGCGAGAAGGGGTGCGCGACGGAGCTTTTACGCTCCCGCACACTTTCACTGCGAGGCGGCTGGATGATCGGCAATTTAAAGTGCGGTGAGATGGGAATCCTCCCCAATTCTTCTTCTGACACTTAAATGAAAGAATACCAGCTTTTTATAAGACTTTCAATCTTTCTCTGGGAAGTGTGGTTGGAGGGAGGGGGATTTACCCCCCCCTCGGAAAAGCGGCTTTGGATTTATCTCTTCTCTCTCGGAGGAGAGAGGGAGAGTTTTAAAAGAGAATCACACTCTTTATAAGCAATGGCAAAATGACTTTCTTAATGCAATTGTGAAAGAAAAGTGATGATCCGACTTCTTTAAAAACTTTGAAAACTTTTGACTTGTTGTTTCCTGATCTCTGGTGCTGGCAGAGCAAGATGGCACACTTCCTCCTTCTTTATGCTCTTTGAAATCAGACTCCTCCTATGAAAATTGCTGGCATTGTACTTATGCCTCCGTCACTGTCAGAAACATATCTTGCTACACAGTATCTTGGACTTGGAATAACTGATTTAATTGATTGGATTTGAACTATACAGAAGGTCTCTATTCCTGTCTGGACTGTCTGCCTCGTGGCCTCTCTTGGTTGTGCTTTTCCACAGTCGCCATTTCTTTGTGTGGACATAGATATCTCTGAGTTTTTTTATGATGGCCCCAAAGAAACCACCACCTGGGAAGCCAGGATCTGCTCCAACATCTTCAACATCCAGCCCAATTGGACAACAGTCACTAACTTCGTTTCTACAACCCAAAGCCCCTGAAGAGGACTCAGTAACTCATCAGCTGCTTCAAAAGATTTTAAAAGGGCAGGATGAATTGAAAAAACAATTGAGAGAAATGAATGAACAACTCAGAGAAAATCAAAATCAAACTGCACAAAACAAACAAAGAATAGACGTTCTGGAGGAGGGGGCAACTGAGGTGAGGGGGGAGGTGAGGGTGGTCCAGAGAGGAAATTTAGAACTTGAGAACCACATGATAAAAATGGAATTTGAAAGGATGTCTTTTTTCCTTAGATTTCAAAATGTAATTGAGACTGACAACGAAGACTTGAAGAAGATTATGACAACAATGTTAGCTGAATATATTAAAAAAGACAAACAGCAGTTAGGATGGGATATTGATTTGGTTTATAGAGTTAATTCAGCTTATGCTAGAACACACAATGTTCCAAGAGAGGTTCATATTAAATTTCTCAGAAAGGCTACAAGAGATGAGATTCTGGGGGCACAAAGGGGGCAAACATTAAAATATAAGGACAAAGAGATAGCCATCCTGAAACAGATCCCGAAGAAAGTAAGAGATAGGAGGAAAAAATATTCCTCTTTAGCAAAAAAATTATTTGATAAGGGATTCTGGTTCCGGTGGCTATTGCCAGAAGGTATGTTGATTTTCTGGCAGGGCAGCAGAGTTAGAATTAATACAATTATTGAGGCGGAGGCCTTCATGGAAAAAAACAAAGCACTCCTAGACAAAGTGGAGGACAGTACACAAGATATGAAGGAGGGAGAGGCCGAGGCTTTGCTGGCAGGCGGGGGGGGGGGGGGAGGCAACAATGAGAAGACTCAGATCACAAAAGTAAGCTAGAAAAATATTGCAATTGTTGAGACAATGAATTTTTTGTTAGATACAAAGTAAATGATTGAAATTATTGAAAGATACAATGTAAAAATAAGCTGTCAAGATTTAGTTAAGCAATAATATCTTGTTTATTATTTTGTAAAGGTTATGAGACTTGGGGGGGAATACCATTTTCTGCACGATGTAGCTGTCAAAATTTGTATCCACACCTACTACCCCTTCCCTTAAAATTTTGTAAAACCAATAAAAAACTTTTTTTCAAAAAAAAATACTAGCTCATACTGACTATTTAATGACAAGATTTTTTTACAAGTACTGTTATCAAGGCAAGTACCATATCTATCTTCTATTATTTTATTTTCTTACTTCTATTTTTATTTATTCTGTCTTATTTCTGTTTCCTAAGTAAATAGAGTTTTGCATGTTTCTCTTTTATGCTGCTGCTGCTATTTTTTACCCTTAGATTTTTTTTTTATTACTACAATGCATGGGTTATGTGTTGCAGTTGCTTTCCATTTATCATTTCATCAACTTTAGGCAATTAGGCCAATCATAAGAAATCGCTAGATGTGTAATTCAATATTGGAGGATCTCATGTTGTGGGTGATGCTGTTTGGCTATATGTAAGCATGAATACTCAAAGTGATGGCAATTAGGAGCAAAAGTTGACTTGCTAATCATGGTAGCAATGTAAATAATCCATACCTTTCTGGATTTCCACAACAGTAATATTGAAATACTCACAACTGCATTCCATTTGACGGAACAAAGCATTTCAAGAGAAAACTATACACTCTGGCTCGAATCTCTGCTCCAAGCTGCACAATCAAGAGTTTCTAGTCTCAAGCTGAAAAAATGTGATTTTAACCATTTTATTGATAAGGTACTGTAAACATATTACTGAGAAGTCATTTTTTTCCTATGAAAGAATACTATGGATTCCTTGTACAGGTAGTCCTTGACTTACAACAGTTCATTTAGTGACTGTTCAAAGTTTCAGCAACACTGAATAAGTGACTTATGACAGTTTTCCCCATTTATAACTATTGCAGCATCCCTATGGTCATGTGTGCAACTGATTCATATTTATGATGGTTGCAGCGTTCCAGGTTCACTTAACAACCATACGACTAAGTTAATATCTGCAATGATTCACTTAACAATCATGGCAAGAAAAGTCATAACGGGGCAAAACTCAATAAATGTCCCACTTAGCAACAGAAATGTTGGGCTCAATTGTGGTCATAAGTAGAGGACTTACCTGTATTGGGATCATTTTCTCTCTCTCTTTTACCTAAGCAGCTTTGTCTGCAAAGACGTGTGTACCAGCAGTGAGATTCAGAGAGCCACTTTAGCAATGGAAAACGCTTGGTCAGACCAAGTATTACTACCAAATTGACCAATTTCCCTCTAGGAGCTATTTTCCATTCAAGACTTTTGTATCAAACTGATGTTGGTATGTATTCATTGGATTTGAATTTTTATCCAGCATTCCTATGCCGTAAATATCTTAAATTCTTGTTCATTTATTGCTTACCTAGGTAGCTTTTCTATTTAAGCACATCTCACGACGCAGGTGTAATGTGAAAATGTCTATGTTAGGGGAAATATTTTCAGACTAGCTTTTATTTTTACATAGCTTCCTGGTTCAAATTGGTATTTTTTAAATGTTGAGGGTAATTTTAAAATCACGTTCTCCTTCTGTGTATTCAAATAGAACTGTATACAGTTTGTTCCTATGAGAAAAGTAGCTATACAGGACATGATGAGAAATTGATTTAAAAAAACAACTGCATTCCATTTGCCAGGATTGGAAATTCTTTTCTTCATCATTTATTTTCATAATAATACCATTTGATGAAACTAATTGTTATGACACTCAGGACAGTTAAAAGACAGTATACTTTTTATCCAGTTAAAATTGTGTACAAAAGGCAAATCTGTTCCAAAGGTTATGATAGTCTGTAACGCAACCCACTTTTTATAGTGATGGTTTTATTGCCATCTTTGCAAGACATACTGAAAATGAAGACTAGGGCATAGCAACTATGTGAAATGTATTTCTGACAAAGGTCTTTTATTTACTTAGTTTAGCTCACTTATTTACTTAATTTACTTATTTACTTCCTGGGAAAAAATTAGTAAACATATCCCCACAGTGGTATCTCTAATAACCTCAAGTTTTTAAAACTTTTTAAAAATTAATCTCATTTTGCAGGTTTTAACTGCTGGGAACATATCCTTGTTCATGCCTGGATTTTCATTTTCTAAATGGAGATACTAAATTTTAGTCCACATTGATTAGCCAGTCAAGACTTGCCTTTGCAAAATAACATTTATAGATGTGTGTGGCCGATCAGATTAATTGCCTGTTCCATTTTGAAATTTTGCAGAGTGCTTCTGGGCCTGGCCTGGCCTTTATTGTATTCACTGAAGTTGTAACAAGGATGCCTGGAGCCAAGATATGGTCAATTCTGTTTTTCCTCATGCTCTTCTGCCTGGGACTGTCTTCTATGTTTGGACTCGTTCAGGGCATATTCACTCCTTTCATAGAAATTCCTCTTGTGTCAAAATACTTACACAAAGAAGCTTCTTGTGGTAAGACTGCTTTTGAAAAGAGTTTCAATTTCATCTTTTTTCTTTTTTTTCTTTTAAAAAAGTTGCAGACAGTATTATTGAATATTTACCTCAGGGATATCCAAACTTGGGAACTTTAAGACTTGTGGACTTCAACTCCCAGAATTCCCCAACCAGCATGGCTGGCTGGGGAATTCTGGGAGTTGAAGTCCACAAGTCTTAAAATTCCAAGTTTGGACACCCCTGATTTACCTGGTTACCTAACTATAGTGATTCAAGGTAGTCCAAGTGAAGTACAGATGGCCCTTTGAAACGGCTTCTCCAGGCACCCCATTTGCCAAAGCCATTCCCAAGCAAGTTCACTTTCAACTGCCCCATCAGAGTTCTCTTCCCCACTTCATTAGGGGCTGGGTGTGGACATGGGGAGAGAGCAGGAGCATCTATGAGGGGATCTATGATATTAAAATGGCAGCCACAAGTATACAATTCAAGCTTCACTCCTTAGTATATACAGTATACATATAAACCATATGCATGTCTTTGAGTTAATCTTGATTCCTGGCAACAGCCTGGACTAGTCTCTGCCATCTTCTTGGCAACATTTCAGAAGTGGTTTGCCACTGCCTCCTTCCTAGGTCTGAGATGGTGTGATTGGCCTAAGTTTATTCTGCTGGCTTTGCGCTGCAAGCTCCTGATTTCTAGTCTGATACCATAAATAAATCAAACTGGTTCCCTTATGGGTACACACACACACACACACACACACACACCCATATGTATTTAGGCAGAAGCTTTTTGTAAGCTAATATTCATTTTGCTAGTATTAAAAATTATCTTCAGTCTGAAGCACCCCAATTGGGGTATCTCAGAATCATGACAACCACCAAAAAAAGAGCCACCTCTAAATTATCTCACAGGATTAGCAGGTATTTACCCAGCTATCTAATTAGTTTTCTCAAATTTGATTAACTGGAAGGCAGAATATTTTTCCTCTAAGCTATAGTATTTGGCTATAGAGAATCATAGTTTTTCCCTTTCTTTAGATATTATGAAACTGCCTTCAGGGATAAAGGGGGCAAGAACAGCAGACTATTTTCTAAGGCAAATAACAGTTGTTTCAGAAATTGCCCGCTGCCTTGCTTGCATTCACTTTTATAAGGATAAATTACGCATCGTATAGCAAGATAAATAATATTTGTGTACATTGTGATGTCTGCCTTTATTGCTGAGCAAAGTACATCACTAAGTGAAATCAGTAGCAGAAACTCTCATCTATGTTTAATCAATTTTATTCCTGTCCTTAAAGGTTCATATAAATCTGGGGATGGGGGAGCCGGGCAAGTTCTGAGGAAATATTAGCAATATCCATGCAAGTGAGAAGTTCAACAGATCTGGTATTATCCATGGGCAAAACCTGGGAATAGTTAACTGGTTGAGTCATAATTGCTCTCATTTTGCATTTTCATTCACACAACTTTGTCTTCATTAGGTATAATATGCTTTACTTCCTTTTTGTTGGGTCTCCTTTTCACTACACGATCTGGAAGTTACTGGCTTGAAGTATTTGATAGCCTTGGAGGAAGCATACCGTTGCTGATCATTTCTTTATTTGAACTGTGCAGCATTGTATGTATTTATGGACTGAAAAGGTAATGAGTTTCTTGTATGTCCATTTCTTAGTAAGTTCTTCAACTGAGACAGGCTGGAATGTAAGAATGGGAAGACCTCAGCCAGAGAACTTCACTGGGTCATCCTCTCTCAGCCCAATCAACTTTACAAGAATTTTAGGGAGAGTAGAAGCAAAAAGAGCTATGCATTTTACCTTGAGTTCCCAAATGAAAGACAGGATAAACATCTAGTAAATAAATATTTAACAAAAGCATTATATTAAGATTATACTTGTTTTAGTTCAATAAACTTTTATTGTATTCAGAGGTCTGTATACATGATCCTGGTGAAATTCAGATCCAGGCATATGGTAAATCATCATTAGCATCATGCAAAGGAAAGGCTTAAGCTAAGAATAGATGGCTCTCTTAATGTTAGTTAGAGAGAGCTTTCTGGAAGCAATTGAAATAAAGGTGTTGTTTTGCAACAACCTAGTGCAATGAACTGCTCATCACTTTAATAAAGGAAAACATTTTCACACTTATGGTGAATAAGAGCCTGGTTTTTCATTCTAGCAATTCTGTTTGTCCCTCAGTCAATAGAGTTTAGTCAAGAAGTGACGTCATCAAAAACTCCAGCCAGTGGAGAATAATATTTTAAGTTCCCTTTGCCTATAGCAAGGGTGTCAAACTGGTGGCACAAGGGCTGGATGTGTCATGAACAGGTCACACACACCCCTCCAGCTCCACGAAGGCGGAAAACATAGTGAAACGCAAGTTTGACACCCAGTCTATAGTTTTCTGTAAATTAATCTTCTAAGCAACATTTCCCTTATTTGTATTATATGCAACATGATTCCTCTAACAGAAGACAAATTTCTCCAGTAGCAATCAAATAACATCAGTTTTGAAGATTTGTGTCTAGTGTGCAATATAACCGAATTTAAATTCATGCAGATCATCACCTGAAGTTAGGGCTATGAAGCTTTTAAAATATATACACATATGCATACCTATTCTCACATACAGTATCTAGATCTACTTGTAAGAAAATGTGCTGTGAGCACTCCATCTTTGTAAAATACAGCACTCTATTCATTGTTAGTTCTTGAGACAGTTCTCCCGGCCATAAGCCATTGATTAAAAAAGCAAGTCTGCCATTAAGATTCGGTTGTTCAGCCTTAATTGCAGTTTGGTATACAATGATTTCCAACAGGGTATTTTGTAACTAAAACACTTGGAGATATATCCAAGACTAACTTTATGATGTCATTGTAATAGGTGCGTAAAGACTAAATTCCTCTTATTGCAAAATAAACAGTGATTACATAAAATTGCTATATTGCAAATTAAGCTATTCCATTGGAATTGAATTGTGACCATAAACCAATTTGGCCACAGGTTCTGTGATGATGTGGAATGGATGACTGGAAGGCCATTACATTTCTATTGGAAAGCATCCTGGCAGTTTATCAGCCCTGTGCTAATGATTTCCGTCCTTTTGAGCTATCTAGCTATTGAGCGGTCATCAACCTACAAAGCATGGAATCCAAGCTATGTATGTTAAACTTGTTACTTAATTTCTATCAATTATTTTTATGCAACAAAAATAAGGACACAGTTATCATCATAGTATTGCATAAGGGCACCCCCCAAACAATACAGTGCTTAAAAATCAAATTAATAAGCCAACTGATATTTAGAAAAAGTTAGCTGTAGATGAAAGGTTAACTACAGTTATAAGATATGTATATCAAATTGGCAATACATTTCTCCTTTTCTGTGTTGTTTTCATTATAGTTTACTTTCTAGAATTTTTAGCTAAGGTTTTTTGTAAGCTGCTCTGAGATCATTATTATAGTCTGGAAGCAGATAAAGAATAACGCATAACAAAGATATATGTCACATATTTGCCCTCCATTGGCTGGAGGCTGTGCTTTTTTTATGGTATACCAAGTGAGAATGCCTTCTATACAGTGTTTCCCCCAAAATAAGTGTGTCTTATTTTCTTTTGACCCCTGAAATAAGCACTTTGCCTTATTTTCAAGGAGGTCTTATTATTTTTGAGGTGCAGGAGGCAGCGAGCTGTCACCTCATGGCTGCTGCTGTGTTGCAATATTTTTGGGGACAGCTTATTTTCAGGGGACGGCTTATTTTAGCGCATGCGCTCAAAAGCCCTATTGGGCTTATTATCTGGGGAGGTCTTATTTTCAGGGAAATAGGGTATATGAGCTAGGATAGCAAGTATGTGTGCATTTATCACACTAAAATAAGAATAGCATACCTTCTACATTTGAAGAGCAAGTTGCCTCTTACTGTTCATTATGCCATTTTTTTGGTTAAAAACAATATAAGCTCTCCTTGCAGGAAAAGCAAGACTCATCCTTTTGAAGGATTGTCAAGTTCGGTGTAGACCCCCTTTGTACTACTATCATTCAGTTTTAATTTTATGCAATATATGTTTATCTTGCAGGAAGACTTTCCTTCAAAAGAGTTGAAATTTTATCCACGCTGGGTTTTATTCATTGGTGCCTTGCTTGTGGTCCTACCGTGCTTATTTATTCCAACTGGAGCCATTTGCCATTTTAAGGAAGTATTGCTGAAAAGGAAGGAGAAGCAAGTCCTTCATCCATGTGAAAGCACTGAAGGCAACTGATGCTCTGGGATTCTATCGGCCAATTCCAGTGATCCATAGTAAACCAGTAGTTCAGATTATCCAGAGAAAAAGGCAATCTATGAAAATTAAGTATACACTGTCTATATAAATTTCTGTAGAATTCTAAGGGAAAGTATTTCAAATAAATACCCTTTATACAGTATTATATTCTGTATAAATGCTAAAAGTTTTCAAGGAATTGTTTTAAACATTTCTCCCTGTTTTTAACTGAGAAGATGATCAGAACTCTAGATTTACAAAAGAAAAAGTATAAAAATTATAGGGAAGAGAAAAATATATATATAATCAAGTAAATGTATTCATACACAGCCAGTTCTTAAAATGACCACTTGGATAGAAATGGATCAGTGGCTGATGAGTTAATTTTTGTGAACTACTTTCTGGCCAGGGCCAAATGATCTAGTGTGGCTTCATGTTGCCTTTTTGTGCTGCAGTTTGGGAGAATGGAAATACCCATCTTGTTAAGCTTCCCTTTTTGGTAAAGTAGGGTTGGACATGAAACACTGACGAAAAAGTTTTGTCCCAAACAAAAACACCATTCAAATATTTTGAATCTTCTAATGAAGCAAAACTCAAAACCTTCTGAAGGTTTTATCAAATAAAATAATGTAAATTTAAATCAAGCTCGTTACCTTGTTTTCATTGTAGGGCCATAAAAATGGATGTCATGATACTCCTTGTTAACCATTTAATCTATCAGGGAAAAATTAAGAGTCTGAACCTTTGCCCAAACTAGCTTTCTTATATCCAAGGAACATATCTATTATTTATGGGAAGAGCATGAATTGTAACTGCATGTTATATGGCAATCTAGCCAGAGCTACAGTACATCAATTACTTTGAGATGGCTTATTTAGTCCTAGAGACTACTTGTTATGAAGAATAGTACAGTAAACACTGATAGAGTTCTACAACTTCTTTAGCAATTAGCCTAGCAACGGAGCTTCCTATTATGTCAATAGCATATGAAGAAAGGGGATAATGATTTTTCTGATATAGTCTTAATGTCAGCAATAAAACTACAGCTTAATCTTGAATCTGTATGCTTCATCTCAGATTTATCTAGCATACTCCAGCAGGTAATTCATCAGAATTTACTTGGTTTCAATACCGCTCATTATACCATATAACATTTAGCATTATTCTGATCAAGATTTAGAGGATGGAACATAGTTTTTGACAATCATACGTTACACTTTAGGCATGACACCAGAAGAGACAGCTGGCTCCCCACTCTTAGGTTACATTAATTTTCTCCTATTAAAAAAACCACACACCAGTTCCAATTAGATACATTTTTTATTATTTTATGAAAAACCTACTTTGTGTATGTAAAACCTGTTGCCAAAATTGTCTTAATCTTTCAGTAATCCACAAAATTAAGCCTACAACCTTTTGGTGCTATAACAGGGATGTCAAATTGTGCTATAACAGGGGTGTCAAACTCATATTGTCATGGCCGTGTCACATGACATATCGGGCCTTTTTTGCCCTTAGCTAAATAGGACATGGGCGTGGTCAGCACATGACTCATCTGGCCCATGGGTTAGGGTTAGGGTTGCTGTAATAACATGCAATGTTCTTGCTTTGAACTACTTATCAAGAACATTCATTTTGAGCTTTCTTTCCAAAGGGTGGGGCAAATATTTTACAGTTCACCGCCATTAATCACACTGCAAATTTCACTAGAAGAAGCAAGGTAAAGCTTTAAAAAAAACTTATTACACATTCCAGCTGCTTGGTAGAAAAAAAAACCTCACGTGGGCATACAAATTAAGCAAGTGGAAGGCAAACTTGAAGAAGAAAGTTACTTTATGGAGCTAATCCAGGATGTCTTTGAAATCTCCACATAATGACGGCTGTATTACTTCAATAAGCAGTTGCATGCTAGTTTTCGGAATTTGACGAGTCAACTGTAATTTACCTACAAAGAAAGAGTAACCAATTACTTTTTTAGTTAAGCCAGGGGTGTCCAAACTTGGGAACTTTAAGACTTGTGGACTTCAACTCCCAGAATTCCCCAGCCAGCATAGCTGGCTGGGGAATTCTGGGAGTTGAAGTCCACAAGTCTTAAAGTTCCCAAGTTTGGACACCCCTGAGTTAAGCCAACAAGTTATTCTAAACAGATGTTCCAGATCATCAAGTACCTGGCTTTAGAGAAAAGCAGGCAGCAAAGCCCTGAAAAAGTCCTATACAGGTAGTCCTCGACTTACAACAGTTCATTTAGTGACCGTTCAAAGTTACAACACTGAAAAAAAGTGACTTATGACCCTTTTTCACACTTACAACCTTTGCAGCGTTCCCCATGGTCACACGGTCAAAATTCAGATGCTTGGCAAGCGGTTTATATTTATGACAGTTGCAGAGTCCTGGGGTCAGCATTTGTGACCCTCTGACAAGCAAAGTCAATGGGGAAGCCAGATTCACTTAACAACCATGTTAAGGTAAAGGTTCCCCTCGCACATATTTGCTAGTCGTTCCCGACTCTGGGGGCGGTGCTCATCTCCGTTTCAAAGCCAAAGAGCCAGCGCTGTCTGAAGACGTCTCCATGGTCATGTGACCGGCATGACTAGATGCTGAAGGCGCACGGAACGCTGTTACCTTCCCACCAAAGGTGGTCCCTATTTTTCTGCTTGCATTTTACATGTTTTAGAACTGCTAGGTTGGCAGAAGCTGGGACAAGTAACGGGAGCTCACTCCATTATGTGGTCCTAGGGATTCGAACCGCCAAACTGCCGATCTTTGTGATTGGCAAGATCAGCGTCTTAGCCACTGACCCACGTCTCTTTTAAAAACCATGTTACGAATTTAATAAATGAAATGATTAGTTTAACTGGTAAGAAAAGTTGTAAAATAGGGCAAACTCACTTAGGAAATGTTTCACTTAGCAACATAAATTTTGGGATCAATTGTGGCCATAACTCAAGGGCTATCTATAGTCATCTTCCTTCTGTAGAGACAACTATTGATAACTTTGGGAATAATTTGTTTGAATATTTCATTAAAAAATAAAATAAAAAATAACGAATTAGATCACAAAAATTGCCAACAGCCACATGGCTCAACTCTGCTAAGATTAATCAATATCATTCATTCATCCACCCGTGCATTCATTCTGTTGTTATTACACTTAGCATTTGTCTCGCTTGGTTGCAGAGTCCATTTGTTTTGCATTGTGCTTGCATCAGTTCACCTAATGAAACTATGAATGCATGATATGCTAAATTTTGATTTTCAGCCAGTTTGCTCAGGAACCTGATTTGGGCTGTTATGTGTGTGTGTGTACTGTATAAATGAAAGGACTGCTAAATTTTGGTTATGCATCATCAAATTGTTGTTAATTCTTAGTGACCAAATAGATAAATTACTTTCATAATGATCAGTCCCTAACTTGTTCTTTTCATGTCTTCCAAAGCTCTACTTACTGCTGTACCTGAGTCTTATCTATTTTCTGGTCATCCTCTTCTTCTCTTTCCTTCTACTTTTTTCATGACAACCTTCTCCAGAGAGTTAGACTTTTGCAGGATAATTTGAATCTGGTCCCTTGAATTAGAACTCAATTTTGATGATCTACTACTTTCCACAGTATTCTCAGGAGATTTCTCTCATAACCACAGTTCAAAAATGTCCTGCACCTTTTCAAAGCCAATCTTTATTTTCCCTAGGGTGTCACATCTATGGAATCACTTGGTCGCTAAATGAATCACTAAGTGAATAATGTAGCAATTCACTAAGTTAGTTATTAACTGTATAACTGAATGGCTTGCCTCTAGATGATGTGGGTGTTCCATCACTGGAGGTTTTTAAGAGCTTGGACAGCCATTTGATCATAATGGTATAGGGCAGGGGTGTCCAAACTTGGGAACTTTAAGACTTGTGGACTTCAACTCCCAGCATGGCTGGCTGAGGAATTCTGGGAGTTGAAGTCCACAAGTCTTAAAGTTCCCAAGTTTGGACACCCCTGGTATAGGGTCTCCTTCTTGAGTAGGTGTTGTAGACTTACAAGGACCCTGCCAACATTGTTATTCTGTATTTGGTACCAAGTCTGATGGCCCTAATGGCCCTCTAATTTGGTACCAAGTCACAAAACACAATCAAATGACGGTGGATTTTACAACTGCTCATAAATATAAGCCAGTTGTTAAAGGCCGAAAATGCAACTACTGGACTGCGGAGATGGCATGACAGTCGTTAATTTTTGAGGATGAATGTATATAACCGCTTTTTCAAGTCTATCATAACTTTGAACAGTCATTTTGCAACCGGTTGTAAGTCAAGGACTATCTGTATAGATACATCACAGCATATGAAGATCTTCTCCAAGGTCTTCCTGGCTGCTTTACAAGTGCTAGTTTATGACACATTGACTGCTTGTTCCGTTAAAGTTCATTATTGATCCTAAAAGGCAGACGTCATCCACCCCCTTTGATAACTTTATTGCCAATTCTAAAGCTGGCTGTTCTGCCTGTTGCCAAGAGTCTGTATGTTTATAATTTTTGTCCCATTTTTTTTTCATGGTGTGCCTTGACTTTCAGAGTTTGCAAATCCTTTGCATTTTCAAATTTAATTTCAAAAGGCATTGTGATATAATGTAAGGTTTTGGATTGGGAGCAGGAGACCCAGGTTTTAGTTCTCCCTCGGGCACAGAAGTCAGTTGTGAGACCTTGGCCTTAAACTATGATTTTCAAAAACACCTATCTAGCCTGGATAAGTGTGCTAATTACGGTTTATAACTTTCAAGAAGAGGCCTTCTATCTTGCAGTGGATTGATGTGGGCTGATAATAATAAAAATATATATGCACTTTACTTTTATTGCAGGGAAGATGCCAGTCATGGGACAGATAACATCTCCTAGTTAAAGAAGAAATATCTAGGCAACATTAATTTGAGATCATAAAAATCTCATTGTACCACCATTCCATTCATAAATTAAACTTAGGGCAGAGTTCTCTGTATGTTTGCTAAAAGAAAAAAAAAATTCTTAACGATTTATACTAATTACCACAGTAACTGGGATTGATATAGTTTGCTTTTTTAATTTAAAATTAAAATTAGAAAACAATGCTTTTGCGTATTGCTAACAGGGTTTTTATTAAAGTGGCATATAAAATATTATACTCTTAATATCAAAAGCACAATTGGAAATAGAGATAATAGGTTGAGAGAACAGTAGCAGTTGATGAGCTTATATAGACTCTACTCAGGTGGACAGATACATTTACTGATATGCACAAGCAGATATAATACTTATCTCAGCCTAGCAACTGTTAGGAGCAACCTGTTACTTGCAGCTGAAGCTAGACTGTGTCAGAACAAGAGTTACTCTCTGCTTGTCCACTATGTTGGCCAGACAATCTACCAAGGAACGGGTTGCCACAGTTCTGCTAGACTGTGTAGTTGCTTTGGAGTGAGGTGAAAAGCTAAGTCTCCCTCCTCAAATGATGTGGAAAGAAGAATAACGACATCTGACAGGGCTTAAGGAAAATGGTACCTAAGGTCCACAGTCACAATACTGATCATCATATTGTACATAAAATGTATTCATGCTCTACGCATTCACTTAAAAACATCTAAAAAGTATGAAAGACATCAAAGGAAAGGAATACTTACACTGTCTGAGAGGTCCAAGAAGACACTTGTAAATCACCCTGTGATTTGCCAATTTAGTGCTGTAGGCATGGTAGGAGAGCCACTGAACTGCTTTGTAAGAAAGTGGAATTGAACTACCTGTTACAAAAAAGAAAAGAAAAAAAGAAAACCCCCAAACGTATAAATGTATTTTGTGATTCTGTACAACTGCTTTTCTATAAACCATTACTACTTTGGCACTCTTATTGCAGCAAATGAAGGGACCAACCAGACTGACATTTGAACGTACTACCGGTTATTTCATTTTACTTCAAAAACAAGCAAAAAACAATAATAACCATGCTGTTGCCACCCTGTGGGAGAATGATTGGGACCACAGTACACACAGCAGATTTAACACCTCACTATATGCTGATGTCAAAACACACTGTTTTTTGAACCCAAGCCAAAGAACACCTCACAGAGGAAGCGATCACTTCAGCAGATAAAAAAGGGGGCTTAACTGCTCTTTAATAATGTTATGTAGCTGGGTAATGAAATGTCTGCAAGCAACTAAGCTCAGAGAGCACCAAGGACGACAGTTAACTGCACGTCTCTTAATGCTGTAGTCCCTCTCTGTATTCTTAGAGGCTATTTGAAGGGAAAGGGAAATAGAAACTTCCAATAATGCAACTTCCAATTTAATTTGCTTTTAAAAAAGGAAAAAAAGAGCTATTTTGATGTAGTGGTTAAGATATCGGTTTAGAAACCAGGAGACTGTAAATTCTACACCTGCTTTAGGCATAAAGTCAGCTAGATGACCTTGGGTTAGTCAGTCTCTCTCAGCCCAGGAAGAAGGCCATAACAAACCACTTCAGAAATCTCGTCAACATTACTTCAGACACTGTCTAGGACAGGGGGTCCAAACTTGGGAACTTTAAGACTTGTGGACTTCAACTCCCAGAATTCCTCAGCCAGCCATGCTGGGAGTTGAAGTCCACAAGTCTTAAAGTTCCCAAGTTTGGACACCCCTGGTCTAGGTAATAGAAGGCATACCCACCCCCCACCCCCAAAAAACTCAGCCCAGAGCAGCCATTTTAAAGGGGATATTGGGCTCAAAAGATTTTTATTTCACCTACCTGCATTTTTAGCTTTTAGAATAGAGAAGCAGCATGAAGCACTATCGGAGATGACCGTCAGGAAGAAACGTGGGTTATTTTTGATTTGGTGATGAAATGGGAGCTGGAGAACACAGGCATGAAATCTAACATGAAAAAAGCCACAGATATTCCTTGCTTATAAGGGTTTCAGATGTACCGGGATTTAATGTCACTGAATTTAGAATTCTGAGACGGAGTTTGTACTGGATCAAGTCAAAGAATTGCATGTGAGGGGGCGGCTTTAAGGCCAGCACATAGATGGACTCTTAAAGGACTCCCTTCTGCTTGGGAACTTTAACTGTTCTCCATTAACTCTTGAATCGAATAGTGACACAACACAGTGAGAAGAAAGCACCAAACTTCTCCTTCCATTTGGCCTTGACCAAAGGGTATGTTCTATCATTCTGATAAGCAAATATTTACAGAGAGGGGAGAGAGAGGGGGGGGGGGAAACCCTTGCAAGAGAAAAGATTTGTTCAATTGTAAAGTCATTAAGGGATTATCAGTACTTAAGAAAGTGAAGATGGAAATTCTAAGCAGCAAGCAAGGGCAAGCCAGGAAGATGCAGGTCAAAGCCCAGACAGATTTTATCCACACACAATGTTCCAGAGGCAAAATTAGTTAATAAATTACATGCTTACCCTCTGTTTTTCGACAGCAGAAGGCATGAGGAGTGGGGGTGGAGATCAGCTGCATATTCACAGTTGTTTGAACGGACATAAACTGATATCAGTTTTGATCTAAGAATGATGCAGATGCATTCCTAATAACATTTACTTAACCGAGGAAGCTCCAAATGCCTACATTGCCCATAATGAAGTGCAGGCTAACTTGCACAATAGCAGTTCTGAGGAGACATTCTGTATTTTGCCATCACTAGCCATGCTGCTATGCCTTTCTAACTGCCCCTTCGTTTCCCCCCCCAAATAAACTGATTTGTTTAGACTCAAAGATTTCCCAGGTAATGAAACCAAACACATGTCCACTCAGTTTCTTTGTTTTAAAAGGGTTTGCTTTTTTGCACTGGCAGATTTCTTGGTGAAGATTTCTTGTGCTATTTTATATTTGGGGGGGAGGGGGGGGAGGAACTGTTACCACAGGCATAGAAGAAAAAGCATTTTCCAGTAAAACTCTGGAACAGAGGAACAAGGGACAGCTCAAACATTTTCCAGAGAACAAATCAACACTAGGATTTGATCTAAAGGAAATTGTAAAGTTAAATCTCTTATTTATAGATGGCCAGGTTAAAGGTAAAACGTTGGGGAAGAAGCAGACACTATGAAAGCTGTTCTCCTGTGGTTTATTTGTGTGAGGTGGGGGATAAATGGACAAAGGAAAAATGGTTGTAGGGAACAGGTTAAGTGTGTACTTTAAAGAGAATGTACTAGGTTTCCTAACATAGTAAGCAATTTCAAGTAATTGGGAGCTCTGGAACTAAAGGCAGTTCATTCCTTATAAAATTATCTTATAGAACAGGCAAGTATTATTTGTGGGACTCATAAATCATTAAAGCATCTTCCCAAATCTCCAGATGAATGGACGATAATATCAGTAACTACCATTAAAAAAATATTCTGAGAACTGCCAATTCTATCAGTATTAACAACTGCAGCATTAGAAAGCATTATCAGGAAGAATATGGGTCAATACTGGAAGTTAATAATGAATGCTGTCCAGATAATGCAGATCCTCTTAGAGAGTATGGTAATATATTGCAATGTTTATTATGCTATTTATTATGTATTTGAAACACTGCATTAAAGGGCCAGAGCCCAGCACATTCAAGAAAAGCAACTTTGAGAAAGTATAGTGTGACATCTTCCTGGCTCACATCACATTCCAATGACAATAAACAGGGCTTTAAAATTACCATACTTACCTGTAGGCCTGCAGAAGTAGTATCTTGTAAATATTAATGCATACTGTCCTAAGGCTATTGATCTAAATTTGAAGCAGGGAAAATAGGAAAAAGATATAATAAAATATTTCTCCAGTGCAAACAAACAGGCATTAAATCAAATTAAATCAAAATTGAGAGATATAAAATATCTTATATAGTGATAACTGGAGTGACATCAGTTTCTGGTTAAAGTCGATTGTGGTAGCACTAAATACCTAGATTTGACAGTATGTTTGAGATTACTGTGCATATAATGCACTTTTTAGGCATCCCTTTTGAATTGTGCATTCTCTTACCTGTAAATCTATTAATAAAGCATGACATTTTAGCTGCAAGACTGCAAGCAATTTGTTTCTCATGTTCACACCACCTTCTCTAGTAGAGTTGAAAGACAGGCTAGACCTGATAGATGTATAAGCATAACTGCAATGAAAGATAAGTGGAGAAGGAGATCAACATATAGTTAATTAGAATTGTTTTTCCTATTACAAGAATATACTTGGCTTTTATGAAATTCAAAACATAGATATTTGAAATAATGGCCACGTAGAGAAACATTAAATCAGTGTTTCCCAAAGGGGGCGGTGGGATGACTTAGGGGGTGCTAAGAGACGAGGGAAGCAGCGTGCTGTGCAATGGAGCCACCCCCCCAATCCCTCTTGCACCCGCTCCACACGGACGCGCCACTCTCGCCTGCCTCTACCCCTCCCACCTTAGAAATGCAACACAGGTAAACATGTGGTGGGGGGGGGGGAAGAGAGAGAGGCTAGCCCCCCTCTGCCTCCTCGCTCCATTCGTAGAGATGGCCTTAAAAAGTGAGGAGCGGGAGGAAGGGCACTTGGGGTGGTTTCTCAAACTTTGAGTTGCAAAGTAATCTCATTGAAGGCTGAAATATAGGGGAGATTGTGGAAAAGGGATAAGCATTTCCAACATATACTGTTTTTAAAAAAGTAAATAAAAAGTGGTCTAATTACTGTCTAAAGTTGGATATTGTCACATACAGGAAAAAACAAAGCAAAACAAAATTATGATGGAACAACGTCCCATATTAGAAGAAAATGCTGTCCAAATGTTCCCAGTATGCCAAACAAGATGTTTTGTAACCAAATGGAGTCAAAACACTGCAGTTTTTTTTTAATAAAGTGCCCTTCCTATCTTGATATTTATGCACAGTGAGACCTTTGTCACAGATAAACCTGGATAATGGCATCACTCTTATGTTGTTTGAGTATACATGAGCTGCAAGGCTTGTATTTTGTCATAGTATCATCTACAGTTCCATAAGTTCTACTAGGATTTTGACCAGCTGCTGGCACCAATATATTGAGGAATATGGAAAGACTGATCACGTGGGGCAGTCTAATGAGCATTTCTGAAATGGCAGATACCACAGAACAAAGTCTTCTTCCTTCTCTACACCCACCCCACCCTATTATTTTTTTTAAAAAGGCAGCAGTGTGTGTGTGTGTGTGTGAATGATCAGGCATGTACTGTATTACACAGAATTTACTGAACAGTGAAGTAGTTACTAAATTTTACTGAGTTTACTAAGTTACTAGTTACTAAGGTTCTTGAAAAATGACTATCAGACTTTGAAAACCTGGTATCACGTTAAACAATTTTGTTGAATTAACATTAAAAAGGTTTTTAAATTTGATTTTGAACAAATGTGCAATTGTTAGTTTTGAATTTTACTGTTACTATCTTCCTTCCGTCGTGCAAACTGCCCAGTCACATGACCCCACCAAGCCACACCCACAGAACCGGTAGTTTGAATTCCACCACTGGGTGGGGGGCACTGAGGATCAGTTTGTAGCACCAAGGGGGTGGTGGGTTGAAAAGGTTTGGGAACGACTGCATTAGACCCTTCAAAATTAGAAGGTAATAATATCTTAAGCATTTTGATAGCAAGCTATTGTGGCCCAGCAGGAGCCGTTGGAGATGCAACCAGACTCCAACAGTGAGGGGCCTTCTGAGTCGGTTCTGGAAGATGTGGAGGACCCTGGATAGGGTTCTGACTCCGAGCAGGGATCAGAGAAGCTGGTTGGCCACCAGGAGGCGCCTGAGGCATGGAGCAGTGGTGAAAGCCAAAGGGAGTGTGCTCCTGACGTCATTCCTTGGAGCTGTGGGGAGGAGACAAGGGAGTTGGTTTTGGACGCTCGGCAATGGAGGACTGATAGACGTAGAGAACAACTACGCAGATACAGAAGATAATTGGACCCAGGTGGTTGTAATTAGGCTCTTCTCAAGATAGCATTTAAGGAGAGACTTTCCTGGAGGCTGGTTGCAGAGTTCAACTTATCTACCAACGCTGGACAAGCGTTCTCGTGCCTGTTTCTTATCTTGGAAGTCTGGATTGCTGCCAAGGTCTAGTCAGTGTGTTAATTTACTGTGAATAAATTGTATAGCAGTATTCTTGTTTTGGAGTGCTTTGGTGTACGAAGAGGGGGGTCAGAACAGCAAGCTATAACTTTAAGAGAACTGGCTAATTATTTGTAATTTTATACAAATGGTTCTGGACTTCAGGGATTCACTTGGAGTTTCCCTGAATTTAGGATTGTTGTTGGGTTATCTGCCTCATTTTCTTATTGCACAAGTTCCAAGACATGGTTCCTAGTCAGTCTTCAAACAACTTACCTATCAGTGTTGTCATCTTGATGGTGCAATTCAGATTGAAAAATATAAAATCTTGCAACCTGCTGAATGGTCAACTCTATTAATTTGAATGATTCCTTCACAGAAATCTGAAATATCCCATTATTAGCTCTCCACAGATTAGTCTACGTATCAAAAAATGCACTCTTACTGACTATGTGATAAGGACATTTTTAATGCCAGCCAGATTTAATCTGAAATCACAGCAATGATTTAAGTTTTATGTCAGTCAGAATGGATCAATTTCAGGTTGTAGAAGGTTTGAAAGCTTACTTTTTGTTTCTAATAATGTATACTGCTTAGGCTATCAAGTTATTTTAGTTGATTCATCATCTATTTCTTAATTTATATAGATTAAGTATTAGGAAACATACTTTGGGAGGATAATGTGGTTCTAAATGATTTTAAATGTAACAAAAGTCATTTGTGCTACGCACTATTGAGTATTTTCACTATTTTATATTTCCTATTCTAACTAACGTGTCACATCCAGCCTTTGACAATAAGCAAATATGCCCTTTTACCAAAGTGCCATTATTTAATTTAGCTTTGCCCACTAAATTTTGCCTCATTGATTCATCCATTAAATCTTTGATTTAAAGATACTCACGGAGTAAAGCATCCAGTCTTAATATTAATGCAATGACTATTCCTGAATAGTACATACCTGGAGTAATCACAGTAAATTTCAAGAGTCTGTGTATTAATTAATAATCCACACCATGGAAAAACACAATGAGCTGGCAATTGTTTGAACTCCAAGCAACCTGGAACATCTTCATCCATTGGAAAATTCACCACAGTCTTAGATGGATTTATAACAAAGCCATACTCTGGAATGCCTTTGGCTAGAGTCCTAAGTGAATGAAAATATACATTCCAAATTGCTACTTGAATATATATGCATCATGTATTCCACTACAATAATTAACTGCACATGATAAATCCCTCCAAATAAGTTGTCAGCTGTATAGCTCAAAAAATGGCATCCTCCTGTTGTGTTGAAAATGCATCCCCAGAATTTTAATATCGTTAGAGGTGATAGCTGGGAAAGCCGCTGTAGGTCAGAGGTAAGTTAAGTTTTGATGTCAAATATTAGAATTACTAATTTTAAGCAATATAGCAATAACCCTAAAATATAAGAACTTTATAACCTCCCCTGCCCCCAAATTGGCTTTTCTTCAGTTATGTGAATTTAACCACTTCCACTTGTTTTTCACCTTATTTTATAGTCTATTTTGGTTTTGCTAACCATGAAAGGACCAAGGACTGATCACTATATTTAGAATCAATGTACCAGCAGGATCATAACCCATTCTTTTCAAGGAAATCATTGCCACCTCAATGGGATTTTATTGAAAGTTTCATTCAGTTTATCTGCTCTGCATATATTCTAAAGAAAGCGTATATTTAAAATAAAGCATTTTAATTTGGAATACCATATCCATGTAGAAAAATGTGGAAGAAGAGTAGAACAGAACAAGGTAGGAATATTTTCATTCCTTTGTGCACAAAAAATTAAAATTCAAGGAAAGATGATTAAATCACTCATTAAAAATAATATTTTTCATTGTCATACCTCAGAAATGTTTTTGCTTGTTCTAAATGAGGTGTAACAAGCAGAAAATCATCCGTTAAACGCATCAGTAATCTGTAATGTTAAAAAAAATATCTTGGTCTTGGGTATATTTAAATTTTAAAGCACGAATGCATTGCTCGTAGTCTTTATTTTTCAATTACTTGAGGTAAAGGTAATATACATATTATCACTATTATATATTCTATTATCCAAATCTGCATTATAAAAAATGGACCAATGCTATAAATTAACCTTTCACCCATAAATAAAATTGGCGCACACACAAAAACCAGTATTGTAATTTCTGATCATCCATCACAATGACGGATGAATCCAATTGCTGTGTTTAATTCCCATATGATGAGAAGCTGATTGGACTTGAATCTGGGCAGAGGAATACTTTGGGGAAAAAAACCTAACTCAAACTTTTCTGACAACTTAAGTAAGGATAATAGGATATGCTTGGGTTTTTGCAGACCTTCTCCATACCATCTGCCAGACCTCAGCTCAAGCTGAAGATAAAAATAAAGACTTCCTTGGATCAAATGTGGCTTAAATTGTATGTGTCCACATAATCTTCCTGGCAGCAAAAGTGCTTTGTCACTGCCTTTCTCCCAGATGGTTTTCAGACTTTTCAATTCAGGCTATGCCTTCAGAATTTCTGGTAACCTCTCATCCAAGCACTAGCCAGAAGAATAATAATTATTACTGATAACAAAAAACTCCCCAAATATCTTGCCAACACCATAATTTTGCCAGAAATCCTAATACACTGCAAGCAAATCAAATAAACTTTTACTCTACACACATTTAAAAAAGGTTGTATTAAGCAATCTTATCCCAGCACCACATGCATAGAAGGGAAAATGCCACTCCTCCCCAAAGTCTCAAAATAATTCAGTTTAAGATCAAAGTGGGAGAAGAGGATAAATTCAATGTTGGCTCTTGTACATCTTTATACAGGGGTCAACATATAGGCAAAAGTAGGTGCCCTTGATGTGTTTTAATGGCCTAGAACAGTGGTCGGCAAGCCGCAGCTCGCGAGCCACACACGGCTCTTTACACATTTTAATGCGGCTCTTCTGTGTGCCGGGGGCCGCTCCCCTCCCTCCTCTCGGGCACTTCAAAACAAGCGCCCCTTTCCCTTTTTTCTTTTCGACCCACAATGATTAGGGAGGATCCTGAAGTCGGGCGGGGACGAGAAGCGAGGAGGCAGAAAAAGAAACGGAGGCTAAGGAGCTTCCCCCCCGCCCGCTCCCAGCAAAAATCTAACCGGGGAGCCGGGCGGGCAGTAGCAAATTAGCCGATCACACTGCGTGATCAGTTAATTTGCTACTGCCCACGCGGCGTGATCGGCTAATTTGCTACTGCCCGCCCGGCTCCCCAGTTAGATTTTTGCTGGAAGGGGGCAGGGGGGAAGCTCCTTGGCCTCCGTCTCTTTTTCTCCCTCCTCGCTTCTTGGGGCTCCACCAATGGGGGTGCAAGGCCCGCCCAGCGCCAGGCTTTGGGCTAACACAGAGGTCTGCAAAGTTGGCTGTTTTAAGACTGGTGGACTTCAATTCTCAGAATTCTGGGAGTTGAAGTCCACCAGTCTTAAGAGCCAATTTTGCAGATCCCTGGGCTAATATGATTGATGCCCTTGGTGGACTTCAATTCTCAGAATTCTGGGAGTTGAAGTCCACAAGTCTTCAAGCTGCCAGGTTTGAAGACCCTGGGTTTTTTTTTCTAAAGGGCTGGGGGTGCGAGGGTCTTGCAACTTGACAGCTTTAAGACTTGCATGCTTCAATGCCAGAGTTCCTGAGCCAACATGACTGGAGGAGGAATTCTGGGAGTTGAAGTCCACAAGTCTTAAAGCTGTCAGGTTTGAAGACCCCTTGGGGTTTTTTTCCTAAAGGGTTAGGGGTGCAAGGATCTTGTAACTTGACAGCTTTAAAACTTGCGTGCTTCAAATGCCAGAGTTTATTGAAACTAAAAACAGTGTACCATCCTATGTATTTTCGGTTTTAAAAATGTGGCTCTCAAAATAAATTTCAATCGTGGTTTTGGCGAGATTTGGCTCAGTTGAAAAAAAAGGTTGCCCACCACTGGCCTAGAATAACATGTCAATATTTACTTGAAAGAAACGAGACAAATATAGGATGTGCTTATTGCTTGATCCAGAAAGGCATGGCTGAGTGCTGGTCTTTTATTTCATTTCATGCTGCACTTTTGAAAAAAGAAACTCTACATTCTTATGTGTGCACCAGAGAATCTGGTTTGGCATTGCTTAAAGCAAAAGATGTCAACCTTTACTTCTTTCATATTCTGAAATGGATTCTGGAAGGAGTATTTTTCCATAAACGCTATTATTTCTATGAAGTGCTAACAAAACAGACGTTTGTCACATTTCTGGAGACAATAAAAGAACTAAAATTCCCAGGTCTGCTTGAAATGCAGCTTTGAAAATAGTTTACATTCTGATGCTGATACATATGGATATTGGAGAGGTGGCAGCAGTGGCATGTGTCATTACATCACACAAGCAAAATTTAGTGAATCATGCAATTGACACAATATAATTTGCATAAATTTGATTTCACAGTGAAACATGAAACATAGGTTCAACCTATATAGAGTCTTCCTATGTTTCAAGTGGCTAGTTTGCCTTACTGTTTCTCAATTTACATCTGTTGGATTATAATTTGATAGATAGAATTGGAGCAGGGATGGGCTCTGATCTCCAATATGCTAGGCAGACATGCCGGGAGTGGGGGGGGAATAATGCTGGGTAATCCCTCCATCTCCTTAATTGGAACAGTTTATGCTGGGCTTTATGTTATTATCTAAATAATGAATGATTACTACTTTTATAAAGATTCTAGCATGAGAGTTTGGCCCTTTGGGAATGGCTAATATGTCAAACAGCAGAATAACACCTTACCCGTCCTCTTGCACATTGCACAGTAACTTATTCTCCATGTCTCCATAGCAGAGGTTGCAAAGCAGATTTGATAAAATAGAGCCCTGGGGAATTCCACAGCGCTGCACATAATACCTGAGAAATGCCAAGAGCCAAAAATCCATTAAGAACTCAAATCTGGTAACAAAACAAAGTTAGTTGCAATAAGGCTGATTGTTTCACTGCAATAAGGAAGTATTTTCTGATGGGCAAATTGTGTATCATCTGAGAAACATATGATTTCCCTGTAAATGGGAGGTAAATGGGAACTGAGCTGGAATCTTTGTGCAGGGGGAGAAAATAGGTTTTTCTGTTAGGACTACATTGCCCCAAATTCTGTTAGACAGCAACACTCAGAATTCTGAATCAGTGTATTGATTCATCTGCTCAACACTCCCTCAAGTAAGCACCTATTTGTCTCCCCCCCCCACAAATCTTGCAATGAAGATTCACACTGGTATCTCATGGGCTTCTCCCTAACTTCTTCCTCTCTTTACCTTGAACTACACATGCAGTAGCATGAAACAGAATATTTCTGACATAGCTGAATAGACACCTAACTATACTTTTCAGGTTGTGGATCATGAAAATATTGTTAAAATCTTCTCCTGCAGTAGAACACAATGCATTCAAAACACTGGTGGTTTAACAACAGTCAGTCACCATCTAATACTAGGCAAAGTTTTCAGGAAAGAGAGAGGGGGTGGGGAAGGAAATGGAAGAAAAGATCTTAAAAGATATTTTCAGACGACTTTGTCTGCATAAATGTTTCCAGGTTTTCTAAGGAAAAAAATATCATGCACTGCTCAATTGCCTTCTCAAAGATGATACTACTTCATACAGTTCAATAAATTGCATAAGTCCTTTTTAGTGCTTTTGAGGCACTACATAAACTGTGGGAGCTGCATAAACAGAGAGAGCAGGGCATGGATAGAAGAACAGATATAATAGACATTAGCACGTCAAGAAGAAAACGTAGATAAGCAGTGGTATGTTTGGAAGCATTTCTTCTTTCACATTTGTAAGTTGATTTCCCAATCCAGTGTCTGCCACCATTTGAATAAGCGGATTCATCCCCAGCCCTAGTGCTTAGATGCTCCTCTTTGTCCAGAGTTTACGTAAATTCATTCCTGCCCTCTAATCTCTCCTGTCTCATCTCCTAAATGCTCTACATTTGATCTCTGCTATATCCTAACATATGTTTTAGATAAATTGGTCTCTCTTCCATAAACTCTTTAAAATAATAATAATAATAATAATAATAATAATAATAATAATAATAATAATAATAATAATAATAGAATGAATACAAAAATGGATGACATTTCATGAGCTATCTGAATGAATTCAGGCTGGCTGGCTAAGCACAGAGTGCTCTGAGGTCAGAATCAGTTTAAATCCTGGCAGATGTTCTGGCTTCTACCCTCAAGAGGGTTAAGAATGATCTTTAGAAGAAAGGAGTATTTGAAAATTGCACAGCAATGACTGTAGCTGAAATGAATTGAAAACGAAAGGATTTGGGGGAAAACAGAAACAAAATGAAGAGCAAAATAACAAAAAGCTTGTGTGTCACCAAGAGAAATAATCATTGTTGCTTTACACACCATCAAATGTGGCAAGAATAGTAATTGCTAAAAAAAAGCAACAAATAAAAGCCTAAATAGTTCTGTTAATCTCCAAAAAAGAAGACACCAAAGCATTTAGTTTGTGTTTGAACTTCATAGCCCACTGAGAGTTTTGCAGCCTTTGACAAAAGCTTCGTTCCCTCAAGTGTACAATGGTAATGGAATAATTAACATATCTGACAAGAGATAGGCAGGTCAAGAAGATAAATGTTGTCAATTCAGCTTCTGAATACAGCCTAGTGAACAAATCCAAGGTTCCTTAAGGTCAATAAATCCTCTAACCTAGGGGATTGTAGATTTCTTAGTTTAGAAAATAGTGAGTTAGAACCGTAGAATTTGCCACCAACTTTAACCATTTTAAAAAGTGCAGGCACAAATTCATGGCAAATCAATTTCTCCCGTCCAAGATGATTATATAATATTTCTTGTAATAAAGGCAGCAGGGCTTTCAGTAATAATTGCTGGGGGGGGGGGGGGGATATTCAGATACTCAGCCTGTGGCTCTCAGGGGCCACCTAGTGGGCCATTGTGGAAAAGAGTGAAAGGATTTCGTCCTTACCTTGCCCCAATTAAAACCCAATCAAAATCAAGTTGCCAGGTGAAACATTCTTATAAAGTTTAGAATAAACATGTACCTGCCCTCAATCTTCAGGATATTATTATGGATCAACTCCAAGAAAAACTCATAGAGGCTAGAACTGCTTTCCTCCAGATTAACACTCTACAGTAACAAAAGGAAAAGCAAATATAAAAACAGGCAAACTAGCCTAATTTATTAGGAAGGAAGGGGGAAAGGAAATGTAATTACAAAATCATCTTCTGATGTGATAACAAGAAGCAAAGCAAATTAGGCAAAACAACCCATACACATCCATGTAACCCAGGATCATGATATTAACCCAACTATAGTTTTCAACATGGATTATTTGCAATATGTATGGCCAAACTTCTAAGAACTTCTTGTATATTTAAAGCTCCATTACCGTATGTGGTGGTACTACATGAAAGAAAAAACTTGTTCAAAAATTTAAAATACTTACAATCATACTCTATATAATAAAATAAGGATAAATAACCTATAAGAATATCTATCAAAATGATGCTGTATGTTACTACCATCTAGTGGCAGTAAGTGGCAATAACATCTAATCAGCTATAATCAAAGATAAATTCTAATAAACATATTTCAATAACAATAAATGTACATTGTCAATTGAGAAAAGGAGTTGATAGAAAACTTGAATGGGGCCCATTTGAGACTATGTAAATATGCAGTTCAAAAGGCATACATTTTAAATATGGTTTCTTATAAATTCCCTTTGACATTTGGACTAACGTGGACATCTTGATACCCATTAAGATATATTGAAGCATTAAAGCAAGACAGAAACCAGGAGGAAAAAAATGAGGCGAGTTGAACTTTGAGCCAGGTTTGTAACTGTTTACATTTTAAGATACAGTGAGAGGCAGCTTTCAGACTTGCAAACCAAGTCTTCTCAGGACCAGAGTGTTTAGATTGAAATGCAGCTCTCTGAAAGCTTGCTGAAAAACAAGCAGATGTTTGTAAATTCTTCTTTTCAGAAATATAAATTCCAGCAGTTAAATTACCTGATCAACCATTATAGCATTTCTCAGTGAAGTGCTCTGTTGAAGATGAGATACAAACTGTTTCATTCCATATATAAACTCATTGTCAGGTGAGACCTGTAAAAACATTCAAATTAAGTTATTTTAACTTCAGAAAAGACTATAACATATAACAGTGATGGCGAACCTATGACATGCGTGCCACATGTGGCACGTGGAGCCATTT
This sequence comes from Natrix helvetica, assembly GCF_964273705.1. Taxonomy (NCBI): domain Eukaryota; kingdom Metazoa; phylum Chordata; class Lepidosauria; order Squamata; family Natricidae; genus Natrix; species Natrix helvetica. The sequence goes on along the minus strand of NC_138550.1, from coordinate 78,792,119 downwards.
GTCAAGGCACGCGAGGCGCTGCCCTGTCAGCTGGCCAGTGTGCATGTGTGCGCTGGCCAGCTGAGTTCACCCTTTTTTAAAGCCATTTTTCGCCCTCACTAGGCTCCAGAGGCTTTATATTTATAGGAGCCGGGGAGGGCGAAAAGAGCCTCCCCAGCCACCCCCCCATAGGCCCCCCGGAGGCCTCATGAGCTTCCCTGACGCCTTCAAAGCGCTCAAAACAACCCTCCGAGCAAACCGGAAGTCACTTCCGGTTTGCTCGGAAGGTCGTTTTGAGCGCTCCAAAGGCTTCAGGGACCATCCAGAGGCTTCCCTGACACCTCCGGAGGGCGTCCGGGGGGGGGGGAGGCTGTTTTCGCCTCCCCAGGCTCCTATAAAGCCTCTGGAGCCTGGGGAGGGCAAAAAAAGCATGCAAAATGGGTGGGTCATGGATTGCATTATGGGTGTGGCACACCCGCACACGCCCCCCCTGTCCTCCCCCCACTTATGGCACATGAGCCAAAAAAGGTTCGCCATTGCTGACATATAAGGTAAAATAGGAAAGGCTAAGATATCTGAGTAAAAAGTTACCAATAATTTTCAGACATAGAAATTAAAATTCAAAAGACTTCTCTGATAATGCCCAGGATTAAAAACATAACTGGGGTGAAAAGGGACTAGCCATTTAGATTATATTAAACAGAATGAAAAAAGGTCTCTTTAAAAGTTAAAACATAACTAAAAAGTATAATGTACAACACTAGATTGGATGAGAATCATTTTTGGTTTGTTAGTTTATGTATAGCTACTTATATAAAGTATAAGTTCAATGAAGTTATTATAACATTAAAGAACATTAATAGTTTGGAGTTCATAAAATGGCTGTACTGTTTTATAGCCCATAAAATCGCTACGCTCTCCCAGAGATTGTACTGTATAATTTTACTTGTTTAATTGTTTTAATGTTTGTAATTTGTATGGCTATTTGGGAGGGGTGTTTTTTTAACTGTAAACTTCCCAGTTATGAATGTATAAATTGAAATATATAAAATAAATAAATGAGCAAACAAATAAACAAAATAAAAGCCATTCTGTATGAATGCCATGATAGAAATTACATTTATTTTCCAATATCAAATTAAAAAAGAAAAAAAGACATTAAAATGTTAAATCATTGCAAAAATCATATTTAACACCCAGGAATCCAGGAATCAATTATTTAGCCTAATTGATGCTGCTACTTGTAGAAATTAAGATATAGGATACATCAATTCTGGTGGCAAAAAACTATTTAAGCCCTAGAAGCAAACATAACGTTAAATATAAATATTAGCATATATACATATTCATGGGGAAACCTTCTCACCAATACTCTTTTTAGCACTGTTTCATTTTACTTCAAGCTGAACATTTGCAGAAAGTAGTAGCACAAAAGATACACAGAAAAAGAAAGCTAATGCTTACTGTAAGAACCACGCAGAAAAAATGTTGCTTCAGTTAAATTTGGTTGATAGAATAAGGAATAATTTTATTAAAAGTCTCTTTCTAAGCAGCATTGCTTGTAAAATTGAGCAGAGAGCAAGAGATCTACAAAAAGGATCAAGTGAAAAGTTTTTCACACATTGCCTCAGTGAATGTCATTATACTTTCTGGGAAATCCATCAAAAGATCCCCTTTCTATGCTGGCTTTATTCAAGATCAAAAAGCTACTGCAGCTCTTGTCTTCTGCAAAAGTTTAACATAAAAGAAAATCCACTTCTTTCTTCTGCAGAGCAGGAAAAAAAGGCAGGTGGCAAATAAGGAAACTCACTGCAAAGGCTACAGTGGTAGTTGTGACCACAATGGCCAGACAAAAAAATCCATGTAAAACTCGCAAGGGTAATTATCATGCTGTGATTTATCTAGTATAAATGTACAGTAAGGATCACAGATAATACTAGTAATGTCTCGAGCGCCACCTTCGAGATCTCAGGTGAACAGAGCCATCTTTATCTCATTAGGAATGCCTAATTCTTTGTGGAACTTAGTTTTCAGTTCCCTAGGAAAATTCCAGCTTGATGAAGAGTGAAATCCTTTTCATCCCATTAGCTGTTTAAGAGATCAGAAAACCAAAGGAAAATGGACTATATTAAGATTGCCAAAGAAAAGCCCCAGAATTTCATTTCCCACAATTCTGATCAAACACAAGTAATAGTGGCATAGAAATACCTCTTCTTCATGATCCTGCAATTGGGCTACAGGAAAATGTGAGCGGTGTTGAAAACTGCAAGGAGTATCAAAATGCACAGAGCAGGGGTGTCAAACTCAAGACCCACAGGCCGGATCCAGCCCACAGGGTGCTTAGATCTGGCCCACAGGGCCGCCCTGGAAACCGTGAAGGACTGGCCCGCAGTGCCTCTGCCAGCGAAAACGGAGCTCGGGAGGCTGCGACAGCCTCTTGCAACTTTCTACCAGTGAAAATTGAGTCAGGAGGGTTGACACAAGTGATGTTGAGCTGGCCATGCCCACCCTGGCCACATCCACCAAGCGCACTATGTCACCTAGCACCAGTGACGTGTGGGGAGGTTTATGGCTGGTGAGGCACTGACCCAGTGGTGGGTTTCAAATTTTTTTAGACTTGTGGACTTCAACTCCCAGAATTCCACAGCCAGGCATGCTCAGTTCCGATTTAAAGCGACAGCATTTGTTTTCTCCTTTGCGAAAGAAGTTTCCTTCTTTCTTTTTCTTCTTCTTCTCCCTTTCCCTCCTTCCTCCCACTCTCCCCCCTCTCTAGCACACACACACACACGTTGGATTGGACTACACATTTTCCCCCAGCCCCTGAAGGATCCAGCCCAGCTTCACTGATTACAGGTTTGAAAAGGCAACGTGGCTCTGCCTGCAATCAAACTACACTTGGGGAGGGAGAGCACAAGGGATGCCAGGGTCCTACCCTCCAGCCTTTGCCCAAAGCCCCGCACCAGGAGGATGAAGTTTGAATTCCTCCCCCTCCCTCCGACCCACACATACCTTTTCCAGCTGTTTCAGAGAGGATTTCAACTCTGCTCTTGCCTCAGGTCCTCTGAAGAAGCCCCACCCAAACGAGTGCCCTCTACTATGAGGCGGGAGAACTGCACGCTTCACCTACATCAGGAATTTTTAGGCTTTTAACCCTTGCTTAACTCTGCTAGAGTGATCATAAAACGCCTAAAGTCAGACTAGATGAGGCATGCAGTTCTCCTGCCTCATAGTAGAGGATGCTTTTTAGAGGCTTTTTTAAACAGTTAAGCAGAGTCATCCACTGTGAGGCAGCAACTAGCTCAGCCTGACCTCAGCTCTCGCCTTTTTCCTTTTACACTTTTTTTCTTTTCATGATGACAGTGGTGAGGCTGTACCTCCCCTGCCTGCACGTCACTGCCGAGCACATTTAAAGAATGATTACTTTTTAAAGTAATAATGGGGAACCCTCGTGTCTCTCTTACATATATTTTGAAATGTTTTTTTATACATCCATTTCCAGTCCTCATGATTGCTGCATAGCGTCGTATGCTGTAAATGGTGTTCCTGTCAGGTGCAAGAGCCTGTAAAATCACTTCTACCAGTTTATCATGGGGAAGAGTGTCGTAAGCTCCTGTGACATCAGCCTGGAAAAGAAATGGAGGCAAATTTATTAACTTTCAAATTTCAAAAGTCACTCAAAATAAATGTGACAACAATAGAAGATTATTCACTCACAAAAAGTTGATAAATTGTGCAATTGTCATGGTTTTCAAATAACATCAGTGTGCATAGTGGCCAAACACATACAATTCTCCATTTAAAAAAAGGAAAGTAACTAAGGCAAAATTTCATTTTATGTATTCAATTTCTATAGTACCCCAACGCAACCAAGTGATTCTGGATAGTTTTGGTTTGGTTATATGTAATTATGCTCACTTTCAGTAAAGGATGGAGATTAACCTTCCCTCCAAAAAACCCTTCATTGATGTTGTTTGTTTTCAGAAAGGCTGAACAAAGTTAAAAGCAGAGTACAGGGAGAGGAACTATATGCCCTTATTGTTACTGACCTCTGATTCCAACAAAAACTACTTGCCTATTTATCTGCCTATAAATGCCCTGACTTTGAGAGAGAATCAGTGGTGGGTTCCAGATCCCGTTGCAACAGGTACGGTTGCAACGGGGCCCGGCGCCCTCCACATGAATGTGCGTGGTGCATGCATGCGTCTTACATCCAACGATGCCTTCAAGATGCTCCAGCTGCTTGGTGGAGTGTTGCACAGGCGCTATAGCGCCATGTGCGGAACGACCAGAGTTTAAAGATAGGTAAAGAGCGCAGGTGGGCGGGTGGGTGTGCCCTCTGGAGCACCGTACTGGAATGGTACCCAGTGCTCCGGGCAGGCTACGGTATGCCCGTACCGGGGGATACCGCCTGCAACCCACCACTGGAGAGAATGTAAGAATTTCAAGCATTTTTTGTGGAATTTGTACAAAACATGTATTTACTAGATGACGTGGAGAAGTGCAGGGAAAATTTTACATTGTAGGACCTTTTCTTTTTTCTGGAATCCTGAAGAACCATTAAAACTAGATGCAAATTATCAAGTAAAGAATAAGAATATAGTCTGCAAAATAGAAATTGAATAACACATTTTTTGTGAACTGGGAAGATTGAATTTTTCTTAGGGATGAAGAGGGAATGTGTTTGATTTCACTGCTACCTTGGTGAAAATCCATATATTCCCGAGAATGTCCTTAATTCTGCACTCCTGCATCTGTCTAAGGCAGGGATGTCAAACTCGTGGTGTCACATGATGTATCATGACTTTCCTCCCGTTGCTAAACCGGGCATGAGGGTGGCCAATGTGTAATGCATCTGGCCTGCGGCCCGCGGGTTTGACAGCCCTGGTCTAAGGTCATCAAGACCATTTCCATCAACAGGTCTCAATATGTTTGAAAAGTATAGATGTTAATGGGGAACTATTATTAGAGCCCATGTGGACATGGATCCCTTGAGGAATCAACATATTTGGCAGGATGAGAATTAGTTTCCAGTTATCCATATGTATGAAGTTCAACATTCCATAGAATGTTAGTTGCCAATATTTTGTCCAACTGTAGCACTGTTGATGCAGCCTTGTTATTCTTTGCTTTGTTCTTCTTTCTAAGCTTCCTGGTTTGTCTGGACTATGACCCTGCAATTGTTCCATTATCTCCTATGTTGAGTCACTTCAGATAAACAGCTCTAGAGCTATTTGTTATGAAGTGTCAAGGACTTGGGAAGGAAGTTCTTTTTCACCTGATTTTTTGACCACCTTAACAGGAGATGAACTTTTCTGATCAATTCCATTACTCTAGTGATCAAGAATAAAGGCTTCCAAGAAACGAGACTGCATCCTTAACAAAAGAAAAATGCTGAATTTTATCAAAAAGGAGGCCCATTCACAAAGTGAATGACAGCTTCTATTTTTTGAACATACCTTCACAAAGTAGAATTCAGGCATTTCAGCATATGAGTTCAAAACCTTTGAAACGAACTTCTTCCACATTGTGTAAATGTCATCTTTTCCAAACACAGTTGAGCCAAGTAAAGCAGGGTTCTTCAGTCGTTCATAATTAAGAACACTAAATAAATTTTTAAGCCGCGCATTGAAACGTCGAGCCTAAAAAAGAAAGAAAAACAATTAATATCAGCAATATTAAGTGCTTCTTTCATGGCCAAAACATGAGCGCATAAATTATTCAATGTTAGAAAAGAAGGAAAGAGGCTTCAAGAAGCTTTCTTAATGAGTTGTTAGAAAGGGCTCAGGAGGAAAGAAAAAAAAAATAGTTACGAGCATGTAATTAAGGAGCAAATGTGATGGGTGCATTGTGTAAGTACATGAAGAAGCTGAGGTCTGTGTGAAAGAGAAACCACCTGGGTCACAAGAAATCACTCTTAACTAATACAACATTGAACTTACTTTTGAAAGTTTAAAAAGGAGATTTATTTTTCAGGGACATTCATTAAAATTTCCTGCTTGAAGGGGTATATACTGATGGTATTTGGATAATGCTCTACCGAAAGGTGTCTCAGCAGCACCTGGTTAAGCTTGTCTAAGAATGGAAGATAAGAAGGGCAGGTCTATTTAGTATCTGGATAAATATCCTCCATGGAATAACCAAATATGCAGGTTAAACTAGAAAATTAAAAATAAAAATCTCTCAGAAAGAGTTGGTGGCAACCTACTTCTATATTTGGTGGGGAGGGGGGGGGGAGAAGAAAAAAAGAACAATTATAGATGTATCATTAAATCACCAGAGGTTGAGCGTGATCTAGAAAAAACTAATCATTTATTGAAAGATTACACAGGAATTTAGAAGGACTGGGGTAGGTGGTGGGTGGGTGGGTTTATTAAATAACTCTTAAGGAATGGCTTGCTGGAAAAATTGTCCAGGGATTGAAAGAAACCTGAAAGACAAAATCATCAAAACAACCCCATCTTGAGTTTGCTTAGTATAAAATTGGAGAGTAAGAAAATTGGACTGATTTTCCAAGATTTTATTATAATACCTTAAACCAATAAAGCAAAATTTCTATAACATTAAAACAGGAAACTTTGCAATAACTTTCTGGGCCGGGCTTGTTTAAAAGCTGAGAATAAGGAAGAGGTTTATAGAACCAAACAATTAATTCATGGGCTGGACTGAAATGTATGGATCTATGCTATAATAGACAGATTGACAACAAAATGTATCAACTATTATCCTTACTAACCCACTACCACTAGGCTATGAAAGTATCATATCTTATTAGGAAACTAAGGGAAGGAAGTGAGATCTCCAAGCTTTTATCTGACATTTTTTCAGTTTTCCTGTATGTTGCTTGGTTGACTGGCTAAAAGGCATAATAGAAAAAATCTGACAAACAGTACGTTCATGATAAGAGGAATCTGAGGAACATAAGCAGGAAGTCTTTAAGCTAAATTCTGCTGATAAGAGACAAATCTAAACATAAAATATTCAGATTTTTGTGCAAAAATTGAGAATGTGAGTACGTTTAACCCTGCTTTATTAGAACAGCATGGTAAAGCATCACCTGCCTTTTCTATATCTTTGGAATGTGGACACTGCCCAGAATCCTCTTTGAGGATTAGCAAAGGGGGGGGGACCCTAAAGACCACCACAACCTTTTTGCAAAAGAGTTATGACAAAATTGACATGCTTCCTCTGAACGTGATGCCTCTTATTCAGAACCCATTGAGAAGGCCAAGATGATGTTCTGCTAGGTTATCTGAGATTGCTTTGAATCTGTGGACACCAAAGCAGCAGATAGTCATTTGCAATACGAGATCTGTCGCATGCCAGCTGAAATCTTGCTGTTCCTAACTTATATTATTTACCATAGTATCTCCTATATCAGGGGATCCCAACCCCTGGGCTGTGGCCAGTGGTGAGTTGCAGGCAGTACGCCCCGGTACCGGCGTACCAGAGCCTGCCCAGAGCACCGGATACCATTCTGGTACGGTGCTCCAGAGGAGGGCCCACACGCCTGCCCAAGCTCCTTACCTGTCCTTTAAGCTTTGGTGCTTCCGCGCACACACACGGCGCATACGGCACCTGCACGACGCTCCGCCAAGCAGCTGGAGGGTTGCGGAGGCTTGTGGAGGCGTCACAGGCAGGTACGACGCACACGTGTGCCACATGTGTGTCCGCGCCGTGCGCGTCCATGTGGGCAATGCCAGGCCTGTTCCAACCATAACGGTTGGAATGGGATCCGGAATCCACCACTGGCTGTGGCCCACTACTGGGTCGTGAGCTGTTCAGAACTGGGCTGTGGAAGTGCAGGCTGCAGAAGTGGGGCATACATCCCCATTTGTGCAAGCAGCGGGAAGTTTGTGCATGTGCTTTACTGGCCTCTCGCACAGAACCATTCTCTCTTCCCTTCCCTGTTGGTCTGCAAAGCCGGAAAGGCTGGGGAACTCTGTCTTACACCACCCACAAGGATTAGAGATGAGGGACATGGTTCTGCTCCTTAAGTGGTCTGTGCTAGTTGACAGTGATGGAGAACTTCTAGCTGCTGAAATGGGGTGCCCTTAAGCTTGATCCTGTTTAATACCGATCTGAAATCACCGGAAGACATCATTAGATAGTTAAATGCTGATGATACTGAATTGGTATCATCTTGGGCCCATCGCTCAATCTTAGGCCAAACAGAAGATGCTTCCCTGGAAGGAGCAGATTGGTGATCTATAAGTCTTCTTAGACTTCCTGTTGTTAGACATGGCCAAAAGTATGCCATCTGCAACTGTTCTTGGAACCAGATAATTTGGCTTCTGACATTTCTGGATCATAACCTGTTTGGGAGGGGGGGATTGTTGCTTTGTATTTTACTGGTTAGATGTAACAACATTATTCTTTGAAAGTGTTTAATGGGCTTATTTAAATTATTTTAAGCCACAAGTGTTATATGGTTGGGCAAGTACAGAATGACCATCAAATTAATAAATTTTTTACCTCATGAAAATTAAGGATGAATAGCAGAGAACATACATCTTAGGTTTCAGAAAAACACATTTTAATCAATCAATGAAGTTACGAAGAATCTGAGGGCAAGATGAATGAATGAGGAAAGAAGTCCAAGATGTCTAAACTCAACTGAATGAATAAAAGGGAACACAAGGTCACTCAAGACAAGTAAAGGTGAGTATTCAGATCTAGAAGCAGCATAATGAAAGCCACAAGTTGCCAGGTGAAGTTGACAAACAAGGCAAGGATCAAGTTGGGCTTAAAGTAAAAACAAGGAAAAGGAAACAATAGACATTTTAGTAGAGATGACATAATGTTAGCAAGCTGTCAGCTCCACAGTGCAATCATTTAAAAATAGGACTGGGGTGGATAAGGATTTCATTTCAAAACTGAGAAGCATTTCATAAGAAATATGTTACCTTAAGAAAAAGCTGGATGAATTGCAGTTCAAGTGCCAAAGGTATTTTCAGAGATGCTCTAACCTAGTATTTAAGTTGCCCTATTATTTCACTTAGCACATTGACAACATCCTGGATAGATGTCAAAACAAGTGGCTTCATAATTGATTGAAAAGTGTACACATGGAATGTTTATCCCTAATGCTTCATTACAGAGAAGATTTTGATTAGAATACCCATTTGATTTGGATGAGTTCTGCCTTGCATTTTTAATCATTTTGGGAATAAGCAGGAAAAGCATATTTTTATAGAATATATAGACATGAAATTGGGAGAAGTAACGAATAACATTCAAAGTTATCCTGGTAGAAAAACACTGGGCTGAAATTTTAAAAAAATTATTCAACAAAAGAAAATATTAAATTCAGGATTTAAGCAAAATAATAAAGACTAAATGCAAAAGAAACACAGAGAGAATGTATACGAAAAGGATGCTTGGACTGTGCTTGATCATAAGAGGAATGGAAATCAGCATCCTGAGGATTCTGCTACAATTTTTAAAAAAATGCAATTGTAAGCTGTATTAATATGATACTTATAACAAAGTAATAGTTTAGATCATTTCATAAAAATGAGATCCTAACAGGAAGTACTTAATTCTGAATAATATATTTTGAAGATTTAAATAAATCGGAACAGATTTAGAGAAGAGAAATGGCAACAATCAAAATGTACAAATACATATCTCAGACCTCTGCCCCCCGAACTTGGTTGATGTAATGTTGAATTAACTTAATAAATTAAGGACCTTTTTGTCTCTGGTGTCTTTGCAAAGCGTTTCTGCTCCGACCACATCATGCAGCTTGACCACAGGCCTCAACCCATTTGGTTTTGGGATGAATCGGAGTTTTGATGCCATGGGGAAACACTTTCTGTGCTGCAAATGTTCAATATCTTCCTTTAATAAAGGATGAAGCTGCACTTTGGCCAAATGGCTCCTAAAATGGAAGTTGGCAGTACTTTAAAATGTACACACAGCAGACTGTCATTCACTTGTAAGATTTAGTGGCCACTCAACTTCAAAACACTTCTAGGTGGTTTACACTAAAAATAGGATACAATAGAATTCTATCCTTAAACAACATCTAAATTTCGTGTTTATTTTAAGGTATAATATTCTAACTACTGCATTGTCATCCAATAAAAAGTTCCAGAAAGGGGCACCATCTGGCCAATCTCCTCTTGGTTTAAAATACAAGCAATCTCAGGCCTGGTTAATACATGGATTAGTAAGGCTTAACTGGAAAGAGAAAATAATGCAGGAGGAGGAAATGGCAGAATGTTGCCAAGGAAACTAAATGGATATATTTATAATCATCTAAAGCCAAGTTCAAGGCAACTTCACATTTACATCCCACAAGAAATTCTGAATCCAAATCCACAAAAATGCATGATACTGTTTATATGGCTCTGGAAACCAATTCAGATGAAGAGAATTACAATCTGAGGAACATTCCTCTCACTGAGAAGGAAAACAACCATGCTAAGCTCAAATGACAGAAGATAGCTGGGAGGTATATGATTAGCAAAAGTAGCTTTTCCCTTCATGGATCCTAAGCTCCTGGCAGCAGTTTTTCAAAGCACGTCCAGATGAGCTGAATCTCCTCTGCTTTCTAATCCCAAATCAGACAAGTTATTTACGATGTGAAGACAGCTTTCAAGTCAGAATTAATGGGAAAGCAACCGTCCAGTTTCAACACCAAAAGCATCCAACCATAGGTGTTGAAAAAAGTAGGGATAAAAAAAAATCTTATTTAATATCCTACTTGCTTGGGTGCTTTAATCAGGGGTCTCCAACCTTGGCAACTTTAAGACTTGTGGACTTCAACTCCCAGAATTCCTCAGCCAGCAAAGCTGAGGAATTCTGGGAGTTGAAGTCACAAGTCTTAAAGTTGCCAAGGTTGGAGACCCCTGATTTAGATGACATCCCATATAAGGAAGGGAGGGCAGCTTAGGCTTTGAAAAATACCCCAAACCAACCACTATGCTCCATTTAAGGTGAAATGAAGACTAGCCTTGGATAGGGCTCCTTTACACATGCAGCGAGACATATGAGGAATGCCAGATCTCTATGGAAAGTCAATTTATGCGGTGCAGAGCTGGACTTCCTATTTCCTGCCTTGCCCAGCACCAGTCACCTTTAGCAGTCCAGCGTCCTCCCACTCTGAAGGAAGCAGGGAGCAAATACAGCATAGCTACCCTTCACAAAATAGATGGCCTGACCTGGTGACCTAGATTAGGTCTGTAGGGCAGAATCCCCCACCCTTAGCGTAAAGGGAATAGCTTTCTTTGCACTTTTGAACTTCTGATTTCCTAATAATACCTGATTCCAAAGTTCTGTAGTTTGCTCCAAACAGCCTTTCGGAAGAAAAAAAGTAATTTTTTTTGAAATGCTGTCTCTGTGATATAGAAGAAAGATCGGAGGAGCTCTGAAACATAGCAGTCCATCAGCCAGTATAGGAATTTAGACATCAGCTGTTCTCGGAAGCGATGCTCAGAGGCAGGAATAGAATGGCCGTTTTCTACAAGGAGAATCCAGATTTAGTGACAGTCAAGAAGATTCCTGTTCTTGCAAATAGTATCTATTCAAGTTATCTTCACAACCAAGATAAAGGTTAGAGGTTATGTTAAAGATATGACAGATAAAATGATGCAAACCATTAAGTAATAACTGTGAAATGTCTAATGCAAATGTTTTGACAGTGCAATAATACTGAATTATAAATCAAAGATGTAACTGTGCACTTCTCTCCAATGCCTGCACTAAATCTTAATAATAGGAACAACAACTTCTGCCAAAGAGGTCAGACTCTGAAAAAAAACCCTGCCTTTTCAAACAAGCAGGCAGTCTAACAAAATGTCTCTTATTTACAAAACCAACTTACATGTATAATTAAGAATGTAAAAATTACATTTGAAGACATTTTCAAAAATAAAAGTAATATCTCATGGGTACCTTTGGTGAGACGAAGCCAAGCACAATCATTGACCCTCATTTTCCATGTCAATTCGTCCAAAGAAAACAGGGCAAATTTTCCCAAGGAGATAAACTTCTTCACATTTCTGTAAAAGCGGCACTTGTTGTGATTCGAACCCCAAAGCGCAGGAGGCACCACTCTCTCTAAGCATCCCCTCACGAAAGTATATACTTGCCAGTGACTGCTATACTGCTTCAGCAACGCTTTGAAATCAGAACTGGAGGAATCTTGGAAGACTTGCTCCTTATCCTTTTTTTCAAATAATTCAGTTATTTCAGAGCTTCTGCTTGAAGCACCAGTTTCTGTCAATGGGTTCAAGGCACCTGACCTGCTTGCGATGCAACTTTCCACTGGATTATCCTGCTGCTTCTTTGATGAAAGTTGCTCTACTTGGTGATCCTTTTGTTTGAAACGCTGCTCTCTTAGGCTTGTTGTATCTGGTTCAGAAACTGAAATGGGACAATTCCTTTTTAATATTGCTTGATAAGGACACTTTGCATGGTTCCGTAAGAGTTCTTGGAACACACTTCTCATCTGCCAGTAGCGTTTCGGAAGCCTCTTTTTTTTCTTGGGAGCATTTTGAACGCTAGAACTGCCAGGATGCTTCAGAATCTTATTGCTAAAGAACACTTGTTCTACTAAGCCTTGTCCTCCTGCTGGACGGCCCTTCAAGTGATTTAATACAAACGACTTAGGTAAACACTCTTTCAAATGCTGGTAGGAATATAAGAGAGAATATCTCTCAATACGCACTACAGGATTGCTATTGTAAGACTTCCCGACAGATTTAGATGAGCAAATTCCAAGATTTTTTTCTGGTAAAACAGTTTTTGCAAGCCCCAGTTGCACAGAACTAATATCAGAGGTTCTAGTTACCAGCTTTGGGAGGTTAGCATTGCATGTTGGTTGCAGATTAGATTCACAAAATGGTTTACTTATACTATCTTGCTTTTCACACACTAAAGCATCTGGATTGTCATTAATTGAACTAGGTACCCCAGATATTTGTACTCCGCTATTCTGAGGAGCAGAGTTCATAAGAGTTAAACCTTTTGAACATGATTGTATACATACCCTAGAAGCCTCAGGTTTATCACTATCTAAAATCAACTGATTTTGTTTTTTTCTAGAATCTGAGTTTCTTGTTTTTTCCCCTACATTGTTCTCCTTTATCATGATTTTTCTTTTCTTGGCATTAATATCACACTGGCCTGTCCATTTTCTTTTTAAACACTGTGCTCTTAATGATGGGCTAAGAGAGGACTTTTGTTGCTTTTCGATGTGTTCACTGGTTCTCATAATTGGCCTTTTCTTTGTAGAGTTTTGGCCAGAAACACTTTGAGCTACTGAAGACCGCCGATTGTTGAGTTGTTGTGTTTCATTCCATTTCTGCCTTTCAGAATTCCATTTCTGTCGCTTTGTTTTTCTGGGATACCACCTACAAGACTGAAACCTTTTACGGATGTAAGTTGTCAGGATACAAGGAGAAGGCCCATGAATCCTCTGTCTAAGAAACTTTGGAGGCCGTGTTATATTTCTTGAAGCAAGCCCATAGATGGGCTCTCCACAAACTTGGTAACAGCAGTTAGGAGGCACAAGGAGAAAGAGAGCACAATGCTCTAATATATACGTCATGATGTCATCCCCAACTCTGTTTAGAATAAGCTCCCAGCACACATGCTGTCGAATAGTTTCTGTTGAATGATTAAACGTGTAGTTACAAATATTTGGCGTAAAGGGCAACTGGCGATCATTTCCATCTAATACTTTATAACCAAATGTCAACACATTTTTTTCCTTCTTTTGACAAATTCTCTGAATGATTCGTGTAAGGATATCATCCTGACAGGAAATCTGCAAAACAGCAAAAGAAGTACCATCTTGCTAGGAACATTTTGAATAAATCACAAGTGGCATTAATTAGAATTGAATAGAAATGCAAGGAAAAAAATCTTTATTAAAACATACCAGTGGATAGGTGAGATGTTGAATACACACATATAATGGAAAAAATATTTCCACCAAATATCTAAATGAAAATGCAACTTGAGCATTTCTAATGCCTGCATATACACACTTTCTTCACTTAAAGCAGGAAGCAATATCTCAGTCAGATGTTAGCTATAGAGCTGGATGCTGGCATGGCAGTCTTGAATTCTACAAGCATACATTTTAGTCTTGGTACTTCTGCTAGCAAATAAAAATGGGCAAGAGCATTTTTAAAAGCATTTTTAATCATAACTGCATCTAGTGTTTAGTAAAAAGTGAGAAAAGTAGCTCATTTATACTTATCAAAATGTAGGATTACAATACCTGCACAGATTTGGTCCAAAGTGACTGGAAGAACAGGAAGAAATTATAGGAAGCCCATGTTAAACTAATGAAAAAACGGGGTAACCTCAAGCTATTACCTCCCTCCTGAAAGACTTTGAACCTCACAGGCATATCCAAAGATGTTCTATTCAAGAAACTAAGAAAGATTAGCCATTACAGAGGCTCCCAATCAAGGAACTACCAAGGAGAAAGCCACACCCCCTGGCAGAGAAAGCCATTGTATATAAACAGAGAACAAACCACCCACCCACTAGAACAGATGAAGTTATATAGTTGGGTAAAGAAGCATCTGCAAGCAAATAACCAATCTCAGAGAGCGCCAAGGTGCCTGCAGTTCCTCCCTAAACTATATATATTCTCCAGTTCGTTTTTTTTCTTTCTTTCCAGGAAATGTCTGCTTTGATTAGGTTGCCATGCACACTACACCACAAACACACTCTTAGGCCCCCAAAGCCCACCATTTAATATTTAGCAATTTTAAGTAACTTTAGATCTGTAATTTTAAAGCACCATATAATTCTATTGTTTTAAAACTGCTCCACCACTGATGTTACCTAATCTTGAGTAATGAAAGGGTCGCAAGAAAAGAAGCTCAGAGAGCACCAAGGACCCCGCATTTCAATCCCGAGCTACAAATATTCTCCTTTGTTGGTTAACAGAATAACAAAGTTGGAAGCAGGGCAGCCTACAACAGGCAGAAGGAGAAAGCCCACTTCAAGCAGCAGGGAGGAATTGAAAGAGCAAACTGTATAGTAACCATAACACACATTATTTCTCGAGGGAAGCGCTTTCTGCATTTTCCGCAAAACTTGGCTGGCCCTTGGAACACAGCGGGTACCAAGTGGCGAAATAGGTTATCATACCCTAAAACAGGCTTTCTGGGGAGAGGGGGGGGGAGGGCGGTGGGACAGAAAGTAATCCGGGTCAAATGCAAAACCTGCTCACTTACCCGCTGGACGCTGAAATAGGGAGGGAGGGCCTTGCACGCAGCCAGCCGCCCCACCAGGCACTGGCCGACCAGGCTAGAGTAGCACACGGGATCTCCGTCCTGCATGAGAGGCTGCGTTTGGTCCTTTTCAAGATTTCGCATCTGCAAGCGCCGCACAAAGACTTCCAGCGGCAGCACTTCCGCGTAAATGCTGCACAGCAACTTCTGCACAGCTCTCCATCGCCGGGATTGGTCCATGCAAGCACCGAAAGAAGCGATGCAAGCACCGAAAGAAGCGATGCACCGAAGGAAAGAGAGAGCAAGAGCGTTTCCCGGGGTCCACTGAAACCCGTTTCGCCTCCCTTATTGGCTCTTCAAGGAACCAGAAGCCACGCCCTTTAAGGCAGTCCGGGAAAAATTTCCACCGGGTATCTGTGTTTGGGTGCAACCATTTCTTTCTCTATCGCAGGGGGGGGGTATGTACATTCTGAATCCCATCATTTGAGAGTTCCTGCAATGTGCTATGTAAGACTATAGAAAACCTACAACAGATAGAAATATAGGGACTGACGTCCGAGGGCACCAAATTAAGGAAAGGGGGAGTGGGCAGTAGTAGATGAGGTGGGACGCGCTGATGCTGGTACAGGTAGTCCTCGACTCACAGCGTTTTAATTTAGTGATCGTTCTAAGTTAGAACATCGCTGAAAAAAGTGGCTTAAGTTTAAGAAGTTTAAGAAGTTGTGAATGCCCCAACACTGGAAGTCTTTAAGAAGATGTTGGATAGCTATTTGTCTGAAACGGTATAGGGTTTCCTGCCTAGGCAGGGGTTTGGACTAGAAGACCTCCAAGGTCCCTTCCAACTCTACTATTGTATTGTATTCAATCAATCAATATTTATTTCTAAGCCGCACCCTCTCCCGAAGGACTCGGGGCGGCGTACAACAAAACAAATAAAATACAAAGTACAATACAATACAATACAAATCTGGACAGGACATACATATAACAAGGACGTATATAAGACGTATACAAGGAGGAGGTAGGCTGATAGCTAAAAAACAATTAAACAATTAACAATTAAAACAATTAAAAAGTCACATTATTTAAAACCCCCAAAAATAAATTCAATTGAATTACATTAATAAAAAAAAAATTGTATTGTATTGTATTGTATTGTATTAAGTCTGTTTTTCACACAACCCTTGCAGCATCCCCATGGTCATGTAATTGAGATCTCAAAATTGAGATTCTTGGCAACTGGCACATATTTATGACAGGTTGCAGTGTCCCAGGGTCATGTGTTCACTTTTTGCAACCTTCTGACAAGCAAAGCCAATGGGTGAAGACAGATTCACTTAACAGCCGTGTTACTAATTTAACAACTCAGTGATTCACTTAACTGGCAAGAAAGGTCATAAAATGGGGCAAATTAACTTAATGATCTCGCTTAGCAATATAAATGTTGGACTCAATTGTCGTAAGTCGAGGACTACCTGTAGTAAAATATTCTTAGTGAGGGTTTTAAATTTGTTCAAAGCAATCTGGAGGATGAGATCAGCGGATTTGCCGAGCACGTGCCAAACAGGACCAGCACATACCTGGTGAAGTTTCTGTCCAAAATCCGATATTCATTGACCGTTGTTGAGAAGAGAAAGGTAGTGGAGGCTACACAGTGTGAGTGGGTATAAGATGGCTGCTTAGATTCGAAAGAAAGCAAAATAGTGCCATGATTCATATTTAGTGATAACTCAGAAATACCCAACGTCCATGTAATTGAGGCTGATGATGAAGATTTGAGGGAAATTATGACAAAGTTATTGGCTGAATATATTAAAAAAAGACAGACAACAGCTGGGATGGGATATTGACCTGGTCTATAGAGTCAATTCCGCTTACGCTAGAACACACAATGTTCCAAGGGAGGTTCACATTATATTCCTTAGAAAGACTACAAGAGATGAGATTCTGAGTGCACAAAGTGGGCAAGTGTTAAAATACAAGGATAGAGGGATAGCCATCCTGAAACAAACCCCAAAGAAAGTTAGAGATAAAAGAAAAAAATATTCGTTTTTAGCGAAGAAATTATACCAGAAAGGGGTTTGGTTCAGATGGCTTCTCCCAGAAGGTATGTTGATATTCTGGGAGGACACTAGAGTTAGAATTAACACAACCATGGAGGCGGAGGTCTTCATGGAAAAAAACAAAGTGCTCCTAGATAAAACTGATGACACCACACAGGATACACAGGACACGAGAGGTGCCGGAGCCTTGCTGGAGGGGGGAGAAGAGGCAACACCGAGAAAACCTAGATCACAAAAGTGAATTAGAAAAATAATGCAATTGCTAATACAGAGAATTTTTTCTATTTGATATAAAATAGATTGAAATTATTTGAAGATATAAGGTAAAAATATGCTGTCAAAATATTGCTAAGTAGTGAATACTTAATGTATTAATAAGTGAAAGTTATGAGAATTGGGGGGAGTGCCATTTCCTGCATAAGGTAGCTGTCAAAATTTGTAACTTTATCCACTATCCCCTTTCCTGAAATTTTCTGTAAAACCAATAAAATTTATTTACAAAAAAAAAAAGAAAAAAAAAGAAATACCCAACGTCCAATAAATTTCTATCTGGGAATCTGGGTAAGGAGTCTAGTCTCTCAAGTATACTTTTCCAGGACTGGGGAGTAATAGTGAATATATTTTCTGCTTGTTTAAAACAATTGAGTAGTTCCTAGGCAGGTAAGTTTCAATCAAATTTAACTGGCTATAAAATGTAGGTGCATGCAAAACATAAAATCTGTCTCTGTTCTTTTGCAATGTGACCAAGGAGAATCAAAGCTTTCATTAACTTCAAGGAATTAGGAACTTTCTTCAGAGAACACCAAACACCAAGGGATACTTCCTTGGTTTTTCTTTCACTGCTCTTTTAAGCAGTGACTTGGCAAGCTTAGGTAGCTTTCAGTGCCTTTTTATCAAAAACAAAAACCACCTATCTTCAGCTGTTGTCCAGAAGCACTTTTCTTCCTTTTTGAGAGCTAGCGGGGTGGTTTAGATCCATGTTTCCTCTTCTTGGTCCTAAGGCCATCTCAATACTATTCTTTCATCTTCAATTTCTTGTATTTGTCAGGTGAGGGTACGGTAATACATTCTTTAGGCTGGCCAATGAGTGTGTGTGTGAGAAAGTGTGTGTGTGTAAATTCAAACAGTTCATACAAGTGAACTGTGGCTCACATCTCTATAGCCACCACTATCCATACATATTTTAGTATACATATTAAGCAAGGGGACCCACATGGTAGGTGCCGGGATGGAAAAGCAGCATATTGCCTTTCCTATTTAGACAAAGCTATTTATAATTCTCCCATCCTTGACACATTATTTTTAAAATCAGAATGACTGTCCAGAGGCTGCTACTTCCTATCTTGTAAGAAAGTCCAACTTTTAACTGCTCCCTGAAATGCATTTCCAAATCAAAGGTAATGTGTGAAATTTCCACTAAATTGATTCTTCTCAGCAATATAATCAGAACCTTAGGTTGAGAAATACCATAAATGGCATGGATGTTCAGTATGTGTTCATATGTATATATACATATTAACATTTATTTCTATACAGTTTGGAGAAAACAAACATAATTGACAGGATTAAAAGGTAACCAGATCTCTCTCATATTACCAATTACATTTCTAATCAAAATTTAAAACAAACTATTTTCATGTAAATCACATAGCACTTGCATTGCAAGTCATTTAACCAAGCAATTATATTTTGCAGTTTCCAACATTAGCCAAATAACTCTGCAATAATAATAATTCTCTCAAGATATTTTTTATAGTTGGAATCTTTAAAAAATGCATATGGTTACATCATGACAATATTTTTTCCATTTAATAATTTAAATTCTGCTGTATATAAATAAATAAAAGTAAAATGAAAGGTTCGGAGTGACTAAAATTGTCAATTAATGTTGGATCCAGGCTAAATTAGTGATACTTTAGACCCATAATTAAATTAGTCACTATTCTGAGTGGGATTGAATATAACTACTTTAGACTGGAAATCAACTCATTTTCAGTAAGCAATCCTAATACTCTAGAACCTGATATTTGAGAATTAAGTGCCAGTAGATTTTTGGAACTCTAGTGGGGAAAATATACATGCATATTCAGCACTATTGAAAGCAAAACCTTTGGCAATAAAGTCACTACAGTATTAAGCATAGTCAAATCTCATTCACGTCAGTGGCCTTAAGCATGCACAGGTAGGCACAAAATAGCAGCCCTACCATTTCTTAATGTGGGACACAGAGGTGGGTTGCTCCCAGTTCGGCCTGGTTCGGCCAACTGGTAGTGGTGGCCGGAGGCTCTGCCCGCCCACCTGGACGCTTCTGCGCATGCACAGAAGCGTTGCGCACATGTGCAAGCAAACCAGTAGTAAACCAGTTAGCAACCCACCACTGGTGGGACACATGACCCCACAGGAACTCTTATGATTGTTCTCCAGTGTTCTGTATTTGAGAAGTAAAAGGCAATTCCATAAATCAGATGTAACAATTTTATGGGAGTTAATGAGGATTGGTCTTGAAAAGAACATGTAGCACAGCAGTGCTACTAAGGTTCATGCCACAATCTAAATGATTGTTTAAACTTGCATTTTGAACATGCTTAAAATATATTTCACGTGAAATATAAACATTATTTAATAAACACAGCATCCCAATTTATAAAAAGGCTTGTTATAAAACATTTAAGCCCCTGCACCAAATCAAAAAATGGCAGTTGGGCAGTTACAATTTCCTTACCAGTAGTTTGAACTGATCTTCCTTTATGAATCCTTGAAATCTTTATTTTCTGCCTGCCTTTTGCTTCAGACCACTCTTCATTATGGTTTATATTGTTATAGAATGAAAAAGGTCTACAGTCTCCCTGCCGAAGTATCATTGGCACAATAGTGTGTCATGCACTTATGTATTTACATTCTTCTAAAAACAAGTTTTTGACTGAAAATGTAATGACTTTTCATCTTAGAAAAAATATCCTGTTTAGTGGAATCAAGGAATTCCAACTATAGGATTGAACAAAAGTGTTTTGCTGTGTGTGTACAAAAAAAAATCCATTTCCCAAACTACAGAATACTATTTGCTGCATGTACTTAGTTGACTTATGCTAAAAAAAAATTTAAAGTTACACGCTTTGCATCCAGGACCAGCTTAGAATGGTTTGAAATATACCACTGAAAGTACATGTCTTCATATGGTTGCTGCCACAATTAGGTTCATATAAGAAGCATAGCTGGCATCTTTAAAAAAATGAAATGCTCACATCAGGAAATACAGTACAAAATAAGGGACACAATCCAGCCAACCAAATATTTTTAATCCTTATGATTTCAAAGAGTGAGTGAGGAATGTACCCTCCCTAAAATCATAAAAAAGCTGGAACATGCCAAGGATTGGTCCAAAACCTTTTTACGGAAACGTTTGAAAGTGAAGGGCAGATCCTTGTCAGTTTATTACCTTTTCATAATCATTCACAGTACGTCCCTCTTGTTCATAAGCCGAAGAGCTGAATTTAAGTGCATACTCTTTAATGTCGGCTGTTGGAGGGTTCAAGACATTAAGCATAATGGACACAAATATTTATGCAGAAATTGTCAAAGCAATTCAAAATGTTAACCACCTGGCAAAAATATTGGCAGCCTTGCTGAACCCCAAATAATAATTTAAAAAAGAAACCCAAAGGTAATCATAACATATTTTGGCAATGCAGATGATACAATGTCCATGACATTCTGTCCCAAGCTCTGAAGAATACTCTTGCTTCATCTCTTTTTAAAAGTCAAACAGTATATGCAGCCAGCATCAATCCAAAGAATTGTTTAGTAATATCTTAAATTATTCTTTGTGGGGTTTTCTTTTCATCTTCTCTTCATAGGATTCTCCATATTCATTCACTCTGCTCTTATCCACAGGATAAAGCCTTAGGGTTAAAAAGAAATTGTGACATTTTCTTAATCAAAGTCTTTTCCTGCATCTATTTTTTGCTATTGCTAATGCATATATACTTATATCTCTAAGACATGTATACTTATATGTCTTGAAGTAAAGAAGTGCTTTGTTAACACTTGTTGTGGTCTAGCTAAAGTATGCTGCAAATGACAAGTGCTATATTGCTACTGTAGAATACTGCATGTGAAGCAAGTATGATTAAAGTTAGTACAGGTAATCCTCGAGTTATGAAGGTAATGGAGCCTGCCAATTACATTCCTAAGTCGAGGATTTGTAGGAGTGAATCAGGTCATTTGAATTTGATCACTCACTGCTTTCGCCCACGCATTCGCTAATTGAATGCGTGGGTCGTTAAGTGCACGAGGCATCTCAGGGTGGGAAAGGCCAAGGGGGGGGGGGCTAGTGATGGAACAGGGCCTCCCCAATCCATTGAGATACTTCATGCTTACCCATTCCCAACCTGCTGTGCCAGATTCACTTTGCTTGCAAAGATTTGTCTCCTCTTTGCCCTGGTGTCTTTGCCTTGGAGGGAGAGGAGAGCAGGAGGATTTCTCTTCCACCATTCGATCGGCTTGCAAATGTTTTTCACACTGAGAGTGAAAGGTTCTGGGGGCTGTGATCTTGCATGACTTCAGGTACTCATTTTCTGCCAAAGCAGATGGATGGCTCAAATCATGGGAGATCACAGCCCCCAAAACCTTTCACTTTGGCGTGAAAAGCATTTGAAAGCCAACTGGACACTGGAAGGGAAATCATCCTGCTCTCCTCTCCCTCAAAGGCAAAGAAACCGAGGCATAGAGGAGACAGATCTTTGCAAGGTAAGTGAATCCAGCGCAGCAGGAAGGGAGAGGGAAGCAGTTGTGGGGAGCGGGGGGGGGGGGGTAGAGTGAATGCTGCAGGGCCTCTGCGTTCGTTCATAAGCATCAACAACTGCTGTGATGCTGCAACATTTGTAATTTCATGACTTTGTCATAAATACTTGGGATTATTACATAACTTTGAATGGTCACTAAGTGAACTGTCATAACTCAAGGATTGCCTGTAACTTAGTCTTTCTTTATCCTATCAAAGAGGTAATGTAAAAGCCTTGAATGACTGAAGTCATTCCAAGTACTGGTGGTCAATATTTATGGGTCCATTTCTTAACCTTCATTGCATATATTAGATGGTGACTTGGAATGCAAGACAAATATTTGGCATACAACATGAGTTAATGAATGAAGTGAAAAATTGTTAAGCTATGTTTCTAACATTATTCTCTAAAGATGTAATATATTTAAATGATGGTGCCTGAAGTGGAGTTGATTCAATGTAAACAGAAATGGCAATGAAGGTGTTTATTGTGAATAAAAGAAATCTAAAAACATATTTCAGAAGGCTAAGTGTCAGCTAGACTGTTCAAGATATGTATGAAAATAGGAATTCCTAAGTTGATAGCTGTATGTTACACTTTGCTGAATGGTGATAATGAATAGGAAAAATCGAGCAACATTCTGAATGAGTAATTATTTGATAGCATCAAAAGGTAAAAAACGGATATGAAAATGAAAAGAATGAGAGAGATGAAAGAAACTACAATACACAATCACATTTTTCTCAACTATGCATGATACAGTATAGAGAACATATCTATATTTTCTCCTGGTAGAAGAACCAGGAGCCATCTAACTAATGAGAGGAAATTTAAAGGGGAAAAAAACCATACCATCTTTGGTAAAGGTACACCAAGAACACCACATCATCTCTAAAGCAAGCCAGCCGATGAGATGTTGGCATTGTAATAATAAATGCAAAAATATCATCAATGAATGTGTTGAACGCCTGTTAAGTAATAGATAAGATGATGCAGCTTGTTTAATGGCATGTAAATAATGTGTTATTTAAAATAACAAAAATTTTAAGCAAATCAACTGTTTTTGATGACATAATATTTAAACAGGATAGCTGAAGTGAAGGTAAAAAGAACGTCATTTTAAGGTTATAGACAGAGGATCCTTTTCTCCGCTAATGAAAATATAGGTTAAATCTAGAACAACCAAAACCCATATGCAACATCCAAATGATTTTGTAACTTCTTAAAAACATCCTTCCTTATGACAGGCTTACCCACCTCATGACTCAAGAAGTTGACTCTAGCAGTTAATAGACTCATTCAACTTGTGAACCATAAGGTAGGTAACCAGGGTTAGGGTTAGGGTTAGGGTGTCTTCTCCCCACTTTACCAAGGCAGCTCCAAGGCAGGTCTATACTGGGCTTTCACTGACCTGATGGGCTAAATAATATTGCCATTATTATAAATACTAATGCCATTATTAATTATGCATGGTCAATGCACTGTTCTTACAAGTCATGTAAACATCAGCTTGAGATTCTTGTGCATATGGCCAAAGGTTCCTCCAAGTGCAGCTTTTCATTACATTCTCAGCTGATCTTCCTATGAGTCTTAAATCTAAAAGTAGTTATTAGGGAATCTGAGTAATAAAAATGTCCCAAATATTTGTTTCAAATCAGGTTACAGGCTTTAAAATGAATATAAGACTTTATGCTTCTCTATACAAACTACACTATCAGAGTTATTACCTAATAACATCGTTGGATATTTTTTGGGTAATACCAGACGGGCAAATAAAATTCCAATTGTAACTTGATTTTCAAGTAATAATTAATGGCTCAGCAGCATAAATTAACTTACTTTGTATGTGAACGCTTTCCATGGCAAATGTGCAACAGATTTCATCTGGAAAGAAAGAAAGCAAGGTCATAAAATATATATTTAAAAAGCTGAAGGTTGGGTTAAATAACATGATACAATATTGGGTTCAATTGTTAATTACCTTATAATTTACAAAAAGTTGTGGCAACATAAACAGAAATCCAAAAGCATACACTCCTGTTGGAGGAAAAAAAATCACATTTTTGGTATGATGGAACAAAAACAGATATCCATTTTTATTTATTCCTGCTTTTAAACATCAGAATACACTAAATATATTGCAATTTAATGTTGAGTTTTTATTTCAATTTAGGCTCTCACCCTCCCTAATATTTAGCTCATTCTAGAAATTTGAAACGTTTGGTTCATATTCTTTTGTAGAAATGCAGGAGAACCCTACAAAATTTTAATTACAGATGCATTACCTGCATCTGTAATTAAAGAAATAAGGCTTTAGGTTGGAATGGGAAATCAATGAAACAGAAAATTCCCAGAAAAAGAAAATGTCAAATTCTTTCTGTGTGTCGTATGTGTGTGTGCGCGAGAGAGAGATTGATTGATTGATTTATAGAGAAATCCATGCCATGTACGTGTCTGTATACATCAGAAATTCAGCTTGATTTGAAATAGATTTTATTTTACAATAAATTAGCATAAAAGTATGGCTAAGAAATAGAAAAAATAGTTTGTTTTGTTCTACCGGTTGCAAATTTAAAACTGAAATTACAGGAGCAGGGTTTAAGCTTTACTTTACCTCTTGTAATTTGATCATACTATCAGCCTAATATGTTAACTTGTAGATGGTTAGTGCAAATAAATGAAACGGCTTGTGTTTTAGGAAGCATACCGTATTTGGATACTTCCTTTTTTCAGATCTGACTATCTCAGTTGCTGTTCCACTAGACCATCCCAGGACCCAATACTGGAATTGATCTAAATCAATGGTTCTCAACCTGTGGGTCGGGACCCTTTTGGGGGTCGAACGACCCTTTCACAGGGGTCACCTAAGACCATCGGAAAATACATATTTTCGATGGTCTTAGGAACCGAGACACCAATTTTATGGTTGGGGGTCACCACAACATGAGGAACTACATTAAAGGGTCGCGACATTGGGAAGGTTGAGAAACTGATCTAAATCAAACTGGATTATAGCTGTGGTCCCCCCCTAAATATTCTCTGAAGCAATGTACGATAGCAAGTACTGCTGTTCATACAACTAGCACTTCCAAAAATATTATGCCTTAGCAACGTCTATTGAAAATACTTTTAAAGAATCACGTTCCAAGAAAAGAGTAAAAACTTATACTTACCATTGACAAAACTGTTAATTAACCATGAATACCAGCTTATGAAGAAAAAAAAGGAGAGCATTATTTTCATTACTGATCATTTTAAAAAATACAACAATTAACATGTAAATGTCTATCCTCGCTGCAGTTTTTCTGTGGACTTCATATAAAGCACATGCAAATCAAGTCATGTATGCACATAGACACAGATATACTGCATATAGGGCATAGAACTGAAAGTCAAGAACAATATTTATAATATATAAAAGTACGATATATTACAACCTCCCACCACTTTAGCCAAAGTATTTACATAAGTAATACAAAGAGAGAATGGTAAATCAAAGCAAAAGAGAACAAAAAGCAAAAATAAATTAAAATTAATATAGAACTATTTATGTTCAGATTTATATTTATATATTGGCAGCCTCAGTCATTTGTATTAAAGATAGATGGTATCTGAAAAAGAAGAAGGAATCTCAACTTCAAAAAATGTTTTAACATTTTCAAAAGTTAGTTGCTCAGATATAATCAGTTTAAGAAATTCCTGATGACTGGTTGAATTTAGCTTTAAACCAGAAAAGACTTTAAAAGTTGCAACAAGTATTGATCAAATGTTACACAAGCAGGCTCTATGCTTATCATTTTATCAATGCTTATTCCCGTAAAGATCATTTTCTGATTTGGTAGTTCAGAAGAGAAATTGTGGGATTTGCTATCGATTTTTGATATAAAGATTTAGAAGGCTTTGATCAGACAAGGGAGTAGAGAGAATCCATATAATTCTGAGAAAGAAGCATGATTTATAACAGGACAGCTGTTGGAAATACACATTTTTGAACATTTCAGCACTTTTTATTTATACTACCAAAAAGGTAAAGTATCTCTTATTATGCCTTAGATTTTTAAAATCATGTACAGCAGCTTACCTTTTGTACTTGATATTCAACAAAGAATAAATTGCACCTCCAATACACAATGGATATAGCAAATATGACAAATATTTCATGGCCTGAGAGAGAGAGAAAAAACAAACTACATATTTAATTTTATCCTTTTTTCAAATGGCCTCAATGATATATTCCCTTTACATCATTATAACACCATTTGTACAGAATAATTTGCTATCCTGAGGGGTAAAGGCTGATGCGCCTTTGGATTCCAACATCCAACAACATTCAATGAACTACATCAAATTCACATATATTAATAAAAAGAGACCTCATTGAAATAAAATCTGAGCATTTCAGCAAGCACTTCCATCTCAGTATAATCAGATAGAAGCTTTGTAAACTTCAATATAAAAGATAAAGAAGGCCGAATACAATTATTTATAATTTTTAAAAAAAATACAATTTCTATGCAATACGAAATATTTAAATGCATCAAAGATTCTGTCCACAGAACCAAAATTAGAAGGAAAAGACCATTATTTTTGAACCGTATATATTTTATAAAGAAATTAACATAACATGAATCAAATTTAGTTTCTGTGCTGGTCTTAACCACAATTTTTAAACTTTAGCCCTTAGCCTGCCATTGAAATGGCATCTGTGATCCTAGGACTAGAAAACTGTTTCTCCTCCTGCTTTAGGTCCAGGCTAATTAATGTACACGATCACTTTCAACTAATATTACTTAAACGATTAGGTACAAATTATACCTATAACCACAACCAGCCAAAAACTGTTGAAGCTATTGTTATTAGTAGATATTAACACTGGATTATAATGCTGTGGACAATTAATCATTAAGAATCTTCCTTTATGGGTTAATACAGATACTTTTCAACAGGAATTCATATTATTAAAAAAATAACCTTAGACTTTTGTCTGGAAAAGGTAAATTATTTTTTGTAGCTATCACTATTGATTTTTCATTACCACAGAAATCTTTCCACACGGCAATTTCAGAGTTGCTCCAACTGTTCTATGATGACAATTTAAGTTTTTTGTCCAATAGTGTATGTTAAGCTATTGGTATGTTTGAGGGCAATAGAAGAAGATGCAATCATTACAGATAGTCCTCAACTTATAACCATCTGTTTAGTGACTGTTTTAAATTACAGTGGCACTGAAAAAAATGACATGATCATTTTTCACACTTAAAACCATTGCAGCATCCCCATGGTCATGTGACCAAAATTCATTTGCTAGGCAACCGGCATGTATTTTTGACGGTTGTAGTGTACGGGGATCATGTGATCACTTACTGTGACCTTCTGACAAGCAAAGTTAATGGGGAAGCCAAATTCACTTAACATGTTACTAATGTAACAATTCACTTAACAACTAGGGCAAGAAAGGTTGTAAATGGGGCAAGACTCGCTTAAAAACTGTCTTGCTTAGCAAAGAAATGTTGGGCTCAATTGTGGTCATAAGTCAAGGACTACCTGTATAGTAAGAAAGCATGCTTTACTGCGTCCCAGTTTCATTCTGTAGTCAACTCAGTATAGGTCTTTGGTATAAAAATTCCACAAATTAAAGTTAAACTAAAAATAATACTAAACATAGGGTTATTTTACCTGCGTATCATATTCCTCAGTTTTCTTCTCAGACTCAGTAAATGCCCCAAACTATACAGAATATAAGAATTAATCAGTATAAATCATTTTATTTATGATCCCAGACCAGTATACCCCAAATATAAAATTTAAAATACAGGAAAAAAATAAACCTAAAATAGTTAAAAATCTATCAAGCTTCTGCAAGCCGGACCTAGTGCTGGAAATGTGGTGATCTTTATAGTGGTTATCTACGTTAGGTCTTGCAGATGACATGCTGTTAGTTCTGGACCAGAAAGATAATTAAGATTTCCTATCATTGTGTTTATGAATGCCAGACGCTATGGGGGTACAATGGTTAGTGTAATAACACAGGGATTACTAGCTCAGTCTCTATTGGAGCAGAAACATATATTATTATTGTACACAAGACTTGTATATTTGCCTGCAGTCTTCATAGTAGGCAGTGTGTCAATTTAAGGTTCATTAATTCTAAAGTCCTAGGTCGTGTAATTATAATACAATACAATACAATAGTAGAGTTGGAAGGGACCTTGGAGGTCTTCTAGTCCAACCCCTTCCTAGGCAGGAAACCCTATACCGTTTGAGACAAATGGCTATCCAGCATCTTCTTAAAGACTTCCAGTGTTGGGGCATTCACAACCTCTGGAGGCAAGCTGTTCCACTGATTAATTGTTCTAACTGTCAGGAAGTTTCTCCTCAGTTCTAAGTTGCTTCTCTCTTTGATTAGTTTCCACCCATTGCTTCTTGTTCTACCCTCAGGTGCCATGGAGAAGATCTCTAATTACAGATCTCACTTTGTACAGATTAAACACACTACTATATACAATCTCTTCCATTCTGAAGAGAGACAAATTTTGCATACACAGACACTGAATTTTCATCTGCTTGGATTTAAGTATACTGCACTGTGTGTATGTATATATGTAGTGTATGTGTGTGTATGTATGTGTGTGTATATGTATGTATGTCTGAAACTGCTGCACGCATCCTCTCAACACACGGGGTCAAGGTGGCGCATAAACTGGATCAAACATTGAGAATGTGAGTGATGCGCCCAAAAGAAGCAGACTAGAGTGCATGGACATGAACTGGCTGTCATCCGCAAACAACAGTGCTCTCAGAGTTGGACACATATGAAAGAGCACAATCATACATTCAACTTTCAAGAGGCAGACGTTGTTGCCCATGATGTAACAAAAGGACGCCTAATGAAAGAAGCCTGGTTTTCTGACAATAGCTCCATCAATAGACACATCGACCTGCTACCCACTTACCAAGCATTGAGGCACCAAGAAAGATCTGGCAGGATGAGCAGAGACCAACCTCTATCTGGGAATAGAGATCGATGGCACACACACCCTTTTGGACATGCAGATATGCACTACGAAGACATAGCCAGCCCAGGTAGAATGCCAAGGAGCCCGGCAGAATTACCTCAAGCTATAATAGATATGAACAATGAGGGACGAGCCGGGCCAGTTACAAGATCACAGGCAAAACAACAAATGAAGCTGGTTAATATATCAGATGTGCCTGCGAGACAGAAGAAGAGGGAGGAAGTGTGGGAGGAAGCCAGAGAGAATGCTGTTAAATCAACATCAGGCAGCTCAGCGTTATTTCCTGGGGAGGAACAGCCCAAGCTGTGTTCGATAAGGGAGGAAGGAATAGGAGCATTGATTAACATGCATGATGTAAAAACAACAAAGCTAATTACAGGTGGGAGGCAGGTGGATGGGCCTATCACATGTGCAATGGCCAAATTGATGAACATTGTATAAAGGCAGATATCTCTTTAATGGCTATTACACTCCGATGATGTGAGCAGTAACTAATGAAGGTTTAGTGAGCAATATATTTTAAAGTTCCGGAGATCACAATGTCTGTTTCTTTATGTTTTTGTGTGTGTGTGTGTGTGTGTGTGTGTGTGTGTGTGTGTGTGTGTATGTATATGTATATATATATATGCAGGTCTTGGCGTATTTAGGTCTTTTCCCGTGAAAGATTGAGAGTATCTTGCCGATGTTTCGACAAGGTCCCACTCAAGCACGAAGCCAAAGGCACCAGCCTGAAGATGGCGAGTGGGACCTCGTCGAAACGTCGCCAAGATACTCTCAATCTTACACGGGAAAAGACCTGAATACTCCAAGACCTGCATACCTGTACCCGTGAAAATCTACAAAAATATGTGTATATATATGTATACATACATACATACGCACACATATACACATACACACATACATACAAACATACATACATATATAGAGGGGGGAGGCAATATCTTAATACTTTACAGCCTCCAGTATATTTAAATCCAATTAGATGAAAATCCAAAATTGGGAATAGTTTGAATAATTCACATAACATTTTTTTTTAATGAAATACCTTTATTGCTGGTATCAGACCATTCCATTCAATTGTCATTTTCAATGCTTTCTTCACTTTCCAAAGCTAAAGGACAAAATGTTATTTTAATATTTTAATATATTGTGTTACAAATTTACTTGTCTCATTGTATAACCTGATTATGATATTCAATTATAACTATTCCTGAATTCTTTGGCATTGGCATTTAATTCTAATATTTCTTAACTACCTTTTGTAAAGGACATGAGTTGTTATGATTGTTTAACAATGACTGCATAACAGAGAAACAATATACTCAGCTGTTTCTATATACGGTATGTGGTTCTAAAATAAAATGGAATGTATGATGTTCAATCTTTAACAGGAGTACTACGGTATTGCTTAAGACTTCACTCACCCCAAAAGCAAAAACTTTACGTATCAATTCTATTATATTTAACTAACATATGCTGAAATAAATATTTTTGTGTATCTGTGTGTGTATACACACACACTATATATAACTCTAATAAATATATAGCTTCATATAAATAGTCAAACCTCAAGAGAAGGGGAAAAGATATCAAATAAATGAATCGGTCTTTCAGATAACTAATACTAAAGACTCAGAAAAAAAATCTAGCAGAGAATATGTCTCAATTGTACCTTTAATTTAAAAAAGCTCTTAAGAAAGTGAAAATACTCCTAGCAGTTTGTGAGTAATGGATGCTGGAAATCCCAATAGTGAAAAAATAGAATCTCTTTGCTCCTGCATTGCTATTCCTTTCTCTGTATGAGCAGGAAGACAGAATGCAGAAGAGCAGAAATGACAGCACATACTATACCAAATAGGGATAAATATGCAAATGGAAGTCATGTACCCCATCAAACAAATCAAATAACTGATCTCAGCCAATTTTTTCCCCAAATCTCAGGATGGAATAATTGGCATATTGTTCAACTAATTTCCAATATCATTAGTTCAGTTTACGAATCAATTTAGAATACAAATCACTTGCAACTAAGCTGGTTCTGACCTATTAAAATAAATTCAATCATGACAGTTTAAATCCTTGCATTCTTACTAAGCTGCTTTGAGAAGTCATCTGTCTGTGCTTACACTGTACGTATCACATGTAGAGATAAATAACAGCTCACCTCAATCACTGCTCCAATACCAGCTGGAATCAGCACCAATAAGCTTGTTTGTTCATCCAACAGAAAAAGAAATATGATCACAGTGCTGAAACATCGCCAGAGCACTGCATGAAAAGAATTCATTTTTTAAAAAATTACATTGCACAATTTGAAAAAAAAAATCTGGATACATTTGCGAAAAATATCTACTTATTTTGAAAAATAACTTACGATTGGAATTACAAATACAAATCATTTTGTTAAACGATGGCTCTCTAAATAAAACAACCACATTGCCCAATATACTAAGCCAGTTTGTAAACAGTAATGGCTAGCTTTAAACAATATGCAAAACTAAAACTTATTTTGGCTAGCACAATCAAACCTAAAAGTTTGAATAATTATAGTTCTACATATCCACACAGAAGCAATTAACAGTATTCAGTATATAGCATTCTTTAAAACTAGAATAATAATAAGTACTGAACAGAATGTTAAAATTTGGACCACGTCTTAAGATAAAAACTTGTAATCCAACTGCAATTTTTTTTTGCCCATTGTATTTCTTGTTCTTGCTTCCGAGGCCCTTTTCCCCTCACCTGATTTTTGTTAGACTTTAAAGATGTATTAGACTTTAAAAGTTAGACTTTGTCTAACTTTTGTTAGACTTTAAAGATGTATTCTTCTAGCAAGTTTTCCCCTTCCTAGAAGCTACACAAAGCAGTGCCTCAGGGACTAGTAGCAGGGAGGACAGCTACAATGAGGGCAGTGCAGTGGAGATGAACCAATGATTTCCACATAAATAATGATGGGATTTGATAGCATATCTGAGAATTTGCCTGATTTGTGCTGAATCTCTCATCTTCCACCACTTAGGGATGATAACAATGAAAAACACAATCCTAATGAACAAGATTTGCCATTCCCACAGTGGAGTGTATTATAATTTTAGAAGCTTTCAATAAGCATGTATAACATTGAAAGCCTACGTGATTATTTATTTATTTCCTTAAGGAAATAAAACAATGGAGAGGGACTTTTCACAATAATCTTTCAGTATATTCTCTGAGACAGCACAAGGAAAGCAGATCAGGATCATGGCATGATATTTTCTGTGAGGACCCGGCTGTTTTAGAACATTCTAGTCTCTGAGACCTATTTGGTGATATCTAGAAGTACTAGAAAAACCAAGTAAGACAATATTGTTTCAACAAGTTTTTAATTAATAGAATTAGTGGAATATTATCTAACCATTGCTATAATCCTTCATATGGGGCCCTGATTTTACAACAACCATTTAAAACGTTGTTTAACATTTTTACAGTTATATTTTCTTGGTGTAAATGGGTGTGTGCGTTGCTAGCACTGGAAAATAGCAAGGAAACATGTAGGTAAATACGCTATGTACCTGCTTTTGTAGACATGCCAATCATACTCTTCTTTTTCTTCCAGAAGCTGATGTCATTTTTGAATGCAAGGAAATCAAAGAGAAGCTGTAAATGCAAAATATCACCATACCATTAACACTGTTGTTACTATTTTAAAAAACTAATCTAACAACACTTTTAGAGCTGGAACAACCTTACTACAGTTTTACACCTGCTCAGATATAGTTGACAATATTTCAGGATGCTGAAAGAAGGAAAACAGTTTCTTTTTACCCTGTCCCATAGAGGTACCCAACTCTCAATGCTACCTTTTATATATTTTTCTTTTACCACAATAAAAAAAGGGGGGGGGAGGAGTATATTTCAACCTTAGTCCTTAACATCCAAATTCAATACTCTAGCTGATCATTAAACTATATAGCATGAAACATGTTCTTGAATCAGACTAGAGTTATTTTAAATAGGAGCCGGATATACATACTAGTATATATGAAGCAGTATCTTGCTACACATCAACAGAATTTTATATTATCTAGATGCATATCAATATTGTTTTATTGTCTAAAACATCTGATCTGCTTACATGGAAAGCTGCAACGAAAAATGTCAAAGCAAGAAAATAGAGGTTTGTATCCACAAATATTCCCTTTACTTCATCAGCATCTTTTTCTGAAAAACCTAGAAGAATAAATAGAATACATATCTGATCATTAAGATGAAACAGATGTTCTTAGAAATGTAAGTTAAATTTTAAAAATTTAATATTTATTATTTTGTAAATACTAAAATAATTCTTGCAAAGCTTTATTAAACACAGGGAGTACGTTAACATACAGTTTTAGACAAAAAATAAAGCTTCAACAGCATTTATTTATGTCTTTCCCAAGTGCAGATTGACGTCCAAACCAGGAATAGTCTCACTGCACATAAGCAGGTGAAAAATCTGGGGCGCTTTATAGAGCTTCTTGGCTTCCAATTAATTTTCGTAATATTGAATCATAAATCATAAATCCAAAATACAAGTAGTCTTCAGGTTACAACAGCAACTGGGAGTGGGATTGCTGTTGCTATGCAAAACAGTGGTAAAGCACAATGTCATTAGACTGCATTGCCTAATGAGGGCAATCAGGACAATCCTGGTTGCTGTAGCCCCAACATATATGGGTCATTAAATGGGAAGCAGAAGGAGCCCCAAGTAAAGAGAGCATGGGAGGATAGAGGAGTGCCAAAACAGGGTTGGGAGGCCCTAGGGAGGCTGGCACAGGCTGCATGTGAGTTAGGGAGGCCTTGGGACACCTGGCATAGACTGTACGCAAGTCAAGAAAGGTTGGGGAAGGGTTTGTGAGGCCCATCACATGCAATGTACAAGTTGAACATGGCCTGGGAGGGTGAAGACTATGCATATGGGGATGGTGCTTCAGGTGGAAATTACTTACTGGAGCAACTTGCAATTTTCCCTGCCAGCTTCCCTATTGACTTGGCTTGTGAGAAACCAGCGGGGAAGGTTGCAAATAGTGATATTGTAATTGCCAGCTGGGCACCTAAGTGCCTGGTTCATGATCACATGACTGCAGAGATGCTGCGATGACTGGAACTTCAGGGACTGGTTGTATGTCTATTTTTTCCAGCACCATCTTAACTTTGAATGGTTACTGAATGAATGGATATAATCAGAGGACAACCTGTAAGAATTCACATTTAAAAAAAAATATCATGTGGAATTCCTAATCAAAACCAGTCTATCAAACAGTCCACTGTACTTCCATGAACAATCCAGAAATAGAAGCTTACCAAATTGCTGTAGAGAGTAAACAGCGTCTTGCATATGAATCCAAAACCGCAGTTTTCCCAATGATATTTTATCATATGACACTGTCAGAGGAAGTTCTGTTGTTGAACGGTTTATAATCTGCATTAGGTTAAAATATTTCACAAGATTAATAATAAACTGGATATCATTGAAATACTTCTTACCAGTATTAACAATTAATAAAAATGTTTAAGTTCTAATTATACATTTTTTCCCCAAAATATTCAAAAGAAAAACAATATTATGCAGAAATGTTCCTACACAATATTTATGAAATCAGTATTGCCTAAGTGTTATTTTGCAAATAATTATTGCATCATTTCTGGTAGAAATGTTATTTCAATTATTTAAACTTTACCAAAGAATAAGATAACAATTAAATATAAAGAACAATTCAGTGTATTTTGTAAAAACTTTTCCATCCATCCATTCCTTCAGCTGCCAACTCATGCATAGCTTACAGGGATTAAAACAATTTAAAATAACCCACACACATGGCCATGCCATTGGGGGAAAAATCCACAAAAAAGTAAGAATGTGCTCAGATTCAATAATAGGCTAATACATCTAAGACCTTGCCCAGTGCTTTAGAAGAGAGATAGGATTGGGGATATTCTTTTGAAGGACAGCAGAAGAAGGGCTGGACAGATCTTGGGGTTCGAGGTAGGTGGATAATAGAGAAGGTGAGAACTCTTAATTCACGATTTGCTAAAGAAATGTTTTAAATGTATACATTTATTATTTTAACTTGCACTATATGCTGCATTTTTAAGTGTATAAGACGCACCCCCCCCCCAAATGTGTGTGCGTCTTATACAACAAATGTTGCCGAAGCTCACCCACCCACCGGTCCCCACCCTTTGGCCTCTGCCTCCCAGCAATTTGCCTCCTTGCAGCAAACAGCAAACAGCCTGGTCAGCTTCAGCACAGCCTGATTTAGCACGAGCAGCTGATTGGCGATTGGATCTGCCTCCCGGAATACCACCTATCAGCTGTTCTAGACTGCAGGGATTGCCACCACCCATCACCACCGTCACTGCCCATTGCAGCTGCTGCATATCGCTGCCTCCAAGTGCCTCATTTTCAGCCTCTGTGTATCCCGTTTTCAGACTATTTAATTTTAAAAAACACAATTGTTACTTACTATTAAATCTTTTACTCTGTTACTCAGCTGATCAATAAATAATATTGGAAGATAATGCACTGTCTTGCCCAATTGTATCCTGCATTAAAAAATTATTATAAATGCATCAGTTTTGACACAAAGATTTCCATCTTAAATAAATAATTTTACAATAATGTGTCTTTCAGAAACAAGTGTCCTAGTATATCCTATATTGTGTAAGACAAGTCTTGGATTGAACATATATAGATAACCCTCACATATTGACTATTTGTCCAGGTTTCAGAGTTACAACAGTGCTGGATAAGCAGATTGACAACTGGTCCCTGAAGATGCAGCTGTCACAGCATCCTTCCAATCATGTGATTGTGATTTGAGCGCTTGGCATCAAGCACACATTTACAAAGGCACAGTGTTTGGCAGCCAAGAGTTTGCCATTTGCAACATTCACCAGTGGCTTCTGATGAGCAGTCAATGGAGAAGTCAGCAGGAAGTCGCAAGTTGTGGCCATGTGATGCCTCATTGACCTGTTGTGATTCACTTAATGACTGCAGGTGGAGTTGTGGGTGGTCATGTGATAGTTGCTGGTCCCAATTGTGATTAATGAGGACCACCTCTACTTAGTTTTTCATTTTTGGACCAAAAAAGGAATGTTATATCTGGATCAGTATATATGGAAAGTAGGCATTTCCTATACACCCCAAATTTATATCTCAAAACTGCAAAATAGGTAAATGTCATTGAGCCCTCAAAACAAAACAACAAACAGTCAGATAGGCTTCTGAGACTAGAGGCAAAAAACCAGTTTGTGAATAAGGCAATGAAGTCTGATAGACAGCTGTTTTCTTAAGAGATCTGATTTTTAGTTCCTTGTTAAACATATCCTCTTGCATGCAAATAATGGAAGCTTCACATAGTTTAGTATGGAATAAACTTTCAGTTTACATTAAGTGATGCAATCAATTTTTATACGTCTCCCAACTTCTTCCAAGTTGCTCAAGGCTACATGCAAGTGACTATTCTTTTTTTTTTTTAATCACCAACATCTGAAGTAGTTTAGAAGAAGAAATATGTCATGTTCAAGGTTGTTTGAAAACTGGAAAGCTTAATAACTAATCAAAGGTTTGAATATCATTTTTTATGGCTGAATAAATAATATATAATAATTATCTTACTACTATGCTAGGCAGCAGTAGTTTGGGTTAGCTTCAAAGCCCCCAAATGCAATATAATTGCTTTCAAAGACTAAGTCATTCGTTAAAAGCAATCTGAAAATGAAAAACGTGTTGCAATAGCAGCATTTCCCAACTTTGGCATCTTCTGGGTTCACATATCTGGAGACTGTCCAAGTTAGGAAGGCAGCATTATTTTCCTTTTGATTGCTACTTTGCACACAGGTTACAGTGAGACAGGATCTTGGAGTTTGGAGAAACAAAAATATGGCCATCAGTGGCAAAATATTATTTGCCCCTGTTAAAAACCATGATGTTAAAGACTATTCTTTATCCTATGTGGACTTTACCAGAAGCAAAATCAATTATTAGCTTACATTTTCATATATCTGTGTACATCAGCTGGGAGAGAGGATCCATCAAAGACAAAGTCTTCCACCATAACATTTAAGGTCAACCTAGACCTCCAGTGTGACACGGGCTCATCTAGGGCATAGTTCTGCTTTTTTTCTGTTTCAATTTGCTATTTAATTAAGAAAAAAAGTGTAAACAAGATTTAGTATGATTTCGCAAACATATATGCTTGCAACAACAGAATAAAACTATTGTTTTAGTTATTAAACACTAAAATCATTTATCACTAAATATCTCCTTGCAGCATCCCTCTAGACACATATTACGTTTGAGGGGAAAACTCAAAATCACAGTAACAGAGGAACCACAAACTTCTACAAAAAGAAAAACAAAAGCTCAAAATACATTTTTAAAAAAATCAAAATAAAGTGGATATTGCATTGGCAGGTTCAGGATAGATGCGAGAAAGAATTAATTTCATTTGAATATATTTTGTTACTATCAAAGAAAGCATGTATTTTCTAAATTGAATACAAAAAGAAAATGATAGAAACCACTGTGGTATTTCACAGAAAAGCAAACATCTCTGCCCTATTTTGAACAGTTCATGATCCAGGCCATTTGTAGCTTTTTAATTAAAAAACAACACCCAAATTCCTATGAACAATACATCATTTTATTTCATTTGTTGGTCCTTTAGATTTCAGAAACTACCCCTCCCCCAAAGAGGGGGAAATAATCTCACCTGGGTGATAGGTTCTCCTGTAAGAAGATTGATTTCCTCTGGTTTAGGTACCATGTACGTAGTGAGAGGGCTTACTATATGCACTTGCTTGCCATCATGCCAAGGCAGAATTCCAGCATGATGAAGAAATATGTAGGCATATAATGTCCCATTATTTCTTGTTTTCTTTGGTACAGAAACATTAACAGTTCTAAAAAATAAAACATAGTTTATAAAAATGCTTAAACTTGGTTGTAGAGATAGAGTAAATACATATCTGTTTAATTTCAAAAGTGAATTATTAACATTTGAATATCACCAATAGACTTTTTTTCATTATCTGAAAACTTTCATAATTAGGGCTTAAGTAGTTTACAGATAATACTAAAATAACAATCATAATCTAGTTTAGATTTTAATTAAACATCAGTGGGAGCTGGGCAGCATATAAATTTAATAAATAATAATAGTAATGTCACATAACACCCCAGATTTAATTGTCTATCAGAAAGACAAAAACTCTGGATAGTGGATGTGGCAGTACCTGGAGACAGCAGAATAAAAAAGAAAGAACTGGAGAAAAACAAAAAAATACAAAGACCTGCAAATAGAAGTAGAATGGCTGTGGAAAATAAAAGGAAAGGGAATATCAATAGTAAAAGATGCCTTGGGCGCAATCTCAAAACAACTGGAGCACCATTTGAACATCATTTTCATTGACAAAATCAGTCAGTTTGCAAAAGGCAGCTTTACTTGGAACAGTTCACATCTTGTGACAATGCCTGTAACACCCTCAAAGAACAACATCTGACTATTCCAGGTCCTTGAGAAGGACTCAATAAGTGGATAAAAATGCCACATCCAAACTAAATAGCTCGGTGACTGTGCAACAAACCATAATTGGAATACGTACATTTGTAAGTGCCAGATTTGATGAAAGCACAAAACCATCTACAATTCATACAGAAGCAATTGCATGCCTTCTAATAAACAGAGCTGAGTTCCCAAAAGCTTATGCCTTCTAATAACATGTGATAGTTGGAAAAAGTGCTACTAGACTCCTTTCAACTTTTTGCCATCGTAGATTAACACGACTCTCTTCGTACAACATCTACATTTTTTGCAGTCCAGTAAACACTCTGCTCATGGGCTATTACTGTTATCTCCATTTTATTTAAGTCTCTACAGGTCTAACAAAAAAATAAAATTGGTTTTCATATAAATGAGAAAAGAACAGACAGTAGTGGGGAAAAAAATAGCTGCTTTCACTTTCGCAATGCGCTTCTGCGATTTCTGTCAAAATCTACACTGCATAAGAAGCACTGTTTCTCATTTTGTTTCTTGCCTAAGGAACAGTAGCAGAAAGAATTCTATCCATCTCATGTATTACAGAATTACAGCAAAGTAGGAGTTAGCAGTAATAAAAAGAAACTTTGCTATTAAATTATAGAAAGTTTAAGCAAAGTTTAAGCAAAATACAGTATGTGTAAATCCAGAAAAATATATAGATAAGCTTAGAATTATACTTTAAACACACGTACTTTGAAGTAAACCTATTAACATCAATTAGGCTTACTTCTCATAAATGTGATTAAAACTGAAAGGTCTGATATTTTGTAAGCTTGTAACTTTTTTTTTGTAATAAGAAGAAAAACAAACAAACAAATATATGACCTGGATTTTTTTTCATGAAATATACTGGCTAATAGGTAATAAGTATTTCTAAAATGATTTAAACAAATGTTAATACAGAAGCTAATATAAATAGGGAAATAAATGTAATTTACTAAAATTTGATATGAGATGGGTACAAAAGAGATATTTTGTAAAAACTGAACAATTAAATTCAAACTACCTTTCAAATTTAGTTTCAACATCAAAATTGTCCACATTCAAAACCAGGTCGATGTTATTTTCAGTGCCGATGTTTGAGCGCGTAGTCGTATAAACACTTAGCTGAAACAGAAGAAAGACCATTAATAATTGCTGTTTTGCTGGATGGCTTAAACATTCCTGCCTTAATCATTCTTTCTGTTATCTTGGATGGCATGTTTCCTCATATGCTACCACTCTTCTCTCTCCCTTCCTCAAAAATGATTTGGTCAAAGTAAAAAAAATGAGATTTAAAAAATGCATGCAACTTCCTTCTCCCTACTCATTTGAGTCAAGGACTTAACGAGTTTCCTGTATGTTCCTTCTGCAGATACAGGGTGGTTGACAAGTAAATCATAATATATGTTCCACCTGTAATAATCTTCTTGGAAGGGTGCAAGTTGTACACTCTGTTCAAATCAAAGATATATCTCTATCCTCCTTCTAAAAAGTGGGAAAAGAACAAGGCACAAAATATGGAAAAGATGAAAAAAAGTCAATTCATGAATTAGTGCTTACCAAAATGTGGTGCTCCCTCCAGATTTGGTAGAGAAGGAGCAGCTGCTATAAATTGGAAGCTAACATATTTAGTATGTCAATACATGCCCATATAGTACACCTAAATTTTGTTTATTGAACTTATGTAGTTCATATTAACGGACCAATAAAGAGCAGGCAACAACACTAAGTCCTCGACTTATGACCACAATTAAGTCCCAAATTTCTGTTGTTAAGCAAGAGAGGTAAGTGAATATTGCCCTATTTTATGACTTTTCTTGCCACAGTTAAATGAATCACTGCAGTTGTTAAGTTAGTAACATGTTTGCTAAGTGAATCTGCTTCCTCATTGACTTTGCTTGTCAGAAAGTTGACCCTGGGATACATCAACTGTCATAAATATGAGATAGTTGCCACATTGATCACGTGACTTTGGAGGGGGGGCTGCAACGGTCGTAAGTGTGAAAAAGGTCATAAGTCACTTTTTCAGTACTGTTGTAACTTCGAACAGTCACTCAATGAACCGTTGAAAGTCAAGGACTACATGTACTCATATAGGCTACAATTTTATATAAAAGAGGCACTACTGTTATTGCTTATCTTTCTACTCCTTGCAGCAGTTGTCAGAAAAATCCTAGCAACATAATATGTGGACAGAACTGGACAAAATAGAAAAAAAATAGCACTCTGCCATATTGGAAAAAAGAAAGAAAAAAGGCAACATTGTAGACTGCCATGTGGAAAATACTGGTAGGCACAACTCCCCCATACAAGAGTCTAAGGAAAAATAAAAAATAAGCTATTTTCATGGTAGGACTCCGTAGACCAGTACCTTCCAGAACAAGGATCTGAGAAAGATGCTGACATTAACACTGTGTTATGAGATAATCTGCCTACTTAATGCCTCCCGGGATCAGGGGAAAGGACACTGGGTTAAATAATCTGTAAAATACTCTGGCGGGGCCCTTCCAGTTGCAACGAAAGGGGCTTTTGCTTTAGAAATTTTAATTGCAGCACCGATCTTCCATGTTAACTACAGAAAAAAAAAAAAACCCAGCCTGTCAAAGTTCACCTGTCAAAGTTCACCTGCATCTCAGTCCGAAAGGAGGGGGGGATAATGCCGCTCCGCCCCACCCCAATCAGGAAGCGCCACTGCATCGCTGCCAACAATGACCGCTCATCTGCACCCAGGACTCAGGTGGCGAAAAGGAAGAAAGGAGGGGGGGCTGCTCACCTGGAGCTTGGGCCGCCGCGCCAGGTAAGGCCGGATGCAGCCGTCGTTGCTTTCGCCTTCGTGGATGGCAGCGAGGCAGGGCCGTGTATGGACGATGCCGTACATCACCCAGCAGGTGTGTGCCACGTAGACGGCAAAGAGCCCCACCGCCAGCCCCGTCAGCGAGCTGCGCCTGGGCAGCATCGCCCCCCAAGACCAGCGCCGCGGTCGCCACCGGCATCGACCACCCACCACAGAGAGCAGCGCACGACACCGAGCGCTCTAACTCCGGGGCCGTTGCCCGAGGCGAGCGCGATCGGCTTCCCAGCCGCTTCTCTTCTTCGGATCTCCCTTCTTTCGACAACGGAAACGGCGCGGCCGGCGCGGAGAGTGCTGGGAAACGTAGTCTCTTAGAGGACAATGGCATCCCGGGCGAGCGTTTGAAGGAATCCACCTGCAACGCGAGCGTTCCCACAGGCGGTCCACATTCTCGCCTCGCTCAGACTCTAATTTGACAACTCTGGAGGGCATGCATTACATGCCAGAAAGGATCCTTGGAATGATTTAAAAAAATGACAGCCTGAAAGTTATAAAATATTCCACCACTTGTAAAACCGACTGTTTTAAACCAGTCGTGGCCCTCCCCGCCCTAGCCATATAAAAAGGTAAAAGTTCCCCTCGAACATATGTGCTAGTCATTCCCGACTCTAGGGGACGGTGCTCATCTCCATTTCAAAGCCGAAGAGCCAGCGATGGCCGGCATGACTAAACGCCGAAGGCACAAGCTCACCGTCTTAGCCACTGAGCCACCACGTGCCATCCAAGCCAACTAAAACGGCAGAGCTTTTTGGAATGCTTCCCACAAGAAAGTTGGAAATACTATAGTACAGGGAAATATTATTCTCGGCCTAGATCTAGTGGCTCTACTTAAAAAGGGGGTATTTCCATTTATTTTTAGTTTTCTATGGTGTGCTGTGTATAAATCTGAACTCAAATCGGAGTCAGGAAGAAGGGTTTTAGTATGAGCTGAAGTTGGGGTCTCAAGGCATGTTCAAAAGCAGTTATGTGTATTGTGTCTCAGGTAAGCCCTTCAGCCAAGCTTTGTGGTTTGCCATGCTATCCTAACCATAAAATTGATACAGTGGGTGATAATTGTATTGGACATGCTAATATCCTGACCTAAACCTTAACGTTTCTTAACATGAAGCAGAACAGCTCAAAGATGGCAGTGTTAGCTGTTGAGAGGTGGGCAGTCATTGTAAGAGTGGTCCTGAAGTTTTTTTTTAAGGTTCTATTTAGCAACTGTAGGTTCACCCTGACCACGAGCATGTAGTGGCATACCTTATTTCTAAAATCCAATTGGTGACTTGTGTTTAAATATAATATAAATATTTTGACTTACGTGTAAACTTATTTAGGATGAATCAGTTATTAGTCTTTGATATGTTTAGCTGTGTATACACAAAGCTGAGTCAGAAACCCTAAGAAGTACACATTTTCCATTTTACATTTCCCTGGTTATGCACTATGCTTTAAGGTGATCTGCAGCAACTATATTTTGGGTTTGTGCAAAAAAAAATATGCTATAATTTAATTTGTGACAAGTATAGGTTACAAGGTCCACTGGTGAGGTGGTGCATGTGTTTAATAACAGTTGTTTTGGTTCTGTATATTTTGTAAATGCAGCTTTTAAGACAACCAAAAATGATGTGTCATTTATCACATGCCAATATTAAGAGATTACTTCAAGATTACAACCAACCTACTTACCCACCCATCTGTTATAATGCTGAAATCAGACAGCTGTTATTTGCATTTTAAAATAATTTAAATTTAAATGTGAAAATCCCAAAATGTAGTTTCGGCTTAGATAAGATTTCAACACACATCCAACTTCTTATGTAATTTCTTGGCCTTTTGGGTTGGTTTTCAGTTAAGATTTGCAATTGAAACAAAGTTGAAAATTAGTTGAATAATCATTTATAACCAATTAATAGTTTATTGATTATAACTGTAAAAAAAAATCCTCTCCTTTCAATATCTTATTTCAGCCTGTTTGTTTTTTCTTGTATTATTTATGCAGAACATCAGCAATTTTATAGAAATTAAATATTTTTTATTTTATAATCTGGTGGTTCATATTTCAAAATTATAAATTTTATAGTATTAAGAAATACACCAAAACTACAAAATATTTTCCCATTCTTTTAATTTGTATTCACATTCAAAATTAAGTTTACCAGAATCCAGTCAAATTAAAAAAATCCAACCAGGTTAAAATGCCCAGTGATGCCACAATGCATAATTAAAATCTTGAAAAGACCTAATTCTTATAAACAAACACAAAATTTATTTTAAGGAAATAAGTGTCTCACAATGGTAAACCATAAAAGCCATGATTATTTTGTTCCTTGGCATGGTTCAGTTCATAGCATTTTACAATTAAAAACAAAGACACATAATTCTACTTACTTGACAGTTACAAAAAAATTGCTCAAAGTGAGGTATTCCCTTTAGGAAATCACTGAAGAGTGTTGATACCAGATATAGTCAGACTGTATAAACTTAAAAGACACTGTACAAAAAAGAGGAATTATTTGAAAGGTTACTTCAGTAAAGACAATGAAGTGAAATATTTCAGCTTTGAAACTTGACTATACTTGTAATTCTGGATTGCACTGCAATGCCAACATGACATCATTAGCAACAGCTGATACATGGTCCTCATCCCAAACATTTGCTAACATAGCAAGTTCAGGGACATATTTTCCTATTTGGACTGTGGTTAATGATGTTTCTTATATAATAAAAACAATGTCTATATACATGTGCAAACCAGAAACTCAGCAAAAAAAACCATTTGTATCAGAAATGCATTGATCAGGATTCTTCATTTAATCATACAACGAATGCAAAGATACGTACTGCACAGAAAAACTGTTCCCCATTTTCTTTTTAAATAAAGGACTTCAGCAGTATTGACTGTCATATAGCATTTAACTAATGTTTGATTCTAACATGTTAGATCTCCTGTCAGATGTTACAGTTAATAGCTACTGCCATAGTAGCAACGGTTATTGGTCCAAATGTAAATTTACAGAAAAATTCTAAACATACCAATTCATGAAACTTAATGAGATTTAAGTGGATATTGGACTGAATCATTATTTGCCTTCAAGCAGTGATCCAAGTTAGGTACAGCGCAGTGGTGGGTTCCGGATCCCATTCCAACCAGTACGGTTGAAACGGGGCCAGCGGCATCCACATGGACGCGTGCAACACACGCATGTGTCTTAGCGCCTCCGCAAGCCTCCAGCTGCTCAGCATAGCATCACGCAGGTGCTGTATGCGTCATGCGCGTGCGCGTAAGCACCAAAGCCTTAAAAGACTGGTAAGGAGCTCAGGCGGGCGGGTCCTCCGGAGCACCGGACTGGAACGATATCTGGTGCTCCGGGCAGGCTCCAGTATGCCCATACCGGGGCGTACCACCTGCAACCCACCACTGGTATAGCCGTAACAAAGTAATCTCAAAATGTTTTGAGAAATTACTGATTTTAATTTTTTTAAAAAATCTATACATTTGGTTATTCTAGATCAGCGGTTCTCAACCTGAGGGTGGAACGACCCTTTCACAGGG
Organism: Natrix helvetica; assembly: GCF_964273705.1. Classification (NCBI taxonomy): domain Eukaryota; kingdom Metazoa; phylum Chordata; class Lepidosauria; order Squamata; family Natricidae; genus Natrix; species Natrix helvetica. The sequence continues at coordinate 78,747,143 of NC_138550.1, read as the reverse complement.
GTCACCTAAGACCATCGGAAAGCACATATTTTCGATAGTCTTAGGAACCAAGACACCGCTCCTCTATAGTTGGGGGTCATCACAACAAGAGGAACTGTATTAAAGGGTCCCGGCATTGGGAAGGTTGAGAACCACTGTTCTAGATGTAAATGAGCCACTACATATTGATCTTGTCACAATTTAAAAGGGGTCTGTAACCCTGTAATGAATCAAAGTTTTATGCTGCTCTCAAACCACATTTCTCTCTATAATGAATATCATATGCATTATACAAAAACACGTGAAAGGTTCCCTTTAAAATGAGCTAAGCTGCTTTAATTTGGAAGATATATAGGGTTGTAAACAAATTTAGAAGACATTTGGGGTACAAAAAGAGTTGCCTATGTATATCTCCTAAATTATAAATTCCAAGATAGGAATTTACAAATTTATTGTGTAATCATTACTTTACAGTAATGGGCCTTAATTCTCTTAAAGGTATCATAGAAAGAAATAGTCACTAGAGGACATTTTTAATGAATGATAAGATTAAACCTATTGTAGCCCATTACTTGGGTAATCCCATCAATATAAGACAAGTTTGTTTTTTGAATTGGAAATTCAAAAGGTGCTAACTTCTTTTATATCTATGAAATTGCCACAAATAGTTTTTATACAAGGATATTTAAAACTTTATGTAATAGAGGAGCTACAAAGTATTAGGGAAATTATATGATATTCCATACTCAACAAGAAACTTGTACAAGTGGATTTATTTGAACTCTGAACTGGAGAAGACATTACTCCTTCAGACAGTTAATAGAGTTTACGTTAAGAAAAAGGCTGGTTCTAGATGATAAATAATCCCATGAGTGTTTTTGTATTACACCACGTGGATGGATTGCAGCCCCTAAGATAGGACTGAGTGGTTAATACTCAGAAGACAAAACCCCCCACTAAATTCAATAGGGGATTGAGTTAGACTTAATCGTGATAATCTTTCCAACAAGGGCTCCTAATAGCAAAGCCATAAAACCAATGTTTTGCAATAAACTGAGTATATACTAGCATTCTGCCTTACATTCTAGTTGGTGAGATGCAAACTGTATCAAGTCACTAGATTAGAGATCTGACTCCAGAGTGGTGTGAGAGAGTTTAGGGAGATTTTTTTCCTGGCAGTGTCAAGAGTAGACCTTGGGGAGAAAATGGATATGAAAGGAAAGAAGTGAAAGAATTGGAGATAAAAGTACAGTGACTGTAGGGGGGAAAAGTTATGAAAAATAATTAAAAAATAAATTGATCTCCAACATAATTTTTTGAAATACATTTCAGGAAAGTACAAACTGCTTGGAGCTGAATGAATTGGCTTATGAAATGCAACAAATGTGTAGAGTTACAATAGTGGGAAATATGTAAAAGGATATTTGGTCAAATGATACTGAGAGGCAGCTGTGATCTAATTTTTTTGAACAGATTTTTGCTAGTAGAATTAGGGTGTATTTCCTTGTGATTACCTCACAAGACTAACATCATCAGAATTAAGGAAGGTTTTTTAAAACAAAGTGAGCTTCATTTATCAGATTTATCTAATATTTATCATTTAATAGGCTGGTAGGAATCTCTGTAAAATTGTGGCATTTCATCATACAGATAATTTGCAATGAAAAGTGCATCTCTGAGAATTATAACTTGTGTTCAAGACCTTGTTTCTTATCCATGCCCTTGGTTTTTGCTGAGAGTGACAACTGGAATAAGATACCTCCACTACAACAGAATTGGGTGATGGGTATTTTAATCATATTTGCTAATCCCCTTCAAATCTATATAAAATTCAAGAGTTGAGGAACATTTGAAGATGTAATTCCAGTCTGTGAATATGGAGAAGTTAGTTACATTCAAGCTGGAGCCAGCTGGAGGACAATTAAAATGTCAGATGTTAGTTCTGTTTTGAAGGAGCCATATCCTAAGAACATAAAACTATTGCATGAGGGAAACTGCTAGTTACAGTATTGAAAGGTGACAATAATATATTAAAAAATCAGTAGTTTTAATAAGATTGGAAGAGTGATCAAAATCAAAGCAAAACTGATGCCATAATACCCAATTTTAATTTCTGGAACATGCTGAGAAAACATGGAACTGATGGAAATGAGAAAGAGGTATTCCCCCAAAGAAACTTGTTCATAAGATATCTAAGCTTTGATCTTGACTATCCTGAGGTAGGAGAGGGTCTTCATTCCAAATTTTTCTATTGTAAAGAGTAATCTGGAGAGCAATTAATAAACTCTTCCTCTGATACTTAGTTTTAGGATTGAGGAAGACCAAGAAGCATTTATGTGGCTCAGACAGGTGAATCTAGCAATGGTAGAAAGAAGGAAGCAGGCATGGAAAAGAACTCAAGGTAGAATCTCTACAGCACCCTTATTTTTTTCCTCCTACTTTTGTCCTGCTTAGTCTTGAGTGGGGCAGGTTTTTAGGAAGGCTTTGTCAATTTAATGAGCAATTCCTCTGTATAAGTAGCAATACAATAGAAGCCTGGTATTTCCTATGAAAGAGAGACTGCAATCGAAGAGGGAAAGGGGTGTTTAGACAGTTTCTGGGGCATAATAGGTTTTAAGTGGAGGAAGAAATGCCAGAATCTGCCATCTATATGCTTGTTCTCAAGGAAAATTCACAACCAAGACAAATGATTATCCTGAATCTGTCTGTTTGGCAATATTTACAAGAGTTTACTGTATCACCTTTCCCAAGATAGAAAAAGATTGATCGGAAGAGTGAATTTTCCTTCTACAACAATGGCACTTGTGGAATAGGATCGTCATGACCAAAAACAGATACTGGAAAGTCTGTCCTTGAGGGGGACAATAACATTTTGCACATGCTCCTTGCAAGGCAAAATAGAAATGGGAATACTAAATGGAAACAGAAAAGTATTTGGGATTCAGAGAAAAATCTGGGAGAGAAGTTAATTATTGTGGTTACAAAAATGTAATGAGGGGGTTTAGTGTGGATCTAGTCATGTGCGATGCTACAGAAAAAAACGGCATTCCTTTTTGAAATTTTATATCTCTTGGCTGCTTGGACAGGGTCTGCACGGATGCCTAACCCATAATATAAATCAGAGAGAGAATGCAATAAAACATCCCATATGGTGGAAAGCTTTCTGTGCCTTAATAGGAATCAACGGGAGGAGGAAGCAGAATGCAATCCTGATATTTATATCTCACTGTTAGTTGACTCTGAAGTACAGTAGATGATAGTTGTTCTCTGAATTTCTATTCAGATAATTGAGCTGGCACAAGTTCTGGGCCTTGGCATATTATTTTGTTTTTTCAAGCCCTTTAGTAAAATAGAGAAGCAAGAATAATACAAAATTTAGCAAGGGGATATCTTTTCTATCAGCCTTTTTGTTTTCCTACCATGGAACCTGACTCTTTTGAGTATATAATAAAGCATTCTGATAAACTTTGTAGCTCTCTCTACTGGAAATTCCTCAACCAAAACTTTCCTACATAATGCCTTCCCATTAATTCTGCTTACTACAGATTTTAAAAATTTAAGAGTTCCTCAATGTAAAAGGAGCTGCATTTCCTATTCAACTGTACTACTGTAGAATTCTTTCTTACATATAAGGAAGTGATGCTGGTGATAAATGTGGTGGCCTTCGTGAATTGCAAATGAGGCCTTTGACAAGAGGTTATTAAGTTATGGGTTCCTATAGGTCAGCTAGCTACGACCAATTATAAGACAATAATTTTGTTTTACCTGTCCCACCTAACAGCATTATTCTATACCAGAGTATTTATTTATCTTCCTCTTTCCTTTCTTGAAATTGGATCACACTGCTTTGGCAAGTTAAGAATCAACAACCAGAATCAACAATATATTCATTATTAAGAGAAATGTTTGAGAATAATGAATTACCACTATTTTCAAGATGAATGGAATTCTGAGATTGAGATTTCTTTAAAATCAGTATTTTGGTTTTAAGGAAAAACAGCACTTTCAATTACTGATACTTTGCAGAAACTGGTTTAACTCACTGAACAGAAGGGAGGCAGGACCAGACTTACAGATGTATTAGATTACTTCAGCTAAGAATCATTTATGCAAACAATCATCCATATCATCACAAAACTGTAATCTAGTTTGGCAAAGTGGGTAAAACAAAAGAATAAGCATCATTTTGTGGCTAAGTCCATAGTAATACTATTGAGCATAGCCTTCATCTGCATTATCCTTATCTAATTTTACCCAAATAATTTTAGAATAGAAGATATTATATATTTCAAATTCTAAATAGATTTCAGCTTTGAAAATCTCTGAGGAGGACTTGGGTTTTTTAAAAACCTCCTTCTCTATATGCTCTTCAAAAAAAGCATTATTAGCAAAATAAAAGCAACTTGATAGCAAGAGATCCATTCCTGCTACTATATGTAAAAACCTTTATGTTTTGAAACATTATGAAATCAAGCCACCCCTACATTAACATAGAAATGATAGCAGTAAATATAAAAATGTTGTGGCAATTATTTGCACAGTAGGACTCTATATTAATATAGTCATTATCCCACAGTCAGTGTAAAATCTATCAAAAGCTGCTCCCACTAAAAGTAGAAAGCCTGAAGTGATCACAGCAGCTCTATCAACCTAAAAGGAAAAAAAAATCTTTGGTCCCAAATTTGAAATGCATTAACCTACTAGTTTCAAAAAAGCTCTTTGCACAGATATTCAGATTTAAAAGAGGCAGTATTATCTTTATGCCAATTAATAGAATATTGTGACTAAACAGAACAGGCATATAAATAAGTCAGCAATCTCATTTCTTTAGAATATTTATTGAGTTACTTGGAAAAAAATAGCTGCTTTTGAATTCTGAAAAAAGAGAGCATCTCATATGGTTTCTGTGGCTACAAAATGGAAAGGTCAAGGACACAAGATACTTCTAACCACCAGTACTTAAAATTTATAGAGCTTTCTACATACATTCTATGTGCGGTGTCAACTTGCAGGTACCACACTGCCAGAAGAGCTGTATTAAAACATGTCTCAAAACAGAATTAGTTTTCTTAAAAAATATTTTTTTTAAAATTCTCCTTTATCTATGTGTGAGATATACTGTATATTGATGGGGCTTTTTTTTACTTCAATTAGTCTATGATTATATTAAAATCTAAATTTAGTTATTGCACCAAATTAAATGCTTGCATTAAAATGTTTTTGTGGATGTACATGTATAGAATAAACATTTATAATGCAAGCATCCAGAGTAGAAACAAAGTATTTTGTGGCTTAGAGATTAGAGAATTACCTTGGTAAAAGATTGTGATCAAATTCCTGGTAAATAAATAGAATTAGTGGGAAGAATAGTGATAAATGTATCCCATAGAGTAGATTAAGAGGGAAGGAAAATATGTTTTTTAGGACTAGATGAAAGCAATGTATATGTATTTTCTAGGATTTTGTAAACATATGAGCACATTAAAAAAGAAATTATATAATCTAAAAAGTTATTCAAAATTATACAATCCTATTGGTTATGGAACGAAAGAGAATCATAATTAAAATGTAATAAGCCAATAAATCAGCTTTTATGTAAAGTTGTAGTAAACAGTATTAACATTAGTGTTTTGAGAGAACCAGATCACTAGGATTTCACTAGACATAACTAGTGCAAAGTAACTTGAATTTGAGATCTTTTTAGTGTAAAATGCTTCATTTTGAGTTTGAAACAGTTGTTCTGACTCTGAAACAGGCCATTCTGACTTTATCACGCTTCCATTTTGAGACTGAAATTCATTTCTAGAATAGCTGAACAGCCCACTTCGAAACTGAAACAACTATTTCATATTAAACATTTTGCAAACCTGTAATTTTTCAGTGAAAAGTAGTTACAAAGTCAGGAATTATATTTAAAAAATCAGATTTAGTACCCAAAAAAATCTTTTTAGTCAAAATCATATAGCTAAAACTGGTAACCTGTAAACTATATGGTAATTATTAGCAATTTATAATACAGCAAGTTTATTTTATGCCTGTTCAATAGAAAATTTTATTCTGTGCAAAAAGCCATTGAAACTGCTTTTTAAATGACCCTTGTTTAATTATCATTGCCTAGAACACTCAAATGCAGCAGTGACAGAGAAGACAGGGAAATAGCAAGGCTGTGTGTATTCTATGATCCACCCAGAAATATAGAAGTTCTAATTTAAGTGCAGATTTTGCTATCCTGAGAATTTCAAACTTTAAAAAGGCATGTTTCTAGATCTTAAGGCTGAGAACGATCTGAATTTCCAATTGTCACAGGCAGTGTTTCTTAGGTCTGCATCCATTTTTTTTGCATTTGTTCACCTTCCTTTACCCATAAGCCAATCAACATGAAATACAGAAATATACCTAATTCATAGGATTGAGAGACGGACTTTGGAATTCAGCTTTTCTGAAGTATAAAATCTGCGTTTCTGTGCTAAAATCTGGGTTTTTAGCACAAAATGCACACAATCCTGATAACTTCCCTTATTCTTTTTGATATCAAGGTGGATTGAAAAGTTCAAAAAAGGTCATTTTACTAGGAAACACAATAAAAACAATTCCCTAGGTAAAAATATCTTTGCATACTTTCCCCCCTTTAGCTACCTACTAGATTACAATGAAAAAGGTGAAACTAAGCTTGCCTTGCTCTGAAGGCCATTGACAGTAGCGGTCAATGCCTTGTAAAAAAGGAAAGCAGAATCTGGCCCACAAAGAATTCCCTAAATAGGGATAACACTAATCACCGAAGTGCACTTGACACCATAGGAGCTACATTATTTTTTTTCACATGCACACTTTGTAGGACAGTTTGTACATGAAATCAAACAATGAATATAAATATGCAAGCATCTTGTTTTTAAGTATACAAATTAAAGTTTGTTTACATTCTTTACTTTCCAAGTTGCTGATGGAAAAAGTGATATTTCCAATAGGAAGCCAAAGATGCTCATTAATGCAGTAAAATATTCATACACGCCTTTCTCTTTTTCTTTCTTTCTTTCTCTCTCTCTCTCTTTCCTTCTTTCTCACACATCCACACATACAGCCTTCTCACATACTTCAGGATATATAGCTGCGTGACTTATGAAAAGCCCCAGATAGGACATACTCCTCTCACCACAAGAGGATGACAGAATTGTTAATATTAATTCATTTTTTTCTGTAGGGAATTTCTTCTATTTTCAGTAATTTGCGGGCTGAAATCTGCACAGAATCCATTAGGAGCAGGAGTTTCCAAATAACTTTTAGACTCCATTTGATCAGGATATAGATACTCTTCAGCAAAGTTTGGGAACATTTCAGTAAAATAAAGGAAATCATCTAGAAATGGAAAAAAGACAGTTTCAATAATTATTTTAATTAATAGGTAGCCGTTTTTGCTGTATTATAAGTCACATTAAAAGTATTGCGTATAATTTAGTTGAAGGAAAATTTAGTTATGCTTTATGCCTACTGAAATCAATGGCAACTAAGTTCATGGTGACTGATTTCAGTAGGTTTTGCATGGCTAAATTATGATTTATCTACCTTTAAGGAACATATTTAAGGTGGGTTGTTAACTTAATAATTGTTTAGTATTATAGAATATTTGGAGCAATACATTGTAGAGTGCATAATTATAACAGAACCTTGTAGAGATCATTATCATCATTCTGTAAGAACCAAAGTTAAAGAGCAACTAGTGTAATAGTACTTTTGAAACTATTTTTGTTTTCTGTGGTGTACATTGTTTCTCAATACTGATCCACAATATCCTCTGAGAAGATATATATAGAAACAGCACTATATTTCATCAAAGACAACTATCATTTCTACTGCTTATGAGATTTCAAATTTTCTCTTCTTGGACAGCTACTGCCTATCTCAAATTAGATTATGCACTCTAAGATTACATTATAGTTTGATGATTGCATGCTGCAGAAAAATGTGAAAAAATATATTAACAAACATTCAGCCATTATATGTATTCACTGTTGTTTATATTTCTAGCAAAAAATCCCCAAAATGCTCTGAATTCCATACAATGCAATTCAAAATCCCAATTTTCGCATTTCACCCCTATCATGCTTAAAGTAATTTTCAAAATCAGAGAGGTAAGAGAGTCTTCTGGACAGAGAGTATTCCGGACAGAGAGTCTTCCAGCAGCCGGCCCACCATAGAGAGCACTCCTAGAGCAGCTGATACTGGAAGACACGGCAGCCAGGTTTTGGATTTATGCTCGGAGCGTAGTGGCGGCGGCCGGGAGAGCTGTGCAAGGGCTTGGTGAGGCTGGGAGGCATGCATGCTGGGGGTGGAACAGGCGCTCGCGCAACCCCCCTCTCCAGCCAGGCAGAGCTTCATGCACTGACCTAGGGGGTATCCTGAATGTGCCAAGCCGCGGGAACTAGGGGGCGAGCAGAGCGCCATGTGGCTTGGCGCCTTAGTGACACCTCCTAAGTCAGTGAATGGCGCTCTGCCCGGCTGGAGAGGGGATTTGCCATGCGGCTGCTCGTGAGCGTGGTCACCTCATGGCTGCTTCGCACCTGAGGCTGTGCCCGGCTCTTCGGGAGTCTGCTCGCAACTACCCCCTCCGTCCAGGCAGAATGCCACTCCCCAACCTAGTGGTATCCCGAAGGTGGCAAGCAATGTGAGCGCCTTTCCCCCCCGGCTCCCACGGCTTGGCGCCTTTGGGATACCGCTATGTCGGTGAGCGGTGCTCTGCCTGGCCGGAGGGGGGGGTTATCCAGGGGTTTATTTTCGGGGGTGGGCTTATATTTTTGCCCACGCGAAAAATGTGGCAAGGCGTTAGTTTCGGGACAGGTCATATTTTCGGGGAAACACGGTATGTTAATTGTTCTAGCAGGGACTAGAATGACTTGTAACTAAGGGAGATATAGAGCAATCTAGGAAATGTGGTAGGATTGACTAGGAGTCACAGTACTGGTTTTGCAATATTAATTGTAGATTACATTACAGTACTGCCATAAATGATTCTCTCTCAAGAACACATCTTTATTTCATTGATATGGAATGTGGGCAATTAAAAGCAATGGGTAACACTGTCAAGTAGTTGAATTCCATCTTTTAATGTCAGTCAAAATGTAGTAAGGCTTCAATATGAATTACATCACACAGCATGCAGTGCAGTATATTTTGTGGGTTATCTATTTATTTACATGTTTGGCATGGGCATAAATAAGCAACCCACAGTCTATATAAACAAATAAAGCAACTGCAGTCTCCAAATGCAATTATTACAAAAGAAGGAATGAGTGTGGGGTTTGCTGCTGGTCTCTATTTAGAAGATTGCCTTGCCTGCTTTGATGGAGGCATTGTTTCCTCTGTTTGGATAGGTTTCATTTCCAGATGCCCTATCTGATTTCCATATACAAAAATCTATAAAAAATTGACTTACCATATGCAATTTCCCCTTTTTCTTTATCATCTATAGCTTTAAAAAGATTGGACACATTAAGGTCTGAAACACCCATGGCGCTCTTCAGGATGGAAGTTAACTCTTGTTCTGTTATACCACCAGTTTCTGATTGATACATCTGTAAAATATGGACACCTATTATTTGATGTTCCAGAAAAGAGCAATATTTATTACTAAATATGAGACACAAAATAAAATATTAAGTTTAATACCAGAAAACTATATATTTCATTTTATTTCCAAATATATAAGTTCTTTCTGCCCCTAGGTGGTGTGAAATTTTTCCTACCAATCAATATAAACTTCTAATTTTTTAAGTGAAAATATGCACTTTCTTTGCACTTAAAAAGGGCTGGTACTATTGACGAAGTACTGAGAGTCATCCCTTTCTATCACGCTTCCCATAGAGGCATGAGGTTTCTACAGCAGAGGTGCCAAACAGGCGGCCTGTGGGCTGGATGCATCATGGATAGGACACGACCACCCTGGCTCCACAAAGGCAATAAATGTCTTGATACGTTATGTGACACAATCAAGTTTGACACCTGTGAGCTAGACTGATGGAATAGAAACTGGAAATTGTTAGTCCAAATCTGCATTAGTTCTTAGTGAAGCATCAGACTACAGGGCCTTTCTCAAGCATATTTGAAGGTGTGCTGGGGGTTCCTTTCCCTCCATTCTCTTCCCAGCAGGCAGGCAAACAGCTACCACTAGGATGGGGAGGAAGCGAGGGACTGCAAGAACAGCTGGAGATTGTCACACAATGTTCCAAATGAGCATCACATGACTGCAGCTGCAAGCCAGCAGGGCTGAAGCAACCATTAACTTCCCCAAATTTCATTCCCTCAGAAGTTATATGTCCCAGATTTTGGACACATTCATTAAGTGAGCTCATTTGAAGTACCTTGTTTCAAAAATCATTGTCCTATGAGCAGTGACGTGCAGTCAGGTGAGGCAAGTGAGGCACAGCCGCACCTCTCATCATGAAAAAAAAAAACATGAGAGCTTGCTGTGAGGTTTTAGCACGCTCAGCCTCTCAGGCGACAGCTGAGGCGAGACTGAGCTAGCTGCTGATGACTGCTTAACTGTTAAAAAAAAGGCTCAAAAAAGCATCCCGGCCAGACGAGAGGGACTGCAGAGAGGGTCTCCTCGAGTCTAGGACAGCGAGTCATTCAATGGGAAAGTTGCCTCTTGGAAGGAATAACTCGCCTTGGCTCCCGCTTCGTCTCTCCTGCCTCTTCGCTTCTCCGTTCAGTCGTTGGGCGGCAGATCGAAAGCGAGGGATACATTCTCTCTCTCTCTCTCTCAAATGGCAAATCCGAGCAGCCGCTGCTGGGAGCCCATCACACACGTTCAGGTGGGGGGGGGGTTCTGAAGGCGTGCAAGAAAGCCCCCCCCATTGCCCGAATGTATGTGACGGGCTCCCAGCAGCGGCTACTCGGATTTGCCATTTGTGTGTATGTGTGTGTGTGTGTGTGTGTGTGAGAGAGAGAGAGAGTCTAGGACAGCGAGTCATTCAATGGGAAAGTTGCCTCTTGGAAGGAATAACCTGGCTTGGCTCCCGCTTTCGATCTGCCGCCCAACGACTGAACGGAGAAGCGAAGAGGCAGGAGAGACGAGGCAGGAGAGACAAAGTGGGAGCCAAGCCGGATCATTCCTTCCAAGAGGCAACTTTCCCATCGAATGACTCGCTGCTCTAGACTGTGGAGACCCTCTCTGCAGTCCCTCTCGTCTGGCCAGACTAGAGGGACTGCAGAGAGGGTCGCCTCGAGTCTAGGGCAGTGAGTCATTCGATGGGAAAGTTCCCTCTTCCTCCGCCCAGCCCTCCTTTGCTTAGGCTTCTTTGTCAAGAAGCGGCTTTTGGGGCTAATGGGAGAGGGAGAGGGAGAGAGAGAATCCCGTCCCATACGTTCGGGCAATGGGGGGGACTTTCTTGCATGAAGGCGTGCAAGAAAGCCCCCCCCCATTGCCCGAACGTATGTGACGGGATTCTCTCTCTCTCTCTCTCTCTCTCTCTCTCTCTCTCTCTCTCTCTCCCATTCACTCTCTCTCTCTCTCTTCACTCTCCTCTCCCATTAGCCCCAAAAGCCGCTTCTTGACAAAGAAGCCTAAGCAAAGGAGGGCTGGGCGGAGGAAGAGGGAACTTTCCCATCGAATGACTCGCTGCTCTAGACTGCGGAGACCCTCTCTGCAGTCCCTCTCGTCTGGCCAGACTAGAGGGACTGCAGAGAGGGTCGCCTCGAGTCTAGGGCAGTGAGTCATTCGATGGGAAAGTTCCCTCTTCCTCCGCCCAGCCCTCCTTTGCTTAGGCTTCTTTGTCAAGAAGCGGCTTTTGGGGCTAATGGGAGAGGGAGAGGGAGAGGGAGAGGGAGAGAGAGGGAGAGAGAGAGAGAGAGAATCCCGTCACATACGTTCGGGCAATGGGGGGGGCTTTCTTGCACGCCTTCATGCAAGAAAGCCCCCCCCATTGCCCGAACGTATGTGACGGGATTCACTCTCTCTCTCTCTCACACACACACAAACACAAAAATGGCAAATCCGAGTAGCTGCTGCTGGGAGCCCATCACATACATTTGGGCAATGGGGGGGGGGGGGCTTTCTTGCATACCTTCAGAAGCTTTCTGAAGGCGTGCAAGAAAGCCCCCCCCCATTGCCCGAACGTATGTGACGGGATTCACTCTCTCTCTCTCTCTCCCTCCCATTCACTCTCTCTCTCTCTTCACTCTCCTCTCCCATTAGCCCCAAAAGCCGCTTCTTGACAAAGAAGCCTAAGCAAAGGAGGGCTGGGCGGAGGAAGAGGGAACTTTCCCATCGAATGACTCACTGCCCTAGACTCGAGGCGACCCTCTTTGCAGTCCCTCTAGTCTGGCCCCCCCATTGCCCGAATGTATGTGACGGGCTCCCAACAGCGGCTGCTCGATTTGCCATTTTTGTGTGTGTGTGTGTGTGTGAGAGAGTGAGTGTATCCCTCCTTCCTTCGCTGGCGAGAGTGAGGGACTGCAGAGAGGGTCACCAAACCAATTTCGAAATCATTCTTTATTCCAAATGCACACAAAAAGTGTCCACGATCGGTGGAAAAGAGCACTAGGTAGCTGGAACGCAAACACGCATCTGTATTTTCCAGCTTTTCGTGCGCATTTGCAATAAAGAATGATTTCGAAATTGGTTTGGCGAGGCGGGCGGAGTTGCGGTTCTCAGTGGAAGCTGCGGGCAGCCGAGGCTCCGACAAGAGCGAGGTGCGTACGGCAGGGGCGGAAGGTAGCCCGCAGCTACCCCCTCCTCTCCTTCCTGTCGCTCTCGGCTGGAGCCAACCTCGCCGGCCCTTCCAGAGCCGGAGCGGGATGGAGCGAAGAAAAAGGGGCGGAAGCGCAAACAAGAGCTCGGGGCGACAAAGCGGACTTTTCCTTGTTGCACGCAAAACGCCGCTTTGGTGGGAAACCGCTCGCCGTTCTTGCGCGCCTCTCCAGCCACCGCCTTGGAAGTGAGTCGCGCGGATGGAGCTTTGGGGCTGAGGAGAGAGGCAGGGACGGAGGGAGTGGGGGGAGAGGAGCCGGCCCCTCACCCCCCCAGGCAATGGGGAAAGCTTTCCTGAAATGGGGGGGTATCGCGGGAAATAAAAAGGGCGCACGCTGGGGGGGGACGAAGGAGGCTTTGGCGCGCCTTAGAGGTGGGCGGGAAAGCAACGAAAGGGGCAGCGAGGGCGGGCGGTGGCTGCAGGCGGCAAGGCTTGAGCGGGGTGAAAGCGCAGCCCCTTACGTTGCTTTCCCATTCACCCCGCTCAAGCCTTGCCCGAGGGAGCTGGGGATCGGGCTTTGGGTTGGTGGGAGACCTTGAAGGAGTGGGGGGGGAAGGGACTGGCGCCGGTGGAGGAAGCAATGCTACACGGATCAGTGCACTCCGCGGTCCTCTTAATGTTCACTCAGGAAGGCGGAGAATGGGACCACATGTGCTGCACACGTGGTCCCATTCCCCGCCTTCCTGATGACGTCACCAGCCTCCCCAGCCATAACCCTCACCGCACGTCACTGCCTATGAGGCATTATTTTGCTCAGTTAAAGATTATGGGAATAAGTATTTTAGTAGTGTATAGATCAGTGATGGCAAACCTATGGCACGCGTGCCACCTATGGCACGCGTGCCACAGGTGGCACGCAGAGCCATTTGTCAGGGCACGCGAGGTGCTGCACATGCACGCTGGCCAGATGAGTTCACCGTTTTCAAAAGCCATTTTTCGCCCTCCCCAGGCTCCAGTGCCTGAGGAGGGCAAAAAGAGCCTCCCCCCCCCGGAGGCCCTCCAGAGGCTTCCCTGAAGCCTTCGGAATGCTTAAAACAACCCTCCAAGCAAACCAGAAATGACTTCCAGTTTGCTCGGAGGATCGTTTTGAGCGCTCCGAAGGCTTCAGGGACCGTCCCTGACACCTTCGGAGTGCTTAAAACGACCCTCCGAGCAAACCGGAACTTCCGGTTTGCTCGTAGGGTCGTTTTAAGCGTTCCGAAGGCTCCAGGGAAGCCTCCGGATGCTCCCTGAAGCCTCCAGGGGGGGACGTGGGAGGCTCTTTTTGCACTCCCCAGGCTCCTGTAAAGCCTCTGGAACCTGGGGAGGGTGAAAAAAGCATGTAAAAATCACGCCTGTTGTGAGTGCATGCGCACTGGGGGGGTGTCGCACATTGCATTATGGGTGCGGCATGCCCGCACATGATCCCCTTGCGCTCCCCCCACTTGTGGCACTCAAGCCAAAAAAGGTTTGCCATCGCTGGTATAGATTAATGAAGCAATCAGGAAATTGTGCCTTAGTTACATGCACAAGAAAAAAAATTTATTGCATTGTTGATTCTGCCTTCAGGACAACTAAGCTTAGCCTTTATGATGCAACTAAACATAGGCAGATGCCAGAGCTAGCCAGTGCAGAATCACCAAGAGCATTCTGTTCCATTAGAAAAAATGCTCTGAGAGCCTTGTATACGGTTCTTTGAAGCCTTCAACAATCAAACGAAGACACACCTTCTCTACTGTCCCACAAGGTTAGAGTCATGGATTATGCAGAAAAGAAAAGGGAGATCAGGGGAACCTCAAAAGGATTGACCAAAATGTAAAATAATCCTCTCTTTTAAGAAGGTATTGGAAACACATTTCCAAAATTAAGCTAGATTGCTATCAATGAAGAAGAAGAAAAGATGGAGCCAAGAGCCTCAGTATTAACTGAAAAAATCTAGAGTCTGCTTTGAATAGATGGTAGGAAGTCACAATACAGGTAGTCTTCAAGTTGTGACTGTAATAGTGCGTGTCCATTATGGTTGGAAGTTGGGAGGACAGTTAAGTGAACCGCTTCCTTTAACAACCTTCCTTATCCCTGCTCTGCATTAATTAAACAAACATCCATGTCATTAAGTGGACCATGGGATACCTCAAGTTGGGGGAGATCCTGGGGGGGCACCTGCTTTGGGCCTCTCAAGGCTTCCGCCCCCCCCAGATACCACATGCTCTGTTTCCTGCCCTTCTGCTTTACTGAGGAAAATAAAATCAAGAGCATTATTTTTTACTTAGAAACAGATAACCATGTGAGTGATTGTGCCATGTGACCCAACAACGCAGTGGACTGTCCTCCTTCTCCACTCAAGACTTCCTCAGCTCTGGAAGTCTTCAAAAGTTAAGCGAGAAATTGGTGACGTGGGGTGGGGAGGAGTGTGTGGAATCCATTTGGGTCGCAAAGCAGGCTCAGTGCCTGTGGGAACCTGATGAGGCAGGATGGGGGGCAAATAGTCAGGGGCATGCATTGCAATGTCTCTGTGGTCCATTTCAAGGGTGAACAACTGCAGAGGTGCTGCTCCAAATTTAACTTCAGGACTGGGCTTCCGATCATATTTTGAGGGTGGGGATCTGTCATAACTTAAGTCGCTAAATGATCAATTGTAAGTTAAGGACTATCCGTTTTTAAGTCCTTGCAACTACCATTCTTATAACAAAAAAACAAGAGGAAGTAAGGATGTAACATGTAAGAGCAGATGAATCTTCAATTCATATATAAAAAAACAGAACTTCTCAACATTTTTGAAATGGCTCACAGTTGAAAGTATAAAATGACCTAATAAATGCTCTTTTTGAGTTCCTTATTTTTTTATTTCACAGCTACTCTGTAATGTCTATCTCAAAAGTAATCAGCTAGCAAACTATAATATGAAACATTGCGTGTGGCATTTCACGTATGATGTCAACTCATATACTCCTTGGTACTACATTTATTTAATGCATATTTAAAGCAGACATACAAACAATAGGTAGCATACCTATTAACTGGATTCTGTTGGCCTCTACTCATGCAAACGTTTGTTCTGTAATGTTGACAAAGTTGTGCTACTTAGTGGGAACTCCCTGCCACATGCTAACCTGTCCCAGGAGGTCTCTGTTTTTGTTGTGATACAGCATCATTTAAATAACGGACCATAATAAGGATCAGATGGAAAGAGCGATAAAAGCAAGTGGATGGGTACACATTAGCAGATATGTTATAAAGGCATATTTCCTGACAAAAGGCTTATAGATGTAAAATCTGCTCTGGTAAAATAGATTATGAATATGAGAGAAAAAAGGGTAGGTGTGCTAACTGAAAAAACCAGGGCAATAAATACTATGTGGAAACTGGTAATCCTACTCAAGACTAATTATTACACAAAAACAATAAAATGCTTTGTATTTCACTAAAGTATCTAGCATAGCCCTGTGCACTAGCTTTGGATTCATGGATCAGCTATGTCTGGAAATTTACCATTTTTAATTTTTGACGGGGTTGCACTTTTTGGATGGAATAGTATACATTTGAGTTTCCTCCTGGATTTATGATTCTTCTTTGAAGATCACGTGGCAGCCATGACCAAGAAGGCTTTTGCAGAGATTCCTCTTTTATGGCATTTTTGGCTTTTTCTGAATTGCTTATAGTCACTTCTTATTTGGATTACTGCAATGTGTTTTATGTGGCTAGAAAACCACTGAGAAAAAATAGCTGATTCACAATATAGTTCCATGAGTAGTTATATGACACCATGTTACATCTCTACTGCGCAAACTACTTGATTTTTGAGATAATCAAATTCATAAGCAAACATCTACAAAGAGAGAAGTGTTAGTCTGCCAGGTAAACAAATAGTAAGAGTATGTAAAGAAGCAGGGAGATGCCAAAATGCACTTCTCAAAATCTGAAAATTAAGCAAACACCAGAAGCTCAGGAGATAAAGAGAAGGCAATTCAGAGATATAAGGCAGTAGAGATTACAAGCCAATATCCTAGTTAATGGGGCTACAAAGCACCGGAATCTCAGAAATTCAAGCAGGAGCTCCAGAACAGAAATGAGCTATGGAAATAAAAATAAAAAAAGAGCTGGATCCATGGCTAAGGTATGAAAATGGTAACTACAGATACAATATGAAGAAAAGAACAGTATCGAGGGAAGGGAGCCAATGGGACAGATAGAGGTAATGGAACAACTGTTGTCCAAATTAGCATTTGGAGACTGCAGAAAACTTGAGGTTTATGGGTTAAGCCTGAGACAGTTTTAGTGATCAATATGGATAACCAAATACAGAACACATGGCCATGAAGAGTGGAACCAAAGAGAGTCTACGTATGAAGAGGATAAGATCTATATGAATACAGTGGATCCTAAACATGGTATGGATATTGGATGGATATACGAAGTATGTGGAAACTTCCCACTAGGAAATGGTAGCACTATGCATATTCAAACAGTAATTGTGGTGAAGTTGACTGGGGAACATTTAGGAATCTTGGCCTCAGAGAAGAAACTATTTTCAGGTTTTGTTAAAGATCTACAGAATCATGCCTGAGGATCAAGAATTGTGAGCCTTGAAAAATAAGGTGATGGAGTTGGACATTTCAAAGATGGTACCAATGGCATAACACCAGTCACTGGAGCTGAAGGAGAAGGAAAAGGAAAAGAGGTCTAAATTGGTGATCTGTTGCAGTCAGCCACTTCGGTGAATCAAAATTTTGAATTATGTAAGACATAAAATGCATTCAAACCTCCATAACTGATTT
The DNA here is from genome assembly GCF_964273705.1 of Natrix helvetica. Classification (NCBI taxonomy): domain Eukaryota; kingdom Metazoa; phylum Chordata; class Lepidosauria; order Squamata; family Natricidae; genus Natrix; species Natrix helvetica. The sequence goes on along the minus strand of NC_138550.1, from coordinate 78,729,667 downwards.
TCCTGGTGTCAAGAGCTCTCCAGAAGTCACTGGCAGTACCAGTGTATTTGGCTTGGAATGAGAGGGGAGATATGTAATACAATAGAATATCAATGTTACTTCCATCAGCAATATAGCAAAACTACCCATGCTCAAGTTCAGCAAGGAAGCATCTGGAACTAGCACTGCTTGATCAGCCTAAAATCTGAAAGTATAGTTTTGTTAAGGGTCAGAGCATGAAACACTTTGTGTAGAATAAAACTTTAAGAAGCAGAGATCTGCCAATGAACACAAAGCCAATGGAGGTGGCACAAAGAATGTTCCAGTTGGTAGGAAACTTACTTTTACAATGTATATATTCTCCCCCCCCCCCCCCTCGCAAAAGACAGGACCTGAGGCCATTGGGCTAAGAGAACTTTGGCAAAATATACCATTAAAGTAAAAATGTTAGGAAAAAAGAGATGCAATGGTAGTAGAAAGAAAAAGAGAAGACAAGATAGAAACCAATAAACAGGAAAACATGATCAAAAATGGACAAAGGGAAATAGAGATGGGGATTATTTCTCATTATGTGCTGCTACAGAAACAAAAGAAGGAACCAATTTGTTTGATACATCTCTTCATATAGTTATGCATTTAGGAAATGCAATTCTGCCCCAGAGCTCAGCTTTAAAATATTGTGGACTGAAGGTCTGCCCATATACAAAGCCATGTGTGTCTTGCAAAGGAAAAAAACCCTGGCTCATCTCATTTTGCTTTCACAGACAAAAATGGCATCATATCTCTACAGTCTAGATTGCTGCTATGATTTGTAACAGATAGTAACATTTATGAACAGTTGTAAAGTCAGTAGTGAGTTCCAGATACAACGATGTTGCAGTATTTGACCTAATATTTACCTATGTTGCAAAAACCACCCTTTGGTTTTTAAATAGCCATTAAGCATTTTAAATAAAAACTGTTACTTGCCTTAAAAGCCAACTGCATTGTGTGCAATGTTTTGGAAGGTCTACAGACTACTGACAAAGCTGTTACATATTCTCGTATGTCAATTAGGCCATCTTCCTTCTGTTGAAAAAATAGAGTAACATGTAGAAATTCATATCTAGAGAATATATGAAAATTTCTGCATTTACAGACACCAATTTCCTAAAACTGGCATTAATGCAACTATTTAGATATATAGGGGGCAAATCCTTGTGAATTTCTGAAAATCTAATGTAAATTTCTGTTTTCCTTATCAGAATGGAAGTTAGAAAGTTTGAAGAATGTATTTATTTACGGTTTCATTTTTCAATAACCTATCCCCTAAAAGTGTGATTATGTAAAGAAATATAGGCAAGTTGATTAGCATATTTGTACATTTTTTTACTGCAGAGTGAAAAATTTAGCACAGGAGGGAAGCAATTGTCTCCATGAAATATATGTAACAGAATTAGTACTGTTAGGTAGTTATATCATACCAACAGCCATTTCCTGTTTCCAAATATAAGTAGTCCTCAACTTACAACTAGAATTGACCCCAAAATTTGTTAAGAGAGTTTTGCCCCATTTTACAACTTTTCTTGCCACATTTATTAAGTGAATAGCTGCAGATCTTAAATTAGTAACATAGTTGTTAAGTGAATCTTCTTCCTCATTGATTGCTTGCCAGAAGGTTGCAAAAGGTGATCACATGAGTCCAGGACATTGCAACCGTCATAATTGTGAGTCAGTTGTCAAGCATCCAAATGTAAATCACATGACTGCAATGGTCATAAGTGTGAAAAATGGTCATAAGTCACTTTTTTCAGTGCCGTTGTAACTTCAAACAGTCAGTAAACAAACTGTTGTAATTTGAGAATTATATATACAATTTCTCTCACATCAGAAGTGGGTTGTTCCCGGTTCAGCCCAGATTGGGCAAACTGGTAGTAGCGGCAGCGGGAGGCTCTGCCCACCCATCCGGATGCTTCTGCACATGCGCAGAAGCGTCACAAACGCGCATGAGCACACCCGAACCAATGGTAAAAAAATTGGCAACCCACCACTGTCTCACATGCATGTAAGTCCTCAACTTACAACTAATTACTTAAAAACTGTTTGAAGTTACACTGGACTTTAAAAGGGCTACCTACCACTCATCCTCACACTTATAATTGCTGCACCTCCCCATGTTTACACAATCATATTTCGGGCATTTGGTTATATAACTGGCTGCAGTGATTTGCAATGATTTTGCTGTTTTCCAGCAGAAAATAGCAAAAAATGCCCTTGTGGTTGGATTCACTTAATGACCAGGTAGTTCGCTTAACAACCTTGATAATTTGCTTTACAAACCAATAATAAAAATTGGTTGTAAAATCTAGACCAATCATGCTGCCCTTTGACTTACATATCCAACAGCTCATGATCAGAATCCTAGGCGCCATTGTGGTCATAAGTCAAGAACCTTCTGCGGTGACGCAGTGGTTAGAGTGCAGTACTGCAGGCTATTTCTGCAGACTGCGAGCTGCTTGCAATTTGGCAGATTAAATCTCACCCGGCTCAAGGTTGACTCAACCTTCTGTCGTTTCTTTGGTGGGTAAAATGAGGACTCAGATTGTTGGGGGCAACATGCTGACTCTGTAAACCACTTAAAGGGGGCTGTAAAAGCACTGTGAAGTGGTATATAAGTCTAAGTGCTATTGCTATCTATACATTCATTATCACTCATTAAATCATATACAGATCGGGAGAAGGGGAGGAAGAGACTTCAATCTTGTCACTGAAGAAAGAAGAGGGTTATTTCTAACTGCTGTTAGTAACAAACATGTTCCCTATTAATGAACTGATTGTTAATCAGCTGAACACTGTGGAAAAATTAGCATGGCTTCCAGGGTGTGAATAAAATGATCATGGCGATAAATTGCTTTTTTGTGCAATGGGAAAGCAAAGCTATTTCTTCCTCCAGCAACTTGTGTGACACCACTCCTTCCGATTCTTTTGGCACATGGACACAAGTGGATTTTACCCACAGTAACATTTTCTACTGTACAATAACTTTCACGTTATATTTCTGGTGATAATGAATTCTTACCTCTTCAAACAGTGCAAACATATTTTCTAACATATCTGAAACTTGGATTTTCAAATACTCTGCAAATTCCTTGAGAGTGACTTTTTTGTTTTTCAGATTCTTAGCTCTTTCTGAATATGCATCAAGTTCTTTTTCAAGTTTTTCTGGCTTTAACCTTAAAATGGTAGGGAAAACAAAGTATTACCTTTGGACAATATTCATTTAAGGGGGGAAAAGAGAGAGAAGTCCTCTCTATTTCTTATATTAGCCCCAAAACCCATAAAATTGAAAATTTACTTTCAATTGAAACCTATTAGGGAAAAAAACTTGATTTCAGTTAAAATTTATTTTCAACTGAGCAATTTATATTCTGGTTTACAAAATACCTGATCAAGGCTGTACATTCTTTTTAATATGCCCCTACATATTTTTGTTCTCAAACAGATGTGTTTTACAAATTCTGTATCCTGAATTGTATCGGAATAAAGACTTTGGCTATCAAAACAAAAACAAATACCCAGAATATTTCAACAGAACTCTCACTTTGTAAAATACATTACTTTTAGCAGAGAAAACATTTTTCCCAACATAAATTCTTATGTTTATAGTAAGTGATGTATAGCTATACAGCCATATAAAATCTCTAAAGATATACTAGATTTGCCACTTTTTTTCCAAAGCATACTTCAAATCACTTTTTTCTTTGCATCTAAAAGCATGAAGAAAATAAGGCTGGTCTTTCATTTCTGTCTGAACCAAAAGCTACCTGAAGAACTCAGAAAAGCAGTGACATGCATTTTATAAATCAGTTTGTCACACAATTCTGAACAGTTACAAAGCTTTTTTTATTTGTTAAAAACATATTATCAATGTTAAAAACATATATAATGTTAAAACCATATATAAAGGTATATTATTATGTGTTGTGGCCCAGCAGGAGCTGTTGGAGCTGCAACCAGACTCCATCGACGAGGGGTCTGATGAGTCGGCTCTGGAAGATGTGGAGGACCCCGGACAGGGTTCTGACTCGGAGCAGGGATCAGAGAGGCTGATTAGCCACCAGGAGGCGCCTGAGGCATGAAGCAGTGGTGAAAGCCAAAGGGAGTGTGCTCCTGCCTTCATGCCTTGGAGCAGTGGGGAGGAGACAAGGGAGTTGGTTTTGGACGCTCGGCAACGGAGGGCTGATAGACGTAGAGAACAACTACACAGATACAGAAGATAATTGGACCCAGGTGATTGTAATTAGGCTCCTCTCAAGATTGTATAAAAGGAATGACTTTCCGGAGGCTGGTTGCAGAGTTCAACTTATCTACCAACGCTGGACAAGCATTCTCGTGCCTGTGTCTTATCTTGGAAGTCTGGATTGCTGCCAAGGTCTAGTCAGTGTGTTAATTTACTGTGAATAAATCATCTAGCAGTATTCTTGTCTTGGAGTGCTTTGGTGTGCGAAGAGGGGGGTCAGAACAATTATGTATTGATAATTTACTCACCCAAGATTTCTTACAAGTTTTGCAAATTCTAAGAGACAGGTATTTGATGGGAGTTGGAGTTGTCCTTCGGCCAAAGCCAGCTGGCAATCTTCAAAAGTATAGTCTGTTACTGAAATTCCTAAAGCCCTTAAATAGACAAACATATGTACATATATACATATATACTCACTCACACACAGGTTCACGAAGCATCTATTTGAGGCATAGTTCAAAAGTTCAATCATAGCATGGCAGTACAACTCAGAGAAGTTTTCTTGTTTTACAAACCTTTCAGATATTAGAAGTGGAAGGTAAGAATTGAAGCAGAGGCAATGACTTGAGGATCCTATGTTGAATTTGCATTGAAGAGACTAGAATACATCCTATTTAGCATATCCATTTCTTGCAATCTTCAAATTGCACCTTAATTTATAATTTAATTTATAACTGCAGCACAGTGGATTGCCATATTTGGTTATTTTGTAATTTCTGTCCTCTTTTTCCAATCAGATCCAAGAAATGGTTAATCAGGGTGCTGCCTCGATACCTTGTATGTGTAAATTTCCACAGGATCCAATACTGGGACCATTCCAATTTAACATCTGAGTCAGGATTTGGCAGCTTGGTTTTCTGATCCTAGCAAATCCATGCAATGAGTACTGTAAAGCCACTTCCCCATTGCAAGATTTTGCAAGTATATTAGTTACCCACAGAGGTAGTTAGGAGTTAAGTGTCCTGAAGCATCTGACAATACTCATTTCTATATTTATCAAACACTCGGGTGATGTATCTATTCTCAGTCAGTACTTGGAAACTATAATCAGATGGATAAGGATTAACAGATTGAAACTAAATCCACTGCAAGTGAGATTTGACAGGAAAATATTCTCAGGTTCTAGAAGGCACACAGGTCTTTCTACAACTGATGTGTTTGTTATTTTCCTAACAAAATGGGTTTAAAAAGAAGAGTTTTAAATATAGAATAGCAACTTTATAAAGTAGTTGTAATCCATAGAACTCTTTTTCAGCCAGGCATGATAGCACTATCAATGGCACTTCAATTTATATACCACTCCATAGTACCTTACAGCACTCTTTGAGCAATTTACAAGGTCAGCATATTTTCCCCAACAATCTGAGTCCTCATTTTACCAAACTCGGAAGGCTGGAAGGCTGAGTCAACCTTGAGCCAGTCAGGATCAAACTCTGTCAGCCTGCAAAACTGCATTCTAACCATTGCCCCACCAGACCTCATGATTTAGAGTTTCTATTTTTTCTTGAATAGAAGCCTTTGCAGTGCTAATTTTCATTTCTAAAAAAAATCTTATGTTCGACTATTAAAATATATTCTCTTCAGTGTAGGGACCAAAGATTCTGACATTTCAGTTACAGAAAAAACTTATCTGCAAGTATTTAGACAGTTTTGCTGTTTTTATTATCTAGTAAAATGTAGAATTAGTACTATAAAAACATTTTATTCCTAGATATGTGCTTGAGGAGCACCTCTTTTTACTGGACTTCCTTTATCAGCCTTCTCCTTCTCAGCTTCAAGTTTTAACATGATGTTTACATGAAATATAAACTGTCAATGAGACAGAGGACCTTAACAAGAACTCTTGATACTGTGGGGGAAATAATCTCTTATCTGCAGTTTTTCCCAACCACTTTATTTTAGTAATATAACATAATCACCCATATTCCTCTCTTTCTCTGTTACAAGCATGCAAATATTTAGTAAGGTTTTTGATTGCCTCTACAATGTTCCTAATTTGTTTTTGTTTGTTTGAAACACAGCAGTAATTATTTCCTGCCACTAATATTTTCCCTCTATCTTTTGACATTATGGCAGAGAAAAAATATTTTTCTTGCAATATTTCATATAGAAGCAAAAATGTTGCTACTGTTTGAAACTATGCAGCTATTGTGCTATTTGAAACCTTGTTTACTCACTCTGCCATTACACGCCTCACATTGTTCGCATATAAAGATGGGTTTTTCTTTTCCTCTTCAGAAGGTATATACACAGGTAGGAACTATACAGGAAAATAAATTTTAATGCACAGTCATTATCACATTACACAAACATATAATACTGGTGTTTTGAAGATGAAGAAATGTTATGAGAATAAGCATTTAAAATTAGGAATAAAAAAACCTAACAACCTGAAGCCTGAATAGTTATCATTGAGAAGAAATACCAGCATGACAAGTACCGTATTTGGTTTTCATTCCCTCTAAGAACAAATGTAACCCTTCAGAAAGCAAATGACTGTTTTTACTCAAATTATGTTTCTTTGTATTAAGATTTCCTGTCACTGCAGTTATTCCATTTTCCCCATCATTCAAGCCTTTAAACTGGGGAAACCCTTTTTATTTAAAAGAGCACTCAGATGTGAAATGAATTTCTTTCCTGCCTCTGGGTACAGTATACCACTTTAAGATACACACACACAAAAATAAAACATTGTAATAAAACAAGCAAAAATCCAAAACATTCCCTAAAAGCAAGCCAAAATAATATTATCATGCTTGCAATAGTGGTGAATATTTGTAACTCAGCTGTAGGATGAGGGTGGAGGTTCATATTCTGAGCTTGTGGGTTGGTTGCCCCACATTTTGTTACCAGGCTAGGTAACATCTTCAGCAGAATTTAGAGGATGTCTGTGTTTGTATTGTATGTTCTCCTGCTTATAAGGGCTTCCAACACTCCACCCTCTTCACCTACCAATGACCCTCACCTGATGTGACCCTCACCTGACATGACATCCCCATCAGAAGACCCATTGACCAAAGCTCTTATAAGCAGAACACTGACACTGACAAATGAATCTCCACTTGCAATATTATGTTATCAGATCCCTGACAATTTGTTTCTGCATATCTACAGGCAGTAAGTGTTGATACCCCTCTGGAAATCCATAGTTAGATACTGCTATAGAAAATACTTTTTCTCATGCATTCATCAGTTTAATTCCTTTTTATGGGACATATACTAGGAAACATACAACAGGAACTCTAAGAAACAGGTAAATGATAGCTAGGCTCATGGTAATAGATGAGCAACAGGTATTTTGGCCCAAGGCAATTTAGGCTTAATTCTTAATAATAGTTGATTCAAAACTGGGCATAAATAGTTCATAAAAGAAACTTCTGCCTGCCAAATTTTATAGATGCTAAATTTGCTGATCACTTTTCAAAGGCAACCCTAGAGTGAATATTGTAATTAAGACATGGATCACTTTGGCTTGATATTTTCCTCTCAAGAAATGTAACTGCGCAGAACTGGACAATGTTATTCTGTTACTCTGAATATAATAGCTGTCTGATCCTTAAAACTAAATACAGCATCTAAGAACAAGAGACATCATACAATAATGATTCAAATCCAGTATCAGTTAAAAATGTCAGAATATTACTTTGTTATTGCTTAAGCTGAACTTAGATTGGAAAGCTTTCAAATGATAAACTTCATCCAAAATCATCATAATCAAGAAAGCCACTATTTTCATTGCTACTTCTAAGATCTTACTTATAAACAAAGTTAAGAAAATTAGCTAGGTAGTAATATTCAAGAAGGCTTCTTTGACAACAGTCTCAAAAATATTACTTCAGAAATGATGGAACAGACTTTTTTTTAAAATAAGCCATTACAAAACTCATTTCCCCAGCAGCCTTCTCTTGTCAGCCAAAAAGATTATGTAAGTAGCAAACATTTGCTGGCCTCATTCCTTTAAACATCTTGTCCTCCTCCAAATAGTTTACTTATAAGAATTAGCTAAATGATTGTTTCAGTTACCTTTTCAATATCTACTCAAAATGTAGAGACGAAGTTGAAGTAACTCAAAGTAATTTCCTTAACAATATTCTTTAAAAAGTACAAAAGTGATTTTTGTCCTTACTATCTTGGATTCAAAATATAATAGACATCTGAAATAACTTGAGTGAACAATATTTGTAAATACATTGGAGACATGGAAGAATATCTCCACTACCTTACTATCAGTCTAAATTGTTGTATATGCTAATAGCTACACAAAAAGTTCAGAAATTGCTAATTAGCTTCAAATTACAATGTAATTTTAATGAATTATTAAGTTTATTAATTAAAAATATTTAATATATAATACTTATTTATTTTTAAAGGTATGTTTTCAAGAAAAAAACCACCATTTTGCAAAGAATATATGTACGTTGTAGGAGCTGTACTACAATAAAACAAAGCAGAACATAGGGATTTTTCTTTGAGAAAAATCAAAAGCAACTGTTCTTTGTGAGGATGATTAAGTTGCAGTAAAAGAAAGTCAAACAAAATTCACTACTTTTATATTTTGGTCTTAAGAATTTTAAACAATTTGGGGATAAAAGAATAATTAAAATCCCATTAGTTAAAGTTATAATGGCAAAATGACATCAATAAAAACGTTATCTGCAAATAGACAATAATCTTAGTTACAAATACACAGTTTTACCAAGAATATGGTTTAAATTCCATTAGCGTGGGAAATATGTTAATTTATAATATACAGTATATGACCATATTTCAATTTGTTTTATCATATTATTAATGAAATTACATGCTAAACAGATATGAAGAATTAGTATTTAGTTTCTGTTAAAAGATCTCATTCCCGCTTGCACATTACATATAGATCAGTAAAAGCTAGGCTTTCATTACTATTAAGAAATTTGTACTGTATTGAAGTAAAAGTGTATTAATAAACAGAGATGTGTTGCTTTATATTTTGATAGAAAAATTATTTGTTTGATTTTCATGAAAGGAAATATTCCTTGAAAATAACTCTATGGGATATTGAAGAAGATACATCTCAGGAAAGTCTGATAGAAGAAAGCCAAATGTTAAATGTAAAGCTTGGCTTAGCTAAAATAGTGTTAAAGAGTGCCCAAAAAACTCTTCAGTTACCTACCCCATTCATATATCAGCTTCATATCTGATTATTTGGGTTGGTTTAATTACTCCTTTGATGAAGTTAAGTAAAAATATTATGACAAAAAAAGTCATAAATCTATTATTATGTTCTATTGCACATAAATACAGAAAGAACATCACTAAAAGGGAGTTATGGGTTTTTTTATTTCTCTCTTCCAATATCTATGCAGTAAAGTGCAGATTAATTACACTTGTGTTATTATACTTACCTCTATTTCCACAAAATTATGAAACTGACATAAGGTAAGCCACAGAATTGTCAACCTTAAGAATAGAATAGAAGAATAAAATAGATTAAAACTTTAAAGTCACTTTAATTGTACACTAATCAGCATACATTACAATAAAATTTTGTTGTATTCAGCTCTCAAAAGATAACCATTATGCATATACCCACATACCCACACATATATGACACAGAGAAACATCAGTCTAGTTCGAATGTATGTATGTGTGTGTGTGTGTGTGTGTGTGTGTGTGTGTGTATGTGGCATAAGAAAGAATGCTGTTACAGGATTTAGTAGTCCCTCAATAGATACTACAGCATCTCCTCCCAAAGGGGAGCAACAGAAACAGACTGTGAAGTGCATGTGTGGGGTCTCTAACAATACTTCGAGCTCTAAGCACGTAGTGCTTATAACCAGCATCCTGAATAATGGGAAGCGAGTTTCCTATACTCTTCTCAGCTGTCCATATCACTCTCTGTATGGACCTTTTATCTGAGGAACTGCTCCCACCAAATCAAACAGCGATGAAGTTTGTTAAAATACTCTCAATTATGCCTCTATAAAAAGTGGCCAGGGCAGAAGGAGAAAGATGTGTTCTCCTCATCCAATTCAGGAAATGCAAAGGCTAGTTTGCACGCGTCACTAAAGATGAAAAAAATCTTGTCATTTGACTAGTTCATATACTATGATCAGTTCTGTTGTTAACATTTAACATTTTTGAGCTTGAAACAACTAGTATTCCAATGTTTTTGTTTTGTCCATTCTTGAAACAAAACTGAGGACCTTTCAAATATATGGGCTTTTTTATGTCTCATGATTGGTACATTTTGTGACTCATTATTAGATTACTTTTTTTTCTACCCTAGCAAATGCACCAATCGGCACTGTCATGCACCTAATGCTATTAGTTTAGGCTAATGGTAGGTAGGCTAGAGGTGTGTCATGAGCTGGCATGCTAGAGAAACTAACCATATGGTTTAGCATGCGAAAAGCCATGTTGGATTCTGTTCTGTTGCTGGAGAAAAAATTATTATCAATAATTTATTATGACTGGAATAGACTACTACTGCAGCTAGTATTCTGATATCTTACTTAGGCAACCTTGTCTATTCCCCTGCATTCCATTCTAGTCAGAGGTGGGCGAACTGGTAGTGGAAACTGGGACTAGGTCACTAAATCGGTAGGGGTGGCAGGCTGACCACGCCCTGAACTGGTTCCCCGGTCGTCCATGCCTTTGCCAGCATGTTTTTTACTGTTTTTAATGTTTTGCGCATTTGCACAGAAGAATTTGCAGGCAACTGCGCAAAGTGAGTGCACAACAAACCGACAGGAATGCTGCCAGCAATCCACCCGATTCTAGTATTGTGCTTATATTTTAGTTCTCCAACGTTGGTGGAGACAGCGGTCATGCATGGGTTAACTCAGTCAGTAACCAATAGACTGAGTCTACCAAAGTGATGTCATCGCCTCTGAGGAGTGTCCTCCCGCTCTTTTAGACTCAGTTCAATTTGAACTGGCTATGCTAATTGATCTCTCCTCAACTTTCTACTTAATACTTCAATTGGCTTCTCTACTTAAAATTAATTGGCTTGAATTCATCTCTAAATTGCAAGGAAGAAAAAAAAGGGTTTCTTGGATTGCTGCCTTTGGAGCCAGGACTCACAGTTAGCCCTTGGGCGTACTGAGGGGAACTGCCAGGGATTCTTCAAGGCTTTTGCCTCCCGAACTTGCCAGCAGCCTCAGAAGTTTCTTCGGGCGCAGAGCTGCTCAGCACTGGCCGTTGGAGGCCCCGCTCAGTGCTGCCGCCGCTGCCGGATCTTCCTGGCTCTCCCTCGCTTGCCGCCAATGCCGCCAACCACGCCATGAAGTACCGCCGCTGCCGGGAAGCACCGCTGCTGGATGCCACTGCGGTTTCTCAGTGCTCCCGCCGCCGGACTATCGCTGCCGCCTCTGCAGCCTCTCTGCAGGGCTTTCGACGCCCTCCCTCATTCCGTGGCTTCAGCTACCTCGTGGCGCCCGGCCCATAGGCTCTGTAGCCTCAGTGGCCATTTTGTTTTGGTGTGAAGAGCTCCAGGGGCCATTTTGACTACTCATCAAACTGTGAGTACAGGCCATGGCCTCTCTGGCCCCTGAGTCTCAAGTGCCTCCACCCACCAACAAGTCCCCTTCATCTGGGACACACAAGCGCAGATCTGCCCCGAAGGCCTCCCCTACTGAGCCTGATTCCAAGACCCCAAGGTCTAGTCGCAAGGGTACAGCCGATCCACCCCCCCCCCCAGGAAAGGGACACTGCCACTCAGGCCCCTCCCAGCAAGGCCAGAACCAAGACCAAAAACACAGAATCCCTTCTATTTCAGACCCAGAGGCCTGTTCAGCCTAGTTCTTCTCCTGACCTTTCTTCCGATTCGGAAGATGGTCTCTCCCCTGCTGCATCCATGATCCAACCTGAGGATGCCAGGGGCACGGGCAATCTGGCCAACAGTGGGGATGACTCTGAGGGTGGCAGGAGCATCACTCCTGATGAGGACCCCCTCTACCAGGAGGACATTTCTCCCCCACCCGTTGCTGTCATTCTTATCCACCTGGCATGGCTGATATTATACCTGAGGCTATTGAATGGGGCATAGCAGCAGGAATTAAATTACAGGTCTTCTAACCATTCTCCTCCATGCAGGTCTGTTTCTTCTTCCGGTTGCAGATGCAGGAATGGTGATCTCTCAGCTTCTTCATCGCATGAGTTACCCAGCACGTCCAGTCAGGCATCGGTTTTCAGAGAGGAGGAAGGTCCAGCAGGAGATTCAGATCTCTTGGAAGACGAAGGTCCCCCTCCCGACCCACCTACCATTGTCGGTTTATTTAAACCCGCTGTCTTTCAATCTCTTCTTTTTAAGGCCAAGAAGATCACGGGCATTCCTTCTCCCAAGGCACCGCAGGGAATGGAAGCGAACAGGGCTGACAATACTGACCCCCTCTTCATCTAGCCTAAGGTGGAAAAGGAGGTGATTCCATCGCCCAGACTCTCCATAGACGTGGTCCAGAACCAATGGGCATCACCAGGTACAGGTCCCCTCCCCAATACCTTGGACAAGTGCCTGTATAATGTGGGACCAGAACTCACCAAGGCTCTAGAGGTACCTTCTATTGACTTGCCTATAATTGGCCTTTCTTCTCCTAATGCAGCCTCAGCAGCTCCTGAGGAGGCTCTTCACCCTGAAGACAAGAGGATAGAACAAACTCTGGTCAAAGGCCACCAGGCCTCAGCTTGGGCTGTCAGGCCGGGTACCTCTGCTTCTTTCTTCAGTCGCTCTGTTCTCTTATGGCTAAGGCAACTTCAAGCGAGGCTTCCGGCCCGGGATTCTAGGGCTCACAGGGATATTAATGAATTAAAGGTGGCCCTAGAATAAGCTGCAGATGCCTCCTTGGACGCGGCCCATTTTGCATCCAAGGCTATTGCATTCTCCATCTCCACCCGCCACCTGCTTCGGCTAAAGCAGTGGCAGGTGGAAGCCCGAGCCAAGTGGAGGCTAGCCTCGTCTCCCTATTTTTCCTCTCTCTCTTTGGTCCCCCATTAGAGCCTCTATTGGTAGAGTCCAAGGATAAGGGAAAGGTCTTGCAGCCGGCAACTAAAAAAGAAGAGGGACGCAATCAATCCTTTTATTGTAGGCAGCCCTTTCGTGGTCAGGACGGGGGTGCCTTGATCTCCTGTCCGCAACATCAGGCTCCCCCCAGGCAGGGCCCATCTTTTTCCAACAGATCAGGCAGAAACAATCAGAGATTCCAGTCCAGAAAGTCATTTAGGGACAATGTCAGGGCGGCCTCCATCAGTAACCAAGAAAGAAACCACTCAACTCCATTTTTCAGAATTAAGAGTACTTTTACTGGTTATGAGTAGAAAGCAGCTAGCAAAGCAAGATCTGAGGCAAAAGCGCGCGTAATCATAGATATCAATATGTGACCCAACTCCCTTGGGTCATGCGCAGTAGATAGTGAGAAAATCACTCCCTTCTTCATTCACTCCTGTGCTTAAGCTTCCCTACCCAAATACCATATCATCTCCCCCCTCCCCGTTTCAATGGCAGCCGAAAGCAAGCAGCAAAACACCGCCCCTACAAGAGGCAGAAATGACTGCCTGGAGGATCTCCCCATAGGGGGATGTCTGTCAACCTTCGCAGATTGTTGGGACGACATCACCAACGACGTGTGCTCAGGTCCACAATCAGATTCGGCCTTCTCCTGGACTTGCGCTCCAGCCCTCCGAACCATTTTGTCACGTACCCAATCTCCAGGGATCCTCAAAGGAGGCTCCTAGTAGAGCAGACCATCCATCATCTGCTCCACATTTGGGCCATTCAGCCTGTGTCTCCAGGCCAGGTAGGCCAGGGGATTTACTCTCGTCTCTTTATTGGCCAAAGTCTTCGGGGGCTGGAGAGCAATCCTCGATCTCAAATTTCTAAATCAATTCATCAGGTACGGGAGATTCAAAATGCACTCTTTCTTGTCAATCATAGAGAGTGTGCACAAACACAATCTCCTCACATCAATGGACCTCATGGAGACTGAACTCTTGTCGGTCATAACAGCCCTCTTACGAGCTATACCCATTTGGATCTTTTACTACCTGGATGACATTCTCAACCAGGCCCTTCGGGATCTCCAGGACACCTTACAGGTGCTTCCGGAGGTGGGATTCTCCATCAATCAGGAGAAGAGCCACTTTGTTCCCACCTCTCGTCTAGTGCGCTTGGGAGCCCTTATCAACTCTTCTCAGGGGAAGGTATTCCTGTCTCGGGAACGCCAGATCAGCCTCAGGGACTTAACCTATGAGGTACGGAGGAGACAGCAAGTCCCTCTTCTCCAGCTGTCTTAACTGCTGGGGAAGATGGTCTCCTGCTTTTTCATCGTCCCTTGGGCGTGGCTTCACAGCCTCTGCCTCCAGTGGTTTCTATGGCCATTCCAGAAAACCAACAGCAGCTGTTCCCTAGTGAAGGTCAGGTTGACTCCAGAAGTCCTCCTCTCCCTGGACTGGTGGGTCTCCCCGGCCATCTCTCAGGGGTCCCTCTTCAGGAAATCTCATCTGGTAGTTACGATGGACGCTAGCTTGATGGGTTGGGGCGCTCACTTGGAAGACCAAGTAGCTCAGGGTCTCTGGTCCAATTCTGACCTTTCCCACAGTATGAATTGGCTGGAGTTGAGGGCCAATAATCTGGCCCTCCTTCACTTCCAATCCTCACTCTGTAGCACCCACGTGCTGATTCGGACAGATAACATGACGGCCAAGGCGCATGTCAACCGCCAAGGGGGGACAAGAGCGGTATCTCTCATGGAGTCTGCTTTTCGCCTAGGGATCTGGGTGGAAGCCAACCTTCTCTCTCTCCACGCCGAACACATCTCGGGCTCCGACAACACCAGGGTAGACTGGTTAAGCCGCACGACAATCGACCCTGCGTAGTGGAGCCTGGATCATTGCATCTTCAACCAGCTGTCCTCCAACTATGGGACTCCGGTGCTATACCTCTTCACAAAAGCATCCAACAGGCAGCTGCCAGGTACCTGTCTTGTTACACGACACCAGGCGTGGAAGGGACAGACGCCTTAAGGTGCAGGTGACCTCACGGTCTCCTGTATGCCTTCCCTCCCTTCCCCGATACAGATGGTGATTCAGAAAATGATAGAGGAAGAGGCTGAACTCATCCTGATCGCCCCCCATTGGCTGCATCGACCATGGTTCGCGGACCTGGTCAATCTCTCAGTGGGCCCAGCATGGCGTCTCCCCCTGATACCGTCCCTTCTTCAGCAGGGATCCATTCTCCATCCTGACCTATCCTGGCTCCGCCTACCGCATGGAGGCTGAGCTGGCAGTCTTGAGGGCGGCTAACTTTTCTCAGACTGTAATTCAAACTATTCAGGCTTCTCGATGCCCAGCCACTAATAGTATCTAAAAATCAACGTGGCTGACTTTCATCACATGGTGCCTTTCTAAGGAGGTTACTCCCTTGGAGGCTTCTGTCCCCCAGGTTTTGGAGTTCCTGCAATGAGGGCTTGATAAAGGGCTCTCACCGAACACCTTACAGAGGCAAGTGTTGACTCTCTCTTCGGTTCTCTCCCTGCACCAGGAGGAGCCCCTCTCCTCCCACTCTCATGTACCCCGCTTCATTAAGGGCGCGTCTAATCTCTGTCCTCCTGTCATACACCGCTTCCCCTCGTGGGATCTAACCAAGGTCCTTGACTTTCTCACTGGACCACCCTTCAAGCCTCTTAGGTTGGCCTCATTGCATCACCTCACCTTGAAAACCTTTCTGGTGGCTATCATGTCTGCACGGCAGATCTCAGAATGGTGTCTCTTTCCATCCGTTCTGACTTGTATGTATTTTGTTCAGACCGTGCGGTCCTTCGCCTTGATCCCACCTTTGTTCCTAAGGGAATTTCGGCCTTTCATCGACCTCTAGACATCACCCGTCCGAATTTCTGCCCTAATCCTTCTCACAGTCTTGAACACAACTGGCACAAGTTAGATGTAAGACGTGCTCTTCAGATCTATATTGCCAAGACGGCCGTCTTCGGGCTCACCGAAGGGCTCTTCATGTCCTTTCATTCCACAAATAAGGGACTAAAGGCTCCTCCATCTATGATTGGGCGCTAGAGCCGGTCAGCCATCTCTAGAGCTTATCTGGCACATCACCTCACTCCTCCTTCCAACATCATGGTGCATTCCACACACAGCGCGGCCACGTCAGCAGCGTGGACAGGGCAGGCCTTGGTGGAAGAGATCTGCAAGGCAGCCACTTGGGCTACTCCTACCTCCTTTATCTGCCATTGTAAGGTGGATAGATAAGTGTCGGCAGATGTGGCATTTGAGCGGCGGGTTGTTCAACAGGTTCTTCCCTCTTCAAGCTCCTAGCCCAGTCTCATTCCCACCCGGGGGATAAGCCCAGCTTTGGTACGTCCCATGCATGACCGCTATCTCCACCAACGTTGGAGAATGGGGCGTTGGTTCTTACCTGATACGCCCCTTCTCGAGGCAGGTGGAGACAGCAGTTATCCCCACCCTTTAGGTCCTGGCCTAGTTCGCTGAGGGAGACCAGGGACCAATCACAGTAGGAGATCTGGGAGAAACACTGGAACATCAGAGGATGGAGAGCAATCGAATAATGCACAGCAGTCTACTTATCTCCTTCGTCATCAAAGCGGGAGGACACTCCTCAGAGGCAATGACATCACTTTGGTAGACTCAGTTCTATTGGTTACTGACTGAGTTAACCCATGCATGACCGCTGTCTCCACCTGCCTCGAGAAGAGGTGTATCAGGTAAGAACCAACAGCCCATTCTAAATTAAAAATTAAATTTAAATCTTTAAAAATTCTCCCATTAAAGATAAGAACATCTCTCCTTAAACTTACTCAACCTTTGTATTATGAACTTGCCTTTAAGGAGGAATTAATTATTTCAGCTGGATGCATACTAATGTTGCTATCTCTGCTGTGCTGCTTGGTAGACTATATATATACTTTAAAGAGAGCCTTTCACACAAAGATGCATAAAGCTCTTGTAGTAGCTTTGTATTTTCAACTTCCAGTCTCAAACAGCATTAGTGACTCTTATTAAAAATATTACCTTAGCCAGTTCTAATGAAAACTGTGTAGCAAATAGCACTCAGTACTGAATATCACCCCCCCCCCCCCCCGTTTGCAACATTAGAATAAGAAATGAGGGAGCAAGGATCATGTTCCAGGCTCCCTTTTTTCCTATGGTTGGGATATTTGAAATATTTCTCTGTAATATAGCCAGTTCAGGAAATTGAGATAAGATTTTCAAGTTGCATTGTTAGCTCTGAGGTGAAAACAAAACACATGTTTTTATTTCATACACAATCCTACAGGTATTAACAATGCATTCTATTTGTTTTAAAAGTTGTTTCATATAGAACATGCCTCAAACAACATTAACAATCCTCAGAATAGTCAGATCACTTTGGATACCAATTGTCAGTTTTTATTTTAGAAATATTAAGTCACTGCCATTTACATCTGAGCAAAAAATAATTTGGAGGGTGAATGTCACACTAAATCTTAGAGTAATAAATAAGTCAAATAGTATGTCACTGACTTACGCTCCTGGACCTTGCCATGTCCATGTAATTGTATCCTATAAACAAAATAATTGTTTTAAATATAGGTGTCACAACTTCTTGTTGCCCTACTCTTAACATATTAACAGGCTTCATCAGAAAAACAGCATCCCTTTAACAGTAGATAGATGTGATACACTAATCACAGTATCATTTCAAAGATTTTGAAAATGATTATTTAAATTAGAAATATAAAGCCAGGTGTTAAACTTTACATGCTAATTTTATGTCTTACACAAATAACATTTCTATTAGAAATATTAGAAATAGAAGTATTAGAAATAAAAAATGTAATCTATACTCTCAGAAATAAGACTTCAAGGCAGATAAAATAATCAAGTGTTACAATGGAAATCTATTCGAAGAAATGTGGGCACAAGTCCACAAATGGCATGTCAGCATATTATCTAACAGAAAATTGTACTGACTGGATTGATTCTGCAGTCATGGGCTATTTTAATCTGAAGTATTTTGCAGCACTGGTGTATGGTAATAGCATAATATAGGCTAATTCCATCACTGTTCCCATGTTTTTATTGGGCCTTCCTTCCAGGGTGGAATGAATATTTCAAAGAAAAATATTTTCATAATTATCCACAACTTAAAGCCAAATTGTTGAATGGGCTAGCAGAGAAATTAGAGGAGGGGAAGTAAGAAGGAAATTGGGAGATGAGAGTGAAAAGTGGACATCAACAGCACAATGAAATAAAGTGCTCAATAAGAAAATGAAACTGAAGAGTTAGCCAGAGAGTTATGAACATCCCTTAATTTGGAGCTCAAAATATCAGCTGTACTTATACCAAACAATTCTTTCTAACCAATTCTTATCCCTTACCCAATCTGATTGCTCTAAAACAGACTATTGCTTAAAAAGTGCTAAACTGGTATGAACAGGTCAACAGCCATCTACTATTGGTCCTTTGATTTCAAGAAATAGATTTGAAAACATACTTGCAAATAATTTAATATTTCCTCTAATAGACAGTATTATTTCAGATATTAATATACACAATTGGTACAATACATACCAGCTTGTTTGGATAACGTAAGATCACTGGTTGCACAGGTACTCCAGGGATAAACGCTCCTACAATATGCATGGGATACATATTTAATTAGAACAATCTCTCACTCTAAGCTATTACGGCCTTAAATAAAACTGAATAGATCTAAATCCAAGGAGAACTCACTAAAATCAATGACTATTAAATTACTTACATCCAATTTAAGTACTGCTGATTTCAGTAACTCTGTTCTAAGCCTGATTAAGCCTGGATTTTGGATTGTGTGAGTATCCGTATTAACTAATACTTTAGCAGTGTTTATTTTCTAGACAATATAAACAATTATCTACTAACAGCAATATTTTCCTGCCAATATAATCTTTTGATGTTGATATATGTCTGTGAAGATTTTCTGTCCCTCAGGGTATGGTTATCCCAAAAGTGCTTTTTGTCCTCCAAAAGGCAACTTTTCTGCCCTTTTTAGAAGAGTTTTAAATTTTAAAGAATTCTGATTTGAGTCTAAAATAAACATTTTGGACTCAAATTAGGACTATTTCACCCTTAGAATACTTCCAGAATGGAATAACCAGATGAAATAGCCCATTTTATGTTCAATGTTCTTTGAATTTGAAATGTATTGCATATCTTTATATTTGTTTTCCAATGATACCCTTTTTTAAAAAAGGAAAACAAATCTGTTTTATATAGATTTTCCACATAGATTTTAGATTTATGGCTTACAAATATTTATGTGAATGTAATTGACATTATTCTTGATAATCTCAATGGAACAGATATTAGATGGAAGAAAAATGCATTATAAATCAAATGTATAATTGGAAAATTAGAAAGACATTCCAAGTGAACAAATCAAGACTATTTTATGTGTTTTTCCAGTTTCTGCAATGCAAAAATTAGCATCTTTGGACGATTGCTAGTACCCTTCTAGATTTGCATTATTAACATTCCTATTTTGGTTCATCATTTTAAATTTCTTTAGAATTCAGCAATTTACCCATACGAGTACAAAACTCTTTGAAGTCCTCTGTCAAAGTCAAAGAAGGACAGGGTTTTTGTATAAAGACATCTCTAATTCTATTTGTATGTTATCCAGTTATTGAAACTGTTATTTAAATCTATTAAACTAAACATTTCTCCTTAATTAAGAAGTTTCCAAATTTTAATTTTAGTTTTCTTTTTCTGTCTCTGAGAGCTTTAGGTCATGCCATTGGGGAAGGGACCAGTAATTGGTAGCATTAGGAAATATTAATGCAATGCAGTCAATTATTGACAATACACAATCACAAAAACCTGGATTATAAATTCAAATTCAAATATATCCACATATTTTGCAAATTATGCAGTCTGGGTATTTTAAAGACATTTTCTTGAATGTCATAGCAGTAAGTAAACACAAAAGCACATACTGTATTTTTCGGAGTATAAGATGTACCTTTTTCCCTCAAAAAAAAGAGGCTGAAAATCTGGGTGTATCTTATTTATTTATTTATTTGATTCAATTTATCAGTCGCGCCCTCTCCGCGAAGGGACTCGGGGCGACGTACAATCAAATATAAAGGTTATACATTGAATACAGCATTTTTGCCTCCTGAAACTCCACCGCCTTCACCAAAATGGCCATGCATAGGTTTTAGAAGGCTTTCAGAGAGTTCCTGGGGGTGGGAGGGCAGAAATGAGCGAAAAAACGGCCCATTTTTGCCCCCCCCCCCAGCAGTACTCTATAAGCTTCCTAAAAGCTATCCATGTCCTTTTTTGGGCAAAAAACCTGGTCCGTTTTCGTGAAAAATGGGCCTTTTTTTGCTCATCCCCCCCCCCCCAGGAGCGCACTACAATCCTCCTAAGGGCTACTCATGCCCTTTTTTTGGAAAAAAAAATGGACCATTTTTGGGAGGTTTGCAGAGTGCAAAATCTTTTTTAAAAATTTTCCTCTTCAAAACCTTGCTGCATCTTCTACTCCAGTGCGTCTTATACTCCAGTACGTCTTATACTCCAAAAATATGGTATATCAAGAAATAGCTTTGTATTTTCCCAGGGAACAGTCAGAACATTTTGCAAAGTTTTACGAATATTTGAATGTTTAAAGCGGCTAAGTATTTTTGGTCAATTAAATTCTGCAAAGCATAATATTTACATATATATATAAATGTTATAAAAATACTCAGTAGTTACTCCACAAAGGAAGGAAACAGAAAAGGGCATATTTGCTATAATGTAGGAAGTGAAACTAAGCAATAATGAACACTGAATTGTATGTTTCAAAATACAAATCTATTAAAGGAAAGTTGTCCAAAATACTTACCAGGTTTGAATGTAATTAGACAGGATCGATTAGTACAGGTTCCTTCTGGGAATATCATTATCTTTAAAAAAAATCAAAATGCCTGGTTAATATTTTTAGCCATCTGGTACATCCTTTTAGGAAACATGTTTCAAATGCAGAATTTAGTCTTCAATTAGGTATTTGAGGCACTTGTAAAGGGAAAGTAATCTCTGAAAGAATTCATGGAATGAGGCCTAGTGTCCATATAAGCACTCTCATTTTGGCACTGTAAAAAGCAGGAAGTACAGTTAATGTTTTTTCTCCATACACCCATTCCTTCTTATCTAAGAAGATAGCTCTTTACTGCTTAAGAAGAAAATACACTGAGAAAGCAGCCACTAATCTATCTCCTCAGAGCCCATGTTTGGAATTCCTCAAACTTCTTCCAGTTCAGGGAACTCACTTCCAGGAATGGCCAAACCACCCTTGCAAGTTGTAGTCAATTTGAGGGCTACCTATATTAAATTGGAGAATGTTGAAAAAAAGGAATACAGTGATCACTAAATCCATAAGAAAATGCTAAATTGCTTGGTTCATTCAATTCGGAGAAAAAGACAGTTTTAAGAGACATAATTTATGAATCAATGTAAGGAAATTCTAGGAGGGAAAATACTCATATTTTGTAAACTTACTTTTCTCAGAAATCAATAGATGCTTAGATGCTTCCCATCTAAGGCCTACAATTATTGCTCTAAAATCATTAAAACATTCACTATAATATAGTAAACAAAAATGGTCAGTGTTTATTATGATTGCAG
Organism: Natrix helvetica; assembly: GCF_964273705.1. Lineage (NCBI taxonomy): Eukaryota > Metazoa > Chordata > Lepidosauria > Squamata > Natricidae > Natrix > Natrix helvetica. The sequence continues at coordinate 78,707,778 of NC_138550.1, read as the reverse complement.
AAATGGAAGGCCTTTGAAAGATCATGGAGGTTTCATTACTAGGCTCTACAATGACCACATTCCATAAGCAAAGTGCTGCAATAACACAAGGTAAGTCACAACAGGCTATTACAGACTTCTTTTACAAAAGGTAAATAGAACAGTTCATTTAGTGACAGTTCAAAGTTATTAAGGGCACTGAATAAAGTGACTTATGATGTTTTTCACACTTACAACCTTTGTAATATCCCCATGACCATGTGATCAAAATTCAGATGCTTGGCATCTGGTTCATACCTATGACAGTTGTAGCGTCCTGGGGTTATGCAATCACCTTTTGTAAGCTTCTGACAAGCAAAGTTAATTGGGACACCAGATTCACTTAACAACCCGATTACTAACTTATCAACTGTTATGATTCACTTAACCGTGGCAAGAAATGTTGTAAAATGGGGCAAAACTCACTTAACAAGTATCTCACTTAACAACATAAATTTTGCGCTTAATTGTGGTCATAAGTTGAGAACTACCTGTATATGAATACCTATCCAGTGATCAGCAAATTCTGGTTCATTTCACAAGTTGGTAAAGGCAACCCCCGCCCCCCTTTCAAGGACTCAATGAATACTGTTGACAAATACTGCTGGTAAAGAACTGTGACCAGCTTGCTACACTGGCCTCATTCATATGTCACATTCAGATAAGCTTATGATTGGAGAACATACCAGCTACATGTCTCCTGAAAATAGATGTAGCTAATGCCTAAGCTTTGTTAGTGAATATAATATAGTACCCAAATAAAGCATGTTGGCTTTGATAGTAAGAAAACAGAGAATTAAGCTATTAAGCAAATCAAAACTTCATTCCTAGATTTCCTTTTAACTGATAAAATCCTATGTTCCAAATCCTGAGAAATCTGATTAATCAAATGATTAATCAAACCAAAGAATATTAATTCATATTCATTTATGAGAAAAATCTTTAGCCTGAACCAATGGATTCCTGATAATGCAAATCCAGCAAAGGACATAAAAATTCAAGCGACCATGTATGAGAATTATAAGAATTATGTACCCTTCACTGCAGAATTATAACTATAACACAATAAAATACTGTTTCACATTCAAGCATCCATGTAAGAATCACTTGTCAATGGCTTTCTTAGGCTCAATGTCTTCTACAAACAGACGTTTAATTGGGATATTACTTTACCAATAGACAATTTACATTTAAATTTCTATGGATCAGAAATTTAACCTTAAACTCTAATTAATTTAGAAATACCTACATAAGAGCGCTTAAATATTTTAAATCTAACATACTTATTTGTTGCTGGCAGTCTTCGAACAATTGCTGCTATAATATAAATAACTTCTGTTCATAGGAGTCTATTCATTGTTTTCAGAACATACTCATTTCTTTATTTTTAGTGGAGTCCAATATAACAATAATATTTAATTCCTATTATTTTAAAGACCTTCAACACTTCTAATGGATATCTAGTTTTTTATTTCAGTATATCAATGATAATGCTTTTCTGTTTAGCACCATGCTGGATACTTTGTTTTTTGCTCTATTTTCTCCCACTTTCCTTTCTAAAAGGAAAAAAGTACTCAGAACAAAATCTTTTCAATTAAAACCTATACCTGACCACATCAACTGGACACGTCACATTCTTTTCTGCTCCAGTAAAAATCAAAATAAACATATGCTAATTGAGGACCTTAAAATGATTCCTATTAGATTCTTTCCTCTCCCTTTGTTTTAAAACAGCCACACAGTGGAAAAAGTGCTCCTCCTCAGCAACTCTCCTCTGAGTGCTTATGTTGTGTAGTATGAAGACTGCTATGGCTGTCATCCACTTAAGGCAATAAAATGAAGAAGAAAATGTGGTTGGGGATGATATATAGAGCCGGACGTAACGTGAGAAGGAAGATGAGGCCAAGCACAAGCCCCAGAATATACCGTGAAACATTTAGGAAAGAAGGCTGAGTGAAAATGAAGAGAATCTGATGAAGGGACAGGATTGTAACTCAGACTTCCTGGTCAGCTCAATGTGTCTGGCACACATGTTCTTTGCTCATCTGCCTGTGGTTTTTTTTTTCCTGTTTTGCTAATCCTAGATTAGTAGATGAGCACAATTCCTAAGCCAAAGAGACAGCTGTGCAAAAATACAGGTTTTAAAATAAAAAGATCATTCATATCTCACAACTATGTGCATTCATATTTTTAAAAAATGATTGCAAGACAGTACCACAATTTCCCAAGAAAAGAAAGCTCAAATGTCCTACCGTATGCAAAGAGAGGAAAAATGAAAATTGACCTCATAAACTGAAAACTCTCTCACCACTATTTGTAATATACAGTACTAGACTGAAAATTCGATAACCTTAAGTACCATGTAAATAGTAAAATGAATGACCACCATAGAAAAGAGAACCATGATTTCAAGTTCAGATATCTATTAAACAAAAGAACTAGAATGCTAATGAATCACAAATTTCATTCAAATGAATTATTATTTCAACTTTATTATAACATAATGAATCTATATGTAATCAAAACTATAAACAAAAACAGTATTTCCTTTGCCTGCAAGTATTCAGAGAAGAAAGCTTCACATCCTCCTTCATAAATATTCATGGGCATATCACAAATAGAAGTATGGGCTAAATATTCCTAAGTATTATTTAAAAAGAAGCAATGTTTCTGTTCTTATAGGTAGGTTTACCACTTTAAATCAAGTTATGTATAGGAGAAAAGTAAGAAAATGCTAATTCAACAGGGCAATGAAAAATTCTGAATTCAAATCACTGTTGGGATTCCAAATGGTGATGGCAATTATGTTGAACAAAAATAGCATATTTATAGTATTTCTTTACAAGCAAATAATACAATTAAATTAAGATGCTTTATCAATACCTGTGGCCATTTGCCATTAGACTGAGCACGCCGTCTTATTTCCTCAACAGTTTTTCTGCGGGAATCCTGATCCGATCGAGATACAAATACAGGTCGAATATATTTAATTAAAGCTAGAAAGAAAAACAAAAAGATCAACATTCCCAAATGTGTTCCTTTGGTATTACCATATTTTTCAGAGTATAAGACGCATCGGAGTATAAGACGCACCAAGGTTTTGAAGAGGCAAATTTTTTAAAAAGTAGGTAGGTAGATAGAGGGATAGAGAGGGAGAGAAAGAGAGAGAAATACAGTAGGTAGGTAGGGAGAGAGAGAGAGAGTAGTTAGGTAGATAAAGGGATAGAGAGAGGAATAGAGAGAGATAGAGTGTGTGTGTGTAGGTAGGTAGAGGGATAGAGATATAAATAGAAAGAGAGATAGAAATACAGTAGATAGGTAGAGAGAGAGAGAGTAGTAAGATAGGTAGGTAGATAGATAGAGAGAGAGAGAGAGAGAGAGAGAGAAATACAGTAGGTAGGAAGGGAGAGAGAGAGTATGTGTAGGTAGGTACCGTGTTTCCCCAAAAATACGACATGTCCTCATAATACAGCCATGTCCCATTTTTCTAGTGGACAAAAATCTAAGCCTCCCCCCCCGCATATAAGTCCCCTGGACAACCCCCCACCTCCAGCCAGGCAGAGCACCGCTCACCAACCTAGCAGTATCCCGAAGGTGCCAAGCCGCGGGAACCTGGGGGGAGGCAAAGGTGATCGCGTTACTTGCTGCCTTCGGAATACCACTAGGTCTTTGAGCAGCGCTGTGCCCAGCTGAAGAGGGGGGTTGCCGGGCGGCTGCTCTCTTGCAAGCGAGTTCCCAAAGAGCCGGGCACAGCCTCATGGGTGAATGGCTGTGTTGCACTGTCGCAGCAGCGCAACACAACAGCCATGAAGCAACCACGCTCACGAACAGCCACCCGGCAAACCCCCTTTGCAGCCGGGCACAGCACCATTCACTAATCTAGGGGTATCGCCAAGCCGCGTGAGCGCCTGTTTGCCGCTGCCCGGCTCCCGCGGCTTGGCGCCTTCCAAATGCCAGTGAATGGCGCTCTGCACGGCTGGAGAGGGAGGTTGCGCGAGCGGCTGTTCCACTCCCGCTCACCCGCCTCCCAGCCTCATGGTGCATGGCCCAACTCTCATTACGAAGCCAGGGCACCTCTGCCGCCGCCGCCATCCCAACCTGGCTTTTTCCATGGCTTCCAACCCAAGTCTTTTGGCAGTGGCCGCTCTGGGCGCACGCTCTATGGTTGTATGCTCTGCAGGCAGCTGGCCCACAACCATAAAGCGTGTGCCCAGAGCAGCCACTGCTGAAAGACTCAGGTTGGAAGCCATGGAAAAAGCCAGGCTGGGATGGCGGCGGCAGCGGAGGTGCCCTGGCTCTGTAATGAAAGCTGGGGCATGCATCTTTGGGAGCCCGCTCGCAAGAGAGCAGCTGCCCGGCAACCCCAAAACAATAAACCCTCCCCCCATAATAAAGCCCAAGCCATATTTTGTAGGTAAAAAGAAAGAAAATAAGACCCTGTCATATTTTCGGGGAAACACGGGAGTAGGTAGGTAGGTAGGTAGGTAGGCAGAGGAGTAGAGGGGTTGGGGAGAGAGGGGGAGAGAGGGAGAGAGGGAGAGAGAGAGAGAGAGAGAGAGAGAGAGAGAGAGAGAGAGAGAGAGAGAGAGAGAGAGATACAGTAGATAGGTAGGTGTTTCTGCTGGCACAGCACTTGATCAATGTAGGTAGGGAGAAAGAGTATGTGTGTAGGTAGGTAGGTAGTGGGATAGATAGAGAGAAATAGAGATAGAGAGAAATACAGTAGATAGGTAGGTGTTTCTGCTGGCACAGCACTTGATCAATGTAATTCTCATCAATCAGTTAAAGAGCTTTCCAAAAGGGGGAAAAAAAGTTTTTGCACTCTGCAAACCTCCCAAAAATGGCCCGTTTTTCACAAAAATGGACCCTTTTTTTCCAAAAAAAGGCATGAATAGCCTTGGGGGACTTGCAGAGTGCTCCTGGGAGGGTGGGGTCCCCAAAAATCGAGCAAAAAACGGCCCATTTTTCATGAAAACCGGCCCGCTTTTCATTTAAAAAATTGCATGCGTAGCTTATGGAGGCTTATAGAGTGCTGCTGGGCGCTGGGTAGGTGTGTGTGTGCAAAACGTGGTTCATTTTTGATCATTTCTGCCCTTCCCAGCCCCCAGGAGTTCTCTGAAACCCTCCATAAGGGTATGCATGGCAATTTTAGTGATGGGGGCAGGGTTTTGGGAGGCAAAAAATGCTGTATTTGATGTATAAGACACACCCAGATTTTCAGCCACTTTCTTGAGGAAAAAAGGTGTGTCTTATACTCCGAAAAATACGGTATTTAAGTTATGTAAAATGTATCAATAGTAGAAGCAAACAAAATATAATTAATAAACACAGTCTAGGAAAAAGACAATGTAACTGTTAATCTTTTTTTTATACTTGACAACAGGAACCACTGTTGAGTGCTACAATAGTAGCAATACATTAAAAATAAACTAGTTAGTTATTACTTTGCATATTAAACCCTTAAACTGAAAGCACTTTTTAAAATCCAACTTAACATACCCATTTTATTCTTTTTTTAAAAAAAGAATACCTTACTGAATTGAGAACAATTTGAAGCTTCAAACACTTGAGACAATTACTTGTTCTAGATGAAATGAAAACTTAACTAAAAAGCTAAAGCATAGCAGCCTAGGGAAAAGTTTATAAATCCAATGCCATGCAATTTTAAAATTATGTTATTCTCTTCTTCCTAATTATCCCAGCACTGGGGTGAGGATTCCCAAGGGTGGAGGAAAAAAATCTATAAGATTTGCCCTTTTACCCAACTTCCGTATGAGTTGAGTTGCAGAAACCTTCCCTGTTATTTAGCCTCATCCATTTGCTTTGGGCCATATCCTTCTAATATTGAAAAGCAAAGGGAAGCAAAGTAAAATCATAAGCTCAGTCACTGTGACATGATTTTTCACTTAGTGACTGAGTTGTCAGTCTCAATTGTAGTTGCTAAATGAGAACTACCTATATCCACAGAACTATCAGGAATCAAAGAAAAGTTTTACTTATGTACATGCAGCTTCTTTTCCTCCTCTCATCCTCCCTATTGCCTATGAAATATATTCTCAAATTTACATACCATACTCCATGACTCATTTGCTAGACTATTTGACTGTACTTATTTATAACATCATGAACCTGCATGGTATTGTGTTACTTGTGAAGCAAAAGAAAAATAGTTGCTAGGAAAGTTTCCTGTGCTTTCAAGAGGGAGAGGGGTAGGAAAGCAGACAATAGATTTTCTGAAAAAGGGGATGGGGTGAAAAAGAAGCAGGGGTCTCAAACTGACGGCCCGTGAGCTGGATATATCATGCGCAGGCCAGGCTCACCCCAGCTCCGTGATGGAGAAAAACATCTCAATACATCATATGACATCATGAAGTTGCAAGTTTGACACCTGTGAGCTAGAGAAAGGAAGGTTGGTTGCCATCTTTCACCTCACATTACAATGTTATTTCCAAGAATAGAACTGAACAACTTCTTAGATGCCATCTTTAGAATACAGAGATAAGGGAATGCAAGAGTCTTGGTGGATTGATAATATTATAGGTTATTTTTCAAAACAGAAATGTCAGCTGAAAAATAGGACTGGGCTACATCTCATCACATTTCAAACTTTCTACCATCTTGGTTTAGGATGCAAATTGATTTTCCTTATCTGCTTCTATCAGGTAATTAATCCAGAGCTACTTTCTCAGCAGATACCTTTTCCAAATGATTGCTTGTAGCATTGCTACAGTTCAGCTAAAGTTGTGAGTCCAAGGGAGAATTTCTATTGTCAAATGTATTCCAAAAGTGCTAGCAAAAAATCCCCTCAAAACATTTATTTTTGTATCAGTCTTCTTCGCTTCCAGATATTCCTCACCCATGACAACACATGAATTTAAATGCCAAATTTTCCTCAATTTAGATAAACATGTTTAAGCTTTTGGAGTGAGTTATTTTGTGTCATTTATTAAAAAATGAAATTCCATTTGTGCCTTAAGAATGCTGTTTAAATTAAATAATAGTTAAATTATTCTTCATGTTTACAGAAGCTTAGGCAAAAGCCTGATTTTGAGAAAAAAATCCAATAAAATATAATATTTTCCATTTCCACAATGAGCAAATAAGTGTTATACACAACATGCTGGGGCTCAGCATTATGCAACAAACTTTTGGGGGCAGCTAGAGTTCATCCTCAGCAATATGTGTAATTGCCTTTCTGATAATTTGATTCCAGTTGTAACTACAAATGTTGCAAGCAAGCTACCTGAAAGAAAATTACATAGCAATTTTAAATTAAGAAGTGTGGTTGACTCCTTTGTTTATGGAATCACTTAAAAATGCCAACAAGTGTTATCAACCAAAGTAATTATCTGAATTCACAATCTAAGACAAACAGTGATTAAGAAACAGATAACATACACACATTCAACAAAATACTTTTTAACTAGTATACTACTAACTGGAAACCTAATATTTTCAAGCACTTTTTTGTCCAGGTAGGACAAGAACACTCCGATGCCAATTGAAAGCTTTTTCCTATAAATGCCTTTGTGGTCTAAGGTAAGGTAATGGAGCCTCTGCAAAAAAAGCTGTGCTGAAAGCCTAGAATAGAAAGAGTTCATGCAAAAAAATATGGATGAACTACTATATCTGGTTACTGTAGAAGGTATAGATGATAATTATGGATTACCATCAATTCCAATATCTCTCTGCAACCATACAGTATGTTTTCAACTTTCTCTGAAATAAATCTTTGGTCTGAATCAACAGAGGATCTTTTATGAGATATACTTTCTCCCATTTGAATGCCATATGGTAGGCAAGCTAAGGTTAAAAACGGAAATAATTATGGAATTCCCTGCAAGTCTAAGCACTATAACCTTCAGTCAGTAGAGATGTTTACCATCTCATGAAGCCAAGTGCACTCCAGGCAAGCCATAAAAATAAAGTATGTAGGTATAAATAGAAGTTGTCTAGGGAGGACTATTTTCCCTAGCCTTAGTATTAAGCATGGCACTATTTGTGGTTTAAGGTATTACAGTTTCATCAAGAACCGGTGCAATAATATACAGGCATATGAAAAAATAAGAATATCTCATTGAAAGTTTTGACTTTATCAATGTACAGATATTTGATATTTATTTCAACAATATTGATAAAGGGGATGTAATTTATCATGCACGATTTACATTGTGTAATCCATTGTGTAAGTTAACATAAATCAATTTTCACATGTGAAAAGAGAAAGTACATAGCTGTACGTATTATCTCAAATGTTTAAGATTAAAATCAGGTGCACAAGATCAGGTGCAAATGATTAGAAAATCATCAGACGGGATCTAGTAGGAATCTATATAATTGAAACCTCAGATATTTAGTTTGATTTGCTTTTAAGTGTGTGGTATCACCGTAGGTAGATCTAAAAAGCTGAGGTCTTCAGAAAGAAGATGATAGATGCTTATATGTCTGAAAAGGAATTTAAAAGAGCTTGCCAAACAATTCAACATCAATTATTCTACTGTTCTTTACATCTACAAGTGAAGAACATTTTAAGCAATTGCCAACTTGCTCAGCCTGGGAACAAAGCACAAGATACTGAATGAAGTCTCTAACTCAAATCTTATTATGTGACTTTCTATAGTAGTAGCAAGTAGTCTTGCTACTGCTGATATCAAAGTACTCGAGCATACCAAAAGAAAAAAAGCTTCATAAATTAGATCTCACAGGGGAGCTGTGCCAAGAGGAAACATTTGCTGTCCAGAAAGAACATCAGAACAAGACAAATGTTTACTCCTGAATATCTAGATAAACCTTTGAAACAAAATGAACAGAATAAATAAGACAAACGTAAGAGTTATTTGGCCATAATACTTGAAGACTTGTTTGGAGAAAACCAAAGACAGCATTTCACCAGAAGATGACAATGCCAACTGCAAAGCATGCTGATGGCAATGTTATGGTTCCAGGCTGTTTTGCTACATCAGGAGCTGAGCAACTCACTTATCAGAGGGTCTAGTATGAATTCTTCAAAGTATTAGATTAGTGAAGGCGAACCGTTTTTGGCTCACATACCAAAAGTGGGGGGAGCGCAGTGGGGTCGTGTGCAGGTGTGCCACACCCATAATGCAATGCGAGACCCCAGCGCGCATACGCGCATGACCAGCACTCCCCCCCCCATTTTTTGCATGCTTTTTTTGCCCTCCCCAGGCTCCAGAGGTTTCATAGGAGCCTGGGGAGGGTGAAAAATGGCCTCAAAAAAAGGCTGAAGTCAGCTGACAGGGCAACACCTCACGTGTCCTGACAAATGGCTCTGTGTGCCACAGGTTCACCATCCCAGTATTAGAGGATGCTTGAAAATAATATGAAACTATGTCAGAAGACTGAAGAACAACTGAAAATGCTCCTTGCAGTTGACCTGAAGCATTCTAGTGAATTCATCAAGAGATGAATTGTCAAGAGATGGCTGCAAACAAATAAAAGGAAATGGAGGGTAATGTAAAGGCCAGGTCAAAACCCAGATCTAAATTTCACTGATATGCTGTAGAGTGATTTGAAACAGGCTATGCAAGAAACCCCTCAAACAGACAAAAATTCTGATGGAAGAGTAGAAAAAATTCCCCCAGCTGATGTCAAAGACTGAGAGTGATGCCTATCCTGATGTTGTTTCTGCCAAAAGGAATATATAAGGTATTAGAACAGAAGGACATTGCATACACTATATATTAATTTTAGTTGAATAAATGATTGCAAAGTCATTTTTCAGAACTCTTTTGTTCAGTTATATCACCTTCATCTTTATATACTGTTTGAAATTACAAATTGTTGTATCCAAATATGTTTAAACAGGAAAAATAGTTTACATGGGATGTATTTACTTTTTCATGTGGCTGTAGTTATAAAGAGATCTTGGAATCAATGGTAATCCATAAAATATTATAGGTAACTTCAACAAATACTGTATAATTGAACCATATTTCTCAGTAGTTTTATGAGTCCTATGGCATTCTAAACCTACTTGAGTAGAATAGTGGTCCTTGAAGTGATTTGTTACCACAGTCTTTGCTTAATTAATAATATCCCAACATTTTGAAGCAGGTAACTAAGGGCTAGTTGATAGATTCTCAAAACCCAAATACGACCCTGTGAGAATGACTCATATAATAACAATGTATTAAAAATATGAAGCATTTTTCAGGAGGGCCCCAAGATTTTCTTTAAAATTCTGTTCTTTACATTCAAAAGGTAAAGCTTAGCTTAGTTGGTATTATGTTTAGAATAGTTTTTCAATACCAAAACTAAGTGCAATCATCTGAATATTATTTGGAAGATAATATTTTTACTTACTTCCCCACACAGGAATATCTTTGCTTTCAGCTTTCATAACAATGGAAGCCATAGTCATTGTCACTGGTATTGCATCAAAATACGATGAATGTGGAGCCAGGGTCAGAATTGCTGCTTCAGTGGGCAATGCCTGTCTGCCCTTCACATTTATCCAATGAAATCCACCAGCAAGCCACATTGTCCTCATAATTGCCTTCAGCAAGATATCAATAATTCTGAAAACAAGTGGATACAACAGATGCAAAAGCAACCTTGTTATTTTAAAATAACAGCTAACCCTTCCTAGATGACCAAAACTTTTGAATATATTAAAAAACAAAGTTCTTGTTTCTTGAGAATGTTTTTAATTTTAAAACATCATACTGTTATGTAAGATAATTAAAAATTGCTTAAACAGTAAAATGTGACCTACGTGCCCAGTGACTGATTTTATTATATATATATATTTCCAAAGGCAGATGGTTGCAGTAGATCACTATAAAACAAAAATTACTACCACCTAAGGTAAATTGATGGTGTGTAAATTTGGGGAACAACAACCATGCTTGGCATTTAAGTAGGCATCCAGTTCAAAAAAATAAAGGACAGAAATGGATGGCATTATGACAAAACAACTGATTTAAATTAGGTAAATGAAAATTGTTAAAATGCTTATTACCTGTATTCAAAATTTGGTGGCCTTATAGCATTAGGTTCCACTGTCCTCATATCATTCTGTTTTCTCCCAGAATGCGTTAATTTGGAAATAGTTTACTGCTTTCTAGAAATGATTATTCCAGAACAGAAATAGCCCTAAAGTTTCTAGGACTGTAGGTAGTCTTAAGTTATCCAGACTGGAATAAATAACTACTAAATCAATCCTGCTTTCCTCTGATTTTACTATTCACTTTATCACCTCCTTATCCAACACTTCTATAAATCATATCAAGCCTCCTCCGCATCCAAACAAAATGAGTGGGAGACTCAGGAAAATAAAAAAGCCAAGTTTCACAATCAAATCAGCTTTATAAAGGCTATGAAATAAAAAATGAATGAATTTCTGAGCCTCCCCCAGTCAGTATCCATCATAGATGTTCAATCAAAGCAGGCAAAATGTATCCATTCTATGACATAAATTATATTACTATGGAACCTCTTTGTCAATATTGAAACAATAATATTGTTGAATTCCTTCACTCTGAAAGCAAAACTTTGATTAAAAGAAAAGAGTTACATTTTTATGCATAAGGAGCTTGGCCACAAAGCATTCTCTAAAGGTGAAGGAGTGGGCGTCTTCACTTTAAAATATATTTCAATGTGCATATGTCGGAACTAGGTGTTTGAACAACCTCTTTTTCTTTTAAGATAATATGACGAAACACTCGGACAACAGAAGACTATTTTCTACATTATTTCTCATATGACTAAATGTGAAAAGTATGAATGAGGAGAGGCTAAACTGCTCAGCAACAGCTAGATTTTGATCCTATCAGATGTACCTATGTTAATCCTGGTATTAACATTGCACGGCAGAGCACACACTGAAATACTTCCAGAAACAGCAGAGCTCTCAAGAGCTTATCAACATTTTCAGTAACTCATCTTCAAGTTTAAAAAGAAAAGGACAAATGCAATTTAAGTAATTGAGGAAGATTCTACACTAAAAAATAAGTAGCATTGTAGGATGAAGTTATTCATTGTAGTAAATCTCTCTCTATATATATAATGCCTTATTATGGAAGTATACTTTCTCTACAGCAAATTCATTTTAGAGTCATAAAAAAATATAAGTATTTTAAGTTACTGATCTAAGGATTGCAATATTTGGAGACTGGAGGCCACAATTCAATTTCTCATGCTTCTTGAGGACTACATAACTTCAGCTTTGGGAAATAAACCTCTCCTATCCTGACCCTAATGCTACATCCATTGAAATAACATCACTGGAAATGATAATTGCCATATTCTGGGGCTGGACTAGTGGGAGAATGAATAGATGGGGTCCTGGGAAGCTGAACGGAGCCCACTTTGCTCATTGCTGTCTTATACCATACCAGTTGAGGTATGGCAAGAGATACTGGCAAATAAAACAGACATAACAACTTACTTTCGCCACCACGATAGCGGTTTTTCTAGCTGTTTTTCAGCAGATCCTATTGAGGCAATGAAGGCAAAAGGCCAAGCCAGCAACATCATAAACGCAGCAAAAAACAGCCGGATGGGGAACAGAGTCAAGGTCATGAAGACAATCTGCAAAATTAAAAGGATTCATTTCAAAGGATTTGATTTGGACACAAGCCAAACAATATTTGATTGATGAGCACATAAAACAATTAACAAACCTTTCTTTCTCTATCTCTGTTATATGTGTTAAAGCTGCTTTAATTGTGGTTCCAAAGCTTCATTTTGTACAGATAGCAAAATGTTAAAGTGACAAAAAGACAGGGGTAAAATCCAGCAGGTACTGACAGGTTCTGGAGAACTGGTAGCGGAAATTTTGAGTGGTTCAGAGAACTGGCAAATGCCATCTCTGGCTGACCCCAGAGTAGGGTGGGAATGGAGATTTTGCAATATCCTTCCCCTGGAGTGGGGTGGAATGGAGATTTTTGCAGTATCCTTCTCCTGCCACATCCACCAAGCCACACCACACCCACAGAACTGGTAGTAAAAAATTTAGAATTTCACCACTGCTAAAAGGGGCAAAGAATTATTTCCAATTCTACACAAAGCCCCAGTGGTTGCTAAATAAAATTCTGTCATATTCTTATATATAATTTAATTAGCACAGAAGAACATTTATAATTAAACACTGAGTTGGAACAGTTAGAGATTTTCAATATTTGTTTAAAATCTAAATTTTGTCATAGCACTTTAAAGTTGTTTGCAGAAATTGACTAACAAAGATATGCAATAGTGCTTTGGCATATAATATATAGCTTCCCGAGCACAGATAACCATAATTGTTTAAACTAAACTAAATCATCCATGAATTGTCTGTAACTCCCTAACCTATTTTGGCAACTGCAGAGCACTCCTAAACTGCTATGTTGAAATCTAGTATCAGCATTAGTGGCATATTTCACACTTATTTTGTGAAAAAACATCCATTTCGTTCTTCACCCTCACCCTCTAGGTTTCAAAAGGGGGAGGAGGCTTAAAAACATCTTTAACCACCTGATATGTCAAATTTGGAAAAGTCTCATGGCTATAATACTACAGCTGAATTTACAAGAACTGAATCATGGGAAAGCACAAACTTGCAACCTATTCTCAAAATTTCTCTTAACTAGTTCCAATGTATCAGAACCTGGCTTTGCAGATGAACTCACAGCAAAGGGATGTATACATCATCTCAACTGTCAAATTTTTTGCTTCACATTTTTATTCTGATCTTCTATCAAGAAACTCAGAAGAACCACCATGAATATTACTTAGTAGTTCACATATTTATTTCATTTATTTCAATGTCTTGTAAATTACATACGGTCAATATCAAATATAATTTTGATCTGATTTGCAAAAAAATCCTTTACATTTTAATGTAAAGAAAGAATTTTCTGCAATCAAAGCTGTAATTTATTGTATTTTTATTTGCTTCCAAGGACAGCATTTGTAATTTTTTATATTTCGGGTCCACATTTTTAGTCCTTTTTGGGATATTTTTTGGGAGGGAATTGGTTTCAGTAGAAAATTAATACCATTACAATATTGTAAACAGTTATGTGAATATCCATACTCATACCAGGGATGTCCAACTATACAGATTTTATGCTCAAGACATATTGCCAACTATCAGAAATACTGTTAACAGTATAGAATTTATTATAATTCAACTTCTACCATTTCATTTATTCATTCACATAAAAATCCTTTTATTTTATATATAATGTGCTAAAAATGCACTTTGCTTACATATAGTCTGAACAAAAAAAATTAATGAGATAGTGATCATTAAGATATACTATACTTTCAAAAGTGGATTAGGATTAAGAATCATGTTACTTTAATGAACAGGATAAATGAATCTGTTACATGGACCTATTTCACTTTTTATGCTTGGAAACTAAAGAAAGAGTTTGTTAAATAGAAAAACATGCACAAAGGATGACAGTAACAATTAAAGAATGTGTGAAATATGTAATTTATCAAAAGTAAAATAAATAAATTCTAGAGGCAGATATTAGTTTAAATATGAATATTACTCTAATTTATTTTTCTGTATTACATAAAATATTCTAATCATTTTTACAATGCAGATTAACAGATATATAAGGTTAGATTCTCATTACAAATGATAATATAGCACTTTGAAGTAAGTCTGAGTGACAGACAGAAAATCATAAAAACACAATCATATTAAAATATATCAAGAATCTTTCATTTTGAGGCACCAATGATGTCTAATATATATTGCATGGAGAGCTACCTTTAAAACGATTCATATTCTAGCTAAATATTAGCATCTAATGCTATTATACATGTTCTTATGATTTCTGAGCCAAATAAAAGCCTTCTAGATTGCTCAAAAAGATTCTACCCAAAGCTGGAACTAGAAGACAAGAGATATCAAAGACTATTTTCAAATCCCCATGAAAAGAAAATTTGCCTGAAACTGACAGTATTAGCTCAAACAAAAAGGTGTAGCTTTCTGATTAACAAACAAAATTTTACTTCTAAGAATTTCATTCATCCTTCCTTTTTTAATTCTTCCATGACCAACATTTTCTTATTTATTTCTTATTTTAGTTGTTAATCATAAAAAAAATTCTGCTGGATGAAAAAATGGCGGCGGGGGGGTTATACTTAATATTCGAAGAGATTCTCCACATACAAACTTAATATAGTGCTCCTTCAAAATATATCCACATAAAATGTATATAATGAATGAGTGCATACCTACACATATGTACGGTGTACACTGTTTCCACCTATGCTATTAGATTCTAGTGAAAGAGCACTGTCTGAGTCATATAATAGATTATTATCTGGTGGGGCCTAAGAAGTTGGCTTTTGGTGTTGCAGAATGTGCCTTCTGAAACACCTATCTCCATCTTCCCCCAAATCTGGCATTTCATAAAACTGTAGGGTCCTTGTTGCTCTCCGAGTTTGGTTGTGTGTTTTTTTTTTTTTTTTTGCAGATATTTAATTACCAAAGTAGGTAAGATGATCATTTGCTCTCATTTTATATAGTGGCTTGCCCTGTCAGTGTTAGTGGGTCTGGTTTGGGTGGTTCCTTGATGAAGCTGTTGTTTACTATTAGCCTTTTTGTTTGAGTAGATGGATGACTGGGGTATTGTTTACTTCTTGATTGTTCGTCTAATGTTAATCTTGGTGGTTAATCTTTGTTCACCTGAGTACTGATTGCAGGTAAAGAGGTATTTTGCCTTTTTTGTTTCCTTTTTGGCTTTTTGATTGTCTCTTTTAAATGGTATGTAGATGTTGTTTATTTCTATGTGTCTGCTGATGGCCAGTGTGTCTGAGTGCCAGGGGTCTGGGAATTCTCTAGCATTTTTGGACTTAATTAATCTAGGATATTCATATTTTCCCAGTTGAAACTATGGTTAAGTCTGTCAATGTGTTGTGCAATTATTGATTTTTCATCATGTCTTCTGATGCAAACTGGTGTTCATGGATGTGTTCCGCTAGTTTTCTGCCTGTGTGTCCTACATAGTAGCTGTTACAGTCCTTTCAGTGTATGCTGTAGATGACTTCTGTTTTTTCTAATGGGACTGCTGGGTCTTTTGATCTACTTAGGATGTTTTGGAGGGCTTTAGTTGGTTTGTGTGCCTAGTGATACCATGAGATTCTAATGATGGTTTCTGAGATGTTTTTGTGGCAGAGTTATGCTTTTCACAGCTTGTGTTGGTTATGCTATATTGGGCTGAGTCAGGCATTTTGATAAAGTTGTGGGGGTATCCCTTTTTTTTTTGCAAGATGTTATATAGATGATCTATTTCCTTTTTCTGATGTTCTGCAATGTTTTCCTAAAGCCTTAAAAATGTGGGGTTGGGAGATTAATGAGACCAGTGAAATGCAAGTTATTGTAGTGACTTAGTCCTCAGTTGCCAATTTGTGGGAAATTTTTACTGAGCTTTAATTTCTATGCTATGTCCCCCATCCGGCACTGTTGTGAAAGGGAAGCCATATAACTTGTTTAAATAAAAACATAAATAACATATTATGCCTCAGGTTTTCAGTTTAAGAGGCATATGCAATTTGATCATTTTATCAATTCAATTTAAAAGAGCATAATCATGAATCATTTTATATTTCAAGCAGAAATTAACATCACAGAAAATTTAATAACCATCTCACCTTACTACTTGTAGATGAGTTTCTAGAGATTAATATCATTTATTGCTAATCCAAAGTAACTTAAACAAATTGTTAATATTGTGATCTTAGCATGTAAGCATTAGCTAAAACTACCAGACAGCACTGAAGATACTGAAAAAAATCTGACTGGATATTGTTTGCTATACTTTTATTAACTAAAACTACCCAAAAATACTGTAATTGTATTTGTGATCATTTGCTTTAAGTTATACTGAAAATAAGAATATAGAAGGGAAAAAGGACTAATCTGAAAATATTCTTAAACCATGTCTGTCAGAATAGAATGATACAACCTGTTGATATAATTCTTAGCGTGTAAGTAGTTTGTGTTCCAATAGATTCTGCAACAGCTCAAGCATTGCAAACAATACTAATTTCCTGTTTTGCTTGTCTTGAGTTATGGGGAAAAAATATCTTGCAATAGCAGAGATAACCAGGAGAGCATAAGCATAGCTGAGAAATGATATGCTGTCCTGAAGATTTTCTGTCCTACTACCTTTTTATAGAAAGTTAAAATTGGAACTGAATGTTTCATTTCAAGACTGAAAAAATGAATGAGGGTAGAAGGAGAAATAAATTTATGAAAAAGGCAGATGAGATAATAATGGGTATGTTTCAGATTTGACATCATCTATTTTTCACATTGTCCTGACACTTTTCATAAAGTTCATAGATGTCCACAACTTAAATAATATGGTTGCTATTAAACCGTATTGTTTTCTCTAGATAACTATTTTATCCCCTCTTATAAAACCAGCTCTTGAATTAGAAGAGTTCGAAAGAATTTTGGGATGGCATGAATGTGTTTTTATTAAAATTAAGGGGCACCAGAAGAGTTGTAGATTTCATTGTTGCACCCTACAATTCTTACTCATTAGCAAACAGCTCAGCCATTTTTCTTCAAATAGCAGATCTTTGCCAATCAAACAAAATTCACATATTAATCCTATGAACACCAGGGGTTCTTCCATAGTCAAGCATCAGAGACTATTGCTGGCAGCTTTCAACATAGCAAAAAGGAAGAAAAACTCTTTTGCTATGACATGGATATAAAATTCTCACATTTAGTCTGGATTCTGTTTAATAACACAGACACTGTTTATGGGCTTTTTGCCATTTGGCTGGCTCCTGTTGAAGAAAAATGCATTCTTTTCACATCAGCAGAACTGCTCTTAGATATCGTAATCACTATGCTATTCTAAAATGGTAAGACACCAGCAGATGCTAAGTAGTAGCTGTTGAGAATACCAAGAATTGGTAATTCTTATTCACTGTTTAGTAAAACAGTGAGTACTACCTCCACTTTAACCTTAAATTCATAAGCAGCAGAGCCTCAAATTGAAAATGTATTCATAAATCTATTAGATTTTCAGTGAGATCTGGTGTTACCTAATAAACAGGTAATTTTAAAGTGTAGTAGAAACAATTCAAATAATTATGGATTATCTTTAATGGTAACTAAATCCCTAGCATAGGCCTGTTAAATTAGTGACCCATGGGCTGGATGCATCACACGCAGGCTGCACCCACCCCAGCTACAAAGGCAAAAAGATCGTGGTATGTCACAATACAGCACGTGATGCAATCAAGTTTGACACCTGTGTCCTAGAAAGAGCTAGTTTGGTGTAGTAACTAGGGCCGTGATGGCGAACCTATGGCACGCGTGCCACAGGCGGCACGCAGAGCCATTTCTGAGGGCACGCGAGGCATTGCCCTGTCAGCTCCAGTGCGCATGCGCCCGCTGGCCAGCTGATTTTCGATAGTTTTTTTAAAAATCTTCGGAGGATTCCCTGAAGCCTCCAAAGGGCGAAAAACAGCCCAATGCAAACCAGAAATGAGGAGAGAGCTGCCGGAACGGGGGAAAGACAAGCGGCTTTCACTCGTGCTGGCTGCTCTGTTCCCCCCTCCCCCCCTGCTACTAAAAAGGATCCTGCCCGATCGCTTGAATCCACAGAGAAATGAGTAGAGTTGCCAGCAGGGGGGGGGGGAGAAGACAAGCGGCAAGGAAAGAGGCTTCTTTCACTCGTGCTGGCTGCTCTGTTCCCCCCTCCTCCCCTGCTACTAAAAAGGATCCTGCCCGATCGCTTGAATCCACAGAGAAATGAGTAGAGTTGCCAGCAAGGGGGGGGAGAAGACAAGCGGCAAGGAAAGAGGCTTCTTTCACTCGTGCTGGCTGCTCTGTTCCCCCCTCCTCCCCTGCTACTAAAAAGGATCCTGCCCGATCGCTTGAATCCACAGAGAAATGTGTAGAGTTGCCAGCAAGGGGGGGGGGAGAAGACAAGCGGCAAGGAAAGAGGCTTCTTTCACTCGTGCTGGCTGCTCTGTTCCCCCCTCCTCCCCTGCTACTAAAAAGGATCCTGCCCAATCGCTTGAATCCACAGAGAAATGAGTAGAGTTGCCAGCAAGGGGGGGGGGAGAAGACAAGCGGCAAGGAAAGAGGCTTCTTTCACTCGTGCTGGCTGCTCTGTTCCCCCCTCCCTCCCCTGCTACTAAAAAGGATCCTGCCCGATTGCCAGCAGGGGGGAGGGGGAGAAGACAAGCGGCAAGAAAAGAGGCTTCTTTCACTCAACGTGGCTGCTCTGTTGCCCTTTTCTCCATTTCAGTGATATGGCATCGAGGTTGCCCCACCCACCATCGCCCAGGTCCTCGCTTCTCCCAAACATTTCTTTGCCTACCTGATTTCCAGCTCCATCGCGTTTCTTGCCATCGTGTGCAGAGAAACAAGGTTTGTGGGACTAAAACAAAACTTCGATCAATTACAACTTGGGGGGGGGGGGAGAGATCTCGCAAAGTTGGAATTGATTGATTGAAAGGAGTTTTTTTAGTCCCACAAACTTTGTTTTCCTGTCCAAAACGGCAAGAAACACGATGGAAAAATGCTACGGAGGGAAAATTAAATAGGCAAAGAAATGCTTGGGAGAAGCGAGGACCTGGGCGATGGGGGGTGGGGCAGGCTCCATGGAGTGGTGCTGAAATGGAGAAAAGGGCAACAGAGCAGCCACCTTGAGGGAAAAAAGCTGCTTTTTCTTCTTTCCTTGTTGCTTGTCTTTCCCTCATGCAGATTGCTCTCTTCCTCATTTCCCTTTGGATTGCAGGGACCAGGCAGGATCCTCTGTGCTAGCACGGGGGAGGGGGGGAAACAGAGCAGCCACCTTGAGGGGAAAAAGCTGCTTTTCCTTATTTCCTTGCTGCTTTTCTTTCCCCTGTGCCAGCAGCTCCCTTCCTCATTTGTCTATTGACTGTAGTGCCCAGGATCCTCTTTAATAGAAGGGGAGAATTTAGCAACTGGACTCACACCTGCCATTGTAAAAAGGGCCCAATCTTTACACAGGAGAATGATAAGGGAAGGTTTTTTGACACAGGAGCACACTTGAGCATCCCCCCACCCCCACCCCAATCTCTGCTGTTAGTGGCAGAGCAACTTTTCCCCTCACTGGGTGTTATCCAAGGGGAAGCAGCCAGAGCAGGGAGTGGCAAGGAAGCCTTGTGCAAAAATGCACGGTCCACACAGGTGAGCGGGGACATTACGTTATGTGGGTCGGCACTCGAGTTCGTGTGATAGCAGGCACGTATGTGCTTTTGGCACCCAAGGCGAAAAAGGTTCGCCATCACTGAACTAGGGCATCAGGCTAGAACCAGGAAACTGTGAGTTCTAGTACTGCTTTTGACACAAAGCCAGCTAAGTGACCTTGGATCAGTCACTTTTTTCAGCCCTGGGAAGGAGGGAACAGCAAACTACTTCAGAAAAACCTTGCGAGGAAAGCTGCAAGGACATGTCCACCAGTCTCCAAGAATTAGACACAAAAATGAATGGAGGGGGGGGGAGGGAAGTCCCTAGATACATTCCAAAGAAAACAAATAATATGATAGAACATTACAGATGGACTATTTTGCAAATAGAACTATTCCATGCAAATTGTATCAAGACTCATTGGATAGCTTTTGAGGGGACAGGTCAGTGGTGGGTTATGACTGGTACGCCCTGGTACGCCTGCCGGGAGTACCAGGTACCATTTCGGTATGGTGCTCCGGAGGGCCCACCCGCCCTCCCACGTTCCTTACCAGTATTTGAGCTCTTCGGGGCTTCCGTGCATGGAGTGTACAGCCCCTCTGTGACGCTCCGCCGAGCAGCTGGAACGTCACAGAAGTGTAGCAGAGCGTCGCAGGTGGTAAGTACACATGCACGTGCTGCGTGTGTTCATGTGGTGGATGCCGGGCCCAGTTGCACCATACTGGTTGCACTGGGATCCAGAACCCACCACTGGGACAGGTGGATTTTCGGGCACAAGTAATAGCAGTTAAAGTTGAACATCCCAAAATACTTCCTCACAAATTACTGTACTGGAAAAAGAAATACATAATTACAAGTATGAAAACTAAACTAGCCACATCAAAAAAAACCAAAACCAGTGAATATTTTACTGCATTTTAAGAAAGAATATACGTAAGGTGACTACATCTAAAATAAGTTGACGAGAAAAGAAAAATAATGTTGTCTTCAAGTCCAACTAAACTCCTGTGACTTCATAGACATATGCATTGTTATCTCCACAAAAGTATGGAAGTGATTTGTCATTGTTTTTATTTTAAATTTTGAATGATAATTATGTTATCCAATGTATTTTAATTTAACACGTGAGATTACATATTTGGGAACCCCATAATTAATTGTTTTCATTTTCCCTGAATTTGTCTATAGTTGTTTAAGTTTGTAAGATGTATCTTATTCTAGCTGGTCAAGTGTCTTGTTCAAGAATCTTAATAAATGGCAGGTGTTATATTTTCCACCACACAACTTTATCTCTGGCTCCATTTTATTCTAGATGTTTCATTAAACCACTATTTTAATAGCATGTTAAATATAAATAAACACACAGAGGAACTAAAATTAAGGATTTGGTTTAATTCAGCATAAATATAGCAATTTTCCAATGAAATTAATGGAATTTAAGGAGATTTAACTTGTGCAATTTCAAGGTTATATTAAGTACTTCTCTTGTCTGGTGAGGACTCATCAGTTACAAACCACAGATGAGAAATATGCTATTTAGATCTTGATGATAGGATGGCTATGAAGCAATGTGATTCAACAAAGCCTTTTTTTAAAGAAATGAGTAAAAATCTATGGAGTAGAAGTTAAATTTGAATCATTTGAAGCATTTTCATTCCATAAATACCAGCTCTATATCTAAATTAGCAGATAAACCACACAATCTGAAAATTACCCTTACTTATATTCCCTATGCTTTTGCCTTTTCTTCTCCCTGAAAAGCAATATCCATCTCCCCCCTTTTTTTGTATTCTCTCTCTCATTTATATTAACAGTTATATTATATAAAAACAGCTGGGTGAGCAAGCAGAAAAGATGCAATATAGATGCAAGGCAAGCAGTTTTGCAGTTGGTCAACCTCCCCTTAGATGATTTATTTCCTGGGTTCAAGGGGAAAAAAATAGGATCAGCTACAAAAAACAATTAGAAAAAAAATCTATGTTGTGTTGTTAAACTTTATGAAATGTGTAGAATTCTAGGGTTTTTTCCATGCAAATAATAATTTCCCCCATCTTTATTATATGGTAACTTAATAATTCAAGGTGACTAATATACCTATTACTCCTGCCTATTTTCCACACAGCATTCCTACGACGTGGGTTGGGTGGATTGGCCCAAAATCACCAAGCAGTGTTCATAGACTGGGGCTAAAACTCACATTCTATTGCTTTCTAAGCTTGCTGGTTCTTTTAAAACTCTTATATGCCTAAAAATCTAATTTTTGTTCCTCACTAGAAAAAAGTATCTTTGCAGTAAAAGAGTAACAGGAATTGGGAAGAGAACCCGCCACTCAGAAAAGAAACATATTAATACATTTACTTAATCATTTATACATTTACTTAATACATTTACTTAATCATAAAAGCATATCTTAAGAATAAATGTTTCTAAATAGTTACATAAAGTAAACTTTGTAGGATGTTCAGTTGCATATTAACACATTTTAGTGCTATTAGCAACCAATTCATAATTATTCAACTACATGAAAGTGAAATGGAAAAATGAATTTAATCTATGCTTTTTTGTTTCATTTGTTATTTGATATTTTGAGAATCCTTATTATACAAACAATAAGAAAATGATTTTTATCACTCAAAAACATATATATGACGAACAACTAGTGCTTATTAAATCAACTATTTCATTGAATATTACTTATGCAAAGATCAGAAGGTGAGATTCACTATAGCTCATAAACAATTCCCCAACTCTCAAAGCTTTAGGCTGCAAAAGGAATAGAGGGCAAAAAATCTCTTTAACCTACATAGATTTTTCTTAAAAACCACACCAAGGTTCATAATGTCATTTGTTTGATTTTTTGATCTGATTGAATGTGTTGTGTGAACCCAAATAGGAATTAGTTAATAGCTTTGATTGATTTATAAAGCCAACTAATTGTTTTTCCGTAAGACATGATTAAGCAAAAGTTTAAATCACTATATCTTGGGTTCAACATAACTAGAAATCCTGGTTTAATGCTAGCTGGATGTGAAAGGGGAGGAAGCAAATTAATCTAAACCTTTGCATGATCTGCTTAAACCAGGGGTCCCCAAACTTGGCAACTTTAAGGCTTTTAAGATCTTCTGGCTGAAGAATTCTGGGAGCCTTAATGTTGCGAAGTTTGGAGACCTCTGGCTTAAACTAACACTGGTAGCATTAAAACATAGCTTAGTTCAAGGAACACATTAGATTTGTCAATTAATATAGGGAATACAATTAACATTAAATGAATTAGTCAGGAACAAAACGCTGTTTATTGCTCATTTTTAGATGGCACTCAACCTGTTCCCTATATTGTATTTCAAAGCATTCCATTATATTGACTTGATGTACACTTTTCATTTTTTTTATGTTGAGACAGTCTGATGTTTCACTTTCTCTTAGCACAAATGGGTAAAGCTGCTGGCAAAGAAAGGTGGACCAATGACTAATTATAATTGATGACTGGGATTAGACAGGTCTGGATAGACACATTTTTAATTTCATACATAATTCTGGAACTAGAAAGGAGGACATAATAAGCACATTTTTCTATTTATAGTTTGGGATTTTTTTAATAATTCAATTTTATAAATCACAGAGCAAAGATTCAAGGAAATCATGAATAATTTTAGCTATCTGACAGTGAAGCTAGCACATTTCTTCATATTAAACAAATATTTCCCTCAAACTGAAAAGTATGTCTATTCAATAGTGGGTGTGTAAAAGATGCCTGTGTCAATTTCCAATGTTCAAAAAAAATCTTTTGCAAGGGAAGTCAAAATATAGAAGTGAGTTAAACAAAAGTAGTATAGTACTATATCCATTTACAAGTTTTGCGTAACCTTTTTACAAAGTGGCCATAACTAGTTTCTGCTTGTGACATAGCACCAGGTATCAATGCAAATTACTTTTGTGATTTCCAGAGCACATAACTATTGTACAGACAAAATGCCTTCATCATCATCCTCTTGCACCCAGAACATTACCGGAATATTGGTGCCATTACTATGAAAAAGGCAAATGGACCAGCTTTACCAATCACAGAATTCTATGGTGATGCTATCTACATGAAATATTGTAATTACTCTTGGGTCCTCTGTACATACTATATTGTTACTGCTAATTGTCACAGAAGAACCCACATTAGACCACAATTTGTTTAATCCACTATTTCCCAAATCAATTAATTTTCAGTCATATTAAAACCCTCAAAGAAGATCTGATGCAAGGTCCTCAATCAAATGTGAGGTATGTATCTTACTTCGTGTTCCTATCCTTGGAATTACAATGTGGCTGAAGGTAAACTGATAAAAATAAAATGAGGTTAAAATGGCTTGTACAATAATTCAGATATTAGGACATTTAAGCTAGGGTTTCTTTGCAACTAAACTTTTCAATTCTTTTAAGACTTTAAGCGTATGTATAGTTTAGTTGTGCTGAAAATCAGTGCTGTACTTCTTAGTAATCTTGGTTAACCATTGGGTTTGACTAAGCTTGGTTTTCAGAAAACCTCAATCATATTCAGTTGCCACAATAAGTTTGCCACCACCCTCCTGTGGTGACTATAGTAAGCCCAACTTTCTCATTTTGGGCTCTATAGATATGGAGATTAAAATTGCATTTACTATCATGTGGATTTTAAAACATAAAAATTAGTAAGTGAAGGAGCTTCTCTCATTCTCTCAAATAGGGCAAGTTCTTTGTAAAGATGGTAGGGCAATGACCTTAAAGCAGAGTTCAATTCTTTCTCTCTCTAATAAAACAGCAAATCCTACATAACAAGACAGCTTTTGTTCAAAGTCACTCTTCTTTTGACTTCTGCAGCACATAATGGGTAAGTATGCATGAAAAGATGGGGCTGTTTTGAGTACATACCAAGAAATATCTCTGACAATATTCTATATCTGAGATGGATTGGTTTTCTTAGAACCAATTAGGATACATGTACTGTATTTGTTTCTCAAAAATGCAATCACAGCCAATTACTTTATTTGAGCCTGATATTTTTGGTCTCTCATGCCTGCTAGGCCCAAAAAATAGTATCAAGAAGTTAAATCTGCTTACTTTGTGAGTTAAAATCACATGCGTGTAGGAACTGAAATGGATACAATGTTCTGGGAGCCTCTAACTTTAAAACATGAATAATAAATTGGAACACTGGGTACAGATAAATAACCCTAGTAAATGTAATTTTTTGGCAGTTTCTGATTATTTTCCCTTAATATTGTTTCTGCATGAAATTATTATTAAAACAGGAGTCCAAACCAGCAACAATTTTATGGATCCCAACATTCATGTTCTTGCAAACTCCTTGACTAGTTTGCAACACTGGAGTACAAATAGTGCTAATTAGTATGGGTGTTCAAATGGAAGGTTTGTACCTCTCATGCTTTGTGTCAGGATTCTGGAGTGCCACAAAAACCTAACAATAACTATGATAGATTGGGAAAAAGAAACTTTTTATGAAAAAAGGAGCACACGGAAAAAGGGAGCCCAAAACAGCAGTAACAAATACTGTATAGTTTTGGGGTTGGCTTGTTAGAACACCTTCTGAAGTTACTCTGCTTATTTTAATAATTTGGCTCCATCTACTGTGGCCTTCAGCTTCCTTTGTTAGGCTGATCAAGCAACTAATACCCGTCTCTTCCCACATTCAGCTGCTGCTCTTCCTCCCCTACGCTAACCTCAAGGGACACTTAGATGCAACAGCCCCAGTGCATACATAGCTGCAGCTAGAATATGAAGGATTCTAACGCCTCCGTTAGTTGCTACCAGGCTAACAATGAGGAACCGTTTCTTTCTAACAGGCAGAGCTATCTAGGCACGCTATTGCACTTTCTGCACGCTTACCTCTCTAATAAAGCCCCGAGAGGTTCTGAGGATGCCTCAGGCGCAGACACGAGCAAGCAACTGCTGCTTCGCGGGGGCGCGCGCGCACACTTCTTTGGAGACCTGGGGAAGGCGGGGGTGGGGGGAGTGTTGGAGGCACCATTACGTATTTGGGGCGGCTTTCGTTTTGCCTTTTTTCCTCCCGCCGGCCTGCTTACACGCGTGCGTGTGTGTACGCGCATACACGCATACGCCCCCCCCAACACACCCACCTTTGCTTTCTGGAGGGCGCTGAAGTGCAGCCGGTGCACGAAGGGACTCCGCATTGGTGGAGGGGGCGGCCCGCGTCCTTCTCCGCTGCCTTCCTCCTCTCCATCGCCGTTGCCTCTGCTCCGGGTGCAGCATCCCCGGCCTTTCAGCCGCATTGTGCGACGCGAAAGAGGAGGAGGAGGGGGGTAGGGGGAAAAATCGAGAGGCGAGAGAGCGAAGAAAGAAAATGGGCGCAGTGGCTTTACAAAAAAAAAAAAAGGAGGGGGCAAAGGGGAGGAAAATGTATTTCCGAGGAAGGAAAAGAGTAAAAAATTCGGGGTCGCGGCGAATAAAATAGGCCAACCGGGACTGCCGTCGACAACGTAGTTAGCGGAGGCGGCGGTGGAGGAGGAGGAGGAAGAGATGTGGTCAGCGACCCACAGCTGGCTCTCCCTGAACCGGCAGGGAGTGAAAGAGGATGCGCGGCTCTGTCAGACGCCGCTACCAGGCTTCGGCTTCAGCCCCGCCCTCAAGGAGGTGCATGCGCAATAGGCGCAGTGATGGGGAAGGAAAGCGCGACAGTCGCTTGGCGGTTTTAGGACAAGGGGCGGGAAAAGTAGAAGCAAAGGGGGGGGGGACAGCACACTCCGTCCGGAGCAAGAGCTGGCCGGCAGTCCGGGCGGTCTTCATTTAAAAGGAACTGATTTATTGACAATCTTCCCATCTGGACACTTGCTTCCAATCTTTTCCAACCAGAGCTTTAAGCAAACTTGGTTAGGAGACCTTCTAATTATTCCCTGATTTTTTTAAAAAAATGTCCTTAATAATCCTTTTCAAAAACAAGGCACGCACATTGATGTATTCGTGCATAAGATTTCTCCTATAGAAGAAAGTTGAATTTTCATTTACATTAGTAGAATCAGATGGAATGAGGATAAGAATTCAGATTGATGGAACAAGCATAGGTTTTATAATGATTGGTAAGAGCCAACAATACTTATTTAGATCTAAATACCTTGAATTAAGTGTCATTATACTGAATGTTCTTCCAAATAAGCATGCAGGAACATTGCTAATGTTGCCACAAATATGTCTTGAATTAAGTGCTACTGTAAAACATACTTTACAAAATATACAATAGTATTATAAATGGTAGTGGGGATAAGAGGTATTGCTCAACTCAGTTTTCTAAATGAATTGGAGACAAGCATAGAAAAGGAGCAAAACATTGGCTGATTGTCAGCAGTAGTGAGCAAAAAATGTTAGTGCATGATGTTTAGTAGCGGTATTAATTGATTTCAAAAGTGTATGTAGCCAAAGAATTCTGTTTTATATAATAAAACAGATTGTTGTCCCTAAATTGTGGACAGAAAGTTATTTCCATATGGGAACTAGTCCACAAACTGCCAATCTCTGCCTTTATATAGAATACAACTTCAGGTTTGCTTCCTATCAAAATGAAAATACTATCTGAAAGACTTATGTGCTGATCTCTTTTTTTTTTGACCTTATATTAAGATACATCAAAAAGTGATTGGGAATTGAATTGTTCCTTGAAATAAGAAAATGATACCTATAACAACTTTTATTCTACTTTCATTAATCCTACCTCTTAGATTCAGTGAAACGTACATTACAGGCTTGATTTCTTGAAATGATATCAATATATTTAGGCATATCTGTTAGAAATTCTGTTTATATCTAGCACTACAGATCAAACGAGTACAGTCACCTTGTGTTTTACTGCTAGGTATAAACAGAATTTCTAACAGGTTGTGGGCCCAGAGACTGTATCCAAGCATGTTCTGTGTTTCCCCAAAAATATGACCTACCCCAAAAATGAGCCCCAGTGAAGGAGTGGGCTTGGCCGGCACAGGAGGCAGCCTTTCCCTTTCCCAGTCATCTCATGGGGGCTTGGTCCCTTGATTTGTGGCCTGCAAATCAGCTGAGCCAGCAAGGGCTGGGAGTTGCCTCTCATTCTGTCTCTCTCGGCACCTGGATGAGTTTTTGGTGCTCTCTTGCCAGCCTCAGCCCGGCCCAAGGCACCAACCTCGCAGCCGAGGGCCCCTCTTTCTGCAGCTCACCTTGTGATTCTCGAGCAAGCGGCAGTCAGGATTTGCACACTGCCAGGCCTGGAGCTCAGGTCTTGCTCAGGCTGCTGCTACAATGAGGCAGAAAGCTGTATGGCATGTCAGAATCGGCTCCCCTCTTCCAGGCTAATGGGCTTGCTGCACCTGCTGTTGCTAGCCTCGCTGGGCCTCATTGCCCTCCTGGCTGGGCCCTCCTGGGCTGCTCCTGCCTGGCATGGGGCAACTCGGCCCAGATCTCTGGAGCACCTTCCCCATCGCTGGCCTGCCAGGGCCCCCTTCACCATGGGTTGCGCTGCCCTGCATGAACTCCATGGCGGCTCTACATCAGGACAGAGGAGGGAGGGGGAGATCGCCCCTTCCTCTTTTGCACCCCAAAACCCCATCTTCCCTGGCTGTTGAGCTGCCGGCCTGCACCCCTCTTGCTGGAGCAAGACATACAACTCAATGTTACCCGTGGAGGCCTCCCAGTGCAACACTCGGCCGCAGCTCTGCTGTGAAGTCAACCTCCACCTTTCTTGTTCAGGATTGGAGCATTTTTGGGATGTGTGTCAGTGCAGGGCTCCCAAGGAGTGGGTGATTGGCAGGAAAATGGGGGGGGGGGGTTCCTACCAACCGTTCATTTCTGGGGAGCCCTGATGCACATCCCAAAAATGCTCCCTCCAAAGTCTCCAGTCTTGCAATTTTGTGCATGGAAGGTGGAAATTAGCTCCAAAGCTGCGGCAGAGTGTTGCACCGGAGAACGTGGCAGGTAACATTTCTGAAATGTTAACTTTTAACACCTGTCTCCATGTGTCTTCAGCACAAGGAAAGGACAATTGGCAGGAAAGGCGGGGGGGCTGTTGGGAGTTCTGAGAGTTGAAATCCACAAGTCTTAAAGTGGCTAAGTGGCTGTCCATGTTGCTGCTGGCCTCTAGTGGGCTCTTTGTCCTCCTGGCAGTGCTATTCTTGGCCGCCCTGCTCCGCTGCTTGTGCCTGCTATAGTGAAGGCCGGGGCATGCTGAGAGCTTGGCCTATTGCATCTACAGGCAAGCAGACAATGGGACTCCCGTAAGCCCCCGTGCTTGCCGCCTCCTGCACATAAAAAAAAGACCTCCCCAAAAATTGGCCCGAGTGCTCATTTTCAAGCCCAAAAGAAAACATGACCAGGTCTTATTTTCAGGGAAACACGGGTAATAACTGTTTCAAATGGACTGTTTTGCAGAGCTAGATCTCAGAAAAGTTTTAGAGTAAAGGTGGTTTGGGATTTTTTTATTCAAGTGCAGAGGCAACTTTGTTAATGTATTTGAGTTCTACCGTGTCTTTTTATATTAACAAACACAGCTCTTACTTCAACTGAGTTTCTATTCTGTTACAGTTCATTGATCAACGACAATAAAGACAATGAAATACATAAATGCTAGGGTAAGTTCTCAGAGTGGGACTTGCTGAGGTCAGCCGGGATATTTCACAATCTGCTTTTATAATTCGTAGTTCAATTTTTACAGCTTGTTGTTTCAGGAGGCATCACTATGGTTGGTGCCCCTTTACAATAAAACTTGACAACGATCGTTGTTATTTTTCTGAACAGTGCTAGGACTGTTTAGTAGGTTAACTATATGCTACTGGGTATTGATCCTTATGATAAGATGAAACAATTTTACTCACTATCTTGAGGGGTTTAGACTGGTTTTATTGTAGAGCAGCTTTTTTCAACCTTTGGAGCCTGAAGGAGACCTTAAAGTATTTTTCAGCCCTCAGGGAATCCCTGCATGTTCAGGCTGAAATATAAGCCAGAAATACAAAATAAATATATTCATGTGTAATCCTGCATATTTGCATTAACTAAGGAAACTTTCCTCCCCACTGCTTTATGGGTAGCTCCTGCTTCTGCCCAGACCAGGCCTGATCCAGATCTTCTGCACCTGGTCTGAAACAGAGCACCCAACCTGGGCCACTTGGCATGCAGAAAAGCAGGTATGTGCCTGCTGCCACTGGTGCCCAGGCCAGGCGAGGCCTATGTTTCCTGTTTTAAGACAGAGTCCCCCCGCCCCAGGCCACTGTCTCTGCGGAAAGGCAGTCCTGCATCCTTAGAAAGGCAGGTGTGTGCCTGTAGAAAGGCAGGTATGCGCCTGTTGCTGCCGGTGCCAGGACAAAGTCTTAGCTAATTAAGAAGCCAGAGTAGTAAATAGATTCTAGGCAGAGTCACAACATATGAATCTAGATGCTCAAGTTGCTTCCTGCATGGGAAACACAGTTCTGTGAGACTTAAATCCCCTTCCTGCCCAGCTTGCACAGCAGTTGTCAGTCTTTGCTGGTTAGTCTTACTGCTTGCTTGTAAGTTGCACACTTTGGCAAGATACAGAAGTTCCAAGAGGAATTGCTGGGAGGGGGCCAAGTGAGTGCTGGAGGTAGCCTGTGTTGCACCTGAGCCAATTCTGAGGGCTTGACATCGTCCCTTGTCACTGCTTGGCTGGGCTTGCTCCTCACTCACCTCATGCTTTGCTCATCACCCTACTTGTGTGCAAACTACAGTCCAGCCTGTGATGAAAGCATGCTCCTGCGGATTAACTCAGTACTGGAGGCTGAAAAATTTTTGTTTTGTCTCTTTTTTAAAAAATAAATCATGATCTCCCAAGAAATCCCCAGTGCTCCAGTTGAAAAACTCTGTGGTAAGGAGGTGTTGTAGAGAAGGACAGAGGTGACTTTGGAAAAGGCATGTATTGGTTAGCAAAAACGTGATTTAATTCCATGACAGGAACAGAACATTAAGTTAACTAGATCTGCCTTAACGATCTTTAGTATTAGGGGATCACTCACTGTCAGGCTTTTAAGACTGATGTTATACTTTCATGGTAGGCCAGGTTAGGAAACTAACTTAACTTAATTTTTTAACTAACTGTTAAAAAATACTGGAAACCCGTTTTAGTAATATAAAGTATGGTAACAATCTTGAAGGCCTCCCCACCCCTTATGCTAAAGATTGTTAGGATGAAGACAGTTTACACTTCTAACATTATTTTCTTCTCTTTTCTCTTCACTTTTTTCTTTTCTTTTCTCCTTTCTCTTCTCTTTTCTTTCCTCTTTTCTTCTTCTCTCTTCTTTTCTCTTCTCTTTGGTTTAAATTATGTTTTGGTAACTGTAACATTCCTTTTCCAAGGTTGACTTGACTAGTTGAGTATAATTCTGCACCAATTTTCCACATTTTCTTCTGAACATACTGCTTGTATTTGAATTTGAAAATAAAAATGAAATTAAATTAATTAATATTAAATTAAGAGAAAGATAATATTTATTAGATTTACATCCTGCCTTTATAGAACTCAAGGTAGTATGCCCAAAATAATTCAGACGACTTCCATGCTGCCACCGGTTTTGACTTGCTAATTTTCTCTACGGGCAGGGAAGTGTTCATAGAAGGAAGAATTGTTCCCAAATACTATCTACCAAGTATGTGATTTCTCTGCCTGTGAATATCTGTCTAAAATGAGAAGGGCATTCTTTTGGGGCCCTCTGTGTGTAATTTTAAACTAGGAGATTTATTTTTCAAAGTACTGTTATTAGAGTTAGACATACTATACTTACTTTTACATATATGAAAATCCTGTTATTCAGAGGCTTTATAAGCAAATTGGTTAATCTGTAGTATTTCTGCTACTGCAAAGTAATGTAAAGCTTTTCCTTATATCTGATGATGACTCTTAATGGAAACTATAGACATAAGAGTACATGCATCTGTAGGTTTTAACTAGGAATTTGTTTTAGTTTATCAAAGGGAGTAAGCAGCGCCTGATATTTGAATCATAAGTGGCTTCTTCCCCAAAAATAAACATATTTTTGTAGATACTCATACTCTTAGATATACATATCCTACTTCAAGAACATAAAGTATCACTTATCCTGGGGAACAGAGAGGGCTAGAAATTCTGCTGATACTTGATTTCCCCTCTAGAAAAGCATACTTATAAATTACAGCTTACCCTAATTTACCTTCTATGAGTAGCAAGTTGTGAAAGAAAAGCATTACATGGTTAATTTGATGCAATAAAGAATTTCAGCAAAGGCGGTTTGCAGTACTGAAATTCCATCATCTATGGTACATTGGTTTTAAAAGACTCCGTCCATTTAGCTATTTTTACCACAAAATATTTGGGTATCATACGGATGTATCAGTAATTATTCGTCTCTCTGTGTTTATAATGCATAGTGCATGTATATTAATATCAATTTAGATCCAAGAAAATCAATAGCACTAGGGTTGTTAATCATCACTTAAGCTCCTCATTTCCTACTAAAATTCTTCCAAAGTGCATTTAGACTTTGTAATTTTAAATCTTAAATTTGTTATATGAAATCTTTTCAAATTGGCTATGGAAGCTGTTTTTATATTATCTAAAATTATTTTTAGGGGTATGTGTCCTTGATGCATTCTGAACTTATGGTATTTTTCGGAGTATAAGACGCACCAAGGTTTTGAAGAGGCAATTTTTTTTTAAAAAAAAAGGTTTTTGCACTCTGCTTTTCTTGAAAACGGGCCCGTTTTTTCCCATAAAAAGGGCATGAATAGCCTTTATGAGGCTTGTAGAGTATTCCGGGGGGGGGGCAAAAATGAGCAAAAAACGGCACATTTTTCATGAAAACGGGCCTGCTTTTTGTCCCACAAAGGGCATTAGGAAGCTTATAGAGTGCTCGGGGATGGGGGATTTGAGCAAAAACGGCCCACTTTTTGCTCATTTTTGCCCTCCCCAGCCCCCAGGAGCACTCTGAAAGCCTCCTACAAGCTATGCACGGCCATTTTGGTGGGGCGGGGTTTCAGGAGACAAAAAAATGCTGTATTCAGTGTATAAGATGCACCCAGATTTTCAGCCTCTTTTTTGAGGGAAAAAGGTGCGTCTTATACTCTGAAAAATACAGTAGTTGTTTTCTTGCAAATATTTCATTCCCCAGACTAGATAACATCATCAATGCTAGTGATGTTCAGTATCAGAAGCAAGTGCTATAATTATTTCTATATACTAACATTCAAGTACATACAGTTCATAATTAGCAGTAAACAGAGCTCTGACCAATGAGATTTACTTTGTCTTATAGGTTTAGGTTGGCAGTCAGGTGATTTACTTGACAGTGTTCAAGTGAATTAGTCCAATTGCCAGTGTTTGCATTATACTGTACCATAAACCAGAGGTCCCCAACCTTTGTGGCTTGGTGGCCCGCCTGAGGGGGAAGAGGGGAACCGGGCCGCATGAGCTGTGGGGCAGCGTGCACACGTGCACATGCAGTTTGACTCACAGAGTAGTGGGCCAGCACGCATGTACATGCATGTTGGCCTGCCACTCGCATGAGTTGAGCTGCATATGTTTGTGTGTGTGCACCGGCCTACTGTTCGTGCGAGGTGAGCTGCACATTGTGTGTGCTGGCCGGCCACTCATGCAACCCGGTTGCAAATTGGTTGTGTCTGCGATCTGGGGGTTGAGGGTCCCTGCTGTAAATCATAACGTTACAACACTAGCTAATTGACTCACTGTATTGGATTTGCACAAACTAGGTCATTACATTTTAGTTGAATAAGCAGTGTGAACCCAGCTATTGTATGGTATTCCAAGGGGATTTTTGAAACTGTCTCCATATTAGGATAGAAATATAATATAAATTGCCATAGATCACTTAACCAGATTATTTGAACAGTATTTTAACCTATGTTTAAAATAATCAGCTACTATTGCTTTTGGACTTCTGGCTTTTGTTATGCTGATAAGATTATAAAATAAAGCAGAGAAGAGAAAAGAACATGATTTATTT
The DNA here is from genome assembly GCF_964273705.1 of Natrix helvetica. Lineage (NCBI taxonomy): Eukaryota > Metazoa > Chordata > Lepidosauria > Squamata > Natricidae > Natrix > Natrix helvetica. Next base: position 78,673,647 of record NC_138550.1, on the reverse strand, counting down.
CACCGGTCTTTTAGTTCTTACTTTTCAAATGTATTTTCCAGCTATGCCTGTACAGTAAACTGTTCTTAAAGAAAACAATAAAACTGTAGTAAGAATTAGTTGATATGTTAGATAGAAGAAACCAAAATTGCAAGCGGCTTACTCATGTTTTCATTCAAAGTGTGGATAATTGGTAGATTTTATTCTTTAATTGTAGGTAAAAGAGAGGTGCAAGCACCATTTTGAATATTATAACATAGATTCACAAAACCATTTTATCAATATTGTATTAAAATGTATTAATATTTTGTTATTACTAATATTTAAATTTATTGCAAACAATCCTCTGCTTTTCCTCCTCCTCTATCTCGCTGTATTGTCTTCCAACCTTCAAATAAAAATACTAGGCAACTGACTCATAGTTATGACAGTTGCCATGTCCTGGGGTCATGTGATCACCTTTTACAACCTTCTGACAAGCAAAGTCAATGGGGAAGCCAGATTCATTTAACAACAATATTACTTACCATGTTTTCCCCAAAATAAGACCTTTCTGGATAATAAGCCCAATTGGGCTTTTGAGTGCATGCGCTAAAATAAGCCCTCCCTGAAAATATTGCAACACAGCAGCAGCCATGAGGTGACCACGCTCACTGCTTCCTGTACCTCAAAAATGATAAGACCTCTCCAAAAATAAGGCCAAGCACTTATTCTGGGGGTCAAAAGAAAATAAGACCCTGTCTTATTTTCAGGGAAATACGGTACTTAACAACTGCAGTGATTTACTTAACAATTGTGGAAAGAAAGGTTGTAAAATGAAGCAAAACTCACTTAACAAATGTCTCATTTAGCAACAGAAATATTGGGCTCCATTGTAGTTGTAAGTTGAGGACTATCTGTAGTTATTAGTAAGTCTAATCAAAAAATTAAATAACAAATCAAACAATATATATGTTATGACTAACAACTGTGACAAAAGATGTTGTGGGAAGCATGATATCATTAACTATTCTCCTTGATTCAGTGACAAATGCCATAAAATATTAAAGAAACGTATGAAATAATAATAAAATACTTGGGGACGGATATTAACTAAACTACAATTCATATGTTTGAACCTGTACGTTGATTTGGCCTATAAGTGTGTGTGTATATGTATGTGTGTGTGTGTATGTATATGTGTATGTATGTATGTATGTATGTATGTATGTATGTATGTATGTATATGTGTTGTATTTGTGCTGATAAATAAATAAAGGGAGACTAGTATGGATCCATTTCAAGCTATTTAGCTCTCATCAGCTAGCCATACCCTTACTGGGATTTGAACCTGGGATGTGTTACATATTAGGCAGATTTGTTAGCCACTACACCACAGGCTCTCCTCCTTTTATCAGCTATGTATATCAGTATATGTATACATACATACATACACATCTACATCTACATCTACATCTATGTATGTATGTATGTATGGATACATACATACACATACATACACATACACATCTACATAGATAGATTTTCTTCTTGATCTCATCAATTGTGTGCCATCAAGTTGGTGTTGATTCTTAGTGATCACTTGATAGATTTTTCTATAGTCTAGCATTTGTCCTGAACCTTCCTGAACAATGAATCAACAAACACCTAGAAGCAAACAAAGTAATAACCAAAAGCCAATACGAGTTTGTCAAAAACAGATCATGCCAGACTAATCATATTGCATTCTTTGACAAAGTGACAAAATTAGTGGACTGAAAGCTGACAATATAATTTACTTGGACTTCAGTAAGGCATTTGATAAAGTAGACTATAACCTACTACAAGGTAAAGTAGAAAAATGTGGGTTAGACAGAATCACCACCAGATGGATTCGTAACTGGCTGAGCAACTACACTCAATGTGTAGTCCTCAATGGATCTACATGCAGGGAAGTATGCAGTGGAGTATCCCAAGGCTCTGTTTTAGGCCCAGTGCTCTTCAACATCTTCATCAATGATTTGGACGATGGGATAGATGGGGAACTATCAAATTTGCAGATGACACCAAGCTGGCAGGAATAACTAACACTCCAGAAGATAGGCTTAAGATACTGAAGGATCTTGACATACTTGAACATTGGATGTTTCCTAACAAAATGCAATTCATTGGTGAAAAAGTAAAGTTCTACATTTAGGTAAGAAAAACAAAATGCACATATACTGTATATGTGGTACCTTGCTCAATAGTAGTAACTGTGAGAGGGATCTTGGAGTCCTAGTGGACAACTATTTAAAAATGAGCCAGCAGTATGCAGCAGCTGCCAAAAAAGCCAACACAGTTCTAGGCTGCATAAACAGAGGGATAGAATCAAGATCACGTGAAGTGTTAATACCACTTTATAATGTCTTGGTAAGGCCACACATGGAATATTGCATCCAATTTTGGTCGTTAGAATGTAAAAAAGATGTGGAGACTCTAGAAAGTGCAGAGTAGAGCAACAAAGATGATTAGGAGACTGGAAACATATGAAGAAAGGTTGCAGGAACTGGGTATGTCTAGTTTAATGAAAAGAAGGACTAGGAGAGACATGATAGCAGTGCTCCACTATCTCAGAGGTTGCCACAAAAAAGAGGGAGTCAAATTATTCTCCAAAGCACCTCAGGGTAGGACAAGAAGCAATGGGTGGAAACTAATCAAGGAGGGAAGCAACTTAGAACTAAGGAGAAATTTCCTGACAGAACAATTAATCAACTGAACAACTTACCTCCAGAAGTTGTGAATGCTCCAACACTGGACGTTTTTAAGAAGATGTTGGATATCCATTTGTCTGAAGTGGTGTAGGGTTTTCTGGCTAAGCAGGGGGTTGACTAGAAGACCTCCGAGGTCCCTTCCAACTCTGTTATTCCAAGGTCTTGAAAAATGTAGAGAACAAGGGATCTGGTATATTAGATTGGAATTGGAATTACTTCAGATTAGAATTATTCTGATTTGAGAACTACCCAGCTGTTCAGAAAAAAAGATTTAGAGATAGCTTTACTATTTTGGATTGGATTTGGATTTGGATTTATTAGATTTATATGCCGCCCTTCTCCCAAGGACTCAGGGCGGCGTACAGCATTAAAAAACACATAGTACAAAAGTTAAAAGGAAATTAGAAACAGTCCAAAAAACAAACCCAATTTATATAACACTCACATTTTAAAAATTAAATAAAATTAACAGGCCAGGCTGGCTTGCTGGAAAAGCCAACTTTTTAGGGCGCGTCGGAAGGACCGGAGGTCAGAGATTATGCGAAGCTCCGGGGGCAGCTCATTCCAGAGGGAAGGCGCTCCCACAGAGAAGGCTCTCCCCCTGGGGGTCACCAGCCGACACTGTCTGGCCGACGGCACCCTGAGGAGCCCAACTCTGTGGGATCATACTGGACGGTGGGAGGCTATTGGTGGCAGTAGGTGGTCTCGCAGGTACCCTGGGCCTAAGCCATGGAGTGCTTTAAATGTCATAATTAGTACCTTGAATCGCACCCGGAAGACAACCGGTAACCAGTGCAGGCCGCCCAAAAGGGGTGTAATATGGGAGCACCTAGGTACCCCCATGATAACCCGTGTGGCCACATTCTGGACCAGCTGAAGCCTCCGGGTGCTCTTCAAGGGCAGCCCCATGTAGAGAGCGTTGCAGTAGTCCAGGCGAGAAAGGACGAGGGCATGAGTGACTGTGCACAGAGCATCCCGATCCAGGAAGGGGCGCAACTGACGTACCAGGCGAACCTGGTAAAAGGCCCCCCTGGTCACGGCCGTCAGATGTTCTTCTAAACTAAGCTGCGTATCCAGGAGGACTCCCAGATTGCGAGCCTTCTCTGAGGGGGCTAAAATTTCTCCCCCTATCATCAAAGATGGAACAAGATGCACAAATTGGGATGACGGAAACCACAGCCACTCAGTCTTGGAGGGATTGAGCCTGAGCCTGTTCCTCCCCATCCAGATCCGCACAGCCTCCAGGCATCGGGACATCACATCGAGGGCATCGTTTGAGTGTTTTGAGGTTGAGAAAAGTTGGGTATCATCATGATACCGTACCCCAAAACCACGGATGATCTCGCCCAGCGGTTTCATGTATATGTTGAACAGGAGGGGTGAGAGAACCGACCCCTGGAGCACCCCACAAGTGAGGTGCATCAAGGTCGATCTCTGCCCTCCAGTCAACACAAACTGCGACCGATCCGATAGGTAGGAGGAGAACCACCGTAAAACAGTGCCCCCCACTCCCAACCCCCCGAGTCGTCGCAGTAGGATACCATGGTCGATGGTATCGAAAGCCACCGAGAGGTCTAATAGGACCAGGACAGAGGAGCAGCCCCTGTCCCGGGCCCGCCAGAGATCATCGACCAACGCGACTAATGCCATCTCCGTGCTGTACCCGGGCCTGAAACCCGACTGAAACGGATCCAGGTAGACAGCTTCATCCAGGTACTGGGGAAGCTGACGTGCTACCACACTCTCGACAGCCTTCGCTACAAAGCGAAGGTTGGAGACCAGACGGTAGTTGGCTAAAGAAGCTGGGTCCAGGGAAGGCTTCTTAAGGAGGGGCCTCACCACCGCCTCCTTCAAGGCGGTGGGAAAGAACCCCTCTCTCAATGAAGTGTTGGTAATCGCCTGGAGCCAGCCTCGTGCCACCTCCCGGGAAGCCGAAACTAACCACGAGGGACACGGGTCCAGCACACAAGTGGCAACACCGAGTCTCCCCATAATCCTGTCCATGCCCTCGGGGGTCACAGGGTCAAACTCATCCCAGATTGTCTCCTCAAGATTCATCCCCGTCGGCTCGCCCAAATCTACCCAGTCAGAGTCCAAGCCTGTCCGGATCTGAGCGATTTTATCCTGCAGATACTGAACAAATTCTTCAGACCTACCCTGCAAGGGGTCTTCCCCAGTTCCTTGGTTAAGTAAGGAACGGGTCACCCTGAACAGGGCGGCTGGGCGGTTATCTGCGGACGCGATAAGAGCAGAAAAATGTTGCCGTTTTGCCGCTTCCATTGCCACTAAGTAGGATTAATATGAATTCTTACTAGTGTTCGATCAGATTCGGACCGGCTGGCCCTCCAGCCACTCTCTAGGCATCTTTTCCGGCGTTTCATCTCCCAGAGCTCCTCGGTAAACCAGGGAGCCACCCAGGATCGACACCGGGTCAGAGGCCGCAAAGGCACAACGCGATCCAAGGCCCCAGCGGCCGCCCTATCCCAGGCTTCCACTAGGGCTTCGGTCGAGTTGTGAGCAAGGGATTCAGGAAAAGTCCCAAGCTCCATCAGGAACCTTTCGGGGTCCATCAGGTGCCTGGGGCGGAACCATCTGGTCGGTTCCGCCTCCCTGCGGCGAGGGGTAGCGGTATGGAAGTCAAGCCTGATGAGGAAATGATCAGACCATGACAAGGGTTGAATAGAAATATCCCCTAAATCTAGATCATTCATCCACTGCCCAGAGACAAAAATCATGTCAAGCGTGTGTCCCCCATTATGGGTGGGGTCTTGAATTAACTGAGTTAGGTACATAGCTGTCATGGAAGCCATGAACTCCCGAGCTGACTCGGATGTCTCGTCAATGGAAGGCAGATTGAAATCCCCGAGGACCATAAACCTGGGGAAATCAACCGCCAATCCAGCTAACACATTCAGCAGATCCGGCAGGGCCGATGAAACGTAGCAGGGAGACAGATACTTAACAAAAAGGCCCACCTGAGCTCCAAGGCTCCACTTCACAAAGAGGGACTCACACCCGCCTATCTGAGGCACAGTGACCTCCTGAGGTCTTAGACTTTCCCTAATAACCACCGCTACCCCCCCACCCCTGCCCTGGGCTCTCGGCTGGTGAAACGCCCGGAAGCCTGGTGGGCATAGTTCGCTAAGGGGCACACACCTCTCATGGCCCAACCAGGTCTCCGTAATGCACGCCAGGTCCGCTCTACCCTCTTGTATGAGGTCATAAATGAGGGGAGCCTTATGTACCACAGACCTGGCGTTAAGCGACACCAGCCGGAGACCAGGGTCCTGTAATCCTGGGCACACAGGGGTACGAGAAGGGCGATGAGGGTCGGAACGCGCGATCGCTCTTAAACAGCAAACCTGCGTCCTCCGAACATCATTTGGCCCTCGGCCCCCACCAAATCTGCCTCTCCCACAAACAGTAGAGATGGTGAACCCCCCAATGGAATGGCTTAATGTCTCCCCCGGAATCCCAACCCTTCCTAGCCCTCCCAACCCGCGCTCATTAGTTAGCGCTGGCCTGTGCCCTGGCAGACTCCCCCCCCAAGCCTGTCTGAGCCATCCGAATCAACCCACCCCTCCCACCCCTTAAAATTTGGTTTAAAAGCCCCTGTAAAAAACCCTTAAGAAGTATCTTCTTCGCATGCCAACGTATTTTGTTTTTTAAACTTGTGATAATAGTTTTCATAACTATTTATATTTATTCTCTAGAATACTTAGAACTATTTCAAATAAGAGCTAACAAGGGCTTTCAGTTTTGCTGGTAAAATCAGTGGTATGTACTATATTTTGACAGAATTTCAATTTTAAACTCACTCAGGAGCATCAACCTCACTGGATTCATTAGAATAGAATAACAATTGGAAGGAACCTTGGAGGTCTTCTAGTCCAACCCCCTGCCTAGACCATAACCCTAAATGGTCATTCAACGTCTTCTTAAAAACTTCCAGTGTTGGAGCATTCACAACTTCTGGAGGCAAGCTGTTCCACTGATTAATTGTTCTAACTGTCAGGAAGTTTCTCCTCAGTTCTAAGTTGCTTCTCTCCTTGATTAGTTTCCACCCATTGCTTCTTGTTCTGCCCTCAGGTGCCATGGAGAATAGTTTGACTTCCTCTTCTTTGTGGCAACCCCTGAGATATTGGAACACTGTTATCATGTCTCCCCTAGTCTTTTTTCCCCATTAAACTAGACACGCCCAGTTCCTGCAACCGTTCTTCATATGTTTTAGCCTCCAATCCCCTAATCAACTTTGTTGCTCTTCTCTACCCTCTTTCTGGAGTCTCCACACCTTTTTTACATCGTGGCGACCAAAACTGAATGCAGTATTCCAAGTGTGGCCTTACCAAGGCATTATAAAGTGCTATTAACACTTCATGTGATTCCAATTTCTACATTCCTTGGAATGTACCTTTGCTTAGGGTTGTCTTATGTGTCTTTCGTCTTTTCATTTGTGAAAATAGGAAGCAAAACACGGTACTAGGTTTCAACGAACTGCTTAATTAAAAACAAGTCTATACCTGACTTGCAGTATTGTAGTCAATGAAAGGAAAGTATATGAGGTATTGACAAGCATTTGGTAAATCATAATAACAATTAATTTAACTGGAATCAGATTACATAAGCATAGCATTTCATTTTGAAGGAAACTTTTGAAGTGTAAAGTTTTTGTTTTTTTTCTGTTTTGTGCTTATATTGTCTTACTACACGAAACAATTGTCCACAATCAGAGATTCTTTTAGCTCAATGTCTCCACAGTTGTTCCCTTACAGTATTTATTAAGATTTATATGAATTTTAATATTTTATTGTTTAACTTTCCCTTAGATACCCTGATTAAAATAAGGTCGTGGTAGTCTATATATTTCTTGGTATTTAATCTCCTGCTATTAACACATGACAACATCTATTTGGCAAGAATCTTTATTATGTTACAATTCCTTTGTTTTACTTCCTGCTTTCTGTGCTTGAAATCCCCTATTATTTTCTTGAATAACTAGAGGAACCACTAGCACATTTGCAAATTCCAGGAAACACAAGTTGTTTATATTCTTCTAAGTGTATTTCTGGTCAAAGGATCAGGATAGTGTTGGAATTGTTCCATAGAACATCATTCAGAAAGCAGTTTGATTTTCTCACAAAAATAATTTAAATAGAGCATTCATACAATATAGGCATTTATGTCTAGTTTCAGTGATAGAAAAATGTCAAAACGTGTATTGTATTGCGCCCTTCCTTTCTTGCATTATGATGTTTCACATGCATGTAACGGGAGGAGTATGTGTTGTGATGTTCGTCATCTCCTCCCCACCCTTATGCAGTGCCTACCTCTTTCTATTTAGTTACTGCATTTATTTCCTGCCACCAACCAAATCAACTCTCAGCAATCACAGTATCCTTTATATAATAAGGGGCAAAGGTAGAGACATAGGAAAGTCTCTATTGGGCTGCAATATTAATGTTTAGGCCTCTTCCCAAATGGTTCTCCCATTGTTTTTCTATTTTGTGAATGATAGATTAGTGGAAACTAATCAAGGAGAGAAGCAACTTAGAACTGAGGAGAAACTTCCTGACAGTTAGAACAATTAATCAGTGGAACAGCTTGCCTCCAGAAGTTGTGAATGCCCCAACACTGGAAGTCTTTAAGAAGATGTTGGATAGCCATCTGTCTGAAACGGTATAGGGTTTCCTGCCTAGGCAGGGGGTTGGACTAGAAGACCTCCAAGGTCCCTTCCAACTCTACTATTGTATTGTATTGTATTGTATAGCGGGGGAGGGTCCATATTTTTTCTTCTGCTTCAGAGGCTGTGCGTAGCATCTGGATACCGTTCTCTGAATCCAACAAACAGAGCAATAGTGATGGTAAAGGATGTGAATACTTTCCCTTTTTAAATTCTTAGATTAGAATTCTTAGATTACAGGTAGGCCTCGATTTACAACAGTTCATTTAGTGACCGTTCAAAGTTACAACAGCACTGAAAAGAGCGACTTATGACTGTTTTTCACAGTTGCGACCATTGCAGTAACCCCGTGGTGACCTGATCAGATTTCAGATGCTTGCCAATGGAGTCATATTTATGACAGTTGCTTTGTCCCAGGGTCATGTGATCACCTTTTTACTACCTTCTAACAGGAAAAGTCAATGGGGACTTTTCAACCATGTTCACTTAACGACCATGTTGCCAACTTAAGAACCACGGTGATTCACTTAACAATTGCAGCAAGAAAGGTCATAAAATGGGGCAAAACTCACTTAACAAATGTCTCACTTAGCAACAGAAATGTTGGGCTCAATAGCGGCCGTAAGTTGAGGAATACCTGTATTTAGGAACAGTATCCATATAGAGGGGAGTCATTGCAAATTCGGTTGTTCCTGTGCTGCCAGGATATCCTGATGAACCCAAATTCACATGGTAGATGTTTGCCTGGCTCTGCTCAATTAGGGCATGGGTGGCATCAGTAGGGCTCCTATTGCTTGTAGCACTCCAGAACAAAAAAAAAACTCTGCTGGAGTTGATTTTTAACCCCTAGCAGTTCTAGAATCAAATAACATTTAGAATGTGAGTGGCACAGGAAAACAGAAACAAGCAGCTGTACTAATAAAGAATACTTAGCTTAGCACCTATTAGAATGGGATTCATATAGACATGAGCTCATATCTAGTAGTTTAAAGAAGGGTTGGATGGCCACATGGTGATATTGATTGAAGGTGCAGCTTCAGGGAATGAGGCTCACAACTGCTTCTTAATGCGCATGGATGAATTTAGCCCAGTCTCCTGTTTTAGTTCTTTGATGCATAAATCTATGCTTGGAGTTAAAATATTTGCCTGAAATCTTTCCTAGAGCTCAACCTCATTATTGGAGGGAAAACGTATTTTAAAAATTAACAGATTCTAGCATGTGGTACCTGATCTGACTTGCTGTGAACATGAAGAATCACCAGTAGTATGCTTCAGTAGTATGAGTCAGTTCTGCAGAATAGTCATATTGGTCCATCCTTTAAAAAATAAAAAAAACATTGTTAAGAAGCTATGTTGAAGTCTTTTAAAATAAAAAAGCAAAGGACGTGCAAAGTGAACCGGTACCAACTGGTACAGGAGCCCACCCCTGGAGTAATTTATATGTTAAACTGAGAATCATCAAATGTAGTATAATAAAGTGATGTCCAGGATGAAAACAGATTAGCAGGTGGGTTCTGTTTTCTATTATTAGTTCAGTTCAGTTTTATCTTGTTAAAGCATAAATTACAATTTCAGTTTGTTTAATTTTCACTTTAGTTTCTTTTCCAGTTAGTGACAGACATGTCAAGTCATGTAGTTATACATAGTGGTTCCTTCCTCCCTCCCTCCCTCCCTCCCTCCCTCCCTCCCTCCCTCCCTCCCTTCCTTCCAATATTTGTGGGAAGCAATTAAAGAAATTGTAAGAATGATAGACTACACGAGAGCCTCTCAAAGTAGGCCATTGAGCAGAAGAGTGTTCTGGAAAATTTCAGATTACGTAGTAGCCGGTAAACATTAGAGCAGAAACTTCTAAAACAAATTACAAGTTGATTCTTAAAAGATAAGTTGGTTCTTAAAACATGAGATGGTGATGGGAGCTCAACTGAAAAAGTACAAGAAGAATGTGAAAAGTACTAACTTAGGTGTGGTGCCCACAAATGGACAAATTACAACACATGCATGATTCAGATACTTGTAACACTTATTCTAATATAAGTGTATAATGTCAGTATTTTCAGAGTTATCTGATTTCATGTGTGTTATTTAGCTCCATCATGGTTGGTTACGGTTGCTGCTTTGGTCAGGTATTGTTGGAAACTAAAAAGAGATTGGAAATATAGTGGTAGAGCCATAACATGGGAGAAGATACCATGAACACTATTTCCATGCTTGATTTTTCTGGAATTCAGCCCCAGCTTATGGGTAAAGTAAGGGTATGCAAGTAAATCAAGCTTTTAGATCAGAAATAAATGTGTTTCCCATCACATCAGAATCCTTTTTTGGCCAATGCTTCAACCAAATACCAAAGTACTATGGTAATGTACTTTATTTAGGAGATTTATTTGTGTGGCATGCAAATAAGCAGAAACAAGTAGAACTTAAGCACTTTACAAGTATAGTAAGCCCTAATAAAATAAATGTCTTTGTAGAGCAGTGTTTCTCAACTTTGGCGACTTTAAGTCCACAGGACTTAAAGCCGCCAAGGTTGAGAAACACTGTTGTAGAGGTAGGGGTTACAACATTTTTAGAAAAATGCCATGAAGCCAGAAGATAATGTCTTTTCTAAATAAATTGTAAAGATGACTTTATGATTTTTTTGAAGAAAAAAATAGTATAACTTTGCAACGGGGAAATTGAGTCTTGTTTAAAAGAAACATGGAGATAGGCATTGCTTTTCCAAAAATATTTTGAGAAAGTCCGAATTGCTTAGTAATCATGGATTAAGAGAATAATTGAATTATTTAACTGGTTAAAGTACTGAACGCAAGACCAAATGGATATTTTCTGTATCAGATGGACTATGGTGCTTTGGGACAAGTGAAATGATGAGGTTTACTAACAACACTGAATTTTTAAGTTGGTATACACAAAGAAATGATAATAAGCTTTAAATATCTTTTCAGAAAGGTAGAAGAAGAATAATGCAAGAAGATACGATAGCAAGTAATTGCCAATCCATGCTCTAAATAGGACTCGTAGTTCCTAGGCTATTCTTGCTTGTTCTATGGTCAGATTTCAGACTTGACAAGTTAAGGTTGGCAACTGTTACAAGCAAGAACACATGTCTATGTTTGCATTTCTAATGTCTGTTGGTAGTAAATGGAAATGTGATTGCCTTGCATATATTACAATAACAGCAAATTTGACACAAAGCCAACTATGTTATGATACACCATGAGCTCAGCTGGCTTCCTGTTTTTTTTTTGCCTGCTTGAGAACAGGGTATTTTCTATTACATGCAGGAATTCATTTAGAACCTTGAGATAGCTTTAGAGGGATTGACTGGGAGTAGAGAAACAGTAACAGGAAAGTACATAGTCCTTGCTTTTTCATTTAAAATCAGCCCTGAAAGCTACCTCGGCACAACTTAGGAGAATTCTAAATGCACATTTGTGTAATAGATAATTAGCTTCTGGGAATATCAAATTATTGGGACAGACATTACAATACAATACAATACAATAGTAGAGTTGGAAGGGACCTTGGAGGTCTTCTAGTCCAACCCCCTGCCTAGGCAGGAAACCCTATACTGTTTCAGACAAATAGCTATCCAACATCTTCTTAAAGACTTCCAGTGTTGGGGCATTCACAACTTCTGGAGGCAAGCTGTTCCACTGATTAATTGTTCTCACTGTCAGGAAATTTCTCCTCAGTTCTAAGTTGCTTCTCTCCTTGATTAGTTTCCACCCATTGCTTCTTGTTCTACCCTCAGGTGCTTTGGAGAATAGTTTGACTCCCTCTTCTTTGTGGCAACCTCTGAGATATTGGAATAATGCTATCATGTCTCCCCTAGTCCTTCTTTCTCTTAAGCTAAACATACCCAGTTCCTGCAACCGTTCTTCATATGTTTTAGTCTCCAGTCCCCTAATCATCTTTGTTGCTCTTCTCTGCACTCTTTCTAGAGTCTCCACATCTTTTTTACATCGTGGCGACCAGAACTGAATGCAGTATTCCAAGTGTGGCCTTACCAAGGCATTATAAAGTGGTATTAACACTTCACGTGATCTTGATTCTATCCCTCTGTTGATGCAGCCTAGAACTGTGTTGGCTTTTTTGGCAGCTGCTGCACACTGCTGGCTCATATTTAAATGGTTGTCCACTAGGACTCCAAGATCCCTTTCACAGTTACTACTACTGAGTAAGGTATCACCTATACTGTACCTGTGCATTCCGTTTTTGTTGCCTAAATGTAGAACCTTACTCTTTTCACCATTGAATTTCATTTTATTAGATAGTGCCCAATGTTCAAGTTTGTCAAGATCCTTCTGTATCTTAAGCCTATCTTCTGGAGTGTTGGCTATTCCTGCCAGCTTGGTATCATCTGCAAATTTGATGAGTTCCCCATTTATTCCCTCATCCAAATCATTGATGAAGATGTTGAAGAGTACTGGGCCTAAAACAGAGCCTTGGGGTACTCCACTGCATACTTCCCTCCATGTAGATGCAGTTCCATTGAGAACTACACGTTGAGTGCGGTTGGTCAGCCAGTTACCAATCCATCTGGTGGTGATGCTGTCTAACCCACATTCTTCTACTTTATCTAGTAGTAGGTTATGGTCTACCTTATCAAAAGCCTTACTGAAGTCCAAGTAAACTATATCAACGGCATTCCTCTGGTCCACTAATTTTGTCACATTATCAAAGAATGCAATAAGATTAGTCTGGCATGATCTGTTTTTGACAAATCCATGTTGGCTTTTGGCTATTACTTTGTTTGCTTCTAGGTGTTCGCAAATTCGTTGCTTGATTATTTTTTCCAGAATCTTTCCTGGTATTGAGGTTAGGCTGATAGGTCTGTAGTTTCCTGGATCTAATTTTTTCCCTTTTTTGAAGATGGGAACCACATCAGCTCTTTTCCAGTCCTCTGGTAGTTCCCCGGTGTTCCAGGATCTCTGAAAGATATAATTCAGTGGTTCTGAGATCTCGTCTGCTAGTTCCTTCAGAACTCTGGGGTGTAATCCATCCGGTCCTGGTGATTTGAACTCATCTAGGGTAGACAGGTGCTCACTTACCATTTTCTTCCCTATTTCAATTTGTGTTCCTAATTTTGTGGTGCTGCTTTTGATAGGTTGGACTGTTTTATCCCTTTGTGTAAAGACCGATGCAAAACATGAGTTAAATAGTTCTGCTTTCTCCCTGTTGCTTGTCACCTTCTTGCCACTTTCTCCTAGCAATGGACCAATTGTTTCCTTAACTTTTTTCTTGTTTTTAACATGTTGGAAGAAGCTTTTTTTGTTAATTTTTACTTTTGTGGCAAGCCTTTCTTCATTGTGAGCCTTAGCTTTCCTCACTTCATCTTTACAGGCTCGGGCTATTTGCTGATATTCTGCCTTAGTTATGTCCCCCTCCTTCCACTTTTTATACTTACTTTTTTTGTCTTTCAGTTTGTCAGATAGTTGTTTATGCAGCCATGCTGGTTTCTTTTGGGAGCTGTTGTTTTTCTTCTTCATTGGTATTGTGTTAGACTGGGCTTTTCTAATCTCATTTTTCAAAATTTCCCAAGCTTCTTGAGTTGTTTTCCCCTCGAGGATTCTCATCCATGGAATTTTTCCCAAGCTCTCTCTAAGTTTATTGAAATTAGCTTTCTTAAAGTCCAAGACTCTAGTTTGACTTAGTTCTACTACTTGTGTTTGGATAATGTTGAATTCCAATATTGCATGGTCACTTGCCCCCAGGGTTCCTATGGCTTCAACACCTTCTATCATTTCCTCTCTGTTAGTGAGAATTAAGTCCAGTATGGCTGATCCCCTTGTTTCCTTCTCTACTTTTTGGAAAACAAAGTTGTCTGCTAGGTTTGTTAGGAACCTGTTGGATCTTCCACTTGGTGCAGAGTTTGTTTCCCAGTTGATGTCAGGGTAGTTAAAATCTCCCATTACTATTGTGGTGTGCTTCCTACATACCTTAGTTAGCTGACTAGCAAAAAGTTCATCTTCTTCCTCTGCTTGGTTGGGTGGCCTGTAGTATAGACCTATGGCAATGTCATTTCCCCCACAACCTTTAATATTGACCCAAATGCATTCAAGATAGTTCTCATTATTGTTGTGCTCTATTTCTGTAGAGACATAGTTATTTCTTATATATAGTGCAACTCCACCTCCTCTTTTATTTGGTCTATTTCTTTTAAATAATTTAAATCCTTCTAGCTGTATGTTCCATTTGTCAGTTTCATCCCACCAAGTTTCTGTAATGGCAATAATATCATATCTGCCCTCTTTTACTTGAATTTCTAATTCTCCCTGTTTATTCCTCATACTCTGTGCATTGGTATATAGACATTTGAGTCCATTTTGATTGACCTTGTGTTTACTGTCTACATAACCTGTATTATGCCTGACTGCCCCTATTTTCTTGCCACTTGTGTGATTCATGCACATGGTATGACAATCACTATTACATGCTTGGTTTTGCTTGACAGCAGGAGTGATAATCTTACCCACACACACATCTATGTTACATGCATTTATAACCCTATGAATTGTGTGGGTATTTGTGTTTACAAATACATTGTGTTTACAGTATTTGGTTGCATGAGTAAGAAGCTACAGTATGTAAGCTTTATTTATTGTTTCAAAGAACACTTAAATAAAAATGGAAAGGTTTGTTTTAAGATCCTAATATTACCACAAAACTTTCATGTTTTAAAGGGACCAGGAATCTAATTTGGATTTGGAAGTATGTTAATTACTTTTGGTCTCCTGCTCAAATTCTTGTGCTAACATATAAAGTGTAATTTCATAGACACCAATTCAGAAATTATCCCTATTGGTTTCAAAACAACTTAATCCTAGAGAAGTTGATATTCAACTTAATTGATTACCATACAAATTAAATACATGACTAGAAGATATGGTACATTTTTAAAAAAGTCTTCTTGAGTCTATCTGATTAGAAAGAGAGAGTAAATGCCCTAACAATATGAATGCTTTGGCTGGAGCAGTTAACGGTCATTAGTTTTGTTTTTTTTTAACTTCTGCACGGATGAAATATTCAAATAGCGAAAACTGCATTATTTGTAATATTTTGTAAACATGGCAATAAATAGTTTGTCACTTAACAATAACAACAATAACAACAAAGTTTGTGGATGGATGGCAATATAGATTAATCATTTTAATGCTTGCTCACATACTAAAAATAATCAGATTTACCCTATTTGGCCTTTTGAGAACGAAGAACCAGTGTATCTAATTATCTGAACCCAAGAACATAAAAGAATAACAAGTAGTGGACTCATAAATCTGATGGAATAACTCTGTGTTTTCTGATTAAATTGTGTGCCTGGTGGTACCCAGCAATCATGTTTGCCCTGTGTTCATAGTAATTGCATGTGTCAAAGCTGAGGACTTGTGTAAACTGCACCAAATGAATTACAATTTTAATTTAGAGAGAGATAACTGTTTTTGCCCCTGCAGGCAGATTTCACCAGGTCACTATTACACAACTAAGTAAGAAAGGTGTGTGTGTGTGTGTGTGTGTGTGTGTGTGTGTTAGGGGTGGTGGAGGAAAGAGAGCCTCCAGTTAACCCCTAAGTTAATAGTAAGTAAGGCCGTATCACAAAAGCCTTTTCTTTTAACAAGAAAATAATTTACAAACACAAAATGCACCGCAGAGATTGTATGTTCTGCCTATGTAAGTGTCCAGATGTACATGTTTAAAATTCCTCTGGGTAGCAGGGGATGGCTTAATGAGAAGCCATGGGCGGCAGATAAGTTGCAGATGATTGTTTAGAGTATAGTCCCCATTAAGAATATTAATGGATCCAAAAATAAAAAACAAAGACCAGCTGCTCCTGAAGATGTAAAAGGATGCTATCCTTAGTGTAGTTTTATGGGTGGCTAATGCTGTATAAAATGTAATGGTTGTAGATGAGAAAAGGCACATTCTAGCTATTTCAATGTTTTTTTTTTAAACAAAGTTTTATTGGTTTTTTAAAAATTTACAAGGAAAAAGGTAGTGGAAAGGTACAAATTTTGGCAGTTGCGATGTGCAGTAGGTGCCCCCTCCCTCCATACTCATAATATACATTTACATAAAATTCAATACTAAATAGTAACATATAGTCAGCATATTAATTCAGTTAATAATTTCGGTCAATTTATGTCAAACAGATTTTCTTGTTCATTTTTGTGATCTGAGCTTTCTCGGTATTACCCCATCTCCCCCCGCCGCCAGAGCTCCGGCCCCTCCCGTGTCCTGTGTGTCTGTTGCAGGATCATCTGGTTTTTCTAGGAGTGCTTTATTTTTTTCCATAAAGGCCTGCGCCTCTATGGGTGTATTAATTCTAACTCTTGTCTCCTCCCAGAATATTAGCATACCTTCAGGCATCAGCCATCTGAACCACACACCCTTCTGGTATAATTTCTTCGCTAATTGCGAATAGCTTTTTCTTTTTTCCCTCACTTCCTTGGGGATCTGTTTCAGAATGGTTATTTGCCTGTCTTGATATTTCAAAGCTTGCCCCCTTTGTGCACTCAGAATTTCATCTCTTGTACTTTTTCTGAGGAACTTAATGTGTACCTCCCTGGGTACATTGTGTGTTCTAGCATAAGCTGAGTTCACTCTATAAACCAAGTCTAGTTCCCACCCCATCTGTTGTTTCTCTTTCTGAATATATTCAGCCAAAATACTTGTCATAATGTCCCTTATGTCTTCATCATCTTTCTCCACCACATTTTGAAATCTAAGGTAAAAGGACATTCTCTCAAATTCTATTTTCATCTGTTGGGTATCAAGTTCTTTGTTCCCCTTCTGCACCCCCTCCATCCCCTCCCTCATCTCAGCCGCCCCACCCTCCAAAAGATCCAGGCTCTGTGAGTTTTTATTAATTTGGGCCTGGTTCTCTTTAATTTCTTCTTTCATCTCTTTTAGTTGTCTTTTTATTTCCTCTTGTCCCTGTAGAAGTTGCTGAAACATTTGTTGAAATTCAGTCTCTGTAGTTTTAGGTTGCATCAAAGCTGTTATCGTTGATTGTGTACTCGGACTGGATGTTGTAGATGTCGGGGCAGAGGCAGCAAAGCCAGGCTTCCCAGGAGGTGGTTTTTTAGGAGGCATTGTTTGTGAAATAAAGAGTTCAGTCAATGCAGAGAGTGATCAGTCAGAGGGGTAGGACAGCCAGGAGAGTCCAGGGGTCAGAAGGTCCAGGCAGAAGGGGATTTTTCTAGTCATGCTGGCAATAGAGTAAAGTTTTTTCACGCCAGGGAGTCCAAAAGGTAGCAATCAACAAGAGATTTGTCTGAGTAGCACGGAGACAAAGACCGGAAGCCTGAAGTTTTAAAGGTGGAGTCAATTTTCACAGTTCATAAAGACAACGGAAGTGTGCCATCTTGCCCTGCCAGCTTCGGGTTTGGAGGCATAATAAAGTTTTCAAAGTTTCCAAACTTTCCAGATCATCATTCCATTGTGGATTTAAGTTCAAAAATTCGCCATTAGTGGGAGCGCGACATCATTAGTTGGCTCTCCCCCCTCCTCCTTCCCTAGGGGCTGAAAGCAAAATTGTTTCAAGCCGCCTGTCCGAGGGGGGGGGAAATCCCCCTCCCTCCAGCCGCGCTTCTCCAGCCAAGCCAAAGGTGAAGTTTAGACTGCTGGCAATTTTTCCAAATTAGTAAAGGGAATGAGAGGGAGTTTTCACCTCACCGCACCGCAGCCGCGTCCTTCTGCTTGTTTTTTTCTTCCGTCAGCCTCGCAGCGAAGACGCCGGAGCGTCCCCCATCATGCTCCCCAGTGCCTAGAGCGAGGCGGCCCCCCCCAGCCGCCGCCGATCCAGGAAAGCCCCCGCGGTGCTGCTCCTCCGGCAGGAGCCTCTATGGGGCGTCCTGTGCCCCCCAAGGAGTGGGGAGCCCACCGGGAAAGCGCGGGGCGAGCAAAGCTTGCCCGTCGCCGTCAGCCGCCGGAACCGGAAGTGCTATTTCAATGTTTTAATTCACTCCAGATTAGCTTCAGATGCAGTTTACTCAGGATTTGTTCCTTAGCATTCATACATATTAGTCTGGAGAATACCACTATTGAATCTAGCAGGTTAATATGGAAATATCCCATTAATTTCAGCACTACTTTTATACTTGTCATGAGTTTAATTTGAGACTTAATTGCCCACAAGCCTTACCACTTATAGCACCAGTCCACTATGGACCATATGGTCAATATCTAAGATCATGATTGCTAGTTTAGATTAACAGCCACTTGTTATTTCTCTTTCTCATAATATGGCTACAACAGTAAAAAAACAAATCAAAACATTATTTTCAGGATGGTTTCGATCTGGGAAGAAAACCTAATTAATTAATCAATACTGTTAACAGTCATTAATACTGTTAGATACCCCCCCCCCTTCTTTCTTGGGTGAAAGAAGACTGGAAATATGCAGAATAGTGGTAAGTATTTACTCTGCCACCTGTCATGAATAACACTGGGGAATTGCTGCAAAGCAAATGACTTAGGAAGAGTAGGGTCAGTATTTCTGAAAATAAAAAAGTTATGTGCGAGGTCCGGACAATTGGAACTCAACTTCATATGGACTATTTTTAGCAATTCTCATACATTCTTAATGAGAGGTGATATTTAGCTGATTTATACTGGTTCTCGTGTACTTGTAGCAGAAATGTTGAGTAGTTTGGAGAACTGGCAAATACCACCTTTAGCTCCCCTCCCACCCCTTCTGTTCCCTGTCCTCCTATATTCCCTTGTTTTTCAGATCAGCTGATTCAGGAGGCAGAGCGGATTGCTGCACCTCAGCTGAGCTAAACAACAGCTCAGCTCACCAGTGCTGACACCAGGGGCGGTCTCTGAGTGTTGCACGCATGTGCGTGTGCACACACGAAGCACAATCTCATACAACCGGTAGGAAAATATTTTGAATCCTGCTGCTATTCTTAATGTTTGCAAAAACAGGGACATTATAATAGAAATATAATAAAGATATAACAAAATGACGTTCACTGGTCCTCTGGCACTCTCTATTGGGCATTCTTCATTCATTCATTTATCCTCAAACACAAACTGTACCCACCTGAATCTGATATTTTCCACTAAAATTTCAATTTTGATGACAACCTTAAGTCTCCAGCCCCATTTATATCAACCTGAGAGATCCACTTGTTTGCCCAGTTGATGGCACTGATCTTTCATTTGAACCTTTGATTCACAGTGCTGATGTCTCCCCTTCAAGAGATAAACCATCTTCTTCAAAGATGAAATCAGAAGCAACATTTTATTTTATGGGCACGGTCCTAAATGAAAATACTTTGCTTACTACTGCCATTTCTGGAATGTACATTCTGTCATTTCTAGACCCATCCTGTGCATGGATGTAACAATGGCACCAAGGTGACCTTTTACAACTGTTAAATGGAAAAAGGTTTCCTCCGCGGGTTCGGATTTCCTGGCTGGGAGAGCGTCACTGCCTGAGTGAATGAATTTAGGATCGAAGCAAGCTACGTTTAAAAGCAAGTTGTCTTTATTATTTCAGGAAAGCAAGACCGACAGTGATGTAGATCAGCGTTCCTGGGTGAGCTGACCCCGACATACAGTAAGTGTACATTTTTTATACCATTTTCCTCTTTGAAGTCCTTTTGTTTTCTTTGTACTATTGTTTTATCACTTTTTGTGTGTGCCTTTGCTAATGGTTTTAATTCTGCCTTGAGTTTTGTTATTCCTCTGCCCTAAAGTACTTCCCATGGGGCATGGATGAGCCCTAGTGTCTTTTACTGTATTTCCTATTTTTACATCTTCGCCCTGAGCTAATTAGTCTTTGTTGTCACTCTGACCTTTTCTTCTCTTAAAGGTAACTTCTTCCTGCACTTCCTAGGTATTTTGTATTATTTTGTACTCTGCAGCTATTTCTAATTGTCCTGATATCCTGGTAATTATTCTCAAGAGGTTTCTTTTAGAATGTATGCTGTCTTTGTTATTCTAGTGATTTCGAGTTTGGTTATGGGCTGTACTGGTCTTCCAAATACAACACTGTCTTGGTGAAGTTCCCTTCCCGCACAACTATGCACCATTCAGACTTCCAGTCACTCAGGTACCTGAACACCTAGGCTCATGACAGCACTTGTAGGATTAAAGCTAGTAAATGGGAGAAAAAGCTGCTCAAACTAAATTGAACCACTGGATAAACACAGAGTAGGTGCATTTCAAGCTCAAGACTTGGATCTGAAAGCCAAGAATCCATTGTCCAGAAGGTAGAGAAAAACACCGTAAAATTTGGAACCCTGAGACTGGCACACACACACACACACACACACACACACACACACTCACACACACAAACACACACAATGTGTGTTTTCTATGCTCCACATCAGGCAAATTGTCCTCATATATTCGGCTTTATTTGGTTTGCAAATCATTGTCGCTATTCAGTCTCTCAAGTTCCTCTGTTAGCCAGGCCCTAAAGGTGGAGTTGTGTTTCAGGAGAAAAGAGATTTATTGTCGTGTGCAACTTGAAATCTGAGCCTTTGACTTAACTTAAGAGGAAAGAGACATTGTGTTCTGGAATATGTGGATGACTGCAACAGGGAGGTTACAACAGATACTATCAGAGGGCGGTATCTTTTCAGAAGGCAAATTGTTTTCCATGTTCTCCTGCTTTGGGAAAAAAGCCAGAATTTGGCAGAATTTCATAGATAGCATCCTCCTTATTCCATGGGGGCTAGTCCATTCTTTGTTTGTCCTATTGCTTTGCTTGCCCAGACTTGTTAGTATGCTCTCCCTTCCAGGGAGAAAAACAACACCTATCCTTGGATCTCATCATACAAGAGCTCTGAAATATTGCAGTAAATGTATGGCATGAGAACAGTGAATAGGAGTTCCTTGATGTGGGGAGGATTACAATTACAAATGAAAAGAATCCTTATTTGCTAAACAGGATCCTTTCCCAAGTAGAATCAATCTCAATTCCTCATCTCTCTAAACTTCAGGAAAGGGGACTTTTCAGTTTCAATATTAGGCTGATACTGGCATCAGTCTGCTTTTCAGGGACAACTGATAGGCTTTCTATTTTGTACACATCCTAAGACTGAATATTTTCTTAAGGACATATTGCACATATTACTTAACTAAATATTTAGTGCTTCCTTAAAACTTAGCCCAAATGTCTCCTATGGTATTAAAACTTCTTCTGATGATTGACTAATGCCACATGTACCTGTAGACTTTCGGCAGAATCTAAATGAAGAATAACGCTTCTTCAAATGGTTATCACACAACTTTCTCACCAACCTATTCAGATTTTTGCCTTGGCTCCTGGATTCAATTGGCAACTGAAAATGGTTGAGTAATATCACAACAACCATACTCACATATACAAGGTGTATCAAAGCCAGGCCCCATACACAATGTATTATATAAGTTACATTAAGTATTTGAAATGAGTGCTGTTTTCTTCATTTTCTCTAACACATACCTCCACCCACCAATACCAAATTATGTTTGGTCTATGAGGCTGTATGTATCAAGGGATCAGGCTCGTACAAAAACTCTCTTCTGAGTTTTATACATTTCTGAGAAGATTACACTGCAGCAGTGGTGGGTTCCGGATCCCGGTGCAACTGGTACGGTGCAACGGGGTCAGGCATCCCCCACATGCATGCGCACAGCATGCACAGGCAGCATATGCACAGCATGCACACGCAGCATCCGCATGCATGCTTACCTCTGCAATGCCTCCCGACTCCAGCTGCTTGGCGGAGCGTCACGCAGGTGCCATATGGTCTGTGCGCATGTGCGGAAGCGCCGAAGAGCTCAAATGCAGGTAAGGAGCTCGGGCGGGTGGGTGGGCCCTCCGTAGCACCATACCGGAATGGTACCCGATGCTCCCGGCAGGCACCGGTACGTCCGTACCAGGGCGTACAGCCTGCAACCCACCACTGCACTGCAGGAATGAATCTTTGTAAAATATATGCATAATTCACAAATCAGTTTTCATATTTACAGGTAAATAACAATAACAATTTCTCACACTGAAAAATACAGCTTCAGTACAAACATGAATGAATATAAACATATGTTATGAACAAAATAATGTTCATTAGCTTTAGTTTGGTTTAACATATTGATTTATTGATTTACTATTTTTAATTGTCCATGTATTTTGAATGAAAAATTGATTGCATGGAAATGGATAGCTGGACAATGGTGAAAGATTTCCCACACTCTTAATACATTTATGGCCTCAATTATTTGGTGGATCGAATACCTGATGTTATTTGTAACTCATGAATGAGTTTGTGTGTGTGTGTGTGTATTATATATGAATAATTGCAATGAAATATAATAATTCCTTACTGAAACATTTATGTAAACTTACATATGCATACTTTATACCCATATGAAAGCCCCCCTCCACACACATACCATTTTATTATTGTGCTGTTTTCTTGTTTTGTTTATATTTTTCTTTTTGTTATTGTTGATTTTGTTCTTTGTTCTGTCCTGTTTCATAAAATAATAAAAATATGGTAGCACAGAAATGAAAAGAAATATGTACATCTAAAAACATTGACAATATTTAAAGTAATCCATTCATTACAAGAAAAAAATAACAGAAATTAAGTTAGACTGAGGCAGTAGAGATCTTAACTTTCCACTGAGAACAGCATGGAAATAGCAAGTCCACAATACTAAGTCAGTTCCTGATTCAAAAAAATCATTTGGAAGAAATGGCTCAGAGTTCAGTGCCTGTTAAGTCAGAAGTGTTGGAGAAATTCTTGACAATAACATGAACAGCCAAGAAAACAAGCCAATGAATTATCGAAAAATGAACCCAGATTTGTTACTTGAGGCACAAATGACCAGGCTCATATTATCCTATTTTGGACACATTATATGAGGGCCTAGGTGTCTCGAGAAGGCTGTAATGCTGAAAGATGGGAAAAAAGGATGACCAGCAGCAAGGCAGCTAGATTCAATTATAGTAGCAATTGGAAGATCTGAAAGACCCAGGTTGGGAATAGATTGTCATCAATAAGATCTATCTGTATGTTGTTGGTAAGAGATCATAACTTGATGGAACATAATCCATCAATCAGTTTTCTCAATTACTTGAACAGGGAGAAGAAGTTCCCTAGCTGAAAAACAAGAGTTTTATTTCTCTTCCTCCCACCTGAATCTGTCTTCTTCCATCTATTCCTGACTCTCATCTACCCTCTTTCTTTACACCTTTCCATTTTGAGACTACCCATAGCATTTATTTTGTCCATGTTCACCTAGCATCTTTTTTTCTCTTTTAAGGGACCATAGGTCCCAAAATATTGAAATGTTCTAATGTGTTCCAATATTTTCTGCATGAATCATCACACCATCCTAGCCAAGCCAGTTCCTTTTCTTGAAAACCTCTAGTGGTGGCTTACCAATAACTACCCTCATAGTAAAGACAAATGGGACTCAGTGGCTAATACCAGGGGTGGGTTCCGGCTTCTGCTACTGCCGGTTCACTCAAGTACACACTTCGGGCGCAGGCGCGCTTAATGTGCACTACATGTCCATGCACAGTAGTAAAAGATTGCTTCTGCACACGCGCAGAAGCAAAAAACAAGATGGCGCATATGGCGCCCCAGGGGCGTGGCAGGCCGAGTTACTACTTACTCGGTCGAACCTGTCCGAACTGGTAGGAACCCACCTCTGGCTAAGACGCTGAGCTTGTAGATCAGAAAGGTCAGCAGTTTGGTGGTTTGAATCCTTAGTGCCATGTAACGGAGTGAGCTCCCATTACTTGTCCCAGCTTCTGCCAACCTAGCAGTTTGAAAGCATGTAAAAATGCAAGTAGAAAAATAGGAACCACCTTTGGTGGGAAGGTAGCAGCGTTCCATGTCCCTTCGACATTTAGTCATGCTGGCCAGATGACCATGGAGACGTCTTTGGATAGTGCTGGCTCTTCGGCTTTGAAATGGAGATGAGAACCACTCCCTAGAGTCGGGAACGACTAGCACATATGTGCGAGGGGAATCTTTGCCTTTGCCTTTATATATATAGGCACTTTATATAATAAAGACGTTCTACCACAATAAATCGAAGTTCTAAACGGTCAGTAATTATTGTCAAAGCAGGAAGAGTAGAGGGATTGTTTAAGGAGACAAACTTGGAAGAATAAAACAGCCAGACTATGCTGCAATTAAAGGGCCTACTAAGTCCCTCTTTCTCCTAATGTTCTTCTGGCAGCAACAGGGATAGGTGGTATAATTCTAGATAGGTGGATGAAATACAATTTAATTTCTTGCATTTCATTAGCAGGAAAGTACTGGAAGAGCTTAGAGAAAAGCCATGTGAGGAATAAACAATCTAATAGGAAGAGTCTTCATTGAAGCTCACTATTTCATCCAAAGGATTATTGTGTTTGGCTATCACCTGATTCAACTAAACAATGCCTGCATCATCCTATATTTAAGATCTTAAAGAACTTAATTGCTGCCTGCTAGCTTTCTAAAGCTTATCAGTCAAGACAGCCAGATAGTCCTCAGAGGCCTACTGCCATATCCTGTTTAAATATCTCCCTTAAGAAATGAAAGAATTGTATTTTTAGTCACCTCTTTGGCAATCTGAAAATTATGCTTCTGAAAAGTTTACAGAAGCCTTTTATGGAGCAGCGGGAACAGTTTTAATGAACACCTGATTAAAAAAAAATCCAATCTAGGTCAAATGACATTTGTTTCAGAAGCCATGTTTCTTAGGTTAAATTCTTTAGTAAGCCATTGGTGTTTATTGCACTACCGAATTGATTGGGTCATGTAGGGCAGGCTGTACAAATAACAGCATCATTCACAAAAGGGACCACAATTTGTTTCAACATGTATTGAACTCCTGCTGGTCCTTCAAGCTCTATTGGAAGAGAAGTAGAAGAGATTATCAGCTTCCCCCCAAAACCCACAGTATAAGCTTCTCGTTTTCTTTTTCATATATCTTAAATAAGCCCTTAGGCCTATATCGCCTTGACTGACAGCTTGACGTGCTGTATTGAGCACACTACGTGTGCATTTGATCGAACCTGTAAAGTTATATGTCAAAACTGATACAACCTCTGTATGGTATACGTTTTCACAATACTATAAATCATTTTAAGACAGAGATTCTGTATGTACCTGTTATTCTTTGAATCAAAAGGCATAATAATGGCCTTTATCCCAAATGACAATGAAACCAGCCCTTACAATAAACTTTTAATTCCCCAAGCATGTTCTGCAAATACCTATCATTGCTTTCCTAGCAGATGAAGTAATTAAAATAATATTGAGACTATTGTTCATTTACCAGAGGAATGAGTCGCGCTGAATTCAATGGCTTTTCTGTCCAAGAGATTTTAGATAGCTTGCTATATATATATTAAAAAGCTCATATCGTTACATATCAAACTTCTGCAGATGTGTTGGAACTATTGCTTCCAGGGAATTTTAGGAATCATAATCATAATGTATCTGAAGTGCAGCAGGTAGAGGATAAAAGTGTAGATTTATTTTGGAAAAAATGTTATTGAATGCAATCAGGCTTATTTCAGAAAAATAAATCATTCAAAACTCCTATAAGGTCAGTAAACTCACACCAAAAGAAGGTTCTTTCCCATCTTTAGCACTTTCTGCTCTTGCAGTTTAAATCAGCAACAGCATGTCTCATTTTTCCCCTCAGTCACACGCCTTATCTGGTTCCCAGCCTGGAAGTTAACCTTCAATGTTCAATCATAACTTTGTGTTCTGGATTTAAAAAGTAATTTTTGCTGTTTAAATTGAGATACTCCTGCCACAACAATAAAGGGTACCAAACAGTGGTGGGTTCCAGATCCCGTCGCAACTGGTACGCTGCGACAGGGCCAGGTGTCCACCATGTGCACGTGCGCTGCGCATGCATGTGCCCCCACTGCCCGCGATGCTCCAGCTGCTCAGCAGAGCATCATGCAGACACCGTACACTGCATGTGCATGCGCAAATGGCCCAGTTGGATCAAGTACAGCTCAGGAACGCGGGCGGGCAGGTGGGCCCTCCGAAGCACCATACCGGAACGGTGCCTGCTGCTACCAGCAGGCACTGGTACGCCTGTACCGGGATGTACCACCCACAACCTACCACTTGTATCAACCCAATGTCATTTGGAACAAGTAGATCAGGTGATAGACTTCTGAGGATTGAGACGGTGTGGAGATATTGAGAGATATGATAATAAAATATGATGATCACTCTTCTCCCTTGCAGTAGGACAGCATCATCAACTGTCTTTCGTCTTCCCACATTTGCCATATCAGGACCAGATTCTAAGATTTTTTCCCTTGCCCCCACATTTTAGAATTCAACTCTGAGCACAGCATACTTGTCTAGTTTTCATTTCTGTTTAACTGAGCATTTCTAAACTAAGAATTTTCGGCTCCGTAATTAGGCTATTTGGCTTTACCTAAGTGAGCTACAGCCATTTCTCTTTCTCTTTACTTCTGCCAGCCATCCATCCACTGCACAGAAGGGCAGCAGTCCACAGTGCCCCAGAAAAAGGGTAGTTTTACCAAGCAAAAAAGTGCAGGGTTCAGTAGGAAAAAATAAAGCCAACAATGTCGGGAAATTCCTAGATCATTTCTGTGCCTTTCCTTAGCGTGCTGCAATTAATTTCACCTTGCAGCTGATGGTTCAAGACCTTTGGCCCCATATGATTTTATAAATAAAATGGGGGAATGTTGCAAGTAATTTCACAATTGGAATCTGGTAGATACAGTGGTTCTGGTCCATCTTATTGCATCATAAGATATGTGTGTGTTTCCCATCACAGATGATACTAACAAAGTAGATAGATATCAATATTAAAAGGAAGAGGACTGAAACTGAGGAAACTGATGTATTCTGTGTATTCTCTCAGTAAACAGCAACCTTTGGAGAGATTTCTATGGTTTCATTTACATTTCCCCCCAATTTTTCAATTTTCCTTACATAACTTTGTACCAATCAACATTTTTTCAAACCACTAGACCCGTGATGGCGAACCTATGGTATGCGTGCCACAGGTGGCATGTGGAGCCATTTCTGAGGGCATGTGAGATGTTGCCCTGTCAGCTCCAGCACACATGCGTGTGCTGGCCAGCTGATTTTCAGCCTTGATTTTCGGCCATTTTTCGCCCCCTGGAAGGAGAAAAACAGCACAATGGGCAACGCAGAAGTCCATTCCCAAACTTCCAGTTTGCGTGTTGGGCCATTTCTAACCTTCCCCAGGCTCCTAGAAAGCCTCTGGAGCCTGGGGAGGGCAAAAAATGGACCTACCAGACCCATCGGAAGTTGGAAAACAGGCCATTTCTGGCCTCTGCAGGGCCTCCAGGGGGGGGGGGGGAGAAGCCATTTTCGCCCTCCTCAGGCTCCAAGAAAGCCGTGCACACATGCACAAGGCACGTGTGTGTGTGTGTGTGTCACACTCACATGCATAGAGGGCATGGTGCGGGGAGGCATTAAATTATGGGGGTGGACATGCAAGCGCACATGATAGCACACACACACATACTTTTGGCACCCGAGGCGAAAAAAGTTTGCTATCACTGCACTAGACCAGTGGTGGGCAACCTTTTTTTTCAACTGAGCCAAATCTCGCCAAAACCACGATTGAAATTTATTTTGAGAGCCACACTTTTAAAACCGAAAATACATAGGATGGTACACTGTTTTTAGTTTCAATAAACTCTGGCATTTGAAGTACGCAAGTCTTAAAGCTGTCAAGTTACAAAATCCTTGCATCCCTAACCCTTTAGGAAAAAAACCCCAAGGGGTCTTCAAACCTGACAGCTTGAAGACTTGTGGACTTCAACTCCCAGAATTCCTCCTCCAGTCATGTTGGCTCAGAAACTCTGGCATTGAAGCATGCAAGTCTTAAAGCTGTCAAGTTGCAAGACCCTTGCACCCCTAACCCTTTAGAAAAAAAAAACCAGGGTCTTCAAACCTGACAGCTTGAAGACTTGTGGACTTCAACTCCCAGAATTCTGAGAATTGAAGTCCACCAAGGGCATCAATCATATTAGCCCAGGGATCTGCAAAATTGGCTCTTAAGACTGGTGGACTTCAACTCCCAGAATTCTGAGAGTTGAAGTCCACCAAGGGCATCAATCATATTAGCCCAGGCAGGGATCTGCAAAATTGGCTCTTAAGACTGGTGGACTTCAACTCCCAGAATTCTGAGAATTGAAGTCCACCAGTCTTAAAACAGCCAACTTTGCAGACCTCTGTGTTAGCCCAAAGCCTGGCGCTGGGCGGGCCTTGCTCCCCCATTGGTGGAGCCCCAGGAAGCGAGGAGGGAGAAAAAGAGACAGAGGCAAGGAGCTTCTCCCCCCCCCCGCAAAAATCTTATCAGGGAGCCGGCGGGCAGTAGCAAATTAGCTGATCACGCGGCGTGATCGGCTAATTTGCTACTGCCAGCCCGGCTCCCCGGTTAGATTTTTGCTGGGAGGAGGCGGGGGGGAAGCTCCTTAGCCTCCGTTTCTTTTTCTGCCTCCTCGCTTCTCGTCATTCCACTTGTCAGAAACTTCTCCTGCATCAAATTTGCAACGACCTTATAGAATAACAGAGTTGGAAGGGACCTTGGAGGTCTTCTAGCCCCAAGAAGCGAGGAGGGAGAAAAAGAGACGGAGGCAAGGAGCTTCCCCCCCCCCCGCAAAAATCTTATCAGGGAGCCGGCGGGCAGTAGCAAATTAGCTGATCACGTGGCGTGATCGGCTAATTTGCTACTGCCAGCCCAGCTCCCCGGTTAGATTTTTGCCGGGAGGAGGCGGGGGGGGGAGCTCCTTGCCTCCGTCTCTTTTTCTCCCTCCTCGCTTCTCGTCCCCGCCCGACTTCAGGATCCTCCCTAATCATTGTGGATCGAAAAGAAAAAAGGGAAAGAGGCGCTTGTTTTGAAGTGCCCGAGAGGAGGGAGGGGAGCGGGCGCCCGGCACACAGAAGAGCCACATTAAAGTGTGTAAAGAGCCGCATGTGGCTCGCGAGCCGCGGCTTGCCGACCACTGCACTAGACAAATGTGTACTTATATATACATTGAAAATATAGATAGGGGTATGACCAATTTATTTTACTTCATTTGAATGAGGTGTGGGGTGAAACAATTTTTACTACTCCTCCAAAAAGTGATAACTCGTGGATCTGAGAACTGATGGATTACATTGTTTACCTTTTCTTATTGGTCAGCTGTACGGAGAGAAATGATGGGACACATCTAGAGGACCATTTTAACATGCTTTCCTTTAGTCTGTCAGATTGCATAAAGTATCCCAGCATAAATTTGTCCTGTGTGCATACCCAAACATATTACTCTGTTTTATCAACAAGATTTGTGAATGGTGCTATCCTAAGGCTCTACTGCAAGGCAATTTAACCAAAGTGATTAGGGGGTTCCTGTTGGACAAAATATCATCCATCAATCACCTTCTGTAATGTGAGGTGGGAAAAGAGGCAAGTTGTGATACAGTGGTGAATTTAGCCATATGTCAATATTTATTCTGTGACGTAGCTGGAGACTTCTTACTCCTGTTGTTCGGAAAAACTTCTGTTCACCCTGTGGAACACCTGCAATGCTTCATCTGCACGGCAGGGATGGATCAGTTGCATAGATCACAGTTGGGAGGTTTTGGAAGGCAAGACTTTTTCCTACAACTTTTGTCATCCAACCTAGTTAAGCAAGAGAGGCCTTATCTCTTTGTTGTACTTGAGCCACAAAATGTGAGGATGAACAGAGCTCGTGTAGGTATTTCTTGGAGGAACACCATTGTGAACTACCTTATGCCTCTTGGGGGATCTGGAAGGAAATCACCAGTCCCTTACAGACTATCCACATGGCTTGTAAGTACCTTCCAGTTTTTAGAATTCAGTCTTGTCAAATGAATCAGTTATTGTGCATCAAGACTTGGGAAAAGTTTGGTTCCCCTAAACCTTCCCACGATATGTGTTTGACCCAAACCAAGGGGAAATATCATGAATATTATTTCTCTGAACATCAATTATTTGAGGGAATGGAGGAAATTATTTTTGTGCAGTTCAATCACACCAAAATCTTGGAAGTAAAAAGGAGCTTAGAGGGTTTATTTGTTTAGTGGGTCTCAAATGAGAGCTACTAGGTGCCACATACAACTTGCTGACCCATCAATCTGTTTGGAAATCATTATTCACTATAGAGAACTGCAAGGGAGCGAGCAAGATAAAACAGTTGCTATGAGTTGGGCAGGCCCAGTCCCTAACATGTGATTTGTTTGGCTGTTGCCAAGCTCTGTGTTATCTGGCAAATCTTAAGAGTTGTATTGGGAGAAGATGGAAGGCATCAGGTTCTGCTTGCATTAGGAAGACTCAAAGCTAATTGGCATAAAAAGAAAGCTATCAGCAAATAATAGTTAATGAGGCATCTTCTGGCTGAAGTCAATATATCTCTAAATTAACAAATGCAGACATGACAGAATGCTTGGTGCACTTTGACATCAACGGATCTCTAAATAGTGAACACAATGATAGGCCAATTGCTAGCTGTTTTGTGAGCATTTTGGGAAATGCTACTAGATAACTGCCAATTGTCTGTATCATATGTGGAGCAGAATTATCCATCCTCAGCAGAAAAAATCTTAGCTGTCCAAATGTTTAAGAAATACTGCTTTACTACTTATATGACATAAACGCCCAAAGATGCTTCCACACTAGCTGTTTTCTCTGCAATAGATGTAATTTGTTTAGAATCCAGATACCTCAAAGTTGCATTTCAGTATTCTTCATGCTGTCTTTCCGCCTATCACTTCTTAGACAAGACATGTGACAATTTTGTATTTTATGTTCTTTCATTAGTTGCTTCTATTACATCTTAATAGGAAATTAAGATTATTATACCAAACACTTCAATATTTCAGAATAATTTTTGATTACTCAACTTGAATATTTGAAAAACATAATTTTTAAAATCTCCAAACTGCCTTTCCTTCTTAATGCCCTTAGTTGCAAAGTTTTCACTATCTTCATAATAATATACTGGAGAACATGGGGATAGCCTAATCAATGATATTTGTTCATAAGAAATTATGATTTTCCTGCCACTTTTCTTCATAGCAGAGTCCTGGAGAGTGATGTGATGCTAAAATTGGGCAGCCTACTTAAACAGGAAGTCACATTTCACTTCGCATATTCTGAAGGCTCAGCCAGATCTTTCCCCCTACTTAATTTTCTTAAAATGCAGTTGTAACTCCAGCCTGTCTACTATAGACCTTGATTACTTCCTGTTTACTAATGGCCATGATGTTTAACAGTGTCCTTAATTTATCTGATTCCCTATAAAAAAGGAGACGCATAAGTATAAGACCAATTGCTTGCAAATGCATTTATTTATTATCTTTGGAATGGAAAACCTTCTAAAATTGTAATAGTTCAAAAATAAATAGATACTTAAAATGGACAAAAGCAAGCTGGCCATTTTCCTATTCAGGAAATGACTAGTGAGGGACATATTCAGACCTAATGTCATGACCAGAGGTGAACAGCAAACCATCAATGTAAAGAATGACAAGGAAAGTACCCGTTAAACATGCCATGACAGTAACAAGCAGGATTTTTTTACATTGGGAAGTGCACAGTCAATTGCTTTTTAACCAGTGTAGAAGTAATCTAATGTGCAAGCAACCAAAAATGTTATAGTTCAGAGTTTATCTTAGCAATGGACTCCCTAGGACAGTGAGGGCGAAACTTTTCAGCACTGAGTGCCCAAACAGGAAGGCATGTGCACGCCCTGGAGCCCCAGAAACCCAAAGATTAGGTAACTGGTGCGCATGCGCGCACCAGCTACCTGGTCTTCGGGTTTCCAGCATGCGCACTGGCCAACTGGTCTTTGCGGGTGCTGGAGCTCCAGAGCCCTGCGCACTGGCCACCTAGTCTTCCAGTTTCCAGCTCTCCGGGGTGTGTGAAGACCAGCTGGCCTGCGTGCATGCGGGTGCCAGAAATCCAAAGAGCAGCTGGCGATGGCACATGTGCCCACAGAGAGGGTTCTGTGTGCCATCTCTGGCACATGTGCCAGATGTTCGCCATCACAGCCCTAGGACATACTAAGCAGCAATTACCATATTTTTTGGAGTATAAGATGCACCCTTTTCCCTCAAAAAAGAGGCTGAAAATCTGGGTGCATCTTATACACTGAATACAGCATTTTTTGCCTCCTGAAACTCCACCCCCTTCACCAAAATGGCTATGCAGAGCCTCCAGGAAGCTTTTAGAGAGCTCCTGGGGAGCTGGGGAGGGCAGAAATGAGCAAAAAAGGCCAGTTTTTTGCTCAATTTTACCCCCCCCCAGTCCCCAGGAACACTCTATAAGCTTCCTAAAGGCTATCCATGCCCCTTTTTTATGAAAAACGGGCCATTTTTTGCTTGTTTTTGCCTCCCCACATCCCCCCAGGAACACTCTGCAAGCCCCCTAAAGGCTATTCATGCCTTTGGAGGGGGGAAACGGGCCCGTTTTTGCAAGGTTTGCACAGTGCAAAAACTTTTTTTTAATTTGCCTCTTCAAAACCTTGGTGCGTCTTATACTCTGGTGCGTCTTATACTCCGAAAAATATGGTAGTACTTTACACTCAGTGGGGTCTACCTCTGAGTTGCTATTTCTAGATTTTCATTATTTTGAAGTTATCCTTCCTATCCAATTTCATTTACAGATTCTGTTTGTAGTCAAATGCACTTTTAAAGGTAAGTAATTGCCCATACAAGGTGAGCCACTGTTTAAAATGTAGATGGATCTGATGCGCCTCCTGGGCTTCAAAAGAAAATTGGAATTCACAATGTAACCAGGAACTGGATTAGCTCCTTAGAATCTGATACATAAAAAACAACCTAGATGCTTCTAAAGCAGAAACACATTAATGAACGAGCAAACAGAGGAGGGGGGGGGCGGAGGGGGAATGCCCCGTTTGGCAAAGGTTCTTCTTCTGTCTAAAAAAAGCTGGTCCCAGCCAGGGAGGAGGGAATAGTGGTTGTACCTTTGGATGCCTCTGGGCCTGACCCTTTCCCCTCTGTAATATTTACAAGGAATCCTTTGCAGACCAAACTCTGGTATATATTTCTTTTTCCCAATTAATTAATTAATTAATTAATTTAATACTAATCATTTTAAAAGGCTTCGAAGAAAAATAAGTGAGAATGAACATGAAAGGAAAAAAGAAAAGAAACAATTGGTGAAGAAATACAATATCAGTACACAGGCAAAGGAGTTTATCACTAAGCATCAAAGAGACAGAGTACATCAAATCCTTTCAACATTTGAATCTCTAAGCTGAGTGTCAACATCTTCACTGTCTTGTTATTTAAAGATACACACACCTGAAGGTGTGCATAAAAGAAATGTTAAAAATACTTCATTTTTTAATTTTCCTTTTGTTATATTCCAACTGATACACAATATTTGTAAACATTTATTTTTAAGTATTTCTCATTTCAGTTCTTTAGTCAATTTATTTTCTCCTTAAAAACTATACTCTAAACACTTAACATTTGTCCTGAGGTCTAATACCATTTCCCTCGAAAATAAGACCCAAGTGGAAAATAAGCCCTAGCACAATTTTTCAGGATGGTCGTAATATAAGTCCTACCCCCAAGAATAAGCCCCAGTTAAAAGCATCAGTCATATGGGTGCATTTAGTACCATAATTTCCCCCAAAATAAGATATTACCTGAAAATAAGCCCTAATGTGTCTTTTGGAGCAAAAATTAAATTCCCTGAAAAATTATTCCCTGAAAATAAGACCTGGTCCTCGCCCTGGGCATTTGGACCAGCAGCTCCCAAGCTTGCTTCTGTAGAGCAGTCGAAAAATTGCTATTAGGAAAGCATTTGAGGATGAAAAACCAGAAGTGTCGCGGCAGGAACGGCTGGGAAAATGGCGAGCTCTAAAGAGTCTTGCAAAAAACCCAGCCAGTGAACCGTCATTGGGAGGCCTTTGGGCCAGAATCATCCTGAAGGGACAGTGAAGAAGGAGAGGCATTTTGAATGACCACGAGGAGCAAGGCAAGCACCTCGGCAGGTCTGAAACAAGCTCTCCAGACCAGCGGTGGGGGTGGCGGCCATTTTCTAGCCAGGGCTTCCGGATCAAGTTTAGAGCAGGAACGGTGATCAGACAGTGTTGGGACTGGGAAAAAGGCTGGCCAACCCAAGGATAAAGAAAACTTTAAATTTGGAGCTTAATTTTTTTTTTTGTCCAGTGATTGAAAACAGCAGTTAACCATTACTTGGAATACAAAGGGAGGGAAAGAAAGGAAAAAAAGGTGACTGCCCAAGAAGTTTGTGGTTAATATAATTGGAACTGGAACTTTAAAAAAAAGAAAAGACACGGAGAAAATAGAAAAAAAAAATTCAAAATGGAATCTATCATGTTCATTCCTTTTTACACGAATAATTAAACCTTTATTTCTCTCAGAGTAGATTTGGAACTTTTGAAAACTTTGAAAACCTTGATAAATTATTGATATGACTGTCTGTGGGATTGTAAAAGCCATCTACTGGGGGAAAGAAGGTACAACATCTGGAAACAAAGTATAGAGGAAAAATGTGACCTTGAATAAAAGAAAGATAAGTGGAAGATTTTCTAAGGAATTGACAGCCATTTCCTGTTGTTTGACTGTGTTTTGTCACAGCTGAGAAAAAAAGCTAAAAATCTTGGAACAAACTGCTTTATTTTGGGACTGGGATTGGGTATTATAGTTGGAAAAATGTGGAATCAAAAGAGAGGCCTAATTAAGTGTACTAAAATATAAAAAAATGTTAAACTTGAACATGGAGTTTGGGATGTATGAAGAGTCACGAAATGTTAAAAGATGCACTACCAGCACTAAAAGATATTAAAGAACCAGAAAAACCAGTGAAATATATAGAACAGGAAGAAGGAGAAGAACTGATAAAGAGAAACACAAATGAGAGGCAAGATGGGTGAAAAAGAAGCTGAAAATAAAAGCCAGTTAGATGATTCTGTTGAGATTTATAGAAACAAAAAAAAAAAAAAGAGCAGAGAATGAAAAAGAAAATGCTGTCCAAAAAAAGAACAATTCAAAAACAAAGAGAGAAGCAAAAAAGAAAAATCCTAGGGAGGGTTACTCAAATAGTTCAAAGAAAAATGATAGGGAAAATCCGGAAGAGATAATACATATAAAAGGGGAGGGGACGGTGGAAGGGGATTTAAGAGTAGGGATAGAAGAACAATCAGAAAACTGATGAAAAATGGAACATCAAAGAGCAAGAGATGAGTTAAGAAAATGGCTAGGAAAGGAGGAAGAGAAAGAAGAGATGTATTAGTAGAAAATGAAATATGTTAATACTGTTGATGAGATTTAGTTAAAAAATAAAACTTGGTTAATTGTAGACAACCAATTAAGTAAAATGCTTGTTAATGCTTGTTAAATGTGATGATATATGCTACCTATAGAAATTAGAACAACAAACGGAAAATGAAATAATAAGTTTAGTATATTTTTTCTGAAAGGGTGAAAAATAATATTGTTTATGTGTTAAGAAAAAATTAAATTTAAGATGGAAATATGGGAATAAATAATGGGCCAAAATTAGTATGGCATTGTGATGTAAAATAAAGTATATATAAGAGAGATTGTAAAAGGGGGAAAACCCAGACAACACTTCGTTAAATAATTTTTAAAAATTGTAACAAAAAAAATATTGCAAAAAAAAACCCCCCCACAAAGGAGAGCATTTGAGGACAAATAACAATTATTTTGCCCTTTGTGATGGTGCACCAGGTTGATGACTTGTCAGTGGGTGTATTGTTTTAATAGTGTTTTTAGTCCTGTATCATGCTGGTTGCTGTAAATTGCTCAGAGCTTGTGGGAATTAAATGGCATAAAAAGTGAAATAAATAAAGCATTGGACAATAGGTGGAAGTGCAAACATTTTTGGAAAATTGGGGGGAGTGTTTTTAAAAATATTTTAACAAACTAATCTGATCTTTTAAGCCAATTCACCTTATCTTGTATCCTCCACTTTAAAAAATATAGCACCTTGTACAAATTTCCATTTTAAGTACAGTATAGATTCATGCTAAGGCCCTGTCTGGGAAATGTATATTTTCAAGTTTTTAAATGAATTAATCTTACTATAGTATACATCATTCTTTTTGAATACAAGCTAGTGCTTGAAGATGTGACCTGCTTTATTTAGTGGATTTAATGTTATAATCCAAAGTTATTTCTTAGTTTTTAAATAAATATTAGATGATAAGCATGGTTAAAACTACATTTCCAAGTGTCCATAAGAACAACATCTAATTTTGGAAAAAAACTATTGAAGTTGTGAGATGAGGAATAGCTTCTTGAGGGATGTTGAGTGAGGGGAACACTCTTTTGCACAGAGCAATATATGATAGAAACCAGTAGTAACCTACCCCCTGCCCTCTTCAGCAACTTTTGTGGTCCCGCCAGTTGCTTTCCCCCCCTGAAAACATGAAGCATATATCCATAGCATAGGGAGAAAACCTCTTTTCCCTCATAAATGAAATTGCAAATTGTTACTTGCTGTTTTATCAATTATGCATTGTTTTAAAAGAAGAATCTCCCTTTGTTGTTGTCAGTTGTGAAGTCGTGTCTGACCCATCGCAACCCCATGGACAATGTTCCTCCAGGCCTTCCTGTCCTCTACCATCCTCTGGAGTCCATTTAAGCTCATGCCTACTGCTTCGGTGACTCCATCCAGCCACCTCATTCTCTGTCATCCCTTTCTTCTTTTGGCCTCAATTGTTCCCAGCATTAGGCTCTTCTCCAGTGAGTTCTTCCTTCTCATTAAGTGACCAAAGTATTTGGCCAAAGAATCTCCCTTATGTATTTTTAAATCTTACTTAATGTTGGCCTCTGCTTATAAACTATGCTTACATAACAGGCCATCAAGTCAGAAAAAAGATGGGGAGGGAAAAGCATTCTGGGTATAATTTTATCTGGCTTGATGGCTTGTTGTATTTGGGATTCATATTGACGGAGGCATGCTATTGAAAGGGAAAAAATGAGGGAGAAAGAAATATCGCTTTTTCTAGAAAGGAAGTTAAAGTCAAACACACCCCTAGGTAAGGGTCAGAGAATTTGGTGTCCATCAAACCAAAATTAACAGAACCTGGCATTGTATGATCTCAAGCATTTCTGAAGTAGCAAATATACTTTAGTTAGATTAATTGTTGATATTCTGTTCTAATTAAACTTGCATCTTGTAGTCTAATAAAAACTTGCTAGGCTTGTCAGAATTTTGAAAGAAGATAAGTGACAGCCATGGGTGCTTTTGTGGGACAAGCATGGTTTTATTTGACCAGAACCCATGGCCTGCACCTTGAACGTTTTGATAGAACAGTTTGTGGCATGTTGGAAAGCATCACAAAAGCCAGAGAATAAGAAAAAAAAAAACCTCAAGGAAGTAGCTGTGAAAGAGGGCTTATACAGGCTAATAGCTGATTTGGCTGATTGTTCTATCAAGGGGAAAACACTATTTATTTTGAATAAAAATTATACTCCTCAATGACTTAGAATTTTTGAATGCCTGGAACACAGCCAAGAGGAAAAGCAAGTTGTTAACTGAGAAATGTCTGGGAAGTCAGGCTGAAAGCTTTCATCAGCTTAATTTGTAGTACAAAGAATGCAGAAATAAGTCCTATTGTGTTCAATAACTCCTATCCATAGTACATGTGCTTAGGATGGTAGCTTTAGTTGATCAGTAAGTACAACTTGGCCGCAATCCAATGCAAAGTTCAGCATACTTAAACTCATTTGTTTCAAATATTCACAGAACACATACAGTAGAACTGAGCCAATAATATTAGCTAGATTCAGGATCTATCTAGATGGTGGTGTTAAGTATACACTAGCATAATAAACTCTATAATTATGGCAATCTGCACAGTGCAGAATTTAGGCAATGCAGTATTGTGGGCTTTGATCCAAAAACTCTAAACATCTGGCTTTTCAGATGCACCAGAGTTCAGGGTGATTTAATAACTTAACCCCATAATTCCAATTAAATAAACTAACAACCGACAAGAGATGGGTTTCTCTTAAATTTTAACCTCGCAAAACTAATTTGCAAAAGTGAATATAAATGTTTAAAATCATGGAATAGTCTTACAGTTACCAGAACAATATTTTGACATTACCTACATTATTTAACCCTTTAGGGGAGAGGATTCAGTAGAAAAACATATAATACACTCACATTTCCCCTTAAATGTGTATATTTTTCTGTGTAAGTGAAAGTTAATATAGACCTGATTTAATATGAAATCACTGTTAAGTAAATACATGCATCTAATTTTGAGATATGATTACAAGAAGACCTGGGTAAAAATGTTCTTAAAATGATCTAACAGACATTTTTGGTACTTTCAAAGTATCCAACTCCAAAGCTTCCTGACAAAGTGGAATTCCAGTGTTAATTCATTACAAAAAATGCAAAATAGAAGTTTTTGTTATGCACCCCTTAATGATTTTAAGTAAAAGATATAGTTAATAATTAAGAAATATTAAGAAATATATAACAATATATAATAATGACCTCTACAGTGATATCAATGTAACAGTACATAAGAATTGCAACTGAAATATTTAGATTAAACATAATTACAAAAACCAAATTCATATGGTGCTCAGTCCAAGGTTTCTGGGTTCAAGGTTATACAATTACAGTCTAAATGAAAATGATTTAGAAGTAAAGGTGAGAACAGATTGATAAAATGTAAAAGCATCTACTGGGCAGGCTGTACTTGCTCTATGAAAAAAGTGAACTTGAGTATGTGAAAAATGCCAGACAAACCATAGCATATATGTATAAAATAGGTATAATTGGATAATGTCCTTCTGCAGATGCTCCATAACATTGAACGAAAGAAATACAGCAGTTCCATCCTGGACTTCTGGTACACAATTGCAACACTCCAATTTATACAGCACTTTGAATTAAATTTCCTTCCTTTCCCAGATGATTTCAGCTAAGAGCTGGTTGTGATTACCCCTTAATTGCTCTCCCAAACACTCAATGTCAAGCCATGGTAAGAAAAAATGTATTAATGTTTTTCATAGAAGGAAAGAGTGTCAGTTGGTATAATGGTTATAGGCTAGAAATTGGGACACTGTGAGTTCCAGTTCTGTACAAAGCCAACTGGTTTATCTTGGGCCAATCACTCTCTCTCTCAATCCTAGAAAGAACACAACGGCAAACTGCTTCTGAAATCTTGCAAAGAAAACTACAGGAACTTGTCCAGGCAGTCATCAGGAGTCAATACTAATTTGAAAGCACAAAAAGGAAGGAAGGAAGGAAGGAAGGAAGGAAGGAAGGAAGGAAGGAAGGAAGGAAGGAAGGAAGGAAGGAAGGAAGGAATCTCAGATAGCACCAGGTTTCAATCCTTCGTGGTCATCTGGTGGTTCTCCAGAATTAAACCTGGAAAAAGTGGGAGAATATTTTGCTTGTTAAAAAAAATAAACATCTTCTGGAGTAGAGGAAAAAGAGGGGATAGGGTTGGATAAGTTTAAGTATCAAACAAAGCTACTATTTTTTAAATAGGCCACAGAGAGTTATCTTGAGCATAATGCTAAACCAAAGCAAAACAAACTACATTAAGAGTTAGTATATTATGTGAAAGTAAGCATGGGTAACTTCATGAACGGCATTCCACCAGTTTTGTTTAATCATAATTATTACATAAGCATAACTGATTCACATGGCATTATGCCACAAACCACTGTTTACAAACCACACTCTCTTTATTCATATAGCACACAAGCAAAATCAAAGAAACCACAATATTATTTAAAATGAAATGTGTAAATTGCCAAAGGGACGTAGAATATCTTGATCTTTAGCAAGTAGTAGGATTTCAATGAATATATGCTTTTAAGAATGTCCCCTGCAAATTGAATGAACTAATTCTTATCTTCCTTCCTTCCTTCCTTCCTTCCTTCCTTCCTTCCTTCCTTCCTTCCTTCCTTCCTTCCTTCCTTCCTTCCTTCCTTCCTCCTCCCTCCCTCCCTCCCTTCCCTTCCCTTCCTTCCTGGAATACTGCATTGTTCTCAGCAAA
This sequence comes from Natrix helvetica, assembly GCF_964273705.1. Classification (NCBI taxonomy): domain Eukaryota; kingdom Metazoa; phylum Chordata; class Lepidosauria; order Squamata; family Natricidae; genus Natrix; species Natrix helvetica. The sequence goes on along the minus strand of NC_138550.1, from coordinate 78,633,224 downwards.
CAAAGGGTGGAGCTGTTGCTTTGAGAATTGATCTTGATTCTGTATCTGGAGAGCGAAAGTGAAGATAGAACTGAACATTGTAGAGTGTATCTTTGTTTTAAAGTGTATGGAGCACAGAAAGCCCACGAATGCTGCATTGTCTTCATACTTTCTGTCAGGGTACGATCCAGTGAGAAGTCTCCCTGCAAATCCCATTAAATAATGAGAGAAGGGCAAGAATATAAGGGTGCAGTTGTCACACGCTGCTATTAATTCAAAGGGTGATTGTGCCAGAGGACTTCCCACTCCTTTGCGTGCAAGAGGATTAATTATGTGCTCTCTAGGAGATACTGTAGTAAAACACTGAAAACGTTCCCAGACTTTCTGGAAAAAATCATTTTGTCGTAATGTTTCAGAAGCACTCCAAAGTGTTATGTAAAGAACTGTCACATAGGAAAGAAAAACACTGATAACTATTGACAGTCAACACCTATAACATGGACTGATGTACTCATTTAGTGTGAAAGAAGCCCCTCTCAATTAATTGCAAATGTATTTAGGGTTAGAGCCTTGCAGTTAAGTGTACCTATGTTTACTGAGAAATAACTCCCATTGAGCTCAGTGGAAGGCAATTCCAGATACGTATGTGTGGATAGAGCTACAACCTGAGTGTGCACAAATTAGCTTCCTAATACTTTCTGATTTTATGCAAATTATAATGAATAAAATTACTTTTTGAAATACTTTTTGACCTTTGGCATGATCTCTAACTTTACAGGTAACAGAAACCATGAGCCAGATCTGAAATATTCACAAAACTCCTCTGGAAAAGTAGAAATCACATATAAACCAATCTTGCATTGTATTATACCAAAGGCAGAAGCTATTGCTCACTGATTGAAGTCAAAGGACTTTCCTAATACACCCAAGTCAAACATGATAAACTCCATTGTTAACTGCTTAACAATGAGCAAAAGCCTTGCCATATCCTGGCAAAATAGTTGTGCAGGGTGGTGAGCTTTTGTACCAATACAAGGCCAGGATTTAGTAGATGTTAACATGAAAACATATCCAAAAGGTACAGCACAGGGAACTCTAATCTTACTGGTTTCCTTGGAGGGAGGAATATTGTATTGGATGAACATGTAGGAGATGAACAGGCTAAGTAAGCTAGAAGGTAGGTTTAAATGTGTCTCCAGCCTGGAATCATTGCGCAGCATCAAGAGACTCAAGTCCAGCCCCCGTGAATTCCACTGACCCTTATCTAATGCCTATTTAGCTTTGACCATCAATTGACCAGATTCTTGCATATAGGTAGTAATAATAAACTCTTCAGTGCTTTGAATTCAATGAATGTTCCTGGTTCTTTGTGGCTGACAGAACCCAGCTCATTGGTCAATGTGAATTTATTATATTCTGCAAATCCAGAAAATTGATTAATTTAGTTGGAGAATGTAAACATAGCCAGAATCTCTATGCCATCTTCTCTAGTCTTGTGCTTTTTAGATGTACTGTATTGTACTATCAATGCCATAAGGACTGCCACTCAACAGATCTTCACCTTGTGCACAAGTATGAACTAAACTTTTCTTGAATGATGGACAAGGTGCTTTGTGTAAGTTCTGGAATGAAAGTTACATTCTCACTAGATGGCCAAGTGTTTGCATATTTTTACTTAAAAAAAATCATGAATCTGTCTGTGAAATCACCAGAAGTTGAATTTGGCTCAAAGGAGACTTTACCATAGGATGTTTCAGGATGATGCTAAGAACAGATGTAGCAACACTGATTGTATTTTCATTCTTTTCATTCCCTGGCCATTCTGAATCTGAAATATAAGAACTGAAGTGGGAGTTTTGTAATGGCCTACAGAGGCATATGACTAGCCAAACTATTTTGTACTTGAGCAATTGTATGGGCCCTCTGTCCATTTGAGGGTGTGCTTTAAGGTGCTTGCACTTACCTTTAAATCCTTCACAGCTTGCTATTGGAACACATGAAAGGTTGCCTGTTCCAGGAATGGTGAACTGTGGTATTCCAGATGTTGCTGAATAATAGCTCCCATCAGCCCTATGATGGTGATTGATGAAGGATGCCCAGAGTTGTAATTCAGTAATACCTGGAGGGTCACAAGTTCCCCTTCCTTAACCTCTCACCTTGTGGGTCTACTCTTCAGTCAGCTCATCCCTCAATGGGGGAAGCCTCAATGCTGACATGCATAGGCATGTGTTCTGGGGAAGTATAGTAATGTATACTGCTGTTGCTTTGGTTTTGTTTTGTTTTTAATATTTGAGGGACTGCAGCAGTTACATAAGGTATTTTTGATGTGATGATATCCAGACAACCTGAAAACAGTTCATTTTGAAGAAATTTAGGACTAAATCTCACTTTGCTCTTTATTGCTTACATAGGTTGATCATATAGATGATAGATAGATAGATAGAGAGAGAGAGAGAGAGAGAGAGAGAGAGAGAGAGAGAGAGAGAGAGGAGAGACTTATTCTTCTTAAATGTTGGTCTTCTTGATTCTGCTTCCATCCATTCCCTCCAGGTATTTCAAGAACAACCTGAAAGTATCAAGTGTCAAAACTAGTTTCTGCTGTAAATGAAATGTGGTTGGGCCTCTTGATTCTCTTTTTTCCAAGTTCTTTTACTAGTTGACAAAAACAGAGGTTATCCTTTTCCTCTCTATCTCCATTCTATTGAGTTAGGCTTGGGATAGGCAGAGTTCACTTTGAAAGTCCTGCTTGGGCTTCTCTCAGTTAGACTCTATCTAACTTGTGTGACGCAGTGGCTCAGTAGCTAAGATGCTAAGCGTGTCGATCAGAAGGTCGGCAGTTCAGCGGTTCAAATCCCTAGCACCACATAACGGTGAGCTCCTGTTAGTTTTCCCAGCTTCTGCCAACCTAGCAGTTTGAAAGCATGTAAAAATGCAAGTAGAAAAATAGGAACCACTTTGGTGGAAAGGTAACAGCGCTCCATGCACCTTTGGCGTCTAGTCATGCCGGCCACATGACCATGGAGATATCTTCAGGCAGCGCTGGCTCTTCGGCTTAGAAATGGAGATGAGCACTGCCCCCTAGAGTCAGAAACGACTGGCACAATGTGTGGGGGAACCTTTACTTTTTAACTTGTATGAATTCTCCAAGTTCTGCTATACAGAGATTGTGGTGCTCCAAGGGAATGCATAACTACGGTAGTACTACACCTAGTACTTTTAAATAAGTACTGTGTAATTTCAGCTGATATCCAATCTATTTACACTATAGACGGCACACACAAAAAATGCAGAGAATGCAGCATTCAAGACCAGTACAAATTATCTTAAGATCAATGTGCAGTTATGTTACAAGGCAACATCCAAAGAAGCAGTCCAAGTCAACCTTGCTGATTACTTGTTTAAATTTATTAAGGCTAGTTTTCTAACACCTATGTCATTGGATTACTTTAGGGCAGGGGTGTCCAAACTTGGGAACTTTAAGACTTGTGGACTTCAACTCCCAGAATTCTGGGAGTTGAAGTCCACAAGTCTTAAAGTTCCCAAGTTTGGACACCCCTGCTTTAGGGCATACAGAGATAAATATTCATAGGGATAAGTACTGCACAAGGCAAGTTTTGTACAAATAATTGTTAGGGTTTATTTCGATGTATTTTAAGCTACTGAATTGCACATCACAATTTTTTAAATAAAAAATCAACCAGCTGAACCTTTTGAAAGTCCCCCCCCCCATTATTTGATATTTGTAGCATTTATTTATTTATTTATTTATTCACATTTCTAAACCGCCCCCTCTCCCAAAAAGGATGTTAGGACTATCAGTGGTTGCCTATTAATGTGGCATTCAGAAGGGAACAAGGGCAATCAAATGGTATGTGATGATGTCATCACCCACACACCCTGACTTGAGGACTTGAATCAGATGTCAGGACACAAGCACATAATTGCTACAAACGGTGTCACTCCACTCACGTCATTTGGCATCTTCAGTTTGCTGCTGATCTGTCAGTCCTACCAAGTAGTGCAAATCTAACCTACTTTTATTGCAACAACTGTAGAAACTGAATCTTGCAAACTCTCTTCATGAGACTTGGAGGGGGGAGGACGTCGCCTAAGGTATTTTCACAAATTGTTCTCTAGACCTGGTTTCCAGGTTCATGTGTGTGACTGTTGCCTTGGTAGCAGGTGTTTCCTCTGTTTCTCTTTAATCACTACAAAACACTGCTGATCTGTCATCAAATAAAAACTTAGCACCTGGATATAGGCTGAAAAAGTGGATGACCAGTAGGTGGCAGCGAAGAGGAGGAGTTTTCTGTATCTCATTGCTGCTATTTTGTGGTCATTTGAATTTTTGCACACTTGATAAAACAGCCTTATCTATATGCTTCATTTCCCTTTTTTTAAAGGATGTTTGGGATATCTTGGAAAGTTCCTGGGAGACTTATGAAATGTATACCATGAGTTATGGAAGCGTGCCTAATTAGTTCTGACAGAATAACTTTCCCGTAGCATGCCTAGGGTATCCCCTCAAGAAATAATTGATTTCAAGACCAGCATCCCTGAGTGAGTGTCTGCAGAAGGTATTCATCTTTCCACCCCTGCAATCTTTAAAATGAAATCTGTGTCTCTGTACATCTGCACACGTACACACAAAAAGTAATAATAATAAAAAAAACATACTGACTCTGGCTATGAGAGACAGAAATTTAGATTTCTGTTTAGCAGCAAATTTTGCTTATGCAAAACCAATGCCTCTCAGCTTAACCTAACCTGTTAAGATAAACTGGGTGGGGATTTTTTTGTTTTTATTGTTCAAAGGATTATAGAGAATCGTATGTCAGAGATAAAAACAAATTATTACTCATTTCTAGATAGTGGTTAAAAGATTAACATGTAAGACAGGCTGCCCGATTACATATGGCACACGTAGAGTCAGGGAGCATATATGGGATTCAGGGAATTTAGCACTGGGAAATCAAAATGGTAGGTATCTGCAATCCAGTGCTTTGTTTGGAAGATTGCCAGCCTACCAAGAAAAAAGACAAGAGTAAGGAAATGAAATAGAAAACATTTAACAGAGTTAGGAGGATGGAGGGACCGACTTCAGCTGGTTTTTTTTTTGTAAATGGCATTTTGTGACTGGCCATATTTCCCATAGTAGCTGTTTTGTGGAAATATTTGGGATGTTTTCTCAGAATATCACATCTGCTCATTGGCTCCAAAGGATGGAGAGCTCTCCCTGACCAGTTTACCCCTAAAACAACAGAGCTCTGTGAAATGTGTTGTGGGGAGAGGCAGAAAGGCATTAGCCCAAAATGACCAATGGATTTTGGTGGCTGAAAAGGGACTTGATTTTGGGACTCTATAGTCCTAGTCCAAGTCCAGTGTTTTTAAAACACTGATAATGTATTCGGTTATGCTGCAGACAAATCATAGGCAGTAATATTTTCAGTATGAAATCCTAGTTCATGAGCATAATTCTTCATCTCTAAATCTTAGACTTTGGTTAAGCTTCTCACAAAGGATCTGATGCAAGGTCAAGTAATGTTTTTGGCTGGCAACCAGTACTGCACTACTTTACGTGATGCCATGAGTACTAAAAAAAACCATCTATTTAAAATTTAATTATCTTTATTAAAATTATGTGATTTGGCTGTATTACAAATTTTAAACAATTTAAAAAAATATTTTATGTTGTATTAAAACTAAGTAAATGGGCATGGATTACACAGCATTACTGATCCTCAGTTTACTGAATCAGCAATAGAAGTTTCTCTTTCCACGGTTCTCAAATCCATGCCCAAAAGTTCTTTGTTTTCTTCTTTTGAAGGACAGATCATGGCTACTTGTTTTGGCATCATTTTTTTAAAAAAAATTATAAATATACTGAGATTGTTTATTAGATGAAGAAAAAATATAGTAGCTTTGAAAGTACGACATCTTTGAAAGTATGACATCTTTGAAAGTATACAAATATGTTTCATTTGGCTTAGCATGGTGGGTGAATCAGTCATTATGACTTGTAAATCTGGGTTTACCGTATTTTTTGGAGTATAAGACACACCTTTTTCCCTCAAAAAGAGGCTGAAAACCTGGGTGTGTCTTATACACTGAATACAGCATTTCTTGCCTCCCAAAACCCCGCTCCCTTCACTAAAATGACCGTGTATAGCCTTTAGGAGGCTTTCAGAGTGCTCCTGGGGGCTGGAGAAGGCAGAAATGAGAGAATAATGGGCCATTTTTGGTTCAATTCTGCCCCCCCCCAGTCCCCAGGAGCACTCTGAAAGCCTCCTAAAGGCTATGCATGCCTTTTGTTTGGGGGGAAAAAACAGGCCCCTTTTTGCGAAAAATGGGCCATTTTTGGGAGGTCTGCAGAGTGCAAAAACATTTTTTTTATTTGCCTCTTCAAAATCTTGGTGCGTCTTATACTCCGAAAAATATAGTACATATTATACATATTATATGAACCTGGTCAATTGTGGTTTATCATTGTCAACTGAAGTATGGCAGCACAGTCAGCTGGATTTAGTGCTGTAAAACCTATGAATAGTTTCTTGTGGACATAGGAAATTGCCTCTTGCAGGATTATTGAAATATTAGACTTTTTCATAAAAGATCATTTTAAGGTAGTAACTCAAAGTCCAATGTTCCAATAATCCTAGAAAATACAAATATTATTTCATATGAAATGACAACCATGAAATGTTGCACTTGCAAACTGATTTCTGAGGAAGAGTAGCAGAATCCAAGAATCTCTGTCTACATATTTGTTTGTCTATCCGTGGTGATAAAATGTGGAGAGGCAGTTCTCCCAATTTGCCCTGACAGAGTCATCTGAAAAGGGATCTATGCTAACCATCAATCTCCCCCTACATGAAATGTCTCTGTTTAATGGCTGATAAAATATCTCAAAAGGGGTTTCTTTTCCTTTTGTCTTTGTTTAAAATGAAATATAATGGACTTGGACTTATCAGCATCTCTAAATGCATTTTCTCTGTGTTATCCTTACTAAGGGATTTGGTATATCCTGATGAATATGTGCAAAATTGATTCTGAGCTTGGCATAATTTGATCCATCAATTTAACATTAAATTAATATGCAGGGAGGTCCTCTTTTCAGGTTTAAGCAAACCAGAAGGAAAATGCTTATTAATTTAAAATGGACTTGAGAAATGGAACGAGGCTGCTCCTATTAGTATCTGCCATGAAGCTCAACCAATACATTGAGAAAGGTGGGTGTAAAACAGATCCATAGTTAAGGAGAAAAGAGGGATCTTGACTGTCTCTGAGTATCATGGAAGAATGTAAAACCTTCCCAGGAATTCAGAAAATAACTGGGAGATCCTTCCAAAACTATAATGTTGCATTGCTTGTACTTGAACTAAAACTAGTAAGCTCAGCTGGGTTGCTGGGTGGAAACTAATCAAGGAGAGAAGCAACTTAGGACTGAGGAGAAACTTCCTGACAGTTAGAACAATTAATCAGTGGAACAGCTTGCCTCCAGAAGTTGTGAATGCCCCAACACTGGAAGTCTTTAAGAAGATGTTGGATAGCCATTTGTCTGGAACGGTATAGGGTTTCCTGCCTAGGCAGGGGGTTGGACTAGAAGACCTCCAAGGTCCCTTCCAACTCTACTATTGTATTGTATTGTATTGTATTGCTATTCACTTGCTTAGTTCTCTCTCATTGGAATCCTCATACCATAGCCAGGCTATTTTGAACTTTTTAAAAATGACACTGAAAAAAGTACACAGCATATTAAAGCAGAGAGGAATTTTCTTGAAACTTTGGTTCACTAAAGTTTTGTGCCACATCATATAATCCCTTGGCTGTTTTCTATATCTGGATAATGACGTTCTATTCAGCACGCTATGAAATTTCATTAGCAGTAGTAAAACAAGAAGACAGGTTCTTTCCTCAGGAAATATATAGCCTAAATGTTATGATAGGCTAGAGTAAGAAACATAAAAGAAGCAGGATTAATAGTTGGATGGGATAGGCATGATAAACAAACTAACAAGAATCAGTCTCTGTGTAATATATGCTTTGTCCCAACTGAAAGTTGCTTACGATAGAATAGAAAAAATATTCTATTGCTGAAGCTATATGTGGAATAAATATTGGCAACTAATACTGTTAGTGTTCATAAACTGAGAATGACTTTTTTTGCTCTGCATATTTTTGCTCCACATTATTATACAGGGAAACTAAATTTTTGATATTGTTTTGCTAGAATTGATTCTCCTTTTCTCAGTGGTTGTTTCTTATTCCTCAAGATCTTTCTGGCCAGTGAGATTAGTGGGTTCAAAACAGAGGAGGGGAAGACACGTTTTGGGTGATAATCATACAATTCTAACTGATAGGGAGTTTTTTCATTCAGAGGAATCATAAAAAGAAATAACCAAGGCTTTTTTAAAGAAAATGATGCAAGTACATGGATTCTATGCTAGTTAACATAATGAATCTATTTGCATTATAATTTTTCTTCACGCATGATATTTCTGAAGGCACTATCCTACTGCTGTTTAAAATGGCATCCATCTCATTCTTTGGTAATAAATAAAGCTGCTGCCTTACATTGGATATTTCTACTGTGATCACCATTTTGTGTCCATAGCACTTTGCTAACCAAAATTAACAAAGATCTAATAAGAAAGGGAGAGGGGTGTTGCTCCCAGTTCTGAACAACTCATTTCTGCAGGACTCAGCATAAAACCACATCATATCCAGCTTGTCCTGATAGAAGCTACCCCTTGATCACATGGAATCCATGTTGACCCCATTAATTCCACATGGAGTACATTTAGAAGTTAGAAATCAATGAAACCTGGGGTGCCCCTACCCTACATGCAGCTTGTTGTATTGTTTAATTTTCTAACTCCAAAACCAAATTCGGGGAACTCCAACAATATAATCCTTAGCTACACATATTTGCGACAATCCCCTATTTTTATATTTTATAAAATAAAAATGAATGCTTCGTAACTGAGGAGAAAACCTTGCCAGAATTCTGAATATTCTCATGAAAACACAGAATAATTCAGCTGTTCTAAATTTTGTAAATGCTTTAAAAATTCTCTTCAAATGGCAGTCAGAGACTTGCATGACACTGTGTGATGGTGCCTACTATGTCAGGTGGTTAGTCACTCCTATGGGAAGCTTTATCACAACAATTCTAAAACCATAAGGAATGAACTATGGAATTCCAATGTTGGAAGAGAAGCAAGGAATAAATTCTAGGAGAAATGTGCTCCAGAGACTGTGTTCTTTCATTCTTCCTATTTTACTTTTCCTTTTTGGAAAAGGTTTTTATTAGGACATTTTAGAATGCATTTAGAATGTTCATACTCTGAACTCTAAAGAGGGTTTTTGACACTAAATGGGCCTTTTGCTACCTCTGCAGGTATTGTTGTGTGTGCAGGCAATTACATGAAACATAACTTCTCACTTTATTCTCTTCCCTTTCCTAATAATGTGTATTTTAATTAAAAACAGCAATTTACAGTGCAGTTCATTTATAACAACATAATCCATGGTAATCACAACGCAATAAATTTATGTTTTAAGTAAAATTTTAATGCTCTGAGCAGCTGGGTCTCTGAAGTGTGGAAATAGCTAACATTTTTCATTTGGTGTGATGCATCCTATAGCCGGCACTACGGTTTAATTACAGAGACACCACAGCCAAGGGATGGAGAATTGAGTTATTGTAATAGTAAAATGAGAAATTATTTCTTTGCAACTAGCTGTAAATCTGGAAAATATCTAAATAATATAGACAGATAAATTTGTAATGAGTGAGACAAAAACACATTGGTTCATCAACCACATGTCTTCAAAAAGGGAAAATGCTGAATCAGGTACATAGGAGCTGGGATGAATTTCACCAAAAACAGAAAAAGGTATCACTGTCTCTCAGGGTAATGCAGCTGAGAATTCTGTTTGCTTGTGCTTATTCAGCCTAAGAAAAACCACAACTTTATTTCAGCTGATTTCCTCATATTTGAGGGGAAATGATTCCCTGTTTGAGTCAAACAAAAGAACTCCCTTAGCTACCGTTGTTTCCTTCTTGAGATTTTTCTCAATCAGGGAGATTCATATGCACCACGTTGGTCTAAACTTCTATCATGTCCAGCCAATATGGACATACAGTACTAACTGGAAATTTGGGGTATGGAGATTTTGGAAATGATTGTACTGAGGGTTCTATTAGAAAGATATAAACTGACCTAAGATACAAACCCAGGCTTTTTAATTCTATCTGTCTTAAGTCATGAACATGACTGCTCTTGACCAGAATGCAAATTAAAACTTCAAATTCTAATTCTGTAGTTAATGAGGGATTTGTGGGACAAAGAGATATAATACAAGGACTTGTTTGGTAGTGGACTGCCAAAATTTTCAAAGTCCACAAACCCCAATTTTGCACTGTAGCTTAACCATTGAGTGGTATAGAATTATTCTTAAACTTTAGTTGTATAGCAGAATCTTCTCATATAACTCTAAAGTACAATACAACCATGAGAATTGCCCTTGCCAGTCTTCAATCCCAAGGCTGGGATCAAAACCGTGGTTCATTCTGTCATGTGTTTTGGGGGAAGGGATAAGATAAATGCCATAGAAAATGTGGGAAGCAGAATTGTGGAGGCTATTTTTTAAAGAAGACAGATGTGTACATTTGAGGCAGCTGTTCTGGTGATTTGTCAAGGACAGATGCAGGTAAAGGGGATCCATCCAGAGGCAGGTTTCTACTGGTTTGCACTGGTTCGCTGGAACCAGTAGTGGAAATGGTGACTGGGTCTCCGAACCGGTAGGGACGGCATGCTTGCCACGCCCCGGTCTCCACAACATCTTTTTTTGACCTTTTTAAATGTTCTGCACATGCGCAGATCTATTTCAGTTTAAATCATGCACACACCGAACCGGCAGTAATGCCGGCAGAAATCCACCCCTAGATCCACCTTTGCTTTCTCCTGCAACAAGAAACACATTCAAAGTATTGAAAGAATATGAAGACTGCAAAGATGCGTCTTTTTAGGAAAAAGAGCAAGTCAGTTGTTTTTGAGTGACTTTAACAGCTTGGACTGGGGACAAAACCCAAAAGCTCTTTCTGAGAAATCCAGTAGAAATCTAAAGGATGGGATCTAAACTCTAAGAAGGATATTCTGGAAAGTAACGTTTCAGTTTTATTCTACCAGGAAAATTTGTCTGAATCCAAAAGGTTTCGTCAGAAAACCCAATGTTGGTGCAAGGGGTTAAACCAATCTATTACCGTATTTTTTCAGAGTATAAGTAGTATAAGTAGTATATACCTAGCTTTTGGGGAACAAAACAAGGAGGAGGGGGAAAATCTGCCTCTGCCTCCCAGTAATTTGCCTCCTTGCAGCAAGCAGTACAGAAGATATACACTGTTTGTGGTGTTACATTTCAGACTATACTTGTACAGATGCTATTAAAATTGATGTGGCTTTCTGGAAGTATACATTATTTTCTGCTATTTAAAAGAAGATACATAGCACTGGGCCTCTTCATATCAAGCATTTATTTTAAAAAGCTTCATTTTGTTAAGTTGTCTAGAACAATAATAAAGCAGTCTTTTTTTTAAAAAGTCTAATAATTTGAACATTCTATAGGCATTTATAGTTATTGACTTAGCTTCTTGCAGCAAACAGCCTGTTTCGGTTTAGCCTGATTAGAAGGAAAAAGCCTCTGCCTCCCAGCAATTTGCCTTGTTTCAACAAACAGCAAGTTTCACTTTCAATTTCAGTTTAAGCTCTGGTCTGATGATCAGCTGTTTCAGGCTGCAAGGATTGCCATAGCCCATTGCCGCTTCCGCAAGCCCAATTTTTTCGGTTTGCTGCAAGGAAGCCAAAGGGTGGGGGCTGGTGGGTGGCAGGGCTATATTTGGTGTATAAGACGCACCCAAATTTCCCCCCTCTTTTTGGGGGGGGGAAGGTGCGTCTTATACTCTGAAAAATACGGTATGTCTAATCTGAAAAAAGGAATTCTAAAGCATTCCTAGCTAGAAGGAAAAGGGCTTGTAAACAGAATGAAAAGGTAGAGATATTGACTCAAGCTGAATATAAATTTAGTTTTAAGTATGGTTAATGAATTAAATTTTTCAATTTTGCTTTAGCTTAATTTTTAAAATTTGAGAATGAGTTTAAATTGAGGTAAGCATTTAGGACTCAGTTCCTTACATTCATGGAATGGCACAAGTGCCCAAACCCTCTCTTTAAATAGCCATTCCTTCAGCCAGTTTACAATCCACTTCCAAATGAAAGAAATGCAGCACCCTCTCATTTTCAATGTTCTTAGAAGGAGATCAGTAGCCATTTCAGAGATGTTCTGTGGTTTGTATATCTGCCAATATATACAAGCTGAACATAAAGCCTCCCAATGTGAACTGCTTTAGGATTGTTTTTAATGATGGTAAACCAATCAATAACAGTTACTTTACTCATCACTGAGGATTTCCTGCACAAAGCAGTGTTGGCTTGTCCTTTATTCTGGCATCAACACAGACTTTCCACTGCACGTTGTCTTCACCTGTTTCCTGCTCCTCAGAATAGTTTGTGAGTCTGTGTGTGCGAGGGGAGAGTAGTAGGCCTTTTGCCTTCCTATTTCCTACTGAAAATACCCTACTCCCTTTTGAGATCTAGTATTTCAATTTACAGAATTCTTAAAGAACAGAGGCCAACTATTCTCTTGAACCCCTTCATCCCCTAGCCTTCTCTTGTACGGTAGTCCTCGACTTACACATACAGTTGGAACCAGAACTTCGATCACTAAGTAAGGCAGTTATTAAGTTGAGTTGCCCCTGATTTTATGATGTTGGTTTGTAGGCAAATCACTCTGATTGTTAAGTGACTCAGGCAGTCATTTAACAAATTTGGCTTTCTCCATTCACTTTGCTTGTTGGAAAACAGCTGGCAACCACACGACCCCAGGACACCACAACTCTTGCAAGCACATGCCAGATAGCCAAGCCCCTAATGTTGATCATGTGACCGTGGGGAGGCTGCAAGGTGGTAAGTACAGGATCCAGTTATTAGTGTAAAAATATTTTCAGCATTTTTGTAGCTTTCAACAGTCGCTAAACAAATGATCACAAATCAAGGACTACCTGTAGACCTGCTTTCTGAGATCTAAAATGCCACTCTCTCTTTTAAAGACATTAAAAAGTATAGATAAAAAGCAGATATCTGAAACATGGTTTCATTTCTCTCATTGTCAGATGCCTAACTTTCTGCTATTCACCAGATAAGAAGTAATAAGGGCTCGGTATTGAGTAATAAGCGTAATAGCAACAGGCATTACTGAATCCAAGAGCTACTTATTGATCTTTGAACTGGCACAAAGCAAGGCCTGCATAAACTTGGCTGTAACCCAAGCCTCATCTTGTCCCATAAAGGTAAAGGTTCCCCTCGCACATATGTGCTAGTCATTCCCGACTCTAGGGGGCAGTGCTCATCTCCGTTTCAAAGCTGAAGAGCCAGTGCTGCTGAAGACATCTCCATAGTCATGTGGCCTGCAGCACTGAAGGTGCACGGAATGCTGTTACCTTCCCACCAAAGGTGGTCCCTATTTTTCTACTTGCATTTTTTATGTGCTTTCGAACTGCTAGGTTGGCAGAAGCTGGGACAAGTAATGGGAGCTCACTCCTTTAAGCGGCACTAGGGATTTGAAGCGTGGAACTGCTGACTTTTCTGATCGACAAATTCAGCATCTTAGCCACTGAGCCACCATGTCCCTTGTCCCATAATCAGTGCCAAATGATTCTGTGCTGACTTGTGTGTTGCCCTATATAGGCAAGGTGATTTTTTCTCTCTCTCCTTTTTTGCTGCCATTCTTTTTCAGCAAGCCACCAGCCAACAATGAAAGTATTTGCCCATCAGAACCTTACAAGAGGAGCAGGGTGAATCTGATCTCAGAACTTTATCTGGACTTCTTCAGGCTGGTTTGTCTGGAGAAGTCCTCCCACACTTCATTTTGACATCAACCCAGTTATGATGTGAAAACAACATATAGGAAGATGCTAGGGCACACATAGTGGGGAGAGGAGATCCTGTAATTAGCCAAATTCTATAGAGTGAGAGGACAGAAATGAATAAGTTGTACAAGAAACCTTTTTTTACATTAGAATTAGGGAGTACGTGTGTAAGAAGTGATTAAAGCCTATAGGTATAGGCAAAGAAGCCACAAGCAAATAAGCCACAAAAGCCCAATTTAATATCTCTTATTATTTGCTGGGCACTGCAGTTAAAAGAAGCCAGGGATAATGGTAAAGGTAAATATACATTTCCAAAAATTCTTAATGGAAAATGGACTGTGTGATAAAGTACAGGTAGTCCTCAACTTACAACAATTTGTTTAGTGACTGTTCAAAGTTACAACGGCACTGAAAAAAGTGACTTATTACCATTTTTCACACTTATGAGCGTTGCAGCGTCCCCATGGTCATGTGATTTACATTTGGATGCTTGACAACTGCTTCATATTTATGACGGCTGCAGTGTCATGTGATCCACCTTTTGTGACTGGTAAACAAAGTTAATGGGGAAGCCAGATTCACTTAAAAACTGTGTTACTAACTTAACAACTGCAGTGATTCATTTAACAAATGTGACAAGAAAAGTCATAAAATGGAGCAAAACTCGCTTAGCAAATTTCTCGCTTATCCTCAAACAAGCTCAATGTTACCTGCTGATACACAGTTATATATATATATATATGTGTGTGTGTGTGTGTGTGTATGTATGTATGTATGTATGTATGTATGTATGTATTTGTGTTACAACACATTTATTTATCAGTACAAATACAACACAATATCTATCTATCTATCTATCTATCTATCTATCTATCTATCTATCTATCTATCTATCTATCTATCTATCTATCTATCTATCTATCTATCTTAGTGGCTAAGACTCCTGCCTAAGATATAATACAGCACAGGTTCAAATCCCAGTAAGGGTATGGCTAGCTGATGAGAGCTAATTAGCTCGAAATAGATCTATACTAGTCTCCCTTTATTTATTTATCAGTACAAATACAACACAAATATAAAAAGGCAACATTAAAAATAAAAATATGGTTTTCTGCCTGCATGGTCTTCTGTGATAAGCCGAAGGACAGAAAGAGGGAGTAGTGACCTTCCTCCCATATTTAGGCATACCAGGGGTTGTAACACAAATACATATATATATATATATATATACATATATATATATATATATATATATATATATATATATATATATATGTGTGTGTGTGTGTGT